>NC_143561.1:38862142-39521071 GCF_054136105.1 Typopeltis vanoorti | reverse complement strand
CTGATTTAACATTCGGCAATGATTCCTTTTTGAAAATTTAAATTCCTTCAAACAGCTCAGCTCTAGTTGAATCGTTGCTATATTTCAAGGCTAAATCTGCAGCTCTTTTTTTTCCCCTAACTCTGTTGACTCCATGTGGAAATGGAGTTTGCATCATCCATAGAGTTAGGCCGTCCAAAGAAAGACATTGTAAGTTCGACTCTAGTTGCCGACTGCAGAAACACACACACACACACACACACACACACACACACACACACACACACACACACACACACACACACACACACACACACACACACACACACACACACACACACACACACACACACACACACACACACACACACACACACACACACACACACACACACACACACACACACACACACACACACACCGAGAAAGAACCCTGGAAATATTTTACGTGTATGTAGAACTTGTAGATTTCAAAGGCAGACGCGAGGACGTCGTGGCACTCGATTTTCACTCGGACGCCTTCACGAGGCTCGTTATAATGATTTTGCAATTAATCCACTTTTCTGAAATCATACTGTGAGGACATAAGATTTATTGAAGAATACAATGTATTTATTTATAATTAATACAATCTGCAGAGATGTTTTCAATTCATTAGTCGGTATGTGTACAACATGATTTAGCATTATTAAAAATAAAAAGTTTTTTCAGTTTTTCGTATTTTAATTGCGTGTTACTTTATATAAAAAAAAAATGAAGGCCAGCAGCACCCGATGTTCCCAGGTGGTCACCCTCCCAAGTACTGACCGGGCCCAACGCTGCTTAACTTCGGTGATCGGACGAGAACCGGTGTATTCAGCCTAGTATGGCCGCTGGCCCATTTATTGAGAGTTGTTAAACTGGGATATAAGCAGTATTTCACATAATGATGCACTTACAGTTTGATTTTTATTTAATTGAATATGAAATTTAGATAAAATAAATATTATTGATCAGATTTTGAGAGTGCTTTTACGACATAATTACCGTGAAGTATTTATATACAAATAGCAGGGTTTTTTCTCCCGGAAACTCGGGTTTTTCATCCCGCATACATACAAATCGGCCCTTCAGAACACACGCAATTTACAGACAAAAATTACTAGTTGTGGTGGTGTTGGAGGTGGGCGGTAGATGGCGTTGATTCGTAGTAGAGGTAAGGTGTAGAGACAGTTGAAGATGTCCTCCCGCGATGAGTCTTCGGACTCCTTGGAGGTATCAGGAATAATAATAATAAAATAATTATTTCCATCTAAAGTGCAATTCAACAGTATGCGCACGAAGAGATGCGCAGCTACAAAATGACATCGATGGAGTTCGTTATGTAGGTAACTGTTACGCAGGTATGTCAGAATAAGAAACACTCCTAACGTTATTTCTTTCAGATAAAAAAAGAAACAGAAATTTTAGAGTTTTAAAATGTTAAGAAAATAAAAATCTGATGCATGTGCATGCAGGCACGTGTTACTTTTTTTTTTTTTTTAAAGAAAACGCCTAAGCTATTTGTATAATAATGTTAATCCTCTTTACCTATTTTAAATTTAGCTTACAAATGACATGGATACATTACTAATTAAATTTTGTTATTAAACAGTCCACGTTGGACACTTACCGAAACTTATCCCTGAAAGCCGTTGCCATGGTGAAGTGGGTCAGCATCTTCTGTTCTCAAGTATGCCATAATATGACAACTATGTCATAACATTTATTTTCAAAATGACAGCAGCAATGCAGAGTTTTACAGTCGTTTGTTATTATATATAATGGACTGCATATCGATAGTTTCGTGCATTAAATAACATGTGGCTTCGGGTTAACAAATAAAGAAAGGATTAAAAATTAAGTTCGACTCTAGTTTCCGACTGGAGGAACACACACACACACACACACACACACACACACACACACACACACACACACACACACACACACACACACACACACACACACACACACACACACACACACACACACACACACACACACACACACACACACACGCACGCACGCACACGCACATGCGCACACACACACAAATGGTCTAATCATGAAACAGTGATGCTAAGAGTGTTCTACAACTTTAAATAAAGCACTGCAGGTTTGTTGTTTGTGGTAAAACCGTAGTGACGTCATCAAGTCACAGTCTATCAGCATTTTTCAAGCTGAGATGCAGCCTTCCTTGGAGGGGGGGGGGACGAGTCTGCATCAATAAGGGGTATGGGGAATAAAATTTTTTTACGCACATAAAACAATGTGTTCATGAGCGATATAATGACCAATGTCACAAATCTTAGTGGTCGATTGGTAGAGCGTCTGCTACTAATGGCTCGTAAAACGTTAAGCAAGTTTGAGCACGGTTAGTAGTTGGAAGGGATCAATCGTTCGATGCTGTTGGCACACTCTTCCCTCGATGAGTCTTTGGACTCCCTGGTGGTGTCACATAATAATAATTATAATATTCGATACATACCAAGTGATGCTCTAAGTAAAGGTGGCGCCATCTATTATGTGAAATTGATAATAAAATAGATCTGATCTAAATAAATACAGTATCTTTAATTTATTTAGAAACAAACATATAAATAAAATATTTGTTCATTAATAGTAACTGCTTTTTTAAATAAGATATATTTCTTCAAAAATATGAACTTGTTAGTCGATATTTTTGAAGATATCTATTACCAGTTTTAATCATTGTAAATGTACGGCTTTGATGTTACACGTGTTTATTTTGAATATAAAAAAATCAGAATTATTATTATTATTAATAAGTTAGTAATTTTATTAATAAATAGTAATAAAATTTATTAGTATTTATTTTATGACAAACAAATTCGTTATCTTAATAAGTAATAATAAATAATGAATACTTTTAATTATTTCAAAACCTATTAAAACATATTTACGCAAAACACATAAACAAATCGAAATAACTGCATAGAAATATATTTTAATCTTATGCATAAACTAGTACTCTTTCTCTTAAGTTTAAAATTTTAATTTTAATACTACAACGGTAACTATTTATTTATTTTTTTTTTTTTTTTACGAGCGAGTAAAACCTATATTATAACATACAGTAGCGAACAAATTAATCCAAACACTCATATTTTAAAGAAAAATTTTAATTTCGCAAGGCAATAAGTACAAAAATTAAACTCCGACTTTACCTAATTATTTTTATTATGTGCTCCTCTGTTCCTAATAAGTTCATTAATTCTCTTAAGCATGGACACTACAAACGTAGATCACATTTTTCTTATTTCTGCGTCTCTAAACCATACTTTCATAATGGATTGTATTAATTTATCTTTGTATCATAATTTAATTTTCCAGGCCTCTTTTTTCACTATGGTTCACAAATTGTCTATTGGGTTAATGTCAGGAGAGTATCCTGGCCACTGAAGCAACCGAATGTTGTGATTTTGAGGAACTCTTTCACTTTTTTTTTGGAAATATGGAATGGAGTGAGATCCAGTTGGAAGATGAGTTCCTTGTCTTTCTGAATCTGCTAGACCACTCTTTTCTCCTTCTTCCACTTCTCAACAGTCCAATCTTTGTAAACTTTTGTCCACTGGAGCCTCTTTATCTGCATAGCCTTCGTCAACAGTTGTTTCTTTTTTGATCTGTGGACAGTCCTTCCTGCTTCCAACGATCTTCGACGGACGGTCATGTCAGAAACATTAATCTTACACTTGACATTAACCCAAAGAAAATTTGTGGGCCATAGTGAAAGAGAGACTTGGAAAATGAAAACTGTGATACAAAGGATAACTTAATACAATCCGTTATAAAAGTGGTTTCGAGATGCCGAAATAATAAAATTGTGTTTTATTTAAGTCTACAGCAGACGATCTTGGATTCATTTTGCGCTTCCTAACGAGCAGGGGCGAATGCTGGTCTTGAAATTCACGCTTGCTCTTGTTATCATTCAGGGAATGAGAGGTGTGATTGAAGTCTGATTAGCGGAATAATGAATTACTGACCATTTAAAACTATATACGGGTAACCCTCGTATAACGCGGATGTTAGGTTCCGCAGAAATGCCGCGTTATATAAATCGCGTTATGCGAGTCTCTGATCACATAGAAAAAGTAGGGTTATGTTCCGAAATCGTTTTTTTTTTTTTTTTAATTATATAAACAGCAATGACATATCCAACAAAAAATATTTTTATTTAATTCTGGTAATTCATGTAAGTTAAGAAAACATATAAACTATGAAGCAAATACATAGTATAGAAGTATAACAATTACAAATTGTACTTAAACTTCGTTGCACATAATGCATAAATGTTTTAGGCAAAATAAAATAGTGCATATTTTAATTTTTCATAGCACGAGGATTTGAGGATTGGTTAATAAACACTGCTTTTGTCATGTAATCACCTGATGCATTACTACAAAACTGTAGAGTAATTCTATCTTTGGAAACTTTGAATCCAGGAGCTGATCTCTTTCATTTTTGCACTTTTTTCCAATATAACCCGGTTTCATAAACTTTGAGAGCTTTTGTTGAATAAGATTTCCATCCATAGGAATTTTCTTTTGAGGTGCAATCTTCTATCGAAATCATTAGAGATTTCTCCATTTTTTCCCATTAGAATATCGCGTACATGAGCAACGCTTTGCACTTACCGTTGACCCAGCAATAAACACTTTCTCGGATTTTATGTCCATTTTGTTTGATTGTTCGAATTGTTGATTCATTTAAATTCAAAGTCCCTGCAAAAACTCCTGGTTTTTCTTCATTTTTCAACCGATCCAAGATTTTGAATATTAATTAATTAATTAACAAAATTTCTTCGAGAGAAATTAATTTTGTTTTCAATGTTGGTTTTTCCCTTTCGTTGCAGTTTGTGGCCATTACTATAAAAATAATTTTTTACACAAAAAAGCAAGCATTACATATTGTATGTCACTCACCAGAAAATAAAGTGCTCAGCTTGAGATGAACACACTTAGGATTTTTAATGCACTTCCCTGGCAGAAACGAGGACAATTTTCAACAATGAACGTTTTATCTTCTTCTTTTTCTTCTGCAGCTTCTTCCACTTAAGTGGGGTCACTGTTTATTATGAGTCTCCTCCACAAATTCCTGTCTTGGGCTGTCACCACATCCAAGTTCTTCATCTTCAAGTCCTCTTCTACCAGCTCCCTCCATCTCTTCTTTGGCCGCCCACGCTTCCGCCTTCCTTGCACATCCATCTGCATGACCCTTCTTCCCACATATTCGTCCTCCCTCCTCATCACATGACCAAACCATCTCAACCTTGCCTCCTGTATTTTCGCTCCTAAGTTCGTAACTTTCACTGTTCCCCTGACATAGTAATTTCTCAGATGATCCTTTCTGGTCACACCGCACATCCACCTAAGCATTCTCATCTCTGCTACTTCCATACTGCTAATGTTATTTTTCCTCAGGGCCACAGTTTCTATAGCATATGTCATAGCTGGCCTCACTACTGTCCTATAAATTTTGCCTTTCAGATTGATCGGCACCCTCTTATCACATAACACTCCAGCCATCTCCCTCCAGTTCCTCCAACCTGCTTGTATCCTGCATCCCACTTCCTTCTCACCTCCTCCATCTTCTTCCACTGTCGAACCTAAGTATCTAAAGTCTCTCACCTTCCTGATGACATTTCCTTCCAGCTCCAGGTCTCTCCTGGCCACCGCCCACTGCGCAACACATATACTCTGTCTTACTTCTGCTCAGTCTCATACCTCTCTCTTCCAGTACTTTTCTCCATCTTTCCAGTTTAGTTTCCGCTTCTTCTCTTGAATCTACACACAGCAAGATGTCATCTGCATACAGCATTGTCCAAGGTGCATCTTCTCTCACCTCCTCTGTTACCACCTCCATCACAATATTAAACAGAAACGGACTTAATGCTGACCCTTGATGCAAACCAACTGTTACTTGAAAACTTTCTGTCTGTCCCAAACAGGTCCGAACACTTGTCTTCACATTTCTGTACATTTCCTGCACCAACCTGACATATTTCTCCGGCACCTTCTTCTCCCTCAGACACCTCCAGACTTCTTGCCTTGGCACTCTATCGTATGCTTTCTCCAGATCAATAAATACCAGATGTAGCTCCCTTTGTTTCTCTCGATATTTTTCCATCATCTGTCGTAACCCAAAGATAGCATCTGTTGTTGATCTACCAGGCATGAAGCCAAATTGTTCCTTTGCAATCTCCACCTCCTCCCTCAATCTACCATCAAGAATCCTTTCTAGGATCTTCATTGTGTGGGACATCAACTTTATTCCTCTGTAATTTTTACAGTCTTGTGCATCCCCTTTACCCTTGTAGATGGGAACAAGAGTACTCTCCCTCCATTCCTCAGGTATATTTTCCTGTTGGCAAACTTTCATGAACAGGTCCCACAGAAGGTCAATTCCCTCTTCCCCCAGTGCCTTCCATGCCTCTACTGGAATTCTGTCGGGGCCCACCGCTTTTCCATTCCTCATCCTCTTCATGGCCTCCGTCACTTCCATTCTACTGATGTTCTGCACCATCCCCTCAGAAGGCTGCCCATTTCCTCTGTGAGTCCTTGCATTTTCCTCATTCAGAAGTCCCTCAAAGTATATTTTCCATCTGTTTCTTATGTCCACATCCCTCCATAATGCTCTTCCTTCAGCATCTTTGATCTGCCTCACATGTAAGATGTCCTTTGCTGCTTTATTTCTACATTTCGCTAGTTGGTAAATTTTTCTCTCTCCTTCCTTTGTTTCTAATTGATCATACAGATCTTGATATGCCATGGCCTTCGCCTGTGCCACAACTCTCTTGGCTTCTTGCTTTCTCTCTTTGTACACCTCTCTGTCCTCTTCCACTCTTGACTCATCCCACTTCTGCTTTGCCTTCCTCTTAGCTGTCACTGCCACTTGTACATCATTATTCCACCACCAACCCTCCTTCTGCTCTCTAATCTTTCCAGATGTCTCACCAAGCACCTCGATTGCACAGCTGAGGATTACTTTTGAATTATGTTTCCACCAATCTTGTACACTTTCCAGTCCATCCGAAATCCTCTCTAACACCCTCTCCCTAAAACGATTCCTCACACTCTCTTCTTTTAAGCGAAACCACTTAATTGTCTTCATCCCATGGCAACCAGAAGTTCTTATCTTCGATCTTAATTTAAAGTCTGCGCACAGCAGTCGGAGTTGTTGTGCTACTTGATCTGTTGGAATTACCTTACAATTTGTCACAACCTTAAGATGTTTTCTTCTAGTCAAAATGTAGTCAATTTGTGAGCTGTTGTTACCACTTCTAAATGTTATCAAATGTTCTTCCCTCTTGAAGAAAAACGAGTTCACAATTGCCAGATCAAACGCTACTGCAAAGTCCACAACCCTCTCTCCTTCCTGGTTCATCATTCCCACTCCGTGGCCACCATGCACCCTTTCACAGTCTCTGTTCTGTCTTCCTATGTGCCCGTTCAAGTCACCTCCGACAATCACCATCTCATTTTCTTCCAATTCCCTCATTTCTTCATCTAACACGTTCCAGAACTCATCTTTTTCCTCTGCTGTACAACCAACTTGCGGGGCATATACACATAATACGACCACCCGCTCTTCTCCAAGACCCAATTTCATTCGCATGATCCTGTCGTTCCTTCTACCCACGGGTTACTACAATTTGTAGACCAAGTTATATTGAAACCGCGTTGTATAAGTACCGCGTTATACGAGGGTTACCTGTACTAACCAATTAAAACTATATATTTAGAAATTTATGAACATTTAATCATACAAATACAACATTTATTTTACAAATGATATTCTACCTTTTTTCAATTTAGCTACTTGAATTCAAATTCTACCCTATGGTTCTTCTTTATGAATTGGTCAATAACATCGTCATAAAAAGTTGGTTGTAACTTAATTTTCCCAAGCAACACTTGTAAAGGCTGGCTGAAGCTCACTGGCTAGAGCTACTTTGGCTGCGTATGGCCCGTGTTTAAGCAACAGGGCGAGATGACGTGGAGGGAGCGGAAATGGTTATGCGCATGAAGTCAGTGCTGAGGCGAGGACCTGGAAGCTCCTACAACCGAGCAAGCCAAGGTAGCTTGACTAGACGAGCAAGCATCGGCCTTCGATACACAACGCAAAGCTCAATTATTGCCGCGCAAGCTTAAGACATCTTCTGTCTACAAAAATAAAAGCCTAAATGGAATGCTTATAATTGCATGCATTTATTAACAAATAAATAGTACTTCTTTCTCAATTAATGAGCTTGCGCAGCAAGCATGGAGAATTCGCCACTGCTAACAGGTAAGTGTAGTTTCCCTTTTTCGTCCACATTTTCCTTTTCTGCAGTAAAAAAAGGTTCCTGTCTCCCTAAACCTCTTTAAAATCGCATTAGCAGTGCCCAAACTAACATCACAGTCATTAGCAATTTGTCTTTGAGTCATGGATGTGTGCTGAGAAAGAATACACAGTTTTGAATGCTTTCTTGAGATGTATCCATTTTATAGCTACACAAAGCGAATGAAACCCTACGAATGTCAACTTGTTTACACTATTAAAAACGGACACTACTATTAATAAACATCGTAGAAACAGTTAAATCATACAGCACTCAACCGAATAGTGAATTAAAACCAAAAATTTGACAAAAATTCGGCTTGGTCGGATTAATTTGTTCGCTACTGTATTATAATAACCACCGATCAGTACTAAAAGTCACCAAGAGAGGGAGCTACCATACTTATTAATTGACGGGACAGTTTGGTTAAGGTCTGATTCAGCACATGTAGAAGAAACCAATTATGGAGATGTTGTATGCAGGAATTCAGCTATATACTTAATGAATATTTGTTCCACAATTATGCTGGTTCTTTCTGAAATGTTATTTAATTAGTCTAAATTTAGCTGCATGAAAAAATAATCAGCTTTTTCTTCTTGTTTCTTTTACCTCGCTAATAAACTACAGTATGTTATTATGTACATGCACAGGTGGTACTCGCTCGTAGAGTTCTGTTTATATTCTGTTATTATTATTATTATTTTAACGGTGTCTCCACGGAGTCAAAAGATTCATCGCGGGAGACCCCACATTGACACACTAACCATTATTTACACCATACCTATCATACTTCTCCTTAAATTCATTCACAGACGAAGCATTCACGACCACCTCTGGCAAAGCATTCCACCCCTTCACAACCCTCCAAGTAAAAAATCTAGTCCAACACCCTTGCTAACTACACTCTTACATAATCTCCAGGAATGGCCCCCTCGTCCTCTCCCTTTCTGCAATGGTTTTAAAAATGTCATCGGTATCAATCCTGTCAAATCCCTTTAATAATTTATATGCTTCTATCATGTCTCCTCTCCTACGTCTATCAGCTAGTTTTTGGAGCCCACAGACCTTCAATCTATCCTCGCAGGAAAAATCCCACAGACCTGCAACAATCTTTGTAACTCGCCTCTGAATCCTCTCCACCATTTCTTCATCACCAAGAAATCCAGGTGACCAGATCTGTGCGCAATAGTCCAAATGCGGTCTTATTAATGCCTTATAAAGTGGGACAATCACTTCCTTATCCCTGCTTGTTAGTGTGTTTTTCAACAACCATGTAAGTTGATGTGATGTTTTGGCAATCTTTGCAATATGCCCTTTAAGCTTAAGTGCTCTGTCCACAATAACTCCCAAGTCCCTTGCCTCATCAACTTCTTGCAGTTCAGTTCCGTTAATATAATAAACAGCACGTGATCTCATCCTCCCGAAGGGGTATCACCTTACACTTAGCCACGTTAAACTGACAGCCATTTACCTTCGTCCATACCGTCAGCCTATTTAAGTCATCCTGCAAGATGGCTACATCATCTGAATTGATTATCGCTCTTCCCAATTTGGCATCATCAGCAAACAAGTGGATATTTCCTTCCAAAGTATTCCCAATATCATTGATGTACAAATTAAACAACAGAGGACCAAGCACTGAGCCTTGAGGTGCATCACTAGTCACTTACCTTCTCCTGGACTCAGCTCCTCCATAAACCACTCTTTGGTATCTATCCACCAGCCACCCTCTAATACAAATCACCAGCTTCGGATCCATACCCATTTGCTCTAATTTATGCAACAGAGTTCCGTATGGAATCTTGTCGAATGCCTTTGCAAAGTCCAGCAGTATCACTGAATAAGGATTTCCTTTATCCAACTCTACTGTTACTTTATTATCGAAAGTAAGCAAGTTACTGAGGCAAGACATACCTTTCACTAAACCATGTTGCCCCTTAGCTCGTTAGCAGTGGCGAATTCTCCATGCTTGCTGCGCAAGCTCATTAATTGAGAAAGAAGTAATATTTATTTATTAATAAATGCATGAATTTATATCATATTGCTGTCCACCCAGTCCTGAATTCTAATTTTTACCAATTTCTCCAAAACCTTAACCACCACTCCAAATATATCGATTGGTCTATAATTTGCAATGTTAGTCTTGGAGCCTCCCTTGTGCAATGGAACTATTCCCCCCCCCCCTCTTTCCACTCTATTGGTACTTTACCAGAACTGAGGCTTAAATTAAACAGCCTGGTTAGAGGAGGTGCTAATTCTCTTGCACATTCTCGTAACATGGGCCGATATGCCATCTAAACTATTAAGGTTCGTAATATATTAAGCACCTCTATTTCGTCTATCTCTAGACTCTCATCAGTCAATGACACATTCGACACTGCACTATCACAACCAAGATGGTACACTTTTGCAAAATGATCACTAAGCAACTCAACTATTTGTTTTGCTTCTGTAATTTCCCTGCCATCAATACTTTTTAAAGTAATCTTTCCATGGTTATTCTTCCTTTTACTTGCCATATAGCGAAAGAACTCCTTAGGGTGGGTTTCTTTTGGATTCATCAACTAACTTCCTCTCATAATTAGCTTTGGCTTTCCTTACAATACAGGTTACTTTCTTTGCCTGTACCTTGTACTGCTCATGGGAATACTCATCACCTTTTTCTTGATACTTCCTCCACAATCTTTTCTTTATCTGCAACTCTTGCATAATAATATTATTCATCCATCTTACTCCTACTTGATTTCTCTTTCTGACCCTGGGAATACAGTCTGATACAGCTTTCTTTAAATACTCCTTGACAATCTCCCACGCACCATCAACATCTTTCCCCTTCAAATTCTCATACCATAGCACTGCTGAAAGCTGGCTTCTCAGCTTGTCATAATCACCAGCCTTGTAATTCCACATATACCCCCTTCTTAACAGAATATTCAGCACATCTTACAATCTCCCAGGTGAAGACCACATGATCGCTTTCCCCAAGTGGAGACAGTGTAACTAAATTACTTATTGATATGTTCTCCGATGTTATGACCACATCTAACACTCTAGATCTGTCTGTATAAACTCCATTTCTTTTGTTCCTTGTGACCATTCCTTCTCCCAATCTATGTCCCCAAAGTTAAAATCTCCCATAATAATTACTTGACCTTCACTCATCGTGCTAATTTGCCAATACATATTATCTACATTCTCCCTTATACCCCATGGATTATAGCAAAAACAGGTATTAACAAATTTATTTGGTTAGCCACTTATACGGTGTAGTGCTCGTTAAATATCTTGCGATATTATATATATATAAGGTGATCGGTGATCTTTTTTCATATTTAAAACACACACACACACACACACACACACACACACACACACACACACACACACACACACACACACACACACACACACACACACACACACACACACACACACACACACACACACACACACACACACACACACACATATTTATTTATTTATTTAAAAACTGTAGCTTTAAAATGAGAGAGAGAGAGAGAGAGAGCTTTTTCTCTGTCAGCTATAACAATGATTGACTAAATGAGAATAAAATCCATTTCGTCGTCCTCACAAAAGAAGAATCAATCCCAGTGTCACCAGAAGAATCAAAATTGGGTCTCCAAATAACTATAAGAATAACAATAGATTGGAGTATAATTATAATTATTTTCTTAATTAGTAGGATATCATTAGTGTTACAATATGATTTAAACAATATATATATATATAAGTTTTTTGATATTTTAGGTCTAATTTCACCTTGGAATTTGAAGCAGAATTAAGAAGATCAAAGTGAAGTCTGAAATGAGAATATTGTCGGCCATAGCGAGTGCATCCAACCTACCAAATTCGAATCATCGAAGATACTTTAAAAGTATCTTTCTGTGAACTTCGCCAATCTAGCTTATTGAAATATCTGGCCAATAAATTTCATAGCGTTGACTTCAGTAAGAGACAAATCCAATTCATACAACGTTATTAAAGTGGACATATCTTATTGCAAAATATTCTAACAAAGCAAAAGTAAACATTGTGGTAAAAGTAAAATTCAGTATCCTTCCCATATCTTTGAAAAGATACCAACCCAATTTGGTATCGTAAAAGAAATCTTTTGGTGATTCATATGTCAGTGCTTGTTATGCCTGATAGCAGACTTTAACCAATGCTTTTCCAAGAATATAGTTCTCCGTCCAGTATCTCACACGATAGTTTTCTTAAAACTCTACTCCGGTTTTTTAGAAGATCTGTTCAATGGCTTCTGAGGCACAAGACCACCAGAAAGTAAGATCCTTTTAAATCGTATAGTATTAAATTTGTGTATACCGTAAACTGTGTAGTTATGAATGTTGCAAAGAACTTTTGTCGGGACTCTTTATGGAGATGGTAGTTCTTTCCTTTACAGAAACTCTTTATTTTTTTATTATCCAGGAGAACACACATGCAATTTACACACAAAAATATTATATTTAGGCATAACATTAATCACCTTATGTTAAGAAAATATGGTTCCGATAGCTGATCTGAGCAGGTTGTACTCCAAGGTCTGTGAGTATTATTATTAATGCTACAATGAAGTAGGATATTCGACATTATCTTTTGATGCTATCTACCGGAAAAAGGTGGTGGTTTTATTAGTCTTGAAGAAACCGATCTGAAATGCAAGTGTATTTTCCTTCCGTTGTACATCAAGTTCTATAGCAAGCGTGGCTTTCGCAGAATTGGTTTGCATCGATCGAAAACATTGCAAACACAAGTTATATTGATCGTTTTTTTTTCTCTTTATGACACGAATGTGTCACTTTCTTTCTTTTTCCACAGAGCCATTCTTCAAGTCTTTTCAACGCTGTTTGTGTAAACCGCCTTACACACTTGACTGTTGTACCATAATAATGGGCGATGTCATTCTTCCTTGATCATTCAAGTTAATTTCAATTATCTTCTCGAAGTATACTTCGAGGAGATAATTCAAATTAACTTCAATGACTTTTATTTTCCTATAAAACTTTGTCCTTGAGCATTACTTATTAATCATCATAACATCATTTTGTTATTATGTATTATTAAATCTAAATAGTTTGTCTCGACTTGGAATTAGCTTAGTTTATTTTATTTATTCTGGTTTGGATTTCTTCATCTTTAGCAACAACTGTTCCGACAGAAACTGTCAGCCCAGGCAGATCAAATCTCTCTCTATTTCTTTTTATTCTTCCTTCAGTTTAAATTTCTCTTTTCTAGATCTTCTCTTATCTGGTCTCTCCACCTCCTCCGTGGGTCTTCTTCTTCTTGGACTCATCCCCCAAATTTCATTTCATATATTCTTCTTGATATTCTTTCTACGCTCGTTCTCATTAGATGTCCAAACCACTTCAAGTGAGAGTTCGCAAGAATTTCTTCAACACTTTTGAGTCCTCAATTATTCCTAATGTCCACATTTCTTATTCTATCGTTTCTTAGTTTTCTCCAACATTGTCCTCAAAACCTTCATTTCCATTGCTTATATTCTGTTCGTGTTTCTCTTTGTTGGTCTCCATGTCTCAGCTGCATAAGTCAAAATGACAAAAAGAAATTTCCCTTATTTTACACTTAATCTACAGTATTTCTTTCAAAAGTGTAAAATAGGAACTCTATGGTACTTTCCAATCAATATATCTGCTGACTGCAATCAAAAACTAGGTGGAAAGTCTCATTTGGAGTCGGCCATGGCTTACAGAATACTCTTGATCAAACCAAATTGTGGCATGCATGCTTTAATCTCGTTGTAGCCCATCATGAAACATAATCACTACGAAAATTCAGATTAACCTTATCGTTTACTGTTTATGAGTGTAATAATACGCAATGATTTATAAACAAACCGGAGTTTTCGAGAAGAAAAGCCAGCTTCATTTGAGAATAAAAGATGTTGCAGGATATATTATTTTTTCAATGAATCGCTTCTCAATTTTCTTTCTGTTACGTGTTGCAAAATCTGTCCAGCAACTCTCCTGTAAAAACCTCTCATCAGCTTATATATTTCTATCATACGCAGGTGGTCTGAAAAGTTCTCTGCCTTGACCACAGATAGCAACACTATCGGCAAGATTTTTTTTTCTAAGTTGGTACATCTCTCATAAGAATCCATGTGAAATTGTAAGTCATTCTATCAAGTAAAACAAGGTTTTACTTGATAGAATTTGTAAAACAAGGTTTAACGCCAAAAGAAATTCATTCGAAGTTGGACACTCTTCTCCTTCGTTTTCGACAATTAAGAAATGGGCTGCCAAGTTTAAATGTGGCCGTACCAGCCTTGAAGATGATCCACGTGAAGGACGTCCAAAAAGTGTAACAACACCAGAAATCATTGATCAAGTGCACGATATGGTCTTGGATGACCGGCGAGTCAAAGTGTGTGAAATTGCTAAGATTATAGGCATTTCAAAAGAACGTGTAGGATATCTTTTGCATGAAGAATGGCAAATGAAAAAGATTTGCGCAAGATGGGTGGCGTGCTTGCTCACAGCAGATCAAAAACGCACTCCCATGAAGATCTCTGAACGGTGTTTGGAGCGTTTTAACAAGAATAAAACTGATTTTGTGCGTCGATTTATTACTATGAATGAGACCTGGATTCACCATTACACACCAGAAGCCAAGTCAGCAGTCAAAACAGTAGACAGAAGCCGGTTGTTCAGCGCCAAAGAAGACGAAGTCGGTTCCATCAGCAGCAAAGGTCATGGCGTCGCTGTTTTTGGATGCTAAAGGCATTTTGTTTATTAATTATCTTGAAAATGGTAAACCAATACCCGGGGAATATTATTCCGATCTTTTAACCAGATTAGATGAAAATTCGTGAGAAAAGACCCGGTTTGCAGAAGAAAAAAATCATCTTTCATCAGGACAATGCACCTGCCCACAAAGGTGTTTTGGCAATGAGAAAATTAAGGGATCTGCACTATGAACTGTTGGAACATCCACCCTATTACCCAGATTTGGCTCCCTGTGACTTCTATCTCTTCCCAAAACTAAAAATCTTCCTCGCAGGTCAGCGTTTTTCTTTGAATGAAGAAGTGATTGCTGCCGTAGAGGAGTATTTTGCAGATCTTCCTCAGAACCACTACAGGGACGGGATAATGGCGCTGGACCATCGCTGGAATAAATGTTATTGGTCTTATAAATGGAATTAGTCATAAGAGAGGTTATGTTGAAAAATAAAAATAATTTTGAAATTATAAATTCGTTTTTTCATTGTTAGGCCGAGAACTTTTTAGACCACCCTCATATACTTCTTCATATGCATGGTCACTTAATCTTTTCTCCCAGTGAACATTCCACTCTCCTGAAATCATTTCCATTCTTCACCTTTGAACCCTTTCTAATCTTAGTCCTTAATCCTCCAGTATTTGGCACAACCACCTCTCCATTCTTAATTAAAATTCAAAATCCATCGAGTGTAAATCGTGCACGTTGACGCAGGCGCGATCCAAATCTGATCTGTGCGGACGAGGATCTATCAACAACAACAACTATGGCTGCTACTATGAAATTATGGAAAACAAATTTAATAGTCAAGGAGATATTAGCATAAAACGTGGAATTTTCCAATGTGATTCCTTGTCACCATTGCTCTTCAACATTTCTTTCATACTTTTGTCTATGATTCTGAAGGAAACAAAACTTGGATATGAAATTCCTAAATAGGATATTATATTTCCTATTTGCTGTATGAATGAGTAGACATTATATGAAAAATCGGCACAGAAAATACTCTTCACTGAACACGGTATTTTCGGTCAGGTCATCAAAATTTGGTTTGGATAAATGTGCAATTTTATCTATTAAAAGAGAAAACAATAACCACGCTAGCAATTTTAATTTTGATCAGAAGAAATATATAAAAGCAATTTCAGCTGACGATCACTATAAATATCTAGGAATATTAGAAGCCACTGATATTTTCCACTCGAAAGTTGAACAACAGGCAGCATCAGAATACATCAAAAGAGTTAGAAATATTCTGGAAACAAAACTAAATGGATTAAACACAATTAGAGCAATGAATTCTTGGGCTATACCAGTGATCTGATACATAGCTGGCATAATAGATTGGACAAAAGAAGACCTGGACAAACTGGACCGCAAAACTAGAAAACTAATGACTATGCATCATGCTTTACGTCCACGAAGTGATGTTGACCGATTGTACCTACCAAGGAGAATAGGTGGACGGGGTCTGCTGCAAGTGAGACAGACTGTGGAAGAAGAAGAAGAAATTAGTTTGAAAACTTACGTCGACAATAGCGCTGAACAAATGCTTCAAGCCATTTCACAAAAGGGCCTTCTAAAATCAATAGGAAACAAATCTAATTAAAAAGAAAAAAGCATAACAAAATAACCAATATGTGCGCTAGAAAAAAATAAACCCTTACATGACAAATTTCTTCGAGATACTGAGGAAAAAATTGACGCGAAGAAGACATGGTAATGGCTACAATATCGATGTATTAAAAAAGGAACAGAAGGATTTATTCTAACAGCTCGGGAACAGGCATTATAAATTAATGCAATGAAAGAAAAAAAATTTGAACATCAATAATAGCAGCAAATGCAGATTATGCGATCAGAAAGATGAGACTGTAGAACATCTCATCAGTGCCTGCAGCAAAATATCTCAAACTGACTATAAATACCGATCAAGTGGCCAAATTAGTTCATTGGCAGGTATGCAAAAAATATGGCTTTCCTACTTCAGATAATTTATTATAAATAAATAAATTTATTAATACTTATCTCTGAGAATTACTCGATAATAATATAGATTACTAAGGACTCTACCCCTGCTAGTTTTATTTGCCAGTCCATGGGTCGCTCTCCTTTCACAATGTCTCTTTCCTTCTTTACATTTCATGAGAAGAAAATGAATGAAGTGAACAGGAAATAAATTTACAGAGCAGAATAGATTATCCGGGATTTAAGATTCAACCGACAACAAATAGTGGAATGGAAAGAAAGAAGAACGAAAGAAAACAAGTAAATCATCTAACATCTTTTATTACCGAAACGTAGGCAAAACTCTTTTAGCCTGTCTAACTTTTTTTTGAAAGTGGTAAAACAGCCAAATTCCATCCTCACTTGTCACCAATAGTTGAGTGCTAACAATCTCTGATTTTGAAGACTTCGGGAAGACTGTACGGCAGACAACTATCACCATATCAATTTCCTCAACACTGACTTAGTATTGTTGTCTAAAATAGTGCGAGTTCTACAGGGTGTCCCAAAATTCACGCAAGATTTAAATTTAGCGCCATTTGTGCGGTAAAGTGTTGCCAACGAGAAATAAAAAAGACAGCGTGACAGCTGACAGTTCAGGGTTATTAAAAATGGACCACACACACAGCGAAGAGAGTTCGTTGAATGGATTATGGAACAACAACAAGTGGATGCTTATTTTTCGAACAAAATCATCTTCAGCGATGAGGCTCATTTTCATCTTGATGGCTTCGTTAATCGACAAAATTGTCGCATTTTGGGTTCAGAAAATCCACGAGTGATTGTTGAGAAACAAATGCATCCACAACGTGTCACTGTTTGGTGCGGATTTTGGGCTGGAGGCATCATCGGTCCATTCTTCTTCGAAAATGCGGCTGGTAAGGTAATAACAGTTAATGGTGCTCGCTATCGCGACATGATAATCCCGTTTTTTGTGCTAAATTGCAAGATATGGATGTGGACGACATGTGGTTGCAACAAGACGGTGCCACATGCCATACAGCCCGAGAAACTTCAATTACTGCATGAGTCATTTCCTGGTCGTGTAATTTCCCGTTTTGGTGATCAGAATTGGCCGCCTAGATCATGTGACTTAACACCGTTGGACCTTTTTCTTTGGGGTTTTTTGAAGTCTAAGGTTTATGTCAACAAGCCCACGACCACCCACGCCTTGAAGGAGGAAATTGAGCGCTCTATCAACGAAATTCAGCCACATTTATGCAAAACGGTCATGGAAAATTTCGACAAAAGAGTGCGTATGTGCCAGCAAAGCCGTGGAGGCCATTTACCCGATATGCTATTCCATGCATAACCCTATACTATATACTTTATGAATCAATAAGAAATGACAATTTTTAATTAAAAACCTGTGTTTTCTATCAAAATTACTTCTTGCGTGAATTTTGGGACACCCTGTACTATCGATTGCGGAGTTAAAAATCTAACTTTCTTGAGGTAAAAACAATCCCTACTGCCTGAACCAAAGATAGATTAACTCGAGAAAGATCAACTAATATCAAATATCGACTGGAAAAAAGAAGTTATGTAACGCGATATCGTTTTTATTTATTTTTTTTTCTTTAATCACGACTAAATCATCTAAAAGGTTATATATCTAGAAAGTACATGTTTTTTCACCAGTCTGTCTATTTCGGACAATAATAATAATAATAATAATAATTTATTTATTTTATTTATTTCTTTATTATTATTTTTTTTTTTTATGTCTCAGATGACTTGCATACATAGTTGCTGTAGTAATTATATATATATATATAATATTTATAACGCAGTACAAGTGTGTATAACAGATACTTGCAAGTTAGTAATTTTCTTCCTCGAAGCTTAGCAGAGCTTATCTGAGGAAGATAATAGATGACAGAGGGTGGTGGTTTCATGGTTGTGTTCCTATACTGGTCACAAGCCAGGTGTTGATTTTACTGTTTGTTGGTACGTGCTTGAAAGACTTTGACTGCTATTACAGTTTAACTTTTTTTTTTGTGCAAATAGGGTTAGATTTAGACATGGTGTGTGTGTGTTCTTGTAGTGATAGTTTTTGAGAGGGGGGGGGTTGTCATAGGTTTGTGTGTGAGTGCATGTGTGGTGGGGGAGAGAGAAACAGGAATTGCTCTAATTTTCATTCTCGCTATAATAATTATATAGTGCCTGTTTCAGCTCTCTGTATGTTCCTAGGTTTCTGTTGTCGAACGGCAGTTTGTTTATCATGTCAGGTACGTAGAAGTTTCGGGTGGCTTTGCCATGGTGATTGTTGTACTTATATGTTATGTAGTTTGTTGACTGTGGTCTTGTTATTTGATATGTTGTTCTGGTTACTCTATATGTTGGGCTGTAGTAGTGTTTTAACATGACTGTGTAGTGGCGTAAGTGTTTCACCTTAAATATTTTGTGTTTTGTCTGTGCTTCCTGCATAAGAGTGGGTTGTTCCCAGAATATCAGTTTTATCATTTTATCTTGCAACCATTGTAGCCTGTTAAGTCTGTAGTCTGTGCAGAATGCGTATGATGTGATTGCATATCTTAAAATGTTTTCACATAATGCTTTATAGATTAGTATTTTTATGTGGGTTGGGACAATGTCTTTTAATCTGTATAGTTTGCTTGCTATTATCCTAAGCTTGGTATGTAGGTAGTTTGTATGGCTATTCCAACTTTGATCAGCATCGAAGTGAAGTCCAAGATAGCGTGTTGTTTTCACCTGTGTGATGGTTGTGATTTTAGGTTCTGCACTTTGTGTATAGGAGGATGAATGTTTGATAGTGAGATATTTAGTTCCTATGGGCAGGGTTTGGGGGTTTTTGAATATCATTAGCTTTGTTTTTCCAGGGTTTATATATATGCTGTTTTCGGTTAACCAGTTAGTGATTTGATTGATGTCGTGTTGCATATTTTTGTAAGCGATATTTGCATTGTTGTGAATGGATACTATGGCAGTGTCGTCTGCATACTGGAAGATTTTACTTTTTAGGGGGAGTTGGCTTATGTCGTGTGTGTATATATTAAATAGAATGGGAGATAGGACAGCTCCTTGCGGTACTCCACAGGCTACATGTACCTCTTTGCTGTGTGCTGATCCTATACGTGTGATGTGCTTTCTGTTTTTCGTGTATGCTTTAAACTACTGGAGTAGACGACCTCCAATTCCGATTTGGGTAAGTTTCGTTAACAAGGTTTTATGTGTTAGTGTGTCAAATGCTTTTGTTAGGTCAATGAATACCACTAATGTTATTCTGTTTTTATCCAATGCAGCGTTTATTAGATCTGTGAAATCTTCCAGGAGTGTTGCTGTTCCTTTATTTTTTTGAAAGCCATATTGTATTTTGGTTATGATTTGAAATTTTTCAACGTATGTGGAGAGTTTCTAATGTACAATGCGCTCCATGATTTGGTTGATTACAGGCAGCGTGGCGATAGGTCTGTAATTACTTATTATGTTTCTTTTTCCCTGTTTGTGTATGGGTGTGATTAATGCAGTCTTCAGTGTTTCAGGTATGTGTCCCCTTTCGAATATTTTATTTAACAGTTTTTGTATAACTGGAAGTAGGTCGGTTGAGTGTTTCTTGATGTCTTTTGGTCTGATTCCGTCTATCCCCGGTCCTTTGTTAGGATTAATTTGTTGAATTGCCAGTGATAGTTCTTCTTTTGTTACTGTGGGGAACCACATCGACTGGGTTGCTCGTGGACCTAGTGGAGAATGTTCGTTTGTGTGAGGAAAGGTTGTTTCTTGTAGCTTTTGGACAGAGTTCACGAAGTGCTGATTAAAGTTGTTTGCCAACTGTTTGAGGGATTTGGGATCGCAGGCAAAGCTGTGTTTTATTGTTTCTGAGGCAGTGGTTCTGTGTATATTGTCCAGCATTTCATTAATCAGGTGCCAGGTTTCCTTTATGTCATTCTGAGCTGTTGTTAATTTGTTGCTGTAATAGTTTCTTTTTGCAGTTCTAATCTGGGTTGTTAGGAGATTCCGTTTTCTTTTGTATTCAGCTTTTAAAGCGATATTATTCGGCGACTTCTTATGTTGTTTCCATAGGGCATCTTTTCTTTGTATGTCTGTTAGTATGTTGTCTGTTATCCATGGATTTTATTTCGTTTGGGGGCGTATTTTTATTTTTGTTAATGCTTTGTTATATATTTTGTTAAATGCAAGTTTAAGATTATTATATACAGCTTCAGCAGAGTCTAAAGATGCTATCTGCATCCAGTCTGTTTTTCTGATTTCATCGTTTACTATTGTTTCGTTTAGAATGCTATAATACTGTTTTGTAGTCTCAGTGATTTTTATGGGTTCTGGTTCAGTGTATAACTGTAATGCTGTGAAATAATGGTCTGCTAGTTTGCATGTTATGACGGCTGCTGTGTGGCTGTTTGGAGCGGCCCTTATATTTATATGATCAATGCAGGTTGAGGTTGTTGTGTTTCCGATTATCTCTTCTCGTGTATACGACTGTATGGATGGGGTTATGTTATATGCCGATAATAGGTCTAGGTATTGTTCTGTGTTGTTATTTATGTTCCTAATGTTTATATTAATGTCTCCTATCATTATCAAGTATTTTGAGGTGCCTTCTTTCGTGGCTGAAAGCCATCTGTTTAGTTCTAGGAATTTTGTGGTGCTTAAGTTGGGTGGTCTGTATATTGCGTTTAATATCAGGGAGTTTTCTTTGATGTTTTTAATTTCGTTGCATATGTTTTCTGCGTATTCTAATTTATAGTTTATTTCTGTTACTTCTAGTTTATGTTTGGTAAATATTATTATACCACCGCCTCGTTTTGTTTGTCTGCAGTGTTTGTGTTGTTGGAAGTGTTGCATTTGGTAGGAGGATGCCTCTTCGTTTGTCGTAGATACTTCAGTCAGTATTAAAATGTCTATTTCGTCTATATCTTCCTTCAGATAAGCTTGCAGGGTCAGCCAGTATTTTTGAATGCTTCTGATGTTGATGTGGAGAATAGATAGTCCTGTTTTGGGGATTGTCAGTTGTTTCCATTCTGATATTGATTTCAGAATGTGGCAATTATCATGTTCCGGGGTGATTACGTCTGCTTGATGGTGTGCATTCATGTTGGTTGGTGTGCTGTTCCTTCTTTACGAGTTGTCAATATTCCTTTCAATGTGACAGCCTGTTGAGGTCATCTACGGATTTTATTTCGATTGGTTTTGCGTCTTGTGTCTTTCTAAGGAATATTTTGCTGTCTCTTATCCATATAAACTGGTAACTGTTTTCTGTTTTTACTTTCCTTGCTTGGTAGAATATTTTCTGATAGTGTGGAGTAAGGTATTCAGACAAGTATATTGGGGTGTTGTCGTGGTCTTCTTTCAGATCCTTTACTACTGGATTTTTAATCCTGCTAGCTTTTATAAGTGTAGTTTTGTTAGGCTGTTGGTGAGTCGCACTACGACGGGAGAAGGACGGGTATTATTTTCTCTTTTCCTTTTTTTGTGGTAACGGATGCACTGACTGGATGTCTCTTGATTCAATGGGAGAGCCGATTTTTTGGCTTAGTTGTATTACGGTGTCTCTTAGATGTTCCGTAGCTATTTCTGGGAGACCATTTATGAGGAAGTCATTTTTGTGCTGCTGTTGGTTTGAGAGCTCATACTGTTGCTTTAAGAGAGTTTAGTTCTTGCCATAGGTCCGTTGTCTCTTTAATTAAATTATGCTGTCTTTCAGTTAGCTCTTTGACGCAGTTTTTAATTTCTCTAACGGTCTGTAACATATCTTCTACCGAGTTATTATTAAATTTAATAAGTTCCTCATATTGGTTGAATTTTTCTGTAATTTGTGCGGTATGTTTTTTAAATAGTTCTCCAACAAAATCGATTAAACAGTCTTTTAGGTTTTGTAATCTATTTTCAAGTAATGCATTTAAAGATGGCTCACCTGGGTTTCCGTTGTTGTTTTCTTTGTTTTTAATTCCCTCTGTTGTTGATAGCTGTTTACTGCCTGCGGTTGTTTTCTGCATTGGCTGTTTTCCGCCTGCGGTCGAAGGCGACGTTCCTTTGTTATCTCTGCAATGGGGACACTTCCACTCGTCACGATTCTTGTTTGATTTTCGCTGCCAAGTAGTCTCAGACAATCCTGAACATAAAAAATGCATGTTTCTTTGGCAGTTCCTACATGTTACGTGGTTTTCTTCCCCCCGTTAGGTCTTCTTAGCATTTGTAGCACTTCATATTTCTTGTTTGACGATCTTGCTGTAATTTCTAATATGGCGTCTTCCTTTGTTCTCTTCTTGCGTAGTTGACCAACGTATACTTCGAACTTTGAATACTTATATTTTACTTATTACTTAACAGATACTTACAGTTTTTACATCTATATGTTCGTCTTGAAGAACGGAGTTCACTGATGTACTTTAAATTTTAATTCACAAGAAAAGATCTACTTTGCAACTTAAAATATGGGAGCATCATTATATAATAATAATAATAATAATAACAATAATAATAATAATAATAATCCGGGCTTCCTGGATACGCTATTAATGACTCACTTATTATATCGCACATTACTGAACGTTCTGTTTGTTTTGTTTTGTACAGAACCAAAACATATCTACAAAAAAAGAATCGATTCGATGCATAGGCTGTGTAGAAGGATTGGATGTGAGTTTTTGGATTTGTGAAGTGGGTTTTAGGGAAGATTGGATTTATATAAGAGGGATGGCCTACACCTAATTGCGTTTGATATCAGGAGTCTTGAAAAACTAATAAATGATGTGAGACCTAACACAGAGAGTCAGGGACGCTAAATTATAAAGGGAGGAATGGTGAGAATGTGAGTGTAAGAGCGACAATGTTATATAACTGTGTTACGACGGGAATGGGCTTTGTCATGTCACTAGGAGAGAACGATTTCGACTTTGTGTTTCCGGTTCGGACACATCAAACGTGTACAAAGATGTGTAAGGCATTAGAGAAGAATAGAGATCTGCAAGTTGTCCAACTGTGTCAGGCAGACTGCAAACGAGGGTATACAAAAGAACAAATAGGTAGATTATTATGTCTGTACACGAATGCTAGGAGTATCAGAAACAAAGGGGTTGATTACGTTGCTTTACTCAATATGTTGGGACCTCAGATTGTTGAGACCTGGCTATCAGAATTAGACGTACTGACTGGTATTACGTATAAAGGGTACTCTATCCCTTTGTACCCAGAGGGATAGAGTAATCATCCAATATCTAATGATATTGGATGATTTGAATCCATTTAGAGTTGAGACCACGATTGCAATACTAATGCTAACAATATTTCATGTGGCAGTGAGTTTGAAGCCATCTGGTATGGGGTGGATTCTAACAAGATCAATTACATATTAAGGTTTTGTTACAGACCTGGTGGATGGGTTGCTAGTGATGAAGAAATGCATCAATAAATAGAAAAGAAATGCATCACTAAATAGATGAGCGCGAAAGGATAATCATAATGGGAGCATTTAATTATCCAAATACTGATTGGGTAGCCGCAGAATCTCACGAGAAGAATGAAAATGCATTTATTGAGCTGTTGCGAGGCAACTTCCTCAAGCAGCATGTGAAGGAACTTGAGGGCAAAGAGTGTTAGATTCTATTATAGTGTCAGAAGGCGTTTCAGTTAAAGACGTAACTATTCTGCCTCCAGTTGGTGATCATACGGTACTCGCTTGGGAAGTGACCAAGTTTATGAATGTTCCATTCAGAAAAGGTTACATGCTGAACTACAAAGCAGGAAATTATGAGCAACTGAGGAGTTTACTGAGTTTAGTGGAATGGGATCAGTTGCTGGATTGGAAGAATATCGACAGTGCATGAGAAGCATTTAAACAATACTTAAATGATGCGATATCAGAATGTGTCCCGAGAGCTCGAAGAACGAATAGAGTAGCGGTCAAATGGATGTGTTAATCTTATTAAGCAAGAGATTCATAAGAAAAGGATGATGGAAGGAATACCATTTGCATAAGGATGACGTCCCGTATGAAATTTATAAACAGCAAGCTAGAATAGTCACGACTGTTGTGCGAAAAGCAAAGTCTGAGTATGAAAAGAAACTGGCTCTGCATGCTAAAGACAACCCACAAGAATTCTATTGATATGCTGCAAGTGAAAGAAAGAATGAATATGAAGAATAACTTCTAAATGCAGATGCGTGTGGGTTACAGATGCAGAAGAGATTGTTCAACTAATTAGTGCCCATTTTGCTAAAAGCTATCAACCTAGTGTACACAACATTGAGCTCACTGCTTCCTCTTCACTGGGTGAAGAAACTCAGGTGTATGAGGACGAGGTATTAGAGCTGTTGCACAAACTGAATAAGAATCCAGCAATATGGACTGACGGGATATCAGCACGTGTGCTAAAACTGGCTATTGACCAGGCTGTTTAATATGAATCTCAGAACAGGGATAATTCCGTGGATAATTTGCACTCTTGTGCAAAGACCGATGTTTCGGTCTTTGCACAAGAGTGGTGCAAAGACCGATGTATCAAACTATCGACCGATTATTATCTCAGGAGTATCACGAGCCCTAACTAGTTTTGGAAAAATTGGTTAGGGCTCACATTCAGAAATGGGTTGACAGTGAATATCTACTTTGCAATGAGCAACATGGGTTTACTAAGGGAAGATCATGTTTTAGCAACTTTCTCACATTCTATAACAATGTTACCATTGAACTAGACAAGCGGAATGGATACCTCATGATGCTTTTGGATTTTGCTAAGGCTTTTGACAGAATACAGCATTGTAGACCGTTGCAAAATGGGAGAATATGGGTTTGGATTATAGAATATTAGTGTGGATAAGAGGATGGCTGACTGACAGACATCAAAAAGTGGTATACGGAGGATGTGAGTCTAAAAGATTTAAGGTAATAAGTGATGTACTACAAGGAACAGTGCTTCGTCCACTGTTATCCAATCTGTACATTAATGATATTGGGAAGGATTTGACAAGCGACATACAGCTATTTGCTGATGATGCAAAGATAGGCAGGGTAATCAAGAATGCTGCTGATATGTAGCACTTGCAGAATGATTTGAATAGGATGGAATTGTGGGCATGGGAAAATGGATGTCAGTTCAATGTTAGTAAATGCAAAGTTATGCACTTTGGCGTGATTAGATATCCAATGGATTATATTGGTGGAATTAGGCTAGAAGAAATTGATGAGGCTAGGGATCTTGGAGTGTAAGTAGATAGGAAGATGAAATACAACTGAAAAGATAATTGCAATGCCGAAACAAATGTCCACATGTAAAGATAAGGATGTCATTTTGCCTCTTTACAAGGCCTCGATAAGACCTCACTTGGATTAATTTTGTTAGGCCTGGTCTCCTGGTTTCCGTTGTGATTCTGATACATTGGAGAGAGTACTAAAAATGATATCAGGATTGTGGAATACTGATTATGAAGACAGATGGAGAATTTGTAGACTGCAGACTCTAGCAAACAGGAGAAAGAGGGGTGATATGAATGAGAGTTACAAACTTCTGAAAGGGTCATACAGGATTTCAGTTGATGGAATTTTTTCAATTTATGGAGTGTGGGGAAAGGACAAGAGGGCATCTTTGGAATTTGAGAATGAATGCCGCTAAGAAAAGCGGCGAGGGCTAGATTTTTCTCTCATAGGGTGCACAACAACCAATGGAATAAATTGCCATTGGTTGTTGTGAGTGCAAGTAGTGTGAATGAATTCAAGAATAAGTATGATAGCTGGTACGTGTAGTATATAGCCTCCCTCAATGAGTTCCTGACTCCTTGGCAGTACCGGATTAAGGGGCTAGCTGACCGGGCATTCGCCCGGGGCACCAAAACTAAGACTGGTACAAGGGCCTTAGGCCCTGCACTTCTTCCAAAAATAATTACTTGCCAATGGAAACATTGTTATACTTACTCTCAAGTATCATACTATCAAGAAAAAATATATCTAAGTTATAATTGATTAAATAAAAATTACAGTGTAAAATCAATACTTTTTGTTTGTAATGATTTTTATTTATTTTTTTATGTAGTATATCTGAGTGAATAAAAATTATAAGTAGAAATAATAATGATGTTATGAAATTATTAGTAATTGGAAAAATACTTTTACTTACAATTAGAAACTTCTTAAGTATATGAAAAAAAAATCTTTGGGGCATCACACACAGAGACTTTCCCGGGTGCGAAATTATCTTGGTCCGTCACTGCTCCCTGGAGGTCCCTCTTAATAATAATAATCATTTCATTTCATCTTCCTTTAATCTCTTTTACCTTGTGGTGTCGAGGGTTAGTTAATCATCGGACCTCAAGCCATTCACAGGGTAAGGTGGTCAGCCCTATGCCCCTTTAGTGTTCAGTTCTCAAGGCTGGTTTGCCTGCTTGCAGGATGAAAAACCAAGATAAACTTTGGGAAAAACCCTGCTGTCCACGCCCAAGACCGGCTAACTTGGCTATGGCTGAAGAAGATCCTCAAGCTCCTCACGTCGTCGACGGGAATCGAACCTAGGACACTTGGGGGGGGGGGGTGGGGGGGGGGGGGGGTGGGGGGGGGGGGGGGTGGGGGGGGGGGGGGGTGGGGGGGGGGGGGGGTGGGGGGGGGGGGGGGTGGGGGGGGGGGGGGGTGGGGGGGGGGGGGGGTGGGGGGGGGGGGGGGTGGGGGGGGGGGGGGGTGGGGGGGGGGGGGGGTGGGGGGGGGGGGGGGTGGGGGGGGGGGGGGGTGGGGGGGGGGGGGGGTGGGGGGGGGGGGGGGTGGGGGGGGGGGGGGGTGGGGGGGGGGGGGGGTGGGGGGGGGGGGGGGTGGGGGGGGGGGGGGGTGGGGGGGGGGGGGGGTGGGGGGGGGGGGGGGTGGGGGGGGGGGGGGGTGGGGGGGGGGGGGGGTGGGGGGGGGGGGGGGTGGGGGGGGGGGGGGGTGGGGGGGGGGGGGGGTGGGGGGGGGGGGGGGTGGGGGGGGGGGGGGGTGGGGGGGGGGGGGGGTGGGGGGGGGGGGGGGTGGGGGGGGGGGGGGGTGGGGGGAAAAAATTGTATGCAAGTCATCTGAGACATAAAAAAAAAAAATAATAATAAAGAAATAAATAAAATAAATAAATTATTATTATTATTATTATTATTGTCCGAAATAGACAGACTGGTAAAAAAACATGTACTTTCTAGATATATAACCTTTTAGATGATTTAGTCGTGATTAAAGAAAAAAAAATAAATAAAAACGATATCGCGTTACATAACTTCTTTTTTCCAGTCGATATTTGATATTAGTTGATCTTTCTCGAGTTAATCTATCTTTGGTTCAGGCAGTAGGGATTGTTTTTACCTCAAGAAAGTTAGATTTTTAACTCCGCAATCGATAGTACAGGGTGTCCCAAAATTCACGCAAGAAGTAATTTTGATAGAAAACACAGGTTTTTAATTAAAAATTGTCATTTCTTATTGATTCATAAAGTATATAGTATAGGGTTATGCATGGAATAGCATATCGGGTAAATGGCCTCCACGGCTTTGCTGGCACATACGCACTCTTTTGTCGAAATTTTCCATGACCGTTTTGCATAAATGTGGCTGAATTTCTTTGATAGAGCGCTCAATTTCCTCCTTCAAGGCGTGGGTGGTCGTGGGCTTGTTGACATAAACCTTAGACTTAAAAAAACCCCCAAAGAAAAAGGTCCAACGGTGTTAAGTCACATGATCTAGGCGGCCAATTCTGATCACCAAAACGGGAAATTACACGACCAGGAAATGACTCATGCAGTAATTGAAGTTTTCTCGGGCTGTATGGCATGTGGCACCGTCTTGTTGCAACCACATGTCGTCCACATCCATATCTTGCAATTTAGCACAAAAAACGGGATTATCATGTCGCGATAGCGAGCACCATTAACTGTTATTACCTTACCAGCCGCATTTTCGAAGAAGAATGGACCGATGATGCCTCCAGCCCAAAATCCGCACCAAACAGTGACACGTTGTGGATGCATTTGTTTCTCAACAATCACTCGTGGATTTTCTGAACCCAAAATGCGACAATTTTGTCGATTAAACGAAGCCATCAAGATGAAAATGAGCCTCATCGCTGAAGATGATTTTTGTTCGAAAAATAAGCATCCACTTGTTGTTGTTCCATAATCCATTCAACGAACTCTCTTCGCTGTGTGTGTGGTCCATTTTTAATAACCCTGAACTGTCAGCTGTCACGCTGTCTTTTTTATTTCTCGTTGGCAACACTTTACCGCACAAATGGCGCTAAATTTAAATCTTGCGTGAATTTTGGGACACCCTGTAGAAACTCGCACTATTTTAGACAACAATACTAAGTCAGTGTTGAGGAAATTGATATGGTGATAGTTGTCTGCCGTACAGTCTTCCCGAAGTCTTCAAAATCAGAGATTGTTAGCACTCAACTATTGGTGACAAGTGAGGATGGAATTTGGCTGTTTTACCACTTTCAAAAAAAAGTTAGACAGGCTAAAAGAGTTTTGCCTACGTTTCGGTAATAAAAGATGTTAGATGATTTACTTGTTTTCTTTCGTTCTTCTTTCTTTCCATTCCACTATTTGTTGTCGGTTGAATCTTAAATCCCGGATAATCTATTCTGCTCTGTAAATTTATTTCCTGTTCACTTCATTCATTTTCTTCTCATGAAATGTAAAGAAGGAAAGAGACATTGTGAAAGGAGAGCGACCCATGGACTGGCAAATAAAACTAGCAGGGGTAGAGTCCTTAGTAATCTATATTATTATCGAGTAATTCTCAGAGATAAGTATTAATAAATTTATTTATTTATAATAAATTATCTGAAGTAGGAAAGCCATATTTTTTGCATACCTGCCAATGAACTAATTTGGCCACTTGATCGGTATTTATAGTCAGTTTGAGATATTTTGCTGCAGGCACTGATGAGATGTTCTACAGTCTCATCTTTCTGATCGCATAATCTGCATTTGCTGCTATTATTGATGTTCAAATTTTTTTTCTTTCATTGCATTAATTTATAATGCCTGTTCCCGAGCTGTTAGAATAAATCCTTCTGTTCCTTTTTTAATACATCGATATTGTAGCCATTACCATGTCTTCTTCGCGTCAATTTTTTCCTCAGTATCTCGAAGAAATTTGTCATGTAAGGGTTTATTTTTTTCTAGCGCACATATTGGTTATTTTGTTATGCTTTTTTCTTTTTAATTAGATTTGTTTCCTATTGATTTTAGAAGGCCCTTTTGTGAAATTGGCTTGAAGCATTTGTTCAGCGCTATTGTCGACGTAAGTTTTCAAACTAATTTCTTCTTCTTCTTCCACAGTCTGTCTCACTTGCAGCAGACCCCGTCCACCTATTCTCCTTGGTAGGTACAATCGGTCAACATCACTTCGTGGACGTAAAGCATGATGCATAGTCATTAGTTTTCTAGTTTTGCGGTCCAGTTTGTCCAGGTCTTCTTTTGTCCAATCTATTATGCCAGCTATGTATCAGATCACTGGTATAGCCCCAAGAATTCATTGCTCTAATTGTGTTTAATCCATTTAGTTTTGTTTCCAGAATATTTCTAACTCTTTTGATGTATTCTGATGCTGCCTGTTGTTCAACTTTCGAGTGGAAAATATCAGTGGCTTCTAATATTCCTAGATATTTATAGTGATCGTCAGCTGAAATTGCTTTTATATATTTCTTCTGATCAAAATTAAAATTGCTAGCGTGGTTATTGTTTTCTCTTTTAATAGATAAAATTGCACATTTATCCAAACCAAATTTTGATGACCTGACCGAAAATACCGTGTTCAGTGAAGAGTATTTTCTGTGCCGATTTTTCATATAATGTCTACTCATTCATACAGCAAATAGGAAATATAATATCCTATTTAGGAATTTCATATCCAAGTTTTGTTTCCTTCAGAATCATAGACAAAAGTATGAAAGAAATGTTGAAGAGCAATGGTGACAAGGAATCACATTGGAAAATTCCACGTTTTATGCTAATATCTCCTTGACTATTAAATTTGTTTTCCATAATTTCATAGTAGCAGCCATAGTTGTTGTTGTTGATAGATCCTCGTCCGCACAGATCAGATTTGGATCGCGCCTGCGTCAACGTGCACGATTTACACTCGATGGATTTTGAATTTTAATTAAGAATGGAGAGGTGGTTGTGCCAAATACTGGAGGATTAAGGACTAAGATTAGAAAGGGTTCAAAGGTGAAGAATGGAAATGATTTCAGGAGAGTGGAATGTTCACTGGGAGAAAAGATTAAGTGACCATGCATATGAAGAAGTATATGAGGGTGGTCTAAAAAGTTCTCGGCCTAACAATGAAAAAAACGAATTTTATAATTTCAAAATTATTTTTATTTTTCAACATAACCTCTCTTATGACTAATTCCATTTATAAGACCAATAACATTTATTCCAGCGATGGTCCAGCGCCATTATCCCGTCCCTGTAGTGGTTCTGAGGAAGATCTGCAAAATACTCCTCTACGGCAGCAATCACTTCTTCATTCAAAGAAAAACGCTGACCTGCGAGGAAGATTTTTAGTTTTGGGAAGAGATAGAAGTCACAGGGAGCCAAATCTGGGTAATAGGGTGGATGTTCCAACAGTTCATAGTGCAGATCCCTTAATTTTCTCATTGCCAAAACACCTTTGTGGGCAGGTGCATTGTCCTGATGAAAGATGATTTTTTTCTTCTGCAAACCGGGTCTTTTCTCACGAATTTTCATCTAATCTGGTTAAAAGATCGGAATAATATTCCCCGGGTATTGGTTTAACCATTTTCAAGATAATTAATAAACAAAATGCCTTTAGCATCCAAAAACAGCGACGCCATGACCTTTGCTGCTGATGGAACCGACTTCGTCTTCTTTGGCGCTGAAACAACCGGCTTCTGTCTACTGTTTTTGACTGCTGACTTGGCTTCTGGTGTGTAATGGTGAATCCAGGTCTCATTCATAGTAATAAATCGACGCACAAAATCAGTTTTATTCTTGTTAAAACGCTCCAAACACCGTTCAGAGATCTTCATGGGAGTGCGTTTTTGATCTGCTGTGAGCAAGCACGCCACCCATCTTGCGCAAATTCTTTTTCATTTGCCATTCTTCATGCAAAAGATATCCTACACGTTCTTTTGAAATGCCTATAATCTTAGCAATTTCACACACTTTGACTCGCCGGTCATCCAAGACCATATCGTGCACTTGATCAATGATTTCTGGTGTTGTTACACTTTTTGGACGTCCTTCACGTGGATCATCTTCAAGGCTGGTACGGCCCACATTTAAACTTGGCAGCCCATTTCTTAATTGTCGAAAACGAAGGAGAAGAGTGTCCCAACTTCGAATGAATTTCTTTTGGCGTTAAACCTTGTTTTTACAAATTCTATCAAGTAAAACCTTGTTTTACTTGATAGAATGACTTACAATTTCACATGGATTCTTATGAGAGATGTACCAACTTAGAAAAAAAAATCTTGCCGATAGTGTTGCTATCTGTGGTCAAGGCAGAGAACTTTTCAGACCACCTGCGTATGATAGAAATATATAAGCTGATGAGAGGTTTTTTACAGGAGAGTTGCTGGACAGATTTTGCAACACGTAACAGAAAGAAAATTGAGAAGCGATTCATTGAAAAAATAATATATCCTGCAACATCTTTTATTCTCAAATGAAGCTGGCTTTTCTTCTCGAAAAACTCCGGTTTGTTTATAAATCATTGCGTATTATTACACTCATAAACAGTAAACGATAAGGTTAATCTGAATTTTCGTAGTGATTATGTTTCATGATGGGCTACAACGAGATTAAAGCATGCATGCCACAATTTGGTTTGATCAAGAGTATTCTGTAAGCCATGGCCGACTCCAAATGAGACTTTCCACCTAGTTTTTGATTGCAGTCAGCAGATATATTGATTGGAAAGTACCATAGAGTTCCTATTTTACACTTTTGAAAGAAATTACTGTAGATTAAGTGTAAAATAAGGGAAATTTCTTTTTGTCATTTTGACTTATGCAGCTGAGACATGGAGACCAACAAAGAGAAACACGAACAGAATATAAGCAATGGAAATGAAGGTTTTGAGGACAATGTTGGAGAAAACTAAGAAACGATAGAATAAGAAATGTGGACATTAGGAATAATTGAGGACTCAAAAGTGTTGAAGAAATTCTTGCGAACTCTCACTTGAAGTGGTTTTGGACATCTAATGAGAACGAGCGTAGAAAGAATATCAAGAAGAATATATGAAATGAAATTTGGGGGATGAGTCCAAGAAGAAGAAGACCCACGGAGGAGGTGGAGAGACCAGATAAGAGAAGATCTAGAAAAGAGAAATTTAAACTGAAGGAAGAATAAAAAGAAATAGAGAGAGATTTGATCTGCCTGGGCTGACAGTTTCTGTCGGAACAGTTGTTGCTAAAGATGAAGAAATCCAAACCAGAATAAATAAAATAAACTAAGCTAATTCCAAGTCGAGACAAACTATTTAGATTTAATAATACATAATAACAAAATGATGTTATGATGATTAATAAGTAATGCTCAAGGACAAAGTTTTATAGGAAAATAAAAGTCATTGAAGTTAATTTGAATTATCTCCTCGAAGTATACTTCGAGAAGATAATTGAAATTAACTTGAATGATCAAGGAAGAATGACATCGCCCCATTATTATGGTACAACAGTCAAGTGTGTAAGGCGGTTTACACAAACAGCGTTGAAAAGACTTGAAGAATGGCTCTGTGGAAAAAGAAAGAAAGTGACACATTCGTGTCATAAAAGAGAAAAAAAAAACGATCAATATAACTTGCCTTTGCAATGTTTTCGATCGATGGAAAACAATTCTGCGAAAGCCACGCTTGCTATAGAACTTGATGTACAACGGAAGGAAAAATACACTTGCATTTCAGATCAGTTTCTTCAAGACTAATAAAACCACCACCTTTTTCCGGTAGATAGCATCAAAAGATAATGTCGAATATCCTACCTTCATTGTAGCATTAATAATAATACTCACAAGACCTTGGAGTACAACCTGCTCAGATCAGCTATCGGAACCATATTTTCTTAACATAAGGTGATTAATGTTATGCCTAAATATAATATTTTTGTGTGTAAATTGCATGTGTGTTCTCCTGGATAATAAAAAAATAAAGAGTTTCTGTAAAGGAAAGAACTACCATCTCCATAAAGAGTCCCGACAAAAGTTCTTTGCAACATTCATAACTACACAGTTTACGGTATACACAAATTTAATACTATACGATTTAAAAGGATCTTACTTTCTGGTGGTCTTGTGCCTCAGAAGCCATTGAACAGATCTTCTAAAAAAACCGGAGTAGAGTTTTAAGAAAACTATCGTGTGAGATACTGGACGGAGAAACTATATTCTTGGAAAAGCATTGGTTAAAGTCTGCTATCAGGCATAACAAGCACTGACATATGAATCACCAAAAGATTTCTTTTACGATACCAAATTGGGGTTGGTATCTTTTCAAAGATATGGGAAGGATACTGAATTTTACTTTTACCACAATGTTTACTTTTTGCTTTGTTAGAATATTTTGCAATAAGATATGTCCACTTTAATAACGTTGTATGAATTGGATTTGTCTCTTACTGAAGTCAACGCTATGAAATTTATTGGCCAGATATTTCAATAAGCTAGATTGGCGAAGTTCACAGAAAGATACTTTTTAAAGTATCTTCGATGATTCGAATTTGGTAGGTTGGATGCACTCGCTATGGCCGACAATATTCTCATTTCAGACTTCACTTTGATCTTCTTAATTCTGCTTCAAATTCCAAGGTGAAATTAGACCTAAAATATCAAAAAACTTATATATATATATATTGTTTAAATCATATTGTAACACTAATGATATCCTACTAATTAAGAAAATAATTATAATTATACTCCAATCTATTGTTATTCTTATAGTTATTTGGAGACCCAATTTTGATTCTTCTGGTGACACTGGGATTGATTCTTCTTTTGTGAGGACGACGAAATGGATTTTATTCTCATTTAGTCAATCATTGTTATAGCTGACAGAGAAAAAGCTCTCTCTCTCTCTCTCTCTCATTTTAAAGCTACAGTTTTTAAATAAATAAATAAATATGTGTGTGTGTGTGTGTGTGTGTGTGTGTGTGTGTGTGTGTGTGTGTGTGTGTGTGTGTGTGTGTGTGTGTGTGTGTGTGTGTGTGTGTGTGTGTGTGTGTGTGTGTGTGTGTGTGTGTGTGTGTGTGTGTGTGTGTGTGTGTGTGTGTGTGTGTGTTTTAAATATGAAAAAAGATCACCGATCACCTTATATATATATAATATCGCAAGATATTTAACGAGCACTACACCGTATAAGTGGCTAACCAAATAAATTTGTTAATACCTGTTTTTGCTATAATCCATGGGGTATAAGGGAGAATGTAGATAATATGTATTGGCAAATTAGCACGATGAGTGAAGGTCAAGTAATTATTATGGGAGATTTTAACTTTGGGGACATAGATTGGGAGAAGGAATGGTCACAAGGAACAAAAGAAATGGAGTTTATACAGACAGATCTAGAGTGTTAGATGTGGTCATAACATCGGAGAACATATCAATAAGTAATTTAGTTACACTGTCTCCACTTGGGGAAAGCGATCATGTGGTCTTCACCTGGGAGATTGTAAGATGTGCTGAATATTCTGTTAAGAAGGGGGTATATGTGGAATTACAAGGCTGGTGATTATGACAAGCTGAGAAGCCAGCTTTCAGCAGTGCTATGGTATGAGAATTTGAAGGGGAAAGATGTTGATGGTGCGTGGGAGATTGTCAAGGAGTATTTAAAGAAAGCTGTATCAGACTGTATTCCCAGGGTCAGAAAGAGAAATCAAGTAGGAGTAAGATGGATGAATAATATTATTATGCAAGAGTTGCAGATAAAGAAAAGATTGTGGAGGAAGTATCAAGAAAAAGGTGATGAGTATTCCCATGAGCAGTACAAGGTACAGGCAAAGAAAGTAACCTGTATTGTAAGGAAAGCCAAAGCTAATTATGAGAGGAAGTTAGTTGATGAATCCAAAAGAAACCCACCCTAAGGAGTTCTTTCGCTATATGGCAAGTAAAAGGAAGAATAACCATGGAAAGATTACTTTAAAAAGTATTGATGGCAGGGAAATTACAGAAGCAAAACAAATAGTTGAGTTGCTTAGTGATCATTTTGCAAAAGTGTACCATCTTGGTTGTGATAGTGCAGTGTCGAATGTGTCATTGACTGATGAGAGTCTAGAGATAGACGAAATAGAGGTGCTTAATATATTACGAACCTTAATAGTTTAGATGGCATATCGGCCCATGTTACGAGAATGTGCAAGAGAATTAGCACCTCCTCTAACCAGGCTGTTTAATTTAAGCCTCAGTTCTGGTAAAGTACCAATAGAGTGGAAAGAGGGGGGGGGGGAATAGTTCCATTGCACAAGGGAGGCTCCAAGACTAACATTGCAAATTATAGACCAATCGATATATTTGGAGTGGTGGTTAAGGTTTTGGAGAAATTGGTAAAAATTAGAATTCAGGACTGGGGTGGACAGCAATATGATATAAATTCATGCATTTATTAATAAATAAATATTACTTCTTTCTCAATTAATGAGCTTGCGCAGCAAGCATGGAGAATTCGCCACTGCTAACGAGCTAAGGGGCAACATGGTTTAGTGAAAGGTATGTCTTGCCTCAGTAACTTGCTTACTTTCGATAATAAAGTAACAGTAGAGTTGGATAAAGGAAATCCTTATTCAGTGATACTGCTGGACTTTGCAAAGGCATTCGACAAGATTCCATACGGAACTCTGTTGCATAAATTAGAGCAAATGGGTATGGATCCGAAGCTGGTGATTTGTATTAGAGGGTGGCTGGTGGATAGATACCAAAGAGTGGTTTATGGAGGAGCTGAGTCCAGGAGAAGGTAAGTGACTAGTGATGCACCTCAAGGCTCAGTGCTTGGTCCTCTGTTGTTTAATTTGTACATCAATGATATTGGGAATACTTTGGAAGGAAATATCCACTTGTTTGCTGATGATGCCAAATTGGGAAGAGCGATAATCAATTCAGATGATGTAGCCATCTTGCAGGATGACTTAAATAGGCTGACGGTATGGACGAAGGTAAATGGCTGTCAGTTTAACGTGGCTAAGTGTAAGGTGATACCCCTTCGGGAGGATGAGATCACGTGCTGTTTATTATATTAACGGAACTGAACTGCAAGAAGTTGATGAGGCAAGGGACTTGGGAGTTATTGTGGACAGAGCACTTAAGCTTAAAGGGCATATTGCAAAGATTGCCAAAACATCACATCAACTTACATGGTTGTTGAAAAACACACTAACAAGCAGGGATAAGGAAGTGATTGTCCCACTTTATAAGGCATTAATAAGACCGCATTTGGACTATTGCGCACAGATCTGGTCACCTGGATTTCTTGGTGATGAAGAAATGGTGGAGAGGATTCAGAGGCGAGTTACAAAGATTGTTGCAGGTCTGTGGGATTTTTCCTGCGAGGATAGATTGAAGGTCTGTGGGCTCCAAAAACTAGCTGATAGACGTAGGAGAGGAGACATGATAGAAGCATATAAATTATTAAAGGGATTTGACAGGATTGATACCGATGACATTTTTAAAACCATTGCAGAAAGGGAGAGGACGAGGGGGCCATTCCTGGAGATTATGTAAGAGTGTAGTTAGCAAGGGTGTTGGACTAGATTTTTTACTTGGAGGGTTGTGAAGGGGTGGAATGCTTTGCCAGAGGTGGTCGTGAATGCTTCGTCTGTGAATGAATTTAAGGAGAAGTATGATAGGTATGGTGTAAATAATGGTTAGTGTGTCAATGTGGGGTCTCCCGCGATGAATCTTTTGACTCCGTGGAGACACCGTTAAAATAATAATAATAATAACAGAATATAAACAGAACTCTACGAGCGAGTACCACCTGTGCATGTACATAATAACATACTGTAGTTTATTAGCGAGGTAAAAGAAACAAGAAGAAAAAGCTGATTATTTTTTCATGCAGCTAAATTTAGACTAATTAAATAACATTTCAGAAAGAACCAGCATAATTGTGGAACAAATATTCATTAAGTATATAGCTGAATTCCTGCATACAACATCTCCATAATTGGTTTCTTCTACATGTGCTGAATCAGACCTTAACCAAACTGTCCCGTCAATTAATAAGTATGGTAGCTCCCTCTCTTGGTGACTTTTAGTACTGATCGGTGGTTATTATAATACAGTAGCGAACAAATTAATCCGACCAAGCCGAATTTTTGTCAAATTTTTGGTTTTAATTCACTATTCGGTTGAGTGCTGTATGATTTAACTGTTTCTACGATGTTTATTAATAGTAGTGTCCGTTTTTAATAGTGTAAACAAGTTGACATTCGTAGGGTTTCATTCGCTTTGTGTAGCTATAAAATGGATACATCTCAAGAAAGCATTCAAAACTGTGTATTCTTTCTCAGCACACATCCATGACTCAAAGACAAATTGCTAATGACTGTGATGTTAGTTTGGGCACTGCTAATGCGATTTTAAAGAGGTTTAGGGAGACAGGAACCTTTTTTTACTGCAGAAAAGGAAAATGTGGACGAAAAAGGGAAACTACACTTACCTGTTAGCAGTGGCGAATTCTCCATGCTTGCTGCGCAAGCTCATTAATTGAGAAAGAAGTACTATTTATTTGTTAATAAATGCATGCATTTATAAGCATTCCATTTAGGCTTTTATTTTTGTAGACAGAAGATGTCTTAAGCTTGCGCGGCAATAATTGAGCTTTGCGTTGTGTATCGAAGGCCGATGCTTGCTCGTCTAGTCAAGCTACCTTGGCTTGCTCGGTTGTAGGAGCTTCCAGGTCCTCGCCTCAGCACTGACTTCATGCGCATAACCATTTCCGCTCCCTCCACGTCATCTCGCCCTGTTGCTTAAACACGGGCCATACGCAGCCAAAGTAGCTCTAGCCAGTGAGCTTCAGCCAGCCTTTACAAGTGTTGCTTGGGAAAATTAAGTTACAACCAACTTTTTATGACGATGTTATTGACCAATTCATAAAGAAGAACCGTAGGGTAGAATTTGTATTCAAGTAGCTAAATTGAAAAAAGGTAGAATATCATTTGTAAAATAAATGTTGTATTTGTATGATTAAATGTTCATAAATTTCTAAATATATAGTTTTAATTGGTTAGTACAGGTAACCCTCGTATAACGCGGTACTTATACAACGCGGTTTCAATATAACTTGGTCTACAAATTGTAGTAACCCGTGGGTAGAAGGAACGACAGGATCATGCGAATGAAATTGGGTCTTGGAGAAGAGCGGGTGGTCGTATTATGTGTATATGCCCCGCAAGTTGGTTGTACAGCAGAGGAAAAAGATGAGTTCTGGAACGTGTTAGATGAAGAAATGAGGGAATTGGAAGAAAATGAGATGGTGATTGTCGGAGGTGACTTGAACGGGCACATAGGAAGACAGAACAGAGACTGTGAAAGGGTGCATGGTGGCCACGGAGTGGGAATGATGAACCAGGAAGGAGAGAGGGTTGTGGACTTTGCAGTAGCGTTTGATCTGGCAATTGTGAACTCGTTTTTCTTCAAGAGGGAAGAACATTTGATAACATTTAGAAGTGGTAACAACAGCTCACAAATTGACTACATTTTGACTAGAAGAAAACATCTTAAGGTTGTGACAAATTGTAAGGTAATTCCAACAGATCAAGTAGCACAACAACTCCGACTGCTGTGCGCAGACTTTAAATTAAGATCGAAGATAAGAACTTCTGGTTGCCATGGGATGAAGACAATTAAGTGGTTTCGCTTAAAAGAAGAGAGTGTGAGGAATCGTTTTAGGGAGAGAGTGTTAGAGAGGATTTCGGATGGACTGGAAAGTGTACAAGATTGGTGGAAACATAATTCAAAAGTAATCCTCAGCTGTGCAATCGAGGTGCTTGGTGAGACATCTGGAAAGATTAGAGAGCAGAAGGAGGGTTGGTGGTGGAATAATGATGTACAAGTGGCAGTGACAGCTAAGAGGAAGGCAAAGCAGAAGTGGGATGAGTCAAGAGTGGAAGAGGACAGAGAGGTGTACAAAGAGAGAAAGCAAGAAGCCAAGAGAGTTGTGGCACAGGCGAAGGCCATGGCATATCAAGATCTGTATGATCAATTAGAAACAAAGGAAGGACAGAGAAAAATTTACCAACTAGCGAAATGTAGAAATAAAGCAGCTAAGGACATCTTACATGTGAGGCAGATCAAAGATGCTGAAGGAAGAGCATTATGGAGGGATGTGGACATAAGAAACAGATGGAAAATATACTTTGAGGGACTTCTGAATGAGGAAAATGCAAGGACTCACAGAGGAAATGGGCAGCCTTCTGAGGGGATGGTGCAGAACATCAGTAGAATGGAAGTGACGGAGGCCATGAAGAGGATGAGGAATGGAAAAGCGGTGGGCCCCGACAGAATTCCAGTAGAGGCATGGAAGGCACTGGGGGAAGAGGGAATTGACCTTCTGTGGGACCTGTTCATGAAAGTTTGCCAACAGGAAAATATACCTGAGGAATGGAGGGAGAGTACTCTTGTTCCCATCTACAAGGGTAAAGGGGATGCACAAGACTGTAAAAATTACAGAGGAATAAAGTTGATGTCCCACACAATGAAGATCCTAGAAAGGATTCTTGATGGTAGATTGAGGGAGGAGGTGGAGATTGCAAAGGAACAATTTGGCTTCATGCCTGGTAGATCAACAACAGATGCTATCTTTGGGTTACGACAGATGATGGAAAAATATCGAGAGAAACAAAGGGAGCTACATCTGGTATTTATTGATCTGGAGAAAGCATACGATAGAGTGCCAAGGCAAGAAGTCTGGAGGTGTCTGAGGGAGAAGAAGGTGCCGGAGAAATATGTCAGGTTGGTGCAGGAAATGTACAGAAATGTGAAGACAAGTGTTCGGACCTGTTTGGGACAGACAGAAAGTTTTCAAGTAACAGTTGGTTTGCATCAAGGGTCAGCATTAAGTCCGTTTCTGTTTAATATTGTGATGGAGGTGGTAACAGAGGAGGTGAGAGAAGATGCACCTTGGACAATGCTGTATGCAGATGACATCTTGCTGTGTGTAGATTCAAGAGAAGAAGCGGAAACTAAACTGGAAAGATGGAGAAAAGTACTGGAAGAGAGAGGTATGAGACTGAGCAGAAGTAAGACAGAGTATATGTGTTGCGCAGTGGGCGGTGGCCAGGAGAGACCTGGAGCTGGAAGGAAATGTCATCAGGAAGGTGAGAGACTTTAGATACTTAGGTTCGACAGTGGAAGAAGATGGAGGAGGTGAGAAGGAAGTGGGATGCAGGATACAAGCAGGTTGGAGGAACTGGAGGGAGATGGCTGGAGTGTTATGTGATAAGAGGGTGCCGATCAATCTGAAAGGCAAAATTTATAGGACAGTAGTGAGGCCAGCTATGACATATGCTATAGAAACTGTGGCCCTGAGGAAAAATAACATTAGCAGTATGGAAGTAGCAGAGATGAGAATGCTTAGGTGGATGTGCGGTGTGACCAGAAAGGATCATCTGAGAAATTACTATGTCAGGGGAACAGTGAAAGTTACGAACTTAGGAGCGAAAATACAGGAGGCAAGGTTGAGATGGTTTGGTCATGTGATGAGGAGGGAGGACGAATATGTGGGAAGAAGGGTCATGCAGATGGATGTGCAAGGAAGGCGGAAGCGTGGGCGGCCAAAGAAGAGATGGAGGGAGCTGGTAGAAGAGGACTTGAAGATGAAGAACTTGGATGTGGTGACAGCCCAAGACAGGAATTTGTGGAGGAGACTCATAATAAACAGTGACCCCACTTAAGTGGAAGAAGCTGCAGAAGAAAAAGAAGAAGATAAAACGTTCATTGTTGAAAATTGTCCTCGTTTCTGCCAGGGAAGTGCATTAAAAATCCTAAGTGTGTTCATCTCAAGCTGAGCACTTTATTTTCTGGTGAGTGACATACAATATGTAATGCTTGCTTTTTTGTGTAAAAAATTATTTTTATAGTAATGGCCACAAACTGCAACGAAAGGGAAAAACCAACATTGAAAACAAAATTAATTTCTCTCGAAGAAATTTTGTTAATTAATTAATTAATATTCAAAATCTTGGATCGGTTGAAAAATGAAGAAAAACCAGGAGTTTTTGCAGGGACTTTGAATTTAAATGAATCAACAATTCGAACAATCAAACAAAATGGACATAAAATCCGAGAAAGTGTTTATTGCTGGGTCAACGGTAAGTGCAAAGCGTTGCTCATGTACGCGATATTCTAATAGGAAAAAATGGAGAAATCTCTAATGATTTCGATAGAAGATTGCACCTCAAAAGAAAATTCCTATGGATGGAAATCTTATTCAACAAAAGCTCTCAAAGTTTATGAAACCGGGTTATATTGGAAAAAAGTGCAAAAATGAAAGAGATCAGCTCCTGGATTCAAAGTTTCCAAAGATAGAATTACTCTACAGTTTTGTAGTAATGCATCAGGTGATTACATGACAAAAGCAGTGTTTATTAACCAATCCTCAAATCCTCGTGCTATGAAAAATTAAAATATGCACTATTTTATTTTGCCTAAAACATTTATGCATTATGTGCAACGAAGTTTAAGTACAATTTGTAATTGTTATACTTCTATACTATGTATTTGCTTCATAGTTTATATGTTTTCTTAACTTACATGAATTACCAGAATTAAATAAAAATATTTTTTGTTGGATATGTCATTGCTGTTTATATAATTAAAAAAAAAAAAAAAAACGATTTCGGAACATAACCCTACTTTTTCTATGTGATCAGAGACTCGCATAACGCGATTTATATAACGCGGCATTTCTGCGGAACCTAACATCCGCGTTATACGAGGGTTACCCGTATATAGTTTTAAATGGTCAGTAATTCATTATTCCGCTAATCAGACTTCAATCACACCTCTCATTCCCTGAATGATAACAAGAGCAAGCGTGAATTTCAAGACCAGCATTCGCCCCTGCTCGTTAGGAAGCGCAAAATGAATCCAAGATCGTCTGCTGTAGACTTAAATAAAACACAATTTTATTATTTCGGCATCTCGAAACCACTTTTATAACGGATTGTATTAAGTTATCCTTTGTATCACAGTTTTCATTTTCCAAGTCTCTCTTTCACTATGGCCCACAAATTTTCTTTGGGTTAATGTCAAGTGTAAGATTAATGTTTCTGACATGACCGTCCGTCGAAGATCGTTGGAAGCAGGAAGGACTGTCCACAGATCAAAAAAGAAACAACTGTTGACGAAGGCTATGCAGATAAAGAGGCTCCAGTGGACAAAAGTTTACAAAGATTGGACTGTTGAGAAGTGGAAGAAGGAGAAAAGAGTGGTCTAGCAGATTCAGAAAGACAAGGAACTCATCTTCCAACTGGATCTCACTCCATTCCATATTTCCAAAAAAAAAGTGAAAGAGTTCCTCAAAATCACAACATTCGGTTGCTTCAGTGGCCAGGATACTCTCCTGACATTAACCCAATAGACAATTTGTGAACCATAGTGAAAAAAGAGGCCTGGAAAATTAAATTATGATACAAAGATAAATTAATACAATCCATTATGAAAGTATGGTTTAGAGACGCAGAAATAAGAAAAATGTGATCTACGTTTGTAGTGTCCATGCTTAAGAGAATTAATGAACTTATTAGGAACAGAGGAGCACATAATAAAAATAATTAGGTAAAGTCGGAGTTTAATTTTTGTACTTATTGCCTTGCGAAATTAAAATTTTTCTTTAAAATATGAGTGTTTGGATTAATTTGTTCGCTACTGTATGTTATAATATAGGTTTTACTCGCTCGTAAAAAAAAAAAAAAATAAATAAATAGTTACCGTTGTAGTATTAAAATTAAAATTTTAAACTTAAGAGAAAGAGTACTAGTTTATGCATAAGATTAAAATATATTTCTATGCAGTTATTTCGATTTGTTTATGTGTTTTGCGTAAATATGTTTTAATAGGTTTTGAAATAATTAAAAGTATTCATTATTTATTATTACTTATTAAGATAACGAATTTGTTTGTCATAAAATAAATACTAATAAATTTTATTACTATTTATTAATAAAATTACTAACTGATTAATAATAATAATAATTCTGATTTTTTTATATTCAAAATAAACACGTGTAACATCAAAGCCGTACATTTACAATGATTAAAACTGGTAATAGATATCTTCAAAAATATCGACTAACAAGTTCATATTTTTGAAGAAATATATCTTATTTAAAAAAGCAGTTACTATTAATGAACAAATATTTTATTTATATGTTTGTTTCTAAATAAATTAAAGATACTGTATTTATTTAGATCAGATCTATTTTATTATCAATTTCACATAATAGATGGCGCCACCTTTACTTAGAGCATCACTTGGTATGTATCGAATATTATAATTATTATTATGTGACACCACCAGGGAGTCCAAAGACTCATCGAGGGAAGAGTGTGCCAACAGCATCGAACGATTGATCCCTTCCAACTACTAACCGTGCTCAAACTTGCTTAACGTTTTACGAGCCATTAGTAGCAGACGCTCTACCAATCGACCACTAAGATTTGTGACATTGGTCATTATATCGCTCATGAACACATTGTTTTATGTGCGTAAAAAAATTTTATTCCCCATACCCCTTATTGATGCAGACTCGTCCCCCCCCCTCCAAGGAAGGCTGCATCTCAGCTTGAAAAATGCTGATAGACTGTGACTTGATGACGTCACTACGGTTTTACCACAAACAACAAACCTGCAGTGCTTTATTTAAAGTTGTAGAACACTCTTAGCATCACTGTTTCATGATTAGACCATTTGTGTGTGTGTGCGCATGTGCGTGTGCGTGCGTGCGTGTGTGTGTGTGTGTGTGTGTGTGTGTGTGTGTGTGTGTGTGTGTGTGTGTGTGTGTGTGTGTGTGTGTGTGTGTGTGTGTGTGTGTGTGTGTGTGTGTGTGTGTGTGTGTGTGTGTGTGTGTTCCTCCAGTCGGAAACTAGAGTCGAACTTAATTTTTAATCCTTTCTTTATTTGTTAACCCGAAGCCACATGTTATTTAATGCACGAAACTATCGATATGCAGTCCATTATATATAATAACAAACGACTGTAAAACTCTGCATTGCTGCTGTCATTTTGAAAATAAATGTTATGACATAGTTGTCATATTATGGCATACTTGAGAACAGAAGATGCTGACCCACTTCACCATGGCAACGGCTTTCAGGGATAAGTTTCGGTAAGTGTCCAACGTGGACTGTTTAATAACAAAATTTAATTAGTAATGTATCCATGTCATTTGTAAGCTAAATTTAAAATAGGTAAAGAGGATTAACATTATTATACAAATAGCTTAGGCGTTTTCTTTAAAAAAAAAAAAAAAGTAACACGTGCCTGCATGCACATGCATCAGATTTTTATTTTCTTAACATTTTAAAACTCTAAAATTTCTGTTTCTTTTTTTATCTGAAAGAAATAACGTTAGGAGTGTTTCTTATTCTGACATACCTGCGTAACAGTTACCTACATAACGAACTCCATCGATGTCATTTTGTAGCTGCGCATCTCTTCGTGCGCATACTGTTGAATTGCACTTTAGATGGAAATAATTATTTGTATATAAATACTTCACGGTAATTATGTCGTAAAAGCACTCTCAAAATCTGATCAATAATATTTATTTTATCTAAATTTCATATTCAATTAAATAAAAATCAAACTGTAAGTGCATCATTATGTGAAATACTGCTTATATCCCAGTTTAACAACTCTCAATAAATGGGCCAGCGGCCATACTAGGCTGAATACACCGGTTCTCGTCCGATCACCGAAGTTAAGCAGCGTTGGGCTCGGTCAGTACTTGGGAGGGTGACCACCTGGGAACACCGGGTGCTGCTGGCCTTCATTTTTTTTTATATAAAGTAACACGCAATTAAAATACGAAAAACTGAAAAAACTTTTTATTTTTAATAATGCTAAATCATGTTGTACACATACCGACTAATGAATTGAAAACATCTCTGCAGATTGTATTAATTATAAATAAATACATTGTATTCTTCAATAAATCTTATGTCCTCACAGTATGATTTCAGAAAAGTGGATTAATTGCAAAATCATTATAACGAGCCTCGTGAAGGCGTCCGAGTGAAAATCGAGTGCCACGACGTCCTCGCGTCTGCCTTTGAAATCTACAAGTTCTACATACACGTAAAATATTTCCAGGGTTCTTTCTCGGTGTGTGTGTGTGTGTGTGTGTGTGTGTGTGTGTGTGTGTGTGTGTGTGTGTGTGTGTGTGTGTGTGTGTGTGTGTGTGTGTGTGTGTGTGTGTGTGTGTGTGTGTGTGTGTGTGTGTGTGTGTGTGTGTGTGTGTGTGTGTGTGTGTGTGTGTGTGTGTGTGTGTGTGTGTGTGTGTGTGTGTGTGTGTTTCTGCAGTCGGCAACTAGAGTCGAACTTACAATGTCTTTCTTTGGACGGCCTAACTCTATGGATGATGCAAACTCCATTTCCACATGGAGTCAACAGAGTTAGGGGAAAAAAAAGAGCTGCAGATTTAGCCTTGAAATATAGCAACGATTCAACTAGAGCTGAGCTGTTTGAAGGAATTTAAATTTTCAAAAAGGAATCATTGCCGAATGTTAAATCAGTTACTACCATAAATTTATTTCGAGTAATTCTAAGCATACTGTTATGGATGCAGCTTTTTCGAAACATTTAACAGATTCAAATCGATAAAAAAAAAAACTTAAATTAACAATGAATTGAGTATGATTACCAGATAAAACAATATTATGCACAGAACATGAAACTTAAAAATAAACATGTGATGTTGATTAATTTTAAATCTAGCGCATCTATATTTAATGATGTATGTTAACCAATGACTAACATGTAAATAAAGATACCTTTCTGGTAGTTTAAAGCTAGTTTGGTTTCCGCAATTATAAACAGAATTAGTGCGAGTGCATAACCTTTAAACTTTGCTTCAGGCGTAGAATAACGCCAGTTAGATCGTCCGTGAGATAGAGCAAATTCATGGAGAAGAGACTGTCAATGAATTTCGTCTTATGGGCAGCATCAATAATTTTTAGAGAAGTTTTTGGTGAATCGTCATGAACGTGAGAACAGTATTCTACAGTAAAGCAGATTTGGAGATTTGTATGAGGGTAGGAGTTGCAGCTAAGAGTCTCGAGTGGAAAAGAACACTAAATGTTTGTCTAGGATCTGAGTCTTAACAAGAGTAAGGAGAGATGAAGTGACATCTTTCTTGAGATGAAGAGAGGACTGCGTTTTGGTAGCATTGACCAGATTGTTTGTCTATTGCAGAATAGCATCGATCATGTTCTTTTAGACATCGGCTGTGAAGATCTTGAAACTTGGAATGTTTCTGCAATGACTGCAAGGATATCAAACGAAGAAGAACATGGTATTGTACTTCGTTACCAAAACCATTTGAAGCCAGTGAGAGAAAGTGATTTATGTATAGGAGTAAGAGGAACAAAATAGTCCTGAGACAGTACTGCATGGGTAGGAAAATCTAAAAGAAGTCATCCATTAAGAAGTGAAGCGAATGCCCTGCAAGGAAAACTGGTTACCTGTTTGCAAAGGGAGAGAATAAGATGGTACTTTGCTGGGTTGGCCTCCAAGTTAGACTTGATAAAATGGCCTACAAATGTTAAGAGCAACTACAAGAGCCACCTGAACCTATTCATGGATTGTGTCTAAAGGTGGATAATGTTGGCTAGGAGATCTGCTATGGATCGAAAATGGGTGAATCCATATTGTGGTCACGAATTATTTGGTGGACCTTTGGGTGGTGAAGAGCTCCACTTAATGTTGACTTTTTTCATTATGATGAATAAAGTAAAAAAATAATAATTCATTTGATGGCTGCAGGATTTTATATTTCTGTTCCGAAACAGCATATGTCCAAACTGTGGGAGAGATGCCAGATGAGTATATGAAAGATTGGAGAGACAATATAGGGCATGTGTTAGGGAGTGCAATGTTTGAGCACAATTGGGAGAGACGAGGTAAACCCGAGGCTTTCTAGTGTCTAAAGTAGCCAAAATTCTTCTGATGCTTCGCTAGCGAAGCAGAACTACAGTGCCCAATTCTTGGTTGATATAGTGGAAGATGATTTTCCTGGGTTAGCAGTTGAATGAGAATAATGCCAAAGGGGTAAGTTCTTTATCCTAGGAGGGAATTGTAATAGTACAATAATGATGTCAGAGGAAGGTACATGTTACGCCCAGCTGCCTTAACGGGAGATGCGAAACATCACATGAAGCAAAAATTCTGCATTTTGGTTTATTCGAATCCAGGATTTTTTTTTTTTTTTTTCAGTGTGGAAGATGCCAGAGAAATATTCATAACATGAATACATAGCACAACACTGAAGATTTTCGACAATGTGACCATCGAATCCTCTCCAAATTTTGAAAAACCTCCCTGTTTACCACGAGTCCCTTCTTTCCGATCTCTGAGTTTTATTATAATAGGCGTCTAACTTTTGAACTAATTCTTTAACTGACTGTTAACTATTCCAAACCATATTTAGCATTCATTAATATTATACGAAGAATGAGATACAACTCTATCCTAAACCAAGGCAATGCAGCCAACTCCCAACAGACATCAAACAAAAACCTAAACATTCTTGGCGACATCTGGAGGATCTGTAAGGAAATTTCAGTGGAGATAGGGAAGATTCAAACAGTTTGCTGTAGCATACAATTACAAATTACTGCAATCCATACCTGCTTCCATTTATAGCTTCGATATGCTCTGGACACATTACTGCGTATGTCTTCACGTATCGTTCTGAAATAACTAAGAAAAGTCCTGAATACTGATCTGCTTTCCCGTCCCAGGTTGTGAGAAAGAATAAATAATTAGGAATGTCGTATATAATCAGGGTTGGTTGTTTTTGATTAGTGCCGAACTAAGGCCACGGGGCGTCTGTTATACGTATGTCAAAACAATGACGGTTTGTCTGTTTATAAGAGGAATAGGGGAGTTCCCCAACCCCCCCAAAGGGGAAACCCCGCTACGTTCATTTGAAACCGGATAAACTTAACATCGACGGACAAAGATCTATAGAAGTTCCTTGTATCCTTTTTAGTATCTTCAGTTTAAAAAAAATAAATAAACAATCATTTTTTTCTGAATAGAGCAGAATGCAGTGGGAGCGGTACTTCGAGGAAAAAAGAAAAAGAAATTCTTATCCAGTGAATTTTTATAATATCGTATGCCCTCTTTCCGAAGTTTAAGGTTTCCTAAGTGACAAACTAGATCATCCCCCCCCCCCTCATCCCTCAATTAATTACTACAACAGACGCTAGGAGGCGCTGTTAATTAACCCTGTCCCGAAAATAACATGCATATTATTGTATCTAATTAGCCTACTTTTTTTTTAATAATCCATATTACTAGAATTCTATTCCCTTATTTGAAATTTAAAAAGCAAATTGTTTAACGCCTTTTTATTTATCCACAAACAGAGTAAACAGGGTTCTTTTAGTCGAGTTTCACCCTCATCCATTATCAATAGTTGCGCTTATGACTATTCGATCATTTTTAAGGCATGGAGTGTGAGCAAACAAATACCGTCATCTCATGATCCTAAACCCTAACACTTGTATGTCTGAAACAATGTGAATTCTACGACCAATATTTTTCATTGGAAATATTGTTAAAAACCAATATTTCCAATGAAAAAAAAAAATATTATCAACCGATAAAAAAGTTGATATTAAATTTTAAAAAAAATTCTCTAACGAAAATAAATTATAATTTTTTATTTTATTTTATTATTATTTTTTTTTTGCGATCAAAGGAAATACATTTTTGAACAGGAATTATTAAATTAAAAATTGTATGTAAAAAATATCCTTTAATATATGAATAATATTGATATGTTACTGTTTTATCGAAGAAAAATGTTATAATTACAAGAAGAATACTGGCAAAAGCGACCTCTGGTGATGTAATAAGTTAGTACTACTTGGCGTCTGACACACTTCTGTCACACAAACTGTGAAAACCTGCCTGCATGACTACCGCACGTGAATTTTAAATTTCCGGTGAAACAATGATACCGGACAGTGGCGCCACCTATACAGATTTAATAAGTAGGCCAAATGCTTCATGTATTCCGAAAGATAAAAGTCAATTATTAATTTTTCCCCTGTTGTTTTTTCTTGTTCATTTTCGACTCGCTACTTACGGCCCTAAAGTGGAGTTAAGTCACACTTCTACCGTAGTCGCGTATGTAAATCTGTGTTAACTGTCCAATTCTGGGAGTGCTTCCAATCGTCAATGAAGCGTTGAGGTGACGGACTTCACGCGCGATCGAGAAAATGTGTGGAGCAAGAGACCGGTTTATCCAAGTAAGTAGTTTGAAACCATGTGTTTCAGGTGAAGGAAGGCAGATTTTTGAATTCTGTTATCTTATTTTTCACCTTAGAATAACCTTGTAGGAATAATCACATGGTGCCATCATGGCGACAACATCGACCCAATCCCTTAAAATATTCTTAACCTTAGATTCTTAATCGGAATATTCTTTCCTAATTTAGTATGAAAAACATGTAGAATTTAAAAATAAAAACATCAAAAATCATAAAATATAATAATAATAATAATAATAATAATGCTTAGAGGTTTCAATGAAAATATATTAAAATAAATATGATTTTAAAAATTTCTTTAAAATAATCATTTAAAAAATATTTAAATTTGATTTTATTGTATTTTTTATTGCTTATTATGCGCATGCGTTACAGGTTTGTTTACAAGCGCATATGTGTAGATGAATTCTTGCTCTATTATAATTATTATTCATACGGAACTATATGCGCACTATCACAACATGCAGTTTCGATGACATTTTGTCCTTTTTAAAACTCAAGTATGTAACTTGAGAACGAAATACAAATTCGACGATTGCATTACAATAGGCAAGCATGTAATTTTATACTTTATTCATGTTTAACCAACATTTTTGACGAACAGTTTACTTTGGTTTTATTACATTCGATGAAAGTTTTCTAACTAAGAAAGATTTATAACTATATCGTTTGTGAATTTTGTAAAAAAAAAAATATATATATAAATAAATACAATAATAATAAATAAATAATGAATCAATCAATAATTTTTAATATTTTGATAAAAATTAAAATCTATTTCCTTACTTGAATTTATAAATTCGATATGTCCTGATATGATCTATCACTTAACATAAACTGAATGCGTTATAAAATGCCATATAAAGCATTCTTTTATTGGACGAATATTTTTTTGTTTTAGGTAGTAAGCAGGAAAATATAGATGGCAGCAAGCGTCATGCATTATCGTCTGCTTCTCTCTCTCATTAGATACAATAAATTATGCGCTTTTAACTGCATTACGTAGAAATTAGATGAATAGTTGGCTTGGAAAGTTTACAAAAATTTGTCAAATCATAATTATTGTTTCAATCGGTTTATTTGTAGGAAGTTTTGCAATTATTATATACAAAAGCAGCTCTGTTCTAACTGGACATAACTTAATTGCACTATTTAGCCTCGCTGTATAGAATATGTATTAGATTATGTCCAAGTGGTTTAGTTTTTGTTTAATTCGGATCATATTATGTAGATTAATAGTAAAACTCGAGTTGAAGTTTTAAAATGTTGGTTACGAGATTTTAACAAGCATAACGTCGGTTTCGAGGCTATATTTATCTAGACTCAGACAGGAGATTTAATAAAATTTTATGTTAGTTTGGGGAACTTATATATATAATACAGCAGGAATTTGTTGCACTCGGGTGAATCAGGATTACTAGAGGGCATAATAAAAAGACGGCCAAGAAAAAGAGATTTGGAACAAATATACAAAGTTTATTTTTTAATGTTAGCGTTTATAATATGCGGGCATAGCCTTAAAGAAACAAAATTTAGGTGGCTTCAACAAACATTGTTAGGGATGGAGGGTAGATGAATTAAAATTAACTAAATGTATACGTAATTTATTATTCTGAATACGTTCGGTTATTGTTGTTGAGTGTGTGAATGTAATTTGGGGGTTTTTTATATCCAAAAAATCTGTTTATCAGAATTCAGAAATACTTTAGCACGGATGGACAAACAAATCTAATATATTCTTACACTTTTGTAAAGATGGTTTCACTTGGAAACCATGCTTTTATAGTAGGTAATAAAGAGCTTCCCGTGTAGGACCTTTGGAAATAACGTTTACATCCATAGCTCTAGACTGCCTGAAGAAAGACCGTTCTAAGTTCAATTCTAGTTTCCAGAGAAACTAGAACTTTTCCTAAGCCTTTCTTGGACAGTTTTCTAACACGGACAAGTAAAGTATTTCTTTCGAAAACTCAAGAAAATCGACACTATTTCAAGACAATAATAATACTGTATATAGTGTTAGGAATCCTAAGATGGCGGAAGTTGCCTGCGGTACTCTCTTCCCCGGATGCCAATTAAAATCACCGAATGATCGGCTAAGGGTGGAGATGGTGTTCCTCCCAGTTTCCAAACGTTAGAGCTAAAAGGCCTCGCCTACTTCCTTTGTGGGAATAAAAAGCGTTAGCCGATTTATTTATTTATTGCGTTTTTTGTATTCATTTGGAAATGTAGGAGTGATTTTTTCCAATGTAATATTACAAATGCTGCTGCAGAACAATATAACTGAAGTGAATGAAGCCTTAATGGACATAAAGTTCTCCAATTGAGAACAACTTTTATCAAAGTAAATATTAAAAGAATATATAACTTTCCAATGAACAACTGTCTGCATTAAATTCAAATTGCTGACGAGTTCAGATCGATGTTTGTATATTTATAAAATCAACAATTGTTTAAAGTGCGTTTTTATTGTAATGCATTTCCAATAGGAAGTAACTTTAAATGAAATGTCTACTTGGTACACATTTTAATGCACGATTTATCTAGGTAAAAGTAATCTAATTTCTTTTGATGTTAATTAGCAGAAAACATTTTACTAACAAAAAACTAACTTACTGTCCTTAATTAGAACACGGAAGAATATTTGTCAAATCATGTTACTGTTCTTTAATTTTTTGACGTCAAAATTTGTATCACGGCGCCAATGACGTCATCATGAACACAGCAGCAGAAAAAACGGTGGCTTTAATGTTAGTCTTGTGCTGAGTATTGTAAATACTACAGAGTTGTAAAAATGCTACAGATGTCGAACGGGAATTTTATTTGGGGTTCTTCGATACGCAGGGCACATTCAAATTGCACATGGTCTCGCAAACCCCTCAACAAAAGCATTACATTGACGTAGTTCTGTTATAACCTTTGGGGGTTAAAAAATATTCAAAGCCTATTTTTTTATTATTATCGCAATAATATTGTTACTGTATACTCATAAATAATAATAAATGCATTATGTTCATGTATATCCTAGTCATGCCTGGAACATAACTGTTAATCTCGTTAAAAAACGCAAGGCCATAGTTGAATTGTGTATCTTGAAAAGCAGAGCAAACATAACCAGTTGTCTCGTGCTATAACGCAGTTAATGAAATATCCACGCTGTTCTCGAGCAGACGATTTCCTTGTGAATAGCAGACGATTAATTTTTTTTTTTTTATACTGAAAAACATGAATTTTTTAAAAATAAGAATAAACATAAACATCAATTACGTGATCTGAACTCTTTGTTGAACATTTTCTGCAAGTTATCATTAGGGGAAAACAAGGATGAATATAAAGAAAGGTTTCTTCACCTTTTTCTTAACACCTGCAGTCCCAAATAGCAGAGAAATAATCCATTAACATCATTCTCGCCTCATTCCTTTCTCGTGTTAAATTGATATAATTTCAGTGTTTCCCAAAAACTGGGGGGGGGGGGGAAGATTTCTCAACCCATTGCCGCTGTTATTAAGGGAAGTAATGAAAACAAAGGGATGAATTTAATTATAAACACCGTTATGTGACACGGTTTTTCATTAGGGGAACATTCACACTTGGAACACGTTTCATTTTACCCCCCCCCCATGTTTTTGATGGTATAAAAGAAAGTATTTTGGCGAACTTCTAACTGCCCTAATAAGATTTCACTGCTGACCTAGTCGCTGATGACACATGCATTTTAATTATAGTTTTTTAATTAAAAATATTGAGGACAAATTCCAATAGTTTAGTGAGAAAATTATTACCTATGCCTAATTATAAAATAATTCAAGAAACCGTTAAATATTTTTAAATAATTAGCTTCCGTGATTCATTAGGTAGCGGAGATGTCCTTCGCTTGGAAAAATTGGAGTTCGAATACTGTTTGTGAGCACAAGGAATCATTATGAGGGGCTTGAACTGAAGTCTAGTTAGCCTTAGAAAAAGCAGTTTCTTCTGGCAGAATCTAGGGGTTTAATCCAATAAACCAGCCGTAGGACACACATATACGCAAATGACAATTAACAGACTATGTAGGTTGGATTAAGTGGTAAATTATGTGGCCATGAGAGGCCACTGAGCCTAAAACCTTATGAGTAAGATGGAGATAATAATAATTAAATTATTAATTAAAAAATCTTAGATCCATTTAGTCACCAAATATGTTATACTTATAAGTGAATAGCCTAAAAAGTGTAGGTATGGAAGACGATCAGGACCGTCGCCAGATTAGATCGCGCCCTGAGGCAAAAATTAAATATCGCCCCTGATGGATTATAAGACAAAAAATAGAGGAAAATCTCCAATTACTATTTTGTTTTTATTATTTCTAAAGCTCTTCTAAATTATAAACTATGTACGTCTCTATCGATATAGTTGCTAGACCAACCAATCTTTCTTGGGTCATTCTAAAAAAAAAATCAGCTAACGCCTTTTTATTCCCGTATATGGGGAGTAGGCGAGGCCATTTAGCCCTATCTAACTTTTGGAGACTGAGTGGGCAGTTCAATCTCCACTGGTACCAATCAGAGATAGATGGCCCAAGGCTATCACTAATTAAGCGGTACTCAGTGAAGAGAGACTGCTCAAATGTGCCGCCATCTCGTGGTCCCTAACCCTAACACAATATATTTAATGTCTGAAATAATGTGGGTTCTACGGTCGATTTTCTTGAGTTTACAGGACGAAAAAACCGAGTTTCCGGGAGGAAAAACCTGCTTGCCCGTGCCAGAGATCGACTAACTCGGGAACCGGTCGAAAAAAGGCTTAGAAAAATTTCCTCTAGTCGCCGACTAGACTCGAAACCAAGTCTTCCTTCGTGCGGCCAAGCGCCGTGGTTGGCAAACGCCACATCCACTGAGCTACACTTTTCTCTTGTATTAATTTTGAGAGAATTTTTAATTCTTCATATAAATCTATTGCATCTACATCGGATGTAAAATATCTTGTTGCCCTAATACGGCACCTACCCGCAAAATGGCTGAACGAGCGCCCTTAATTAAGCGGCGCCGTGAGGCAGGTTGCCTCTATGCTACACCCTGTTGACGGGTACTGAAGATGATAATAGGACATGACGATACTTATGTCCCCAAGTCTATCCACAGATACTACTATTGATAGCATTCCTAAAAGTGACGCTCCTTTCCACGATCAGTGAGGTCTCCCAATCTCTCCTTCTGTATGTCCTAATTTGGATGGCTTCAAACCTCTGATAGCATCTGATCCTTTTTATTCTTCATATCAATAAGAATTATCAGTTATATCATTGGTAGGAGTATTTTAAAGCATTACTGGCTATAGACTGTCATTATTATTATTAGACACCTTTTTGGAAACTCAGTCATAATAGCTGGCCCCTACCAATGATTTAAATTGGCATCCAGAGAAAACAGTACAGCAAACAACAGCCGCCATCTTGTGGCTCTAAATCTTAACATTCTTATTAATGCACGTAATAGTGTGAGTTCAACGGTGACTTTTTTGAGATGCAGAGTTAAAATCCAAGTTTTCAGGAGAAAAATCCTACTTGTCTGTGTCAGAGATCGGCTAACTCGGGAATCGGTCGAAGAAAGATTTAGAATAAGTTCCTCTAGTCGGTAATTAGAATTCGAAATGTTCTTCTCCGGACGTCCTAGTGCTATGGATGGACATAATGATTTTTATTGCAAATGAAAATTGCTAAAAAAAATAAAGGTTTATTTCATTACTTTGAAAAACTCTCTAGCGCTTATAATGTTATGATAACAATGCATCTCTCTCTCTCTCTCTCTCTCTCTCTCTCTCTCTCTCTCTCTCTCTCTCTCTCTCTCTTTTAATCAGGGGTTAGTTGCATGTTTTCTGAGTTGCATGTTTTTCTATCCCGATCAAGAAAAACTAAACATTATTAAATCAGTGAATGACTATTTTACAGACATGTGTGATTAATTACATTAACCTGGACGAATTTTTATCTGTTGATTACAAGACAAAAATGTAGGTCAAGACACGTCAGTCCTTACGACAGGCTATTTTGTCGAGGATAAAACGGTCTTCTCAGTAAACTTTGACAAGTGACCTTCCCAATCGTCCTTGGTACAGGGCAGTGACGAAGCTCGGTCGGATACCTTTGGAAGAATGGCGTCCAGAAGCATCATTGGGGTTGGCATTGCATCATGGAAACACGTGGAAGTGTGTGGGACGTGCACGAATTATTAAATAAGGGATGTAGGAAGACGCTGATAGTTTTATTTTTACTTTAAAAAAAAACTGGAAAAAACAGATAGGGGAATCCAGTGAAGAAACCAACAGGTGTATATGTGCTTTGCTCTCGAAACTCCCTGCTCTAGATGTCACCACACTTCAAAAAGAAGGATGTGACCAAGTTTTAGATGACTTACAAGCTTTCTTTTAGTCCTAGTGGCCGTGTTAAACACACACATCACAACCCACGGAGTAATAGCAACTCGATGAAGCAACTGTTGTTAACTGGATATTACTGAGTGAACTTATTTTAAGAGAATTCGATTAGTTTTTCTTTTTATTATTAAGATCAACATATTCAAACAATTTTATAACCGCTTTTTGAAAAGTAATTAAAAAAAAAATTATTTTCTAACTTTTTTTTTTATTCCCAAACTAAAATGCAGCCAGACGCTAGGATTAACATATCTATTATAGGGTTTTAATATATTATATATTAAAGGATTAATATATAACACACACACACGTGTGTGTGTGTGTAAAAAAAGAATTTCAATGACTCTATACCGAGAAGGAAAAGTTTAATGTTAAGATACGACTAGTTTCGTTGAAAATTCAACTTCTTCAGGTATCACAGGCAAAGAATTAAATAAAAAATAACAGAGACATGATAAAATACATTAACAGATCTAGTATAAAACACACAAGTACGTTATTTTTTATTTAATTCTTTGCCTGTGATACCTGAAGAAGTTGAATTTTCAACGAAACTAGTCGTATCTTAACATTAAACTTTTCTTTCTCGGTATAGAGTCACTCAGTAAAATTATGAACAATAATATATATATATATATATATATAATATTATATATATAATATATATATATATATATATATATATATATATATAAATATATTATATATATATATATATATATATATATATATATATATATACATTTATGTAAGAAGCATGGGTTGAGAATGAAAAAGCTAAAATACTCTGGGATTTCAAAATCCAGACTGACAAAAGCTTGGAATGTAATACACCCGATATAACAGTGATTGAAAAAAAAGTGAAAACAAGGGTGTTACGTTTATCGAAATATCAGTACCAGAAGATAGTCGGATTGACGAAAAAGAAAATGAAAAAATTACAAAGTATCGCGATTTGCAAATCGAAGTTGAACAAATCTGGCAAAAGAAAACGAAAGTTGTTCCCATAATAATAGGTGCTTTAGGCGCCATCCCTAAAACATTGAAAAAACATCTAGAAGCACTCGAGTTAGATGGATTAAAAATTGGGCAGCTGCAAAAGGCCGCTTTGTTCGGCACAGCTTTCATTTTCAGAAAGTATTTCCACAACTCATAGGCCCTTGGATAGGGCTCGAATTGGTGGAATATAACCAGCCTTTTCTTAAGACTGAGGAAGCAAATCAAGCTTTGATGAATATTATATATATAATTACAACATCTAATTTATCAATAGAATAAGTATCTCACATGAAATACAAATACGTATTATAAATACTATTTACTCAAAACATTACAGGGATTAAGAGAACTGCCTTAACTAAATGACATAATAAGCTTAGAAGTATCCTTTTATATCATCTTGCGAATAGTTCGCTTTTATAAACATCCATACTTTGCAGGTGATTCGAACCCACAGTCTTTGTGTCAATTTTCCACCTATCAAATTTTTATTTTAAAAAAAAAAAAAAACTTTGAAAAACAGGTTCCATGCACCATGAAGGAAAAGGTAATTGATAATCAATTGGCTTAACGGTAGTATTAATACACGTTAGTGGGGGGGGGGGGGGAAGGTTCAAATCCATTTTAGAATCGAGAAACTTTTATAACGACTTTTCAACTGAAGGTGAATCAGATACGATCTCATATGGTAGTGGTAAAGATTTTCCTCCTGAAAACACCGATTCTTCGCCTCTCAAAACAGTCAAACCTGCCGGAGAACACACTCAGTTAACATCTGTAATAATAAGCACTAATCAACCAAACCTGCTGCAATTTAGATCCAAAAAGTCCTATGGCGTGATTCAATCTTTATTCAATAGCAATGATAAATGTCAAAATATCACCAGAAGTACATAACTGAATCAATAAAACTCTCTCTCCAGCTATTTCGTTACTGGAGAGAAAGGTTATTTACAATAACCTGTAATCTATCGAACTCATGAAAAGGTGCTTGTTTTCAGTTTTGTTTTCAGAACACGAATGCAGGACATTTCACGTTGCTTCAATAATCAGACGTGAAGTGACTCTTAACTAGAAAAATGACAAGTCGTTTACAAGATTTGTCATTTTCTTGTCGTACTCCATCCATTAGAAAGTTTAAGTTCCCGTGACTGAGAAAATCCCAAAGGACATCCTGCTTAACAATATTTTATCTTATTTGGAGGGCATTTGCGGTATTTTGATTTAAATAAATCTTTAAATGGAGACACCAGACAGCAGTTTTGCCTTTATAATAATAATAATAATAATAATACAGTCTAAAAGGAGGTCAGTTCTAATACTATTCAGAAAACTGTTCCAAAATACAGTTAGGTTGACACAACAATGGTATATAGTCCGATTTAAAAGTAACAATGTATACCAAATCAAATGAAAGTAAGATATGTCGTTTGGTACAGTTATTGTTTGTACTCATACAAAAATCAGGTGATTTACGTGTCTGTGATATCATCATATCACAGCGTCTACAAGTAGATTATATACACTGCTTGGAAAGAAGTCAACGGACACCCGCCCCATGGGCAAAGTGCATCGTGCCATGTAACGAGTAACGTGTTTGTAGCCGGTATAAATTGGCGGATAGGATGCTCCCAAGCCAGCGCAACTGTGTCCAGGTGAAATGGTTGCGAAAAGAGAACTGACGGAGATTGAAAGAAGCGTTGTGATAGGATGTGAGTAGTATGATAGGCGCTTTGAACAAGATCAGGATAAGGAATCGTGATGTGATTGGTTGTTGAGATGATAACGTCATTGTGTGTGTGACGTCATGTGTTTGGAATTTCCCTGGGGGGGCATATGCGTCAATGGCTTCAGTTCTTGTGTTTTGTTCGCGTATGGAATTATGGGTGATAGTAGAGATAAGGATTGGTGTCGTGATGGTGGGGTAGTTTGAACAAGATCAAGATAAGATAAGGAATCGTGTCGTGAATGTTTGTCATTTGTTAGTTGTAAATAAGTGACATTATTGTTTTGAATGGAAAAGGGAGATATATTAGTGGATAAGCATTCGTGTCGTGATTGGTGGGATACTATGAACAAAATAGGGGTAGGGTGAATGGGGTGAAGCAACGTCAGTGTCTTGGATGTGTATTGTTATGAGTTGTAGATAAGTAAATGGTTTGCGTATGGCATTATGGGTGATGGATAGTGATAAGATAAATTTTGGAATGTTTGGAATTTCGCTGCCCCCCCCCGTCTGGCAGGGACATCACGTGGTGTGTTGGGTTCGCATATGGATTGTGGGTGTATTTAGAGATAAGAATCGTGACGTTATGTGTTTGGAAATTTCTGGGTAATAAATGTCTCTCTCTGTGATATCACATGATGTTTTGGTTTGCCTATGGAATTGTGGGTGATGTTTTTGAGATAAGATATCTTGGAATTTTTCCAGGTTGACACACATCCATCTTTGTCGTCAAGTTTTGTCTTTGGATGTCTATAGATGGCAGTACTAAATTTCCAATACAGTTTGGGGTATTTCTTTCCTGTTAAAGGTGTGGAATTCTTAGAGTAGAGTCGTGATGGCGGCAGTGATTAGGGTTTTCTGAATAATTTAATTATATGCTGGTGTCCCTCAAACACACACTTTTTTTTTCCCCATAGCTCATACATATTTTATTCTATATTCATATTCTAAAGACTATGGGAATTCTTTCTAGAAATTCTAATGGTAATTTAAATTACTTACAGTCTTTCCTGAATGGCTCTTCAAAATGCGAATATTCCAACACTTTTTTTTTCTGATAACTTTGGAGGAAAAAAAAAACGCGTTTTTTTTTTTTTTTTTTTTTTTTTCTCCGATCAATTTCGGAGTTACTTCATCTGTAGCACGAGCAATAAGGTTTCTCGCTCTGGGAAGAAGTTCGAATCCTAAATCCTTCAATTCAGCAAAACCGACCATAAAACACATAAAAACGAAGACACAAATGAATATTAATTAGCGTTAGGAACATTGCCTCTTATCTAGCACGCCGTGAGAGTACACTCAACATCAGCAATGGTGAAAAGTAACCAAAGCCTTAAAGGATTTATTTTTATTTACACGTTTATTGATTTTTTAAAACTGACATTTCGAATAATGATCAAACATTCCAGTATTAGCATTTAAGAAGCGAACTGATGCATAAAGATTCAAGGGAAGAGCCTCCCCCCCCCTTCCTTGGCTAGTGATGCATTTGTTCTTGACTGAGATAAATATAATTAGTCAATTGCGATTGAGTTCCGTTACTCTTTTATTACGTTGCTGCTAGCACAGGGTTTTGCTAAAGGTAATTTCAAAGAACATATCATTAACGTTTGTCCCTTGGCCTAAATCCTAGCTGGGAGGCACATATTCTAGTCCTTCTGGCCCAAAAGAATAATGCAAGTTCGCCCTCTTTGTCAGGGTTATATTTTAATACCGAAATCCCAAGAAGGTCTCTCTTACGTTTAACATAACCACCAGAAACTGTTAATAACACTTTATGAACGGTGCCATTGTTTGGAATACATAAATAATTATCATTATTTAACCTATCGCAACAATGGATAACTGGACAATCCAGTTTTGACTTTGCAACATTTGTTACACAAGGAAGATTAGCTCGAAAAATGTTCTATAGCATATTTCGTTTTTATTACGAATATAAACCTAATGATGTAGTAAGACAAATTTACCTAATACAATTTTTTGGTTTTCTTTTCCCCCCCACCCTAATATTTAACTACACTAGAATAGTATACAGATATTAAATGGGACTATAATAAGCAATAGAAATAATGAACTATCATCACGATTGTTTTTCTCTTTTTTTTTTAAATAAAAAAATGAAACTTATGGATTACTAGTTTTAGGCTTACGCCATTTTCTACATTGTAGGATAATAATGCAAGGATGTTGAACAGTGTTATTCAATTTTCCTTCATATCTGATTGTATTTTTTCGTGTGATTTTGGGAGTAGACAGCACCATCTCATATTCTTTAAGAATATAAACATAATTAAGTCTGAAAAATACATAACCACAGTGTGGGTTATTTGCTAAATCTTATTCGCATCAGCCGAAGAAATAGTGATTATTATTTTATCATCATCATCATCATCATTCATACATGACACCCCCACGATGTCACATGACTCAACTACGGATGATTACAAACGTCTTTTTGACAGTTGACCTGCCTGCATTCTTTCTCCGGCCGATTTGCTTGTTATGCGGGAGGAAAAACCCAAGTTTCCGGAAAAAGAAAAAAAAAAAAAAACTGCTACTTCCATAGGAGGCCGTTAATTCACAAATAGTTATTTCTTAGGTTGTTTATATCCCTGAAAATCAGTCCAAAAGGAATAAGATGAACGGGGGGATATATCTCTATAGAATGCATCACTCGACTGTTTCCACCAAATTTTCCGCTGCGAAATCAACCTAATCGGACTAAAATAAAAAAGGGTGTACTTCCTCCGTAGATGCCACTACAGGTCGCATCATCAAACTGGTTATTCTTCGTGTGTTTACCTATTTCATCTTTAGAAAAAAAGTAAGTGATAGCTAAATATTCAGCTATCGCTTATAGAAAGAACAATAAAGATTTTTTTTTTATATTTGATTCAAACGAAAAACAAGACAGATCTACTGAAGATTACGATAACCTGATGTACGTATTTTTGATAATACTTACATACCCAACGTTTTACTTTCATAGTATAACATCATGCAACGAAAAAAAATTAGAATATCTGATCTCAAACCAGCTTTTACTTCCCCATATGTTAAACATTGGAAAAATATTTTAAAAGTCATCATTTAAAATCTATTCTCGATGACCGTGTTTGGATAATAACTACCCAGGCACAGCCCCAAAGCGAATCACAATGGTTTCACTATTTAAACATTGGGAAATTAATAACAAAATAAGCCTTTGGCAATTAACAAAACGACAAAGGTCTCAGTTGTTTGTTTATGCGAGGTAAAAGAACTCCTTTATGTTTAAAACATGAATTACTAAAGCCGAACCAACAACCAATAGTCAAACGTTTTTATCTAAAATAGGTTATTTAACTATCATTTTTATTTCTGAGAAGTATCAATCTTGTGCAAACAATAACATCTCAATATATGGCAGAAATCAAAATGTAGGTCGGCTAAAACGTGGCTCGGTTAGCTGAGATACTTAAAAAAAAAAAAAAAAACGATCACGTTTGTCTCTATTAAGAAGTCATGCGTGCTATTAAGCCTTGCCTATACAGGCGCAACTTCGTATACCTTCAGTTCGTCAATTGCCTCCCACCATCGTCCATCTTCTGCTAGCGATGATTTCCTCCCCTTTTTTTGAAGCTTACAACCGGATTGAAATCTGTAACGCAATCAACACAATCTAACTAGTCATGTGCAACGTATTTCCCCTTCTCCCCCCCCCGAAAAAAGTATTTTTTTTTAAAGTCCCAACAAGTGACTGAAATTCAGCATGTGGGAGTTAGATGATCAAATTTTATAAGATGGAACAAATGTGTGTGTGGGGGGGATAGGTTTTATGTATGAAAAAACATTAATACGCATGCTCAAGATATCGTACGTCCAAAGTACTTGCAAATTAATTTAGATAAACTAATAAAATTAACTGATTTTTTATAAAATTAACGAAACAAAATGTATTTGAAAATGTGTAATTATATTTTGTATCAAACTAAAAAGGTAACAGTGAAAATAACTGAAAAACTTTTGATTCTCTTTTAAGATTTTTTGTTGATTCACTGCGCATCTCCACTGCGCAGCTGAATGTGTAATCTAGCCCATGCCTTTCAGAAGATAATTTCTTAATCTCAAAAATTCGTATTCTCTTTTCCGGTTAGTTGCACAAGTATGCTGCCCAAACCTTCGGCGAGCGTCATATGCAAGCAAAATATGGCGTTTATCTATATATATTATCTTATTTTACTGTTAATCTTCTGAAGGTATTTCAACTTATATATATATCTAATCTTGTCTTGTTTACTGCTACTTATCAAATGTTCAACAAATTCCAAAGTGATATGAATATTCATATACAAGAAGAGCTCACACATTCGCAAACAACGTATTATATCACGTGAAAACAGTTGCAGACGAAGTTGGCAGTGAGCCAATTTTTAGACTCGCTAGTAACTTTTATGTTAGTAGTTAACAGTTATAATGATAAGCTAAATGATGTAAAATAAAACGATAAAAAAAGAAAAATATAGATTCTATGGGTGTGACCGTTACACGAAGGTAACATAATTAAGTGAAATAGTGTAATATATAATACAGGATATTGGTAATCGTGATGAACATAACAAACTAGTGTGCTATACATTTTTTTCTCCCTCGCAAACAATTCTTGAGCGAAATCAGCGGCCTCTTGCGGCGATTCTGACATGTTAAACGCAAAAGAATCAAAAAAACTATTTAATTCAGTATTAGTCAATTTTGATATTTTCTGAATTAGTCTTCTTCGATTAATTAAATAAAACTTTCTTAAATATTAATATTAATACGCAGTTCATGATATTACCTTCAAGCTATATAAACACGAGATAAACGAGATAACTCCATAATAGCACTGATATGAATTTATCTCTCCGTGTTGTCATTTTTTAAATGTTTAAGTATCTGTTCTGTCAGCGGGCAAACAAATTATATCGCAAAATTTATGATATTCGGAATTGTGGTAATGCAACTTTTTATAGCACTTTAAATGACGCAGAAATTCAACGTCTCCAGGCAACATTTACTTGTTTATTATTGCATGTTCAGGCGTCCGAATAAAACTATGTCGCTTGGAAAGAAATTTCGAAATTATGCATTTTAAATAGTGTCACGTGATTGTGATATTCCGATTAGACCAAATACTATTAGGAATGTTTGTAACGGCTTTTCCTCTGACCTAGGTAAGGTTTTACCCTAAACATAAAATTCTATACAGTAGTATTCTTATGTAATATCCGATTAGTATAGCTTTTATGGAAAAATTCTATAGAATTAGAAATATAGAAGGCTTTTCTTAGAAAGTAGAACACAATAAGTACACGAATTTCCCTAAAAAGCATGGTTACTAGTGGCTCGTAGTCCTGTGATCATTGACTATATAGATCAGTATGTTACTAGTCCACAATTTACTTGATCAGATGGCAAAAGCAAAAGAAAATGGAATCCGGGAATGAATTGAATCCTTGTCCTTGCCAGGTAGATCGATACTCATTGGACTATGACGGACTGTGTCAGATTCCAATCCGAGTTTCTTCCGCTGTTGTGACTGGGACAGGATGTGACCTCGGGGAGTAAAACGATAGAGGTTTCTTTCAATCTCTTTATTTCTCCTGGCTTTCAATGTGCCCCAATTTCGTCCAACTAAGCAGGAAGAGAAATCTATTGAAACAAAAACAAAAACACTATTTCCCGTGTATACCCCCACACGTGGCCCATAATATCCTCGTTCTTTTCTAACCGATAGGATAACCGAGTACTTGCCAATACTTCCTGGGTCCACACGGAGCACAGGTAGCGCGTCTAGTAATATGGAAATAAACTCAACTGTGAGTTGATTAGACCTAATTTTAAGACCGGTATTAAGCAAAGATATTGTTAAAGAAAGATGACTTCCCATCTTTTTTCTTTCTTTCTTTTTTTTTTTTTCCTCTCTCTCTCACTTTTCTCTTAGAGTGTTTGGTTGATCTTATCCAGGAAATAATTTAGTGTCAGCAAACAGTTCAGACAAACTTCAACGTAGTTGATGGGGACTTACTCTATCCTGCAGAAGCAAATGTAATTAGTGATGATAGACGAGTTGATAAATCATCTTCGTAAATGAAGGAATCACGAACGCCATCGTGCACACGTAAGTTATTTCATCTATCATATACATTTAACTTTTTTTATGACACAGACGATTGCTTTCCAGACTGTTTTTGAACTTTGTATCTTTTCCAGGAAAATTTGCTTCCTGTTCAAACCTGCCCGTCTCTTTTTGCATGCTCTGTTAAGTTTGAACTCAACCCCCCCCTTTTTTTTCTTAAATTTCAGGCTGAATAATTTGTTCAGTTTGTATCTGTCTATTAGTAGGCCTCCAACAACCTTAATATATGTCTCAACAATGGCCACCGAGGAAATAGTCTACCTAATACTGATGCTTCATCCAGATTCTTCTTTCAACAAGAACATATGTGAGTTCACTACTGCAAAAGTGACAAACCAGCCGGAGAACACACACAGTTGATAAACATAATAAACATGGTGGTGGCTTTAGTTACCTCGGCATCATATCAAACGACCAACCAGATAGAAAAATATTGTTCAACTACACAAAACGCATACTTTTGGAGCTAAGGAATGTCCTAGTGCAAAGAGTTCTCGTTTTTTTTTTTTTTTTTTTGTTGTTGTTGTTTGTTTGTTTGTAAGAGTGTATATATATATAAATGGTAATATGAAATAATTCTACTGTATTTAGTGCTGGATTCTGGATATTTTTTTAGTTGTTTTCTTCTGGAACTTTTCTAAGACGGACTTCTACTGTTAACTACTAACTAGTAGTTAACAGTAGAAGTCCGTCTTAGACTTCCGTCGTCACTTATTAGTTTTTAACAGTAAAAAGTATAAGTTACTGTTGTTACTTTTAACTGTTAACTACAGATAGATAGTTTCCGGTATTGAGACCACACGTTTTAAGATAATTAACGAGTTGAATAAAATATAACCCTACAAGTTTCAGGGGTATTAGCAAAAGTTGTACATAAAAGATACTAGAAAGAATTAATTACACACATTCGATGTTGTCATAACTTCACAATTCATACATATAAATATAAATAAATAATACATATAAATAAATAATCAGGAAAAAAACAACAACGTTAAATTAATTCTGTACACGTGTTGCAACAATGCTAGTTACTGCTGTCACGTTCTGTATCATCGTGTATCGTATTCTAGGTCCGCGGCAGTTAGAATTTCGATCAAAGCAAACCAAATTTGGTGTAGGACGAAAGTCGTAGGGTTATATTTTAGTAAACTCATTAATTATCTTAAAACATGTAGTATATACTGGAGACTATCTACAGAACTGCAAAACCACAGAAACTTACGCATTTCATTTATGTTGTTATTGTTAACTATTAAGTTAACAGTAATAGCAACTCAAGTAAATTTTACTTTACGTCAATCTACCAATTGCAGATTTTATTTCTTTCATGTCGAGAAGTAATCACTCATCACTAATAACTATTTGACAAATGTGACATTTCAAGGTTATCGTTTTTTTTTTTTTTCTTTCAAAAATTGTCTCAATATTTCAACACGTAAGTGCATTAAGCGCAGTCGTTGCTAGTTCATTTTCATCTGAGGAGATCCAAACAAGTGGAACGAAGAACTGGGGTCATCACTTGATATCTTGTTCGCAATTGTCAAACTCTGTTATCGCCATCGTATTCTTCCGCAATCGTAGGCGATTAACCCCTGAGAGTGGTGTAAGTGGAGCAGAACCCCGAAGTCTAGTAAGGAAAAAAAAAAAAGAAAAAATGATGGGGAAAAAAGAAGATAATACGCGGGAATACCAGTGGAGTTTTTTGTTTTTTATTTTTGTTTAATTTTTTGAATTGATCTGACTTGTTTGGGGTAAATCAAGTTCAACACCAACGCCAAGTGACTGTTTGTGTATCGTTGTCAACTATTTCAAACAAAAAATATTCAAAACAACAACAAAAAAAAAAAAAAATTCATTCGGTAACCATATTTTCTTTATGACAATAGATGGATCTAAACATTTATTATCAAAATAAGTCCCTAAATATTATCATCGCCTTCGATTGTAGTAATATATCTAATTGTTATAGTAACTCATGACTTTATAGTTACTGTAACAATTAGACAATTAAAATTAACAATTAACAGATAAAGGCATTAAACAAATAAAGGTTATAAACAATTTTTTTATCAATATCTTTCCATATTACAACAATGTGCAACTAGAACCTTCAGAGAATAAAAGAATTAATATAACAATAAAATATATATTTTATTTAATTTTAATATCCATATAATATTTAAAAATGGTTCCTATGAACTACAGTGTGTTGATTTAATAACGTAACTATGCCTAACCCGAATTCTCTCCCGAAGCTAAAAATTCTTTCCAACCTAATAAACTTTAAAATATGATGTATTTAGCAGAAGGAAGAAGTTGATATAATTCCGTTCTGTTGAGTTTCTCTCTTTTAGTTTTATTTCAATGCCGATAATGAGAAGATAGAAAGAAGAGCCGACGCACTCCCTAATTATCTTTTTTTTTTTTTTTTTTTTTTTTTTTTTTGAGGAAATGGGAAAGTTTTAACTTTAACTTAATGGATCTAATAAGTTCGGTTAAGAAAGAAATTTAAAAAAATTCACTGGGATAATTTCGTTAATGCTATAAAGTACTTTGAAAGGCGTGAACTGTAACAATTGGTGTTGGATTATTCTGCGCACATACACTGCAGGAAAATTGAAGGCAATTAAATCTTCGTTTATCCTTGTGAAGCAGGTCGAAGGAACTTTGTAACACGAGGCACAACGAATTATAGCAGACATTGAAGTGCCATGGTAATCTCACCGGGCTACTCAACCAACCAGCCGTAATAATATAACATACAATGGAGGACATCAATAAAAACTCGCCACCTAGCGGAGAGAAAGAGAAGTTCGATAGTCGTACATCCTGTGAAAATTCCAGGAAACCTGATTTCATTTTTGTACTTTTTGTGAGAAACGGGAGGATAAATCGGATGAATGAACATCTCTACATACCATTAACGGTCATTCTAGCTTGTCCCGTGATGTAATGGAGTCTGCATTTTTAGAATGCATTAAAGAACTTATTTTTTATTTTTTTATTATTTTTTTTTTTTTTTTTACATTTTAAATATTTTTTAAACTCCCGGCCACTTTTCGACAGTGGCAGGAAATTTTAATTTATTTAACAAAATATGAAAATCAGTCGAGCGACACATATATAAAAACAAAATTAAATTCAATTTAAAAAACAAAAACAATTCGTTTTGCAATGTTTGTTAACAGAAACTGTCTATTCTCAGAACTCACGAAACAGACGATTTTGTTCGAGATGTAACTATGGTAATTTTGTTGCCATGGTTACATCTCGAATAAATGGTTCTAAGCGATTCACGATAGATGTAACAATATTTTCCATGGCTAGCGTTTAAATTATAAAGATGAAAAGCCGTGGTGTTTTATTGGACAGATAATAATTATTATTTTTATGTAAACTCGGTCGTAACCGACTTATGAGACTGACAGTTCTACAGATAATCAAAAACATTGAGTCGACATATGTAGAACGGTCAAGGAACTTCATGTTGGTTTTTAGTATTATATCTTTGGTCAAAATAATAAACAAAATTTCGATAATAGCATTTTTCTTTCTTTCCAGGGAAATGGGAACGAATCGTTCACATACAACTATAAACAAGAATAGGGAAAAAATGACGATTACAAATAGCACATACACTGCTCATACAAAAGTATAGGCAATGTATGTGCTATTTCTTTACGACTGCACAGTGCATAATAAACTACTAATTAGATACAGTAATTTATTTTAATTAACAAAAACACCTTCATCCCTTACTGTAAGTTCAAGTCTTCTTGCCCAAGCCCTGGTTTTTTTCAACAACTCTGCCAAGAAAGCCTTATGACACAATCATTATCCTATTGACAGTAATGACTGATGTGACATTCAGAAGTCGCTACATATTAAACAGTCTAATGTACGCACGCACACACACACACACACACACACACACACACACACACACACACACACACACACACACACACACACACACACACACACACACACACACACACACACACACACAAAAAAAAAACACTTCCCATACTATCATCAGTTCAGAGTATTGCCACTTGATATGATTGAACCCAATGCTGATATTCTTGTATCTGGAGCTTGCCATTAATTGACAGAAGTGGGACTCATCTCTTGCTATGATAGGGAAGGTCCCAATCATCGTACTACCCGATATGTTCATTTGCATGCCACTGTCGTATTGCACTGCCATTTGATCGATCGAACGATTAAAATAATCAATGGATACTGTCAGAAAGCATGATTCTGGTAACTATGCTTGCTTTATATAGTGGAATGAGCAAGGAACGCTATTTATGGTGTTAACACCAACCATAGATAAAGTACATCTATAAAAGCTGGTCATTTCAATGTATATATACATATATATGTAAAAGTGAAATACAAATCCGCTAAGCCTTTTTACTTCCCAAAGGGAAGGGGTCGAACTCTTTCAGCCCTAACTTTTGGAAATCGGTAAGCGGCCCGTTTCCAGTCTTTGTCGAGAAAATGACGATAATACAGCAAAGTTCTGCCATCTTGTGTTTCTAATCCTAAGTAGCATCATTATAAAAGTAGCGTGAGCTCTGTAATTGATTTTTGTGAATTGTAGGGTTTAAAATCCGAGTTTATTCTGAGGGAAAAGCCTACTTGTCTTGCAAAGATCAATTAATTCAGGAACCACATTAAACATGCACAGAAAAAAGCTCCTCCTGTCGATGATGGAGAGTTGAATCTATACGGCTAGTGCAACGCATCCAAGTTACCTGAAGGCTATCCAAGCACAAAATGTGCGAATTAAAAAAATATAAATCATTTCAGACAAACAATATCACTTTGGACGAAAAATATGCATTCTACTTATGAGTCAGGTGCAGAACCATCGAATATTTTCTGATCTGTAAGCGTACACACGTAGATAAATCAAGTGAAAATTTTTTTTTAAAATTCATATTACCTCCAATAACAGGAAGCTTGGCGAGGAGGAAATGAATTTCTCCTGAGATAGCTAAAGAAAAATTCTTGTTATTGCCCTGTAACAATACATTTTTGATTGTACTAAGGCATATCACTAAATATCCTCTAGTGCTCGAATATGTAATTTGCAGATTATCACGTGTGTAATCTGTGTTTGTTAATATCAAATTGATGATTGGACAACCAATTTAACAGCGTTCTAATGTCGTTGTTTTATTATTATTATTTTAACAGTACAATAATCTAGCGTAAATGATGTGGTCTGATTCTACTATCATTCCCTAAATTTGTTCATTTTCAAACTTATTTTGTTCAGGATGTCAAATGAATGTTATAGTTAATTTTTTTATATATTTTATTATGACTTTTTTTAAAAAAAATCAAGAAGTGAAATGAACTGTAAAGATTGTCCCGACGCCTTACTAAGTAGGGGTTAATTATATCAAGCGTCTAGTTTGAACCGGTTGAGTGTAATGGAAGCGTTCGTTCCGGTTTGAACTATATGAAAGGAAAAAAAAAAAACAATAGGAAGAAAAAAAGACATTTAGTAATGTGTGTAGTTTAGTATTTTACTCCTCAGTAAATCTTGTAAAAATGAAGGGGGGGGGGACTTTAATGAGTAAGACTAATAGCATGTTTATGAAACTTAAAAAAAAAAGTATTGTTTTAAGAAGTCAGTACGAAAGCTAGTACAGTATAGCAGTTTTTAAAACATTAAAATGGTATTATCATGCAATTATCATGAAAATCGGTTTATCTGATGAAAGAAATACTGAAATTTGGTTATTTTACAGACATATTTAACCAAAAAATATCCCTTAAGCCATACGAAAAAAAAAATTTTTATTATAATTAATCAACAATGGAATTTTTTATTAGTCATATACTGTTTATACTAGTATTGATAAAACCAAATAATATTGCAACTAAATGGCTATTTGCTTCTTCAGGGTGTTATCTACGAAGAGAATAAAATAAATTCTCTTTTTTTATTTACAATAATCAATGGATTATTGTACATTAATCCATAATCCATTATTGTGCATAAAATACAGTACATCGTTAGAAATACAGGGAAAAAAAAGGGTGGTGGTGGTGGCGGCGGGAGGGGGAACGAGACACGCATGCACTGCGAGAATGTGTAATCCGTTCTCTCCGAGACTTTTAGATATTTTAATTGTTGTTGGAAAGTTGAAATCACGTGCTAAGATATTAAAGAACGTCCAGACCTTGTTCAGAATCAATCCTTGGATCCTATAGCGGGAGTCCCGTGAGTTAATTACTTCAAGGGATTCTTTTACACGTTGTGAAAAGGTTTTCTTTGACATAATGCAGGATGGCTTATACAATTCTATGTTGGGATTACGGGCATATGCACTGAGATTTTTCTTGTCGTTTATAGGCCACGTCGCAATCTCTGAGAGAACAGACACGCACTATACATAACGCAGGACTCATTCCCCGCAATCCCCCCCCCCCAACTCATATTTGTGCTAAAAAAATAGTTATTTAGCTGCAAAACTATTCGTTTTATCAATACTAGTGAAACAACAGTATACGACCAATTAAAAATTCCTATATATATATATATATATATATATATATATATATTCTTTACAGCTGTAAAAATACTCTACTCATATAGCCTTTATCGATGAACAGCTTTTGTGATCAGGTAAAGAAAAAATAGACCCTTAATAACCTTAAGGGTCTATTTGCTTGCTGATTTACATATATGAAATCAATCTTCTAAATCAGCCAATTAAAATAGAGTAAAAGCAAACTGAGCAAATCAGAACAAATGTATTATTTTTCGTCCATAAGATTGCGTTTTATCTTCAAAACCATGACGAAATCTCAAAAAAAGAAAAAAAAATGGGATCAAAAGCAGATATAAATACTAAAAAAAAAAATGTTCTAGTGTGTGATCATCACAGGAAAATAAAAACCACGATTTTTGATTTAAATTTTCAAAATTTATTAAAATAAACGGCATAATGCATAATACTTCGTCCTTTGAATGTAAATCGAAAAAATGTACTATTTTTTCGAAAGTCTTATAAAAACTATACGGCAATGTGTGCTAAATTTAATGTATTTACTGTAATAAGCGTGTACAAAATGTAAAGCTTTTTATGTAGAAAACACTAAATCACTCACACAGATCCTGCTAAGTGATGGTTTTATTAGAAGCCACGCAGAGCACACCTCAGGATATAACCTGTTATTTATATCTTAATCGTGTAGAAAGTATGTGACTTATTATCACTTGAGGCCATCATTTCACACTACGTCGATGACACAATTTCCTATCATAAAACAACAACAAAAAAAAAAAAGTTTCCACTTCCTGCAATACTGACTTTCCATCATTAAATAGAGTACCGTAGAACCAGCAATAAGATAATTAATTAAAAAATAAAAAAAGGACTACTTATCAGGTCAATTTGAGGACAAAAATAAAATTTTACTGTTATTATTTGCTGATTAAATTCCCATTTATCATACGATACGAGTTGAGACAATTAACTAGACTGATTTTGTTACTTTTAGTGCATTTAGCATGGAAATTTCCGAGGTAACTCAAGCTCCTAAACGATGATTGCGACTGGAACTTTATCCACCTTTTCCACTAACCCCTGCATAAGCGTATATTGAGACAACCAGATTTCAGAATTTTTTTTTTAATATATTATTTTTATATAACATAAAAGAATCCGTAAAAAGTAACATACATGATTCGTTTTATAACTGAAAAGCACGCTATAATATGTTCAAAGCTATACTACCCTAACCCGATCTTCTTCTCTATCCTCTAGTCCTATCCTACCTGTTTTCCATATCCGAAAAGGTTTTCAAATTCGACTAATATCAAATTCGAAGAAAGATCAGCGTTTTCTGACAGCGCATGCGCGACAGGTGGGAGAAATCTTCCGATTTCGGAGGAGTTGACCACCCTAGTTGTAATCAATCATAAGGCTACTAAATCAGGGCCGCGAAACGTGTAGGGAATTATTAAAATAATTTTATAAGATTAATACCGAAAAGTTTGTAATAAATGTAACCCGCCCAGTAAAATTATTACACTGAAATTCATTATAATATATTAAATAAAGATTAGTATTTAATTCCAGTTAAATTGTGACTGTATTTGAATATTCAGTAGTATTTGCGTATTTACTGGATGATAAATTAAACTTAATGTGTTCACCCGGATTTAGTGTCAAGTCGTTTCTTGATTATATCCGGGTTTTCACTAGTTTCTCAATTATGATGCAAACAAATGAATATCATTTGTTTTTATTTTTAAAACTGTTTCAAAAACATACGCTAATTAGATAAATAATAACGAATGTCAATAATTGTTTTAATGATGGAGAAGTTTTAAAGTTCTTGTTTTTAACCAAAATCTCAAAATAGGTGTACGTGACCAAACTCTTGTAATCCGACCATTTCCTTACACCGATACCAGTCACTAGATCTATTTTTACATCTCTGGTGTTGCTTTATAGGCAGTTAAAACACAATAATGTACGGTTTATCCTTTCACCCTAGACTTTGAACATAAAAGGAAGAATATAACAGCTTACTCTCTTCCACAGACTGTGGGAGTCGTGTGGATTTGGGTTAAAAACAGTCTCCCTTTGAATGTGGGTTAGAGGAACATTGAGTAGAAAAATCCAAATATCTGTTGAAGTGAAGCCACCCAGAATAGTCTGGAGCTAGTCTGTATCGTTTACTGTGTTCCTTTTAGTGTGAAATAATTCCAATTACAGCAAAGAACGAAGAAATAGCATCTTCAATGCGATGTTTGAAAACAGACTGAAAAACAGAATTAGTCAGGTGGATTTCTGCATTAGGGTCTTCGTGCAATCTGCTACAGAAGTGGCATGACCGCTTTCTGGCTTATAGATATTTATTTCCGCAGTGTCTGCTACATTCCTCTGCTCAAACAGGACTTCCAAGGTTGTTAAGGTATATTTTAGTTCGTCAGGGCAGGAAGCAGGCCACTCATAGTAACAGAAATTCCATGTGCATACAGTACAATAGTCGCTATACAAGTCAACCCATCGAAACTAAAATTGTACTCGACCCCCCCCACACACAACCTCCAATCCTCTTTCTCTCGAACCTTTTACTTTAGGCATGTTGTTTCGACAAAAGGAGCAAACGAAGAAAGTATTATAATTGTTGTACTCTTATGGGTCATAATTCTATATAAATGCTATCATTTTATTCTACCATCTGCCTTTTTATGCTTGCAAAGAGTAGTAAATGGCTTTAATGTGTTTTTAAATTTCCATTTTAAAACTTCAAAAGCCAGTTATCCTATTGTGAATATTACTCACACAACTGGTCTGACAAGTAATTATAGGATCTATTAGCTTTTCTTCTTTAAGCGTTACGTAGAATGATATATATAAAAAAATATGATACGACATGAATAATTAAAAGATTTGTATGCTGTAGAAATAACGCAGAATGAGTCAGAAATATATTACGACATTTTGAAATAAATATTTAGAATCCCAAAATCGAAAAAAAAAATTTTTTCTGTATTCAAGAAGTTTTGAATTTTTAAAACTTTTTAAGAGTTTCTAGCATTTCTATTTAAAATATTTTTTAAAAGAAAATGCTTGGATTTATTCGTAATGTGGCATCGGTTTATACATTCTTCCTCCTCCACTAAATAACACATTTTAGCTACTCCTTCCTCCCCTAAAATCGTTAAAATGAACTGTCTAGTTACTGTTATAAGTATTTTGAATAGAAATAAATATTTCATTTAGCAACCAACAGTATTACAAAAATCATAAAATTTACCTTTGCCTTCTCATAGCAATAGCAGACGAAAGTGCTGTTGCTAGGAGACGACTTACTACGAAAGTGCTGTTGCTAGGAGACGACTTACTACAAAAGTGCTGTTGCTAGGAGACGACTTACTACGAAAGTACTGTTGCTAGGAGACGACTTGATTAAAAGGGCAACTTGTGAGCACTTATTGTTGTAACTTGTGCTCATAAGCACATATTTAATCATTTCTTTTGATTATGTTTTTTATTTATTATATTTTTAGTTATTTTCTGTAAATGCGAATAACTGTGTCAACGTTTAACACATTTAATAATATCGATTTAAAAACGAACTTATCACAAGTTAACCTGCTACTTCCTGCATGTATAATTTATATTTTTAAGGATTACTTTTTTTCTTTTACCAATAACGGCGTTTGGTAAAACAGAAACAAAATGAGTCCAAGTAGGGTTACCTGATTGACACACATAACACTCAATTTACGATGATGTCTTTAGAATCAAAAACATTCACATTCGTTATGCCTAAAATTCTTGAAAATGACCTCCACATATATCACATAACTAGGAATGTTATTTATAACATAATAATTCTTGTATCTGTCGGATTTATAAACCCGGCATATAAACGAAAGTCGTTAAGACTGGGCTACTAAGTAGGTCGCATGTCCGGATCACTTGCATAACTTTCATTATATATATTGCGATGGTAGCGAGAGATCTAAACAATCCCAGCTACTGTTCGCTACCACTTAATACCTTTTTAATTCATTCATAAATGCAAATCATAAACCGGATATCAGCTTAGTAAAAACACATCAGAAATATTTACGATTATTTTGTATGCTGGCTATACAGTTACAAAACACTTTCCTTTTTAATTTCTTTCGTTTTAATTGGTCAAAGAAATTCGTTCTAATTTAATTTTTTTCGTGAATTAAAGAACGACAGAAATATACTTTATCAGAAGAGGGAAAAAAAAAAGCACATGTTTAGAACTACCGTTTTCTTTACTTGTAGTTTTGAAATAGCAAAATTTATCATTTGGATGGTTTCTCCCAGAATGCAACTGACTGCACGGTATGATTAGAGGTCTATGATGATTGACTTGAGTCTGTGTCACGCTATCTTTAATCAAGAGACAGTAAGGAAGACTAACTCGATTAAAACTGCCACGCTCTATAAACTATACATTTGACTATCTCCTGCTTGCCAAATGCAAAACTGTCCATACCACGACTTGTGAATTCAAGCAGACAATAGTGGAAATTTAAAACTAACGAAATGAAATTCCTTGCACTGTAATTTCTCCGTAGTAATACACCTTTAAAAACTCATCCTCTGTTAATTTATTTTTCCACCTCGTCACTCATCATAGCTTTAATTAACTCGAAATTTGACCTATCTTCTCAAACACCATCAGTAACAGTTTAATGTGGACGTGACTCACTCGTCGCAACAGTCGATTCTAGACAAAATTATACAAGATTCTCTATGCTCATTACAAGGGTGTGTAATAATCTCTTTAAACGACTCTTTTGCACTCTTTAATTCAAATTCTTTAGCGGCAGTGTATGTTTCTATTTGCTTTGCTTTTAGGTCACTAGAGAATACGTTTAGTTTTGTTTGGAGAAGGAGTAGTCTAGTAAAAATTTCGCTTGGATGGGGGGGGATGAAAATCTCTGGCTTTTGCTTAGCCCGTGGGACCCCACGAACAACAAAAGCGAATTCATTTTATAAAACATAATTAGAATTTTCAAAAACTGTCAAAACGATATTAGTGATCTTAAGACTCGTTGAGGCTTTTCTGAGATACATTATTTTTTAAAATTAAAATATAAACTATTGAATATATGAAATTAAAGTCATAAGTGATCAAATATAGCTTATATTGTTTTTTGTGGAAAATAAAAACAATATAAGTTATATTTCTGTGGAAAACCAAAGTTATATTGGTAAACAGTATAAATCGTGTAAAAATATCGATTTAAAGTAGATATAAATAATACTTATGATTAATTAATAATAAAGCCTTTTGGCTCTTTATTTTAGTAAATACTTATGATTAATTAATATTTATAATAGTTATTTATTCCCTCTTTCTTTCGCTGCTAAGGCTAGAGAGAGACAGATGACAAATCCCTGGTTGTCTTTTACTGCCTCTTTTTAGCACGATACAAGTACCGAAATTCGAAACTGGCGGAAGATGGAAAAAGAATTTGATAGGATAATAATGTTGCCTTGATCGTTCGCCATAAAATAAATAGTTTCGTTTTTATTCAGTTTTGTACCCCAGAGATGTCTTTCGTGTGAGTTCTCGAACCAGTTCCTTATAGCGTGGACCTAGTAACGTGACACATTATCGTCTTGGAAAACTTGGTATGGTTTTTTTTTTTTTTTCGGGATAAAATCAGGATCCTTTTGCATATTGACCAACACACACACATCCATTGTAGTCTGCCAACATCACGTGCACTCTACTGGGTTGGAAAACTGTGTCTTCTAGCTGAATATTTATAATTAATTATATATTTTAACAAATATAATTAATGAATAATTTATAATTAATTAATAATTACTTATGAATTAATAATTGATACGTAATTATTAATTAATAATTAATTAAACGTCAATTAAAGTTTGATTTAATTGGTGTTTAAATTTAATTGATTTAATTAAAGCGTCAATAAACCATCATTAAATTAATTTGTGCTGATTTTCATTGATATATCCTATTCTGATCAATAAATATATTTATAATATTATTATAAGTAGTTACGAGTGTATGCAGACTTTTTCTCCTGTGTGCTGATAGTTTTCCCCTCCTTTTGTACATCCTGGAGATCTTTGTAGGCTTGAGGTGGATGACTCACTATCTGTTCCATCACAAACACCTTCAATAAGAGATTTCTTAATACTAAAATTAAACAAAGTGCCTTGTCTCTTATTCATATTAGAATTTAAATCTGTATTCCTATTACTTTTAAAAAAATCACGGCACTACCGTTTCAGAACAAGCACTTACACACTGCAATACGAACTTGCGATCAAAATATTCAGTATTTTGATCGCAAGATCTGAGAATGATTACAACATCTGAGAACCAGATACAGACTACCTTGATCTTCAATTTCAGTGGAAAAATTTTCTTTATACTTCCTTGCTGAGTGGTCACTGATATTTGCAACGCAGATGTTATTTCGTTCAGTTTGGGGAACACGCCGCCCATTGTTGTAATCGGCTTGCAGGCAATTTTTATGATCGGTCATAAACAGCGGTATTCTCTTTCTCGATTATTGAAAGATTTAGATGTGTGAAAATTAACGATAATTCATGAATATTTCCATGTTTAAAAATATGCAGCTTGGTCACTGACATTTGCTACACAGGTGTCATTTCCTTCAGTTTTGAGAACAGAGGATATGCCACCATTGTTATAATCCGCTTGCAGGCAATTTTTATGAGTCGTGATAAACAGCGGCATTCCCTTTCACAAATGTTGAAAGGTTTCGATGTGTAAAAATTAACGATACACAGATGTTATTAGGCGTTCTGGGTCTGAGCTTTTCGACATATTCAAGAATATTATTCTCCTCAGAATATTTCTACTATAAAATATTTATTAATGAAAAATGCTTAGAAAACTAAAATGACAAATTTCAGAACTTCTAGCGGAACACAGTTTGAGAAACTCTGTACTAGAGTATGGTAACCTATGTATATTTATACTGCTATTTTCGATATCTACAAAATTACCAGGAAGGATCTTATAAGCAGCGAATATTTTCATTTCTTTTCAATAAAAACAATACTTGGAAATATCTGCAATAATCTAAAAAACTGAATAAAAAAAATAGAAAGAAACAGGACTACGGCTACGCTATACCAGGGGATAGATAGAAGGGGAAGAAGCCAAAGGTTCAACCCCTCATGGATTTTATCGAGCATTTTACCAAGAATTATTCCAATGTTTAAAATATTTTTGAAGTCCAAAGTGAAGATTAGATTATAAAAAGAGAGAGGGAACATCAACATAAATCCTCCACATGTAAGCGAACATGCAGAACTGTGTCACGGTTGTATAATTATTAAATTATTTCAAAATAAGCTGGTTTGCTACAATAACACGAAAGTCGATTTGTTTCCAGACAGTTATGAAATTAAACACGTAACCATAAATCAGTCGATGAAACAGAGAAAGACATTGAAGCCATGTCAGAAATGATAAATGAACACTTCTTAAATAACAGTGCACTCCTCTAAAAGGTAAAATTGGGGGGTGGGGGGGGGTTTGAAGCCTACAGCAAAAATCGAACGTGTTTTTGTGAGCCCACTTATAATCATTATTCTAAAGAATTCACTGAAAATCTTCATCAATGGATTTCATTTAATTATCAATCATTACTTACACATTAATTTATGAATTCAATTACAATAAAATTAAACAATTTTGTTTAATTTATTCAGTTTAATTTTGAACAAATTTCAGTGCATTTGTAGCCGGCCTGGTTGAACGAGTGGATAGCGTGTCCGCGCTTCAACAAGTTCTTGGGTTCTAAGTTCACTACGAACATGAATGTCTTGTGATGAAATGAATTTCATCAACTGCTGTGACACCACCATGCTTATTGGAAGTATGAAGTGCCTTGAAAATCCTCAATGTTAGGTTTGAAAATCAGATTTCCATTTGTAAAAAAAAAAAAAAAAAAAAAATGAAAATATTAAAAAAAAAATAATAAAATGACCAAAAAGGTTTACGTTTCGTCGATGGAATTTACGTAAAAAAAAATCTGTTACCTATATTAGACCTCGTTTCTAGGCCTGACAGCTATGGGTACAGCCCAAGTCAATAGATATTAGGATGGATTCATCTCATTACTTATTGTGGTATCGTGGACGATGAGATTCATCCATTCCTTATTTTTAATGTTCACCAGTGGTTGATGGACCAATATGATGTTTCATGAGATAAACATTCGAGTTTGCGAAAGGAAAAATACTCCACCTTCCCCATGAGACTGCCTACTTTCATTTAAAAAGCTGGTGATTACGGTTCCTCGCGTCATTGATACAATTCGAACTTAGTTCTTGAAAACCGAATGCCTCAACATCCTCCCCATTGTGCTAAGGAGGCGATATCAACTTTGCTTATCGAAGGGTGAAGTTGCGTTTCGACTCCAGAGAGAGCGGTCTCGTTTTCCGAAGCAGCCGTGGAAAATAATATCGTTGACTGTGTTCAGAAAGTTTGAAAAGGCGTTGCAAAATCATGCACCGTTACGAAAGAGCACTATTTCAATCCTTCAGTGATTATCATATCGATGAAAAGTAAGTTCCTTTACAGTACCGACTAGACAGTCTCATTAATTCATTGTCGGATGCTGCATAGTCCGATATATCGTTTTGTACTGTTTTCCTACGGCCTCTTGACAATGTACAAATCATTGCACAGGAAAATAACGTTTCAAAATAAAACCACATTCTTTATTAGTGTCTCAAGATGTCCTATATATACGTCAATGATTTATTACTTAGATGGTCGCGTTGTTGCATCAGGATGACCTTGAAAAGCGCATCTTGCCTAATGGGTTATGTAATAAATGGACAACCTTGTATATAAAACGCTATGTTTATGTATTTTATGAAGATCTCTTTCAGCATTCTGAAATACAGAAATGCGTAATGCTTAAAGATCCCCACCCTAAGCACAATTTCCTCCTCTAGAGAGAGAGAGAGAGAGAGAGAGAGAGAGAGAGAGTATGTGTGTGACCACTTTACTTGGTCTTATATCTTTCTTCTAGAACAGTGGTTCCCAACCTTTTTCCACTTGTATACCCCTTTTAAACCCATTTCTATAAATTGTACCCTTTGTTTTTAAATGCTGACATTTATTGTTCAATAACTAACGTTTTGCATTTTGTTTACTTTACTTATTTTTCCGCCATTACTGATTATTTTTCGTGTGCCCCTGAACGGCCCAGCACTACCCCCACCTCCCGAGGGTACGCGTACCACCGGTTGGAAACCGATGTTCTAGATAGAAGAAAGTCGAGGTATGTTAGGAGAGACAAAAATAAAAAATTGTCCCTCCCTTGCGGTTCCTTCTTCTGGGTTGATATTAAATTTTTTTTCTTCACTTATTCCTTTCTTATTGATATGAATATTACTAATCAAGTCTCAAACTTGTTTGGTGATAAAATCAATTTAAAGTCCATTAAAAGTCAAGATAAAAGACATTAATGGAAAGAATACATTATAGCTATAGTGGAATCTCGGTTGTCGAACATAATTCGTTCCTAAAGACTGTTCGGAAACCGATTTGTTTGAAAACTGAAACCATTTTCCCATAAGAATTAATGTAAAATGGAATAATATAATCCGTTCCCGAACCCAAGATGATTGCTTATTTAAAAAGAGTGCGCTCTTTCCACAAAACTTTGCACCTCACCCCATTTCACACACATTTCTTTGAACAAAGAACTAGGAATCTTCCCTTCCTTCCTCTGTCTCTGAAGACATTTTTTCAATCACCGTCTTTTGCTGCTCCTTCTGAAGGTGTTCCAGTTCTCCGTGGTGAGCTCATTCCTGTTGTCCTCCACATCAGCATTGCCAACTTCCAAGCCCATGCTTTTGCCCAGAGACACAACATCATCGACAACAGCAACATACTCAACCTCAAGCTCTCAATGTCGCTGTGTGCTACACAGTCTGGCCACAATTTCCTCCAAGTCACAGCCTGGCCACACTTGCACCCAGGCATTGTCAAGAATATTAAGCAATGGAGGATATTGAAGTGATTTTTCAAGAATTCTCTGAGTGTTAATTCTGTGTCAGAGGTCACTTCAAAACATCTTTGAAACAGTGCTTTAGTGTAGAGCTTCTTAAAGTTCGAAATGACTTGCTGGTCCATGGGCTGGATTAGAGGAGTCGTGTAGGGGACAGGAACTTCACTGTGATAAAATCAAATTCCTCCACCAACTCGTCCTCAAAGCCTGGAGGGTGAGCAGGAGCACTGTCCATCACAAGAAGGTATTTTAATGGCAATTTTTTTTCTTGAAGGTGTTTTCTCACATTTGGGGCAAAGACTTCACGGATCCACTGAATAAAAAATTGACTGGTTACCCAAGCCTTACTATTAGCACCACTCGTAGCACGGATTTTTAAACAAGTCATCATGTAATCGCCTCGCTTTTTTTCACAAATTACAGCCTAAGAAACACTATCACCAGCTAACTGTTTCTCGTTTATCCAAATCCGCAACAATTTTTCTACTTCTTCAATCGTCTGAGATCTTTGTTTAGTAAGAACTTTCACTCCTTTTGCAACATCAGCTCCCATGATTGCCTCTTTATTTTAAGTATTGCACAGATCATTGATATCTGTGCAAAAAGAAGCCATACCGAACTGCATAGCAAGATTCGAGACACGAACGTCATTTTCATGTTTGGATAAGATTTCTTTTTTCACCTCTCTCGTGGTTCTAACAACTTTTCTGCTATCACTTTCCTTCTTCGGTCCCGTGGTGACTTATTTAATAATAATTTATAAAAAAAAACACAAAAAAAACCAGCAAAACACAAAGAAAAATCAAGAAAAGGCACTGCAAATTCGAGCAGGTGTCTGGATTGAGAGGAGGCCGAGGCGTAAGTGACGCTCCCCCGCCGTACATCTCAGGCCGGGGATCGTGATCTCCGGCCTGAGATGTACGCCGGTTTGCCTGTTCTGAAACCGGTGCGTTTTGGCTCGGAAAATATGTTCGTGATAAGAGGCGTTCGACAATCGAGGTTCCACTGTATGTGTAATGCATTTTTTTTTCCTTTATAGTTTTAACACCAAATTATTCCAATAAAGAAGCCGTTAGCAAAGGAAACAAGGACAATTAAGGTCACCTTATACTTCCGTATAATACTGGCTAACACTTTCATTTCTAAGGTGTTTATAACTGCAAGAAGCAGAGCAAACTTTTATAAGAATCCTTGCATTCAGACTACATTGTCACCAAAAAGGTACGTTCTGATTACATAGCTTAGCTTAGTTATACAATGTGCCACATCCAATCGAGCAACTGTTTTTTTTTTCTTTCTTTCTTTTCTTTTTCTTTTCCTGTGAAAAGCTCAACAGAATAGGCATATGTGAATAGGAGCATCAAAGAAAGAACTTCTTACGGTGCTTAAGAAAAATGACGGTGGGGGAGGTGCCATTCATAGCGTTTCTTCATGTCCAGAAAGTAAATAATAAAAACCAAAATGTTCGTAGCAAATACCTAAAAAAAACAATGAAAACATAAAATGTTTTCAATGAGGTATGAAAAGATGTTGTAACGTTCAGTATAGACGATTTATATGAAATATTACGGCTACCGCTGTTCTTTCATGACAAACATCGTTATATGGATAAAAACAGTAAATATTATGAAAGAAAAACATGAAGCAACCCAGTTTTTATTAAATGACTACGAAAACATCGATTCTTATGAAAGAATATTCTTTTTTGACATCCAGTAATTGAAGTTCTGCACGCAGACTGATACTCGAGCTTATATAAACTTATAAAACATTTTATATAAGCAAAGAACGTCAAGAATAATAAGATGTTTAAAAGAAATACTTTGAGTTTTATCCATAATATTATCCCAATTCAATGTAAATGTTTGGAGTCAACAAGAAAATTCTACCATAACAAGTATGCACTACAAACATTTTTTCTGCGTCAAAAGTATGGTAAACAAATTTAAAGTTCTAAGAAAATGACCCGACTGGTTTTCTTGCGGAAGTGTCCATCCTGTTTCTCTCTCGAAGAGTAACGTTATTACTGAAAACGTGTGAAAGATCTGACAGCAGATAACAAAACTATGCGGTCGCCCATAAAGCCACAAACTGCACTTAAAAGAGAATAATCCTATTTTCTCATCTTGATTTTATCCTATAAAATTAAATAACATTATTATTTTATTGAATCATAAAACTGCCATTTATTATTATTATTATTATTAATAATATTATTACGTTATTTGGTCGTATTCGCTTTTTTTTAAAAAAATTGGGATTTTTTCATTTATTTTCACAGTTATCTATGTGAGAGGGCGCTATATTCGTATTTTTGATTGGTTTCCTCACTTATTTTCGTTATCTATGTAAGAGGGCGCTTTGATTGTTTGCTAAAAACCAAACGATTTGCAATTTGATGCGAGTTAAATGTTTTCTTTGTGAATTTTTATTTCAAAGCGTTTAAAATCCCTAATTAATTAAATATTTTTGCAAAAGCCCTAAAGAAACGCATTATTTTAGCACGCAAGGTTTGTTTCCTAATGTAGACAGATCAAAAGTATCATTATTTAAAATTGAATGTACTTTCGTATATGGATTTCACAGTAAGTTAAAACTTGATTTGTTATAAGTTTCTGTAGCAATAGAATCGGTTCGCTTCGCGTATTATGTGTTGCCTGTCTGCACTAAAATAACGTAAGCACTTGTAATTATTCGTATGCAATATTTTCGGGCATGCATTTAAAAGTACTAAATTTTTAATGTAACTATTGTTTAACGATAATTATTCTGAATAAGAAATCTGACAAGAATAAAATGAAATTAAATTTCAGTTGTTTGAATTCAGCTGATAAGAGGAACAGTTTGCAGCGCTGTGAGTAGCCGTTTGGGTAAAAATACAGTTTAAAGTACCAAAGCGCTGAGTGTTGTGCGACGGGCCGCCATTTTTGCTACTATTAAAAAGTAGTGATATGAATAGAAACCATTTATGTGGATTACATATAAGTTATATGTAATCCACATAAATGGTTTATATAACGCAGGTATATAAGTATATCAAAAATAAGATCATATAATAATAATATTGCCATTCGTCGATGTATTGCAATACATTAAGTAAAGTAAGGCATATTTTAATTTTATATGAAACAATTTATTTACACACACACACACACACACACACACACACACACACACACACACACACACACACACACACACACACACACACACACACACACACACACACACACACACATTCCTTAAATATCTTGCGCGTCGTTGATACAGAAAGGGAGATATGAGTGATACGGTTCTCATTGAAGAACTCGGAGAAAGATGGCCTAATTATTTGTGGCATGAATATGATGAGCGATGCTCCAGAACATATAGAACGACAAAATTTCCGAAAATAGAAAACTCTTCAACACCAATTCACGTCCAACACATCTTGAAATCACAAGTGGTGTCGTGTGGTGCCTTTAAAAGCTACAAACCCCGTCATCACTTCGAGGGCATTGATGCGCATCAGCGAACAGATATAAACCCTCTATTTGCTTCTTTAAAAATCCCTGCAGCTACATTTGTCACCGAAAACTAGCCATTAGAAAGAAATATCTTTGAAGTGGCATTCCCACAATTAGAGTTTTAGTTAATTTGAGCTTCTTAAAAGATTCTCGGGGAGAAGTAAACAATCTTTATGATAGTGCTATTTATCCTTCTCATTCAGTGCATTGCTATATTCATCATACATAATAAGCTACTTTTAACTTGGAACTTAAAGACAGATTAGTTTTGCATTGACATTCAACTGACCACACGTTCATTGCATAGCTAAAGTGCCACCCATCAGAGAAAACAAGTGGCTACTTTACTGACCAGCAATGGCACACATAGCCTATAGTGCGAAGCTACAAATGAACCGTTGAGTTTAGTCCTAAGCTTGGGTCGCACCACCAACACCTTCGTTGATGTGTCGGACAGTTTGTAAGCATGAATTCAACTTAACCTACGATTCCGTGACTGACACCAATGCGCTGTCGACCTATTAGGCTTTAGACTCCCGGCAGGTACAATAAAAGACGATTTAAAAAATATATATTAAAAAAAAAAAAAACTGTGCGTCGGATAAGAACCGTAACAGCGACCCGATGCGCATGACTGGTTGTTATGGTAACGGAACAAATAGCATCAAGGTTAAGACAGTCGATAGGCAAAGCCGGTCATGGTCTCCCTGGTGGTGATTAGAGGGAGCGTTGGCCTGCACGTGATAGTGACGTATACTCAAGTGGTCTCATCCATTGCAATCGCACACAGTCGAAACATGTGTTGTCATGGTGGCTTACCGGTAAGGTTGTGGTGAAGGCTATCTGCACGTTCGGAAAGATAGAGAGAGAGAGGGTGTAGGGGAAACACGTGGTATTTATCGGTGTCTCATCGGATAGACGAAGGCGTATTCTTCAAAACAGGCCACAGACAGCGTGAAGGGGGTAAGTTATCGTCTTATCTCGCTTTAAAGATATCGCGATGATTATAAAGGCTGTAGTGATTCGGATGGTGTGAAGTTAATGATATTTCCCCCCCTTTCTACTCTCAAGATTCAATCTCTAAATTCATCTTTAGCACTTAAAGTAATAACTATCGCTTTGTGCTTCTCGTCTTTAGGCTATTTGAAGTGTTTATACTCTTGAGCTGTGTATTTGGCAACTCAAGTCAGAATTTATTTATTATCTGTCAATTGCACGTATTTGGAAAGAAAGGTGGAATCAGGAATCAGATAGCAAAGTCTATCTGGAAGACCCAATATTCTCATAGAACAGACTTCATCCGTGTTATATTCTAACAAATTTTTTTCCACTGTTTCAAACTCTTTTTTCCACTGTTACTAATAGGAACGTTCTTTCCAGTTTTCCACCATTAGCAATTCATAACTTTCAGTCCCGTGGTCAGCACCGTAATAATTAATGGGTGTTGTATTTTGCTTTATTATGAAATAGTTTATGTAAAAGACTCATGCTGCTTCACTAGTTGGTTACCTCACATAACACAGGTTCTCAAAGATTTTCGATAAAGTGAAGATGTTAAGGTTTATGACTGACCTTCCTTTGAAATTGGTATCTATATTACGAATCATCACGCAGCAATCGCGAAAAAGGCGTTAATATTTTATTTCCTTTTATTAGTAGAAATGAGACTACATTTCTACCTTGACAGCGATAAACTAAAGAGTAAGTTAACTGAAATCGAAAATGAATTACGTGTTTCCTTAACGAACGAAGCCTGATTGCAAAAAAAAAAAAAAAAGAAAAAAGAAAAAAAAAAAGAAAAACAGATGCGTACCTGGTTATTAACAATAAAACGGCCTACATTTTTTTAAAAAAGAAAATCAACATTTATTACATTGTTGAAAGTAATCCATACTTTTTTATTTACAATTATTTAAATCATTTTTTAAATTTTGAATTATCCGCATTTTAGTTTCATTTTTTTTAATATTATTATTATTAGAATTATTAAACTTTATCGTGTCGCAATAAATTGAACCCACCGCTGACTATACCGGCACAATGAAAAACTGTTCAGAGCTATTCCGGTTTAATAATCTATTATATCACAAGCGTGATTTCTTTTAACAGTAAAAAACAAATATTTTTGTCTCTATTTGTAACCTTGACTTTTCGTCCTACTCTTTCGCCCATTGTAGCTGTACAAATCACTTTCAAATATTAATTTATAACCCCATTCTTAAAATTCTGTGTTAAAAGAACTATTATTTCATTTTATATTCGACCTTTGTGCATTTATCTATAAAGGAATGCGAAAGTTATGAAGAAAATACTATGCACTTATCTGGCTATCTTCAGAATGAGTATCTCATTCTAATAATTTAAATAGCCCTTAATAATAAATAGATTTTATAATATCCAAACCTCTCTCAAACAAGCATGCGCATGACTACGTCATGCGCATGCTTGTTTGAGAGAGGTTTGGATATTATACAGTACAACTTTCCAAACTTGACATTCCTAAAAATCCATATATTTTTGAAAATACAGCACGTTATATGTATGTATTTTATACTGTTATGTATGTGAAATATATGTTGCGAAAAATATACACGATCCAATACACATAAAAAGAAGATTGTATTAGACACATATTTAATATAATGAATGCAGTGCAGATTTAGAAAATCTGCACTGCATTCATTATATTAAAATAATATTGATAATATAATTATAGAAATCAGAATTTTCAAGGTGCAGATGGCTGGTGGCGGTTAAGCAGTATTTCTTCCACAAATATATTTTAATACACACTTATTTATTTTAAAAAAAGGCACGGAAAGTTTGTTAAGAATGCATCGTGAATTTAAAGGTATCCCCAACTTTTAATCTAAAAACAGATTTTTGTTTTTTTTATGGATTTGTGCAACCACCTTATTTTTACTCATCTTTTCCCTCCCTTAAAGATATAAAAATTGCATTTGTATTTAGATATATTATTCAACAGAATTTATTATTTCAGCGTTTATTATATATTTCTCTATATAATAAAATAGTTTCGTTTACCTAATGCCGAAGATGACTATGACATACTGTCCATGACAATAACTCGTTGTCATAAGATAAGCATAGATAACTTCCTAACATTGGCATGTTGATTATCCGAAAATATTCTTTGGAATAAGAGGAAGGAATTAATAATAAAACGATTACGAAAAATTATAAAAAAGGTGCATTTCATAACAGTATTCTTCTGTTCAACCTGTAGTTTTTTTGTTTTCGTATGAACCGTAGATATAATTTAGTTTAGTGTAATTTGTCCATTCAAATAGTCGGATTGAAAGGACATGACACTGATGTACTCAGGTTTTGAAACCTCTTGTGTGTAAAATTAACACCAATTATTAGAAAAAGAAGGAATTATTTCCAAGTGTTATGTCAACTTAATGGGTGAAAATATTCCATTAAAAGCTAGGTTGAATCTACGACTGTCTTAACAACGAAAATTACTTTATCACAGCATTAGACTTAGCTACTCTTACTTGACATGTCAGATTGTTCCGGTTAATAAAAGGGTTCTACTGAATGGTAGTATGTCTGTATCAAAAATATAGCGTTTTTATGAAAAGTTAATTTTGTGTTTTGATCTCGACATATAATTTTATTTGACTAATTTTGAGACTGAAGCTGGTCCGACTGATACCAAAATTCGACAGGTTCGACAACTTTTAATAAAGATCCTAAATACCAAAATTCATTGCCTAACATCCAGCCAGCGAGGAATTGTTAATATTAATTCTCTCATTGAAGCCAAAATTGAAACCCCGCGGACATCTTTTGCGTATCCTAAATCACAAATCTGGTTAAATTTCATCCAACTAGAGTTATTGAGATATATAATTTTAACAAGCTTTGTACTTTGTACCCATGATCGATTGCAACAAAAATTGAAACAGAACAAATCTAAAACGTGTTTCTGCATTTCGCAAACCGCACCTAATGAAGTGATGATATTTTAGAACCATACGACTCCAAAGAGTTGGTTTATAACTTCATTTATAAAATCATAAAGAAACGATGGCGCCGAAATCTTTATGAAGCACATAAATTTAATTCAAAGTGAAGTTCTTTCTTCTTATTTTGTTTTTTTTCTTTCCTTTTGAAATTTCTTAATCGCAGAATTGATTCACTTACTTATCAGTATTTATTTTTTACATAAAACTCACCACGTGTTTAGTTCCATGAAATCATATAAGAGATAAAGGCTAGCATTCTACATAAATCTGTGTGTGTGTGTGTGTGTCATTAAAATACAGTAAAATTTACTTTCCAAGCACATCTTATTTTATATTTGTTTAGACGAATATGCAAAAAGGTCATTGGTTCCAAGTCTCCATGGCTCAGTTGGTAACGGCATTCTTCTGATAGAAAGACCTAGGTTCAAATCCCGTTTAGAACGCAAAGAATACGGATTTTTACATCTGATTGTGAATTACTCGGTCTCATACGGCGACAGCAGGGTGTTCCCTCCCGGAAAATCGAGTTTTTCATACACATGCCAGCCAGAAGAACATACTCAGTTACCAGACATACGAGTAATAACACTGGCTTCATAGATTTAATTGATTTAGCCATAATTTCTGCAGGTTCCTCACCCTTGGACTGTTATTATCTCGGAATAATTTTGATTCCACCAATTTTATGTTAGAAATAACTGTAGCGACGTCACTTTTATGTCGCACCGAGTGTCACCAATCAACTTACAATACACTGGAAACTCCCAAATGCTATTTTACTCATCTACGACTTCGGTATGAAGTGTGTTGTAGAATTATGAATGGAAAATCGTACTAAAATCTGACACTTGAAAACTACGCAATAAAAAGAAAGTCAAATTAGAATACCCTCCCGCGTTTTCACCTTTCTTATGTTGTCTATACCGAGGAAACCCATCAGACCGAAAGAAAAGTGCAAAAATTAACAAAACTGTGTTTTATTCTATCATTCTGCAACCTTCTTTGATATTGTAATTAACACGTGAGTTCTCAACAAATCGAGTATCTCATTAGAATGTCATTTTATGATTATTTTCTAGTTCATAAAAGATGCTATTTTTAAACTTCATATACACGATTCTATATCCTAAATGAGAGGAAAAGTGATAAAGCCTAAAATCTCCGAGTTAATTGGATCCTTCATTTCCCTGAACTAACAGTTACAAGCGTCTTGTTTCATAGCTGTCTGGATATTGAAGTTTTTCGTTAGATAATTACCCTAATTAGACTTCTCTTAGTTCTAGTTTTTAGCTCTGAAAAGTATAATCATGCTTCACTTCCTCTTTTACATATTTGGGAAAATAAAAATTCTTTTTCGCTTATTGGTGTTATATTAGATTGTCAACTTTTTTGTTGACAAAAAAGGACGCTAGCGTCACATACACGCAAAACGAAGCATTTCTTTTTTTTTTTTCTTCTTCACTACCGTGAGATAAGAAGTAGTTGAGGCAGCTGTACTAGTTTATAGAACCTAATTCTTAAGCTTGATCGAATGGGGCCTTCTTATCTAATTATGAAAGGATTTTATATACTTAAAATATCTGGAAATCGTGTGTTAAAGCTTAATCTCATAAAATGAGAATGAAAATATATAAGAAGATATTCTGTTTAATTTTTATTTATTTTTAAAATGACAGTGCATATAAACAAAGCTTGCTTGTAATTGTAGTTTGTGTAGTCCAGTATAAAAACAGGACACGCTTATGTAGAGATAGCAGAAATCGCACCGCTATACAGCAATCCCTCGATTAATGCGTCTCCGGTTAGTGCGTTTTCGATTAGTGCGTCCTTTTTTTTCGATACCCAAATTCAACTGGTGCGCGTCTAAAATTCGATTAGTGCGCCTATCTTAAAAATAAATGTTACAGATTTTTAAAATTTTCGATCTATACATTTTTTATGGCTAACTATTTAAAAAATCACTCACCAGGATGAAATAATTTAGTTACCGATTTGAAACCTTTTACAAAGTTATTTTTTAATGACATACTGCACTATTTCCATGTACACTATGTTCCAAATTTATGTCGTCTGCTGTACATAGCATTTTGCTGATCATACCTCGTGCAATTATTTTCCTTACTTTTTTATTTTAAATTATTTTCCTAACCTTTAATCATGAATAAAATAATTTGTGTAAGAAGGAAACTATTGTGATCAACAAATATTTAATGTCGATGAAACCGGCTTTTTTTTTTTTTTTTTTGGAAGCGAATGCCTTCCAAGACTTTTCTAGCGAAATCAGAGAAATCTCAGCCTGGTTATAAAGTCGCAAAGTCGAATGAAATTACTGCTAGCAATATGCGAGCCGTTTGGAAGCACATTCTTCCACATTGTGCAAATGATTTTAGAGGCTTTTCAAATGAATCTAAGTTAGTTAAATCTCATTCTGAGAAGTTGAGTGATTCCGACCTGCTAAATTAGATACACAGCGGGAAGATCCTGAAGAATATGAAGAAAATTTAATCATTGACAAGCCCAAAGAGGTTTCACAGAAACAATTTGAAAATAGTTTTCGTACAATCGAAGTTTTTAAGCAGCAATGCTTAGAAACTGACCCTGATGAAGAGAGAACCAGTAAAATTTGCAGAAGAGGCAATAGGGCTATACCGTCAGTTGTATGAAAAAAAGAAACAGAATGCCCGCCAAACTACGTTAGCTCAATAATAAAGAATAATAAATTTATATTCTGAATATGTTTTATTGTCTTTCAGCTTCATGGTTTTCCTTTAACTAGGCCATGAGACATACCCCAATTCTTTTATAAAAAAAAATTAAGGGTCAAAAAAGAAATCTAAGGAACGAATTATACATTTTCCCATAGGTTATTATATTCGATTAGTGCGTTTTCGATTAATGCGCCTGTTTTAAAGAACGCATTAGGCGCACTAATCGAGGGATTACTGTATAATAAAATGGTACCGTTTATTTGAGACAGACTTGTCTCCATGGCAACACTAGGCTCTTCGTTCTGACATTAAAGTAATTCGCAGGTCATAAAATAATTTATTATTATTTTATGAAATGATGAAAGTCAATATATTTTCATCATTTTAATTGGAGTTAACACTAGACTTTGATGCGCTTATCGCGCTAAAACTTTTTTTTTTTTTTTTTTTTTCTGAACGCATGTGAAAATGTAACATTTAAAAGTCTGAACCGTCTTTTAACAGGTTAGCAAAACTACTGCGCCTTTTGGTTGGAAAAAAAAATCCGAATTTCATTATCCACTCAATAATGAAAAGAACCTTTATAGGATCTTTATAACTAAACTTGAAGTAATAGGTCTCATTCATTGTTTCTGGAATTTTCACCGTGAAAACTAGGTTTTTATATCCACAAACAACAGGTCGTCTAAAGAACATAGTGCAGCTAGTTAAGAGAGATAAATAAACTGGGCACTTGGTCTTTAGTTATTATTCTAACCAATCTGAAGACACGGTCGTAAAACTTATCGAAATCGATAAAAGTTTCCAAACTGTGTATAGGGGCATGCATTTGATATCATTAGATATATTTGACGATTGAGAAATGCATTTCGCGGTGCAGTTGTTATTTAATATTCATTTAAACTTTGAATAATATACATAACTAAAAAGAAATTTTGTAATAAAACTAAAATTAATTTAATGTATTTTTTATTTCAACTATATATTTTATTAAACAGGTTCTTTTTAGAAATGAAATAGTTGTGCCATTACGCAGGGGGGGTGGGGTAAACTCTCTTAATAACATAAGTCGACTGCAAGCACGAATCGCGTTGACTAAGAATCCAGTGATTTAAAAATGTCTGGTATGTTAATCCGATGTTGGTAGACGTTTGTAATCGCCAGATTTAAATAAGCCTTAAGACGTCATGTATTTGAGGGGGGTGGGGTGGGGGGATTCAACGAACGAACGTAATAAGAAATCACGTTCGTTCATTGAATCTCCCCCTCCTCCCCGAATACATGGCATCTTAAGGCTTATTTAGTAGAAAACGTTATGGAGTCATTGTTAAAAATTAAAAATAATGGAGTCATTGTTATAGTGCAGCATTAGCAAACGAATTATAAACACAATAAAATCACAATTTAAACACTTTCTGCTGTTCTTTTTATATGACAATGGCTGTAGTGTGAGTGTGAATCTGCACATTACTTCCGCAATGCAAACGATGAATTTAGTAGACCACATCTAATTGTTAAAACAAAGCGGCATTTTTTTACTCACCTGTTAAAAACCTTGTTTTTTATTCTACCTTTATTTGTTTTGTTTTGTTTTATCTTTATTTATTTTTTATTTTATCTTTATTTATTTATTTATTTATTTATTTTTTTTTGTGATCAACATTCTTACTGTTTTTTATGCAAGTAACAAATCTGGTTAAATGATTTCGTTCGCTTAGGGAACATCATTCAGACACCCTTGACTAGTTCCGTGTTCGAGCAGATTAGTAACCGGCTGTTAAACACAATTTTTTCACGTATGAAATTTTTACCTGCGACTCACACCTCACCGGGTGAAATATTCCAGTCGTTTAACTAAAAGAAACGATCCAAAACCAATTCTTTAGCGTATTATCGCGTTGGTGTTTTATCTTCGCTATACAAGGTTAATGATTTACGCATGACTTGGTGGCGTTAATTACCTTAAGATATAATTATCTTCTCACCCGAAGTAATGCACAAAAATCATTGGGTTACATGGAGAGAACGAAAGAAGGCGTTTATTTGTACTCGACTCAAAAGCAATGCTTAGCCTTTGTTATTAAAATAGAAAAAAAAAAAAAAAAAAGAGACCACATCCGTGGGAAATATTCGTCTATGGTGCTATCTTTTGCGAAATATTTGGCGGGGGATACAAATTAATCTGTTGCTCACAAAACAGCAGTCTCATACGAAGTTTGCGCCTTATTTCTCGGAGACGTAAAGGTTGTCAAGGTAATGATAAATACGGAGAATGAAACAAGCGCCAAACTGTATTTGATCAGATAAGATTCCTGTTTCCTAAACCTAATGCGTCTTTTCTGTTGGTTCTTAGATGTTCCAACAAGTGTTTTGGGTCATATTCCAGTTATATAAGTCTCTTCTTTAAGAAGCTCGTGATGGATAATGACTTTTGCATAATAAAATGAGAAAAAAAAAAGTGTTAACATGACCTTATCGCAGGATCAGTAAAACTGAGGTTTGTTTCGGACGAGGAATATTAAATGGAATTCACGGAGATCTTTTATTTCATTTTAGAATCAAACAGATAAATTAGTTATTTTAAATGTTTTTTTCAACAATGAAGGATAGATGAAAATGGCCTGGCAACTTCCATAAGAAAGAGTCAACACCGATACTAGTTTATATATATATTTTTCAGCATAGGCTAATTTCCCCAATTCCAGGTATTATATTGGTCTTTCCCGATCTTATTCAAATTTTGTGTAGCTCAGTGGATGTGGCGTTTGCGCATACCAAGGCGCTTGGCCGCACGAAGGAAGATTGGTTTCGAGTCTAGTCGGCGACTAGAGAAATTTTTCTAAGTTTTTTTTGACCGGTTCCCGAGTTAGTCGATCTCTAGCACGGGCAAGCGGGTTTTTTCTCCTGGAAACTCGGGTTATTCGTCCCGTAAACTCAAGAAAATCGACCGTAGAATCCACATTATTTCAGACATTAAATACGAGTGTTAGGGTTAGGGACCACAAGATGGCGGCACATGTAGAGCCGTCTCTCTTCACTGCGTGCCGCTTAATTAGTAATAGCCTTGGGCCAGCTATCTCTGATTGGTACCAGTGGAGATTGAACTGCCCACTCAGTCTCCAAAAAGTTAGATAGGGCTAAAAACGGCCTCGCCTACTCCCTGTATACGGGAATAAAAAGGTTTTAGCTAATTTTTTTTTATTATTTAAAATTATTACCTGGCTAATTCCATGTATTATATTGGTCTTTCCCGATCTTATTTAACATTTTTAAACTATTTGAAAACAGTTACAAGAAAGGTGTAATTAAAATCAAGAAGAAAACACTACTTTTGATCTTTTCGTATTTTTTTCTTAAATACTACCAATGGGGGAAGTGAAGACACCATCTAAATATGTTCCTGGAAATAGTAGTAATTCCCCCTTGCGAAAAAAAAAAATAAAAATAATTTAAAAACCGTAATTATTTTAATCTCTTTTAAACCGATAGAAATTTGATTAAATATTACAAGCGAAGATTTGAAGTGAATTATATTAGTGAAATAATGAATATTACAAAAGGAGGGAGAGGGATAAATATTTCTCACTCATCCCCCTCCCTCTTCTTGAAAATGCCTGACATAAAGGCTTGCAATCTGACAGAAAGACAGAGATAAATGACAAAGACTGACCACTCACTATTTTTCCTCATAGTTCTGCAGCTGCAACAGAATTTCGTGCTAACGATTTCAACAGAAGTTCTCTGAAGAATCTATTTCAACCTGTTCTGGACCACCCCAAACTAGGTAAACAGGATATTCGCTGTTGTGTGTGTGTGCCTGTTCAGAAAGTTCTAGGATCCAAACTGGCGCACGCGCGCGCGGAAGGGAAGGGGGGGGAGTATGACCAGAGGAATATTTTGCTTGGGAGGAAAACGTGCTCCAGATGATTAGTCATAACTTTAAGTATACCAACAACTTCTATCGACTGTGCGTGGCATATAATTAGTTGGTTGTTTAGATTACGCCCAGAGCTAAGGCCATTGAGGGGTGCATGAGTATAAACTGCATTTCCTTGCTTGCTTGCCGGTTTTGCGAAGGAAAAATCCCGAATTTCTGAAGGGAAAATCCTATTATTCAATATGAGACCGGGTAACTCACTTACAGTTAAGAAACAATGATCTGGTTTCGAACCCAAGTCTTTGCAACCACAGGGCTTCGCTGCTCCCAATCATGCTATAGACAGCATGATAAAAAATTAAATAATAATAATAAATAAATCGCCATCACCTTTTCATTCTCTAAACATGACGTAGCTCTTTTATCCCTAACAACTTTTGGAAATCAGCAAGCAGCCTGTCTCCATCCTTAGTCATCACCAAGATTTGAGCTTCTATCTGTCGATGATTTTGGAAGCATCGGTGCAAGAGGGCGGAAGATAATTGCCATCATCTCATGATCTAAATCCTACCACCCATACTGCTGTTTGAAACAGTGTGAAGCTGTATTTTCTGAATGCGGAGTTCAAAGCCGAGTTTCCGTGAGAAAAAAAAAAAAACTAATCTATTCCAGGAACAGACTAACTCGGGAACCGGCTGAAACGGAACCTAAAAAAAAGGTCCTTTAGTAGCGATATAATGGAATAGATCCTATCAGAGTTTTCCTTCTGGTAGTCTGTCATTATGATACAAGAAACATTGTCACAAGCAAAGCAGGTAACTGCCAAACATTGATCTGTGAACAAGGCCAATCTGCTGTAATGGTTTCTGCCAACAGAACAGCGCCACAATCCATTGAGCCAAAACAGGTTAAAATTTATTATTATTATTATTATTATTATTATTATTGTTGTTGTTGTTGTTGTTGTTGTTGTTGTTGGCATTATTCCAGAGGCATTATTCCAACAACAAACTGCAGTAATTACGCCAATATACAAACACGGCAAAAGAAACGATACTCAGAACTACAGACCAATAGCTACACTACCAGTCATCTCAAAAATTCTAGAAAAAATAACACACACACCAGACTACAGAACTATTTAAAGAAGTACAACATCATCTCACAAAACCAATACGGCTTTCAGAAAACAAAAAGCACCATTACTTTATTAGAAGACATCGCCGACACAATAAACAAAGCTCCCGACAAAAACAAGTACGCCGTCCTTATACTTCTGGACCTAACCAAAGCATTTGACACACTTGAACATGACATACTACTCACCAAACTATACTCAATAGGTATAAGAGGAACACTGCATACATGGTTCAAGAACTACCTCTCAAACAGAACACAAGTCACAAAAATAGGTAGATGTCACAGTAGGAGTATACAAGTAAAACACGGTGTACCTCAAGGTGCCATATTATCACCCACCCTATTCAACATATACATTAACGATGTTCATAACATATCCATAAGAAGTCAAATATTTCAATGCGCAGATGACACTGCACTACTAGCAATCCACACAGACATTAACACAACTCTCTGCAAAGCACAACAAGACCTAAACGAAATCACAACATACTTCCACCAAAACGCAATTCTAATCAACGGTACCAAAACACAGGTGTTGATAATACACAACCCAAGAATCATACGCCCCGCATCACTATCGATACATTGTCACACACACACACACCACTGCATTAACAACAAAACTACCTGCCAATGTTCCGAAATCAAACCTGTAACACACGCAAAATACCTCGGTCTCTATATAGATTCCCACCTTAAATGGACAAAACATGTAGAATACCTACACACCAAACTCCGGATCATCGCAGCAAAACTCTTCCAAGTTAAAGACATTATTCCACCCAACACAAAAAAACTTCTATATCACGGTATCTGCGAATCCCTACTCAGATACGGAATAACAGTCCATACAAATACATCAAACAGCCACCTAACAAAATTAGAAACACTACACAGGAAAATCGTGTCAACAGTGATCTGGACACCTTACACGCAACAACCAATATCCGACAAGCACATGGCGATACACAGAATTCTGAGCATTAAAAACCTGAAACACCACATGACATTAACAAGGAATTACTTCAACATCATCTATCAAAACAACAGAGACACATATCGTATAACACAACCCACAACAACTCTTTACATCCCTACACCCTTCAACAACTCATACGGTTCTTTTGTGAGATCACATCAGATACCCATGCAACTCAACAACCTACCAAGAAAGTTAAAACACGTAGATACTACAGAACATTAAAAAACGAACTCTGGAAAATATACCAACAAAGTTAAGAAACCATTAACACTAATATACACATCACAAATCACTAGCATCCAATGCCTACATCCCATACATAAACAGTAGCAACAACACAAATTAGTGAAGGCTAAATCCCACTCTCTTCATAAAAGCTAATCCAAGCTTCGAAGTAGGTGGGATTAACTTGCCTCACTCATCTACAAGTAATCCTTATAAGCAAATGCAGAAATTTGTATGTATAATCATTCTTTCTCAAACTTAAAAAAAAAAAAAATAAATAAATAAATAAAATAAAAACAAAATAAAAATAATAAAAAATTATACAAAAAATTCTGTATAATCTTCACTGTTAATATTAGAAGAACATGTGTTGTAAATACATAATATAAAGGCAAAAAAGTATTATTAAAAATTTTAATTGAAATCCAATGTAGGAATTGCAGCACTTAGTGCTGAACTCTGTAAAATTATAAGATGCAATGTCACACAAGATGTTTATTGTATGTATAAATATTTTAGCAATCAATCAATAAAAATTATTATTATTATTATTATTATTATTATTATTATTATTATTATTATTATTATTATTATTACGTGATACATCCAAGGACTCATCGCGGGAAGGCATTCTACTCCACTACACACATCTCGCCGTAATTCTCCTCCTCCTACTACATACAACTACCGTCAACGCCATCTATCGTCCATCACCACCACAACTGTGTTTTTGTCTGTAAATTGCGTGTGTTCTGATGGTCGATTTGCTTGTACTGGATGAAAAACCCGTGTTTCAGAGAGAAACAAACCCTGCAACCTCCCTATGAGAATGGCTAACTCACCTTCAATTGAGAAAGGCCCATATAAAGATTCCTGTCGTTACGAAGAAAATTGAACTCCGATCTTTTCCAATCGAAGAGCGTAATGTGCTGTCGTTCTTCCAATGGCGCTACGGGAGAACTTAACTATTCTATTAAAATTTTCAAAATAAAATAAAATAAAAAGTAACAGGATTCAATGAAATTATAATAAAAAAAGTACTTTCTTCACATTTAGCTTATCGAAAATGTAAATTTCCAATAAATAAATAAATAATTAAAACAAATCTCAGTAATGTTTGTAAATATGCAGATTTGCATATTAAAAAGAGAAGTAGAAGTAGAGTAAAAAAAAAAAAAAACGACTCTCGAAACAAACGAATGCACGTCTAGAAAGTGCTCAGATTTTACTGAAAAAACTGCAGTAGAAATTGTACAGTAGAAAGAGCCTCCGAAGCTCAGTCGATGGCGAAGCCCTTTGGTCGTTAAGACCTGGGTTTGATTCTCGTCAGTGACGTGAAGAGCCTTAATCTAGTCTCTTTCGACTAAAGGTGAGTTAGCCGGTCTCATATGGTGGTAGAGGGTTTTTTCACCCGGAAACTCGGGTTTTTCGTCCCTCAGAACAGGAAAACCGGCCCCAGGAACACACTCGAATCTACAGTCATAAAATACATATTTAATCCCTCATTAGGCAGGGTGAACCCGTTCTAAGGGACGGGGGAAAACCCATACGAAAAAAATAAAATAAGTGGAAATTGTAAAAATCTCTTCGGGCAAAACCAACCAATCAGGATTAATTTTTTTTTTCCTTCATGATGATGATTTTTATGAATAAACAGCTTCTGTTAAATATAAAATTAGCATTAATTGTTATTCATAAAGCTTATAAAACGAGACATCGCATTGTTCTCATTACTCATTTTCTGAATAAGTCCTGTATTCAAGTAAAAATTTTCGAAAATTTGGATATTCTGCCATTTATTCTAAAAAGAAAAGTCCAAAAGTTTATAAATAAAAATAAAAATTCTCGAACGTATTTTTATTCCCAAAGAGAATAAGCGACATTGTTTTAGTTGTGACTTAAAAAAAATCGCCGTGGTTTAATGCATTTCTGCTACATATGTAGGACAAGAAAAGATGTTCCTAATCCTAACTAGTATTTATTTGCATGGAGTGAAGTGTGTATGTACCCTTCATTTTTTTTTTTTTTTTTTTCCTGAAGGGAAAAAAAAGCCTACTTATCTGCGCCAAAGATTGAGTAACTCTAGAATCGGATGAAGTAGGATTAAAAATTTGGTCAAACAATGTTATTGTTTCATGAAACAATAACATTGTTTTATATCTCATGAAACAATGTTATTGTTTCATGAGATATAAATATAGCATATAATATTTTTAATGCCGGTAGTTGGAAAAAAAAAAATATATATATATATATATTTTTTTTAAACTATCGGAAAACAACTCAGAAAATATTTAAAAAAAAAATTCAAAAATGCTATTTAAGCTTATCGATAGAGAAATCAAACTATAAAAGATAGTTTGAAATAATTCAACTGATTCGGTAGACTTATACAAATTATTTAGTAAACTAAAACAAACATTGCAATTTAAAAAAAAAAAAATCATTCAAAAATTCCGGGTACGCTGATGTATAAGATATGACGTCATGATGTCATATATTACGTCAAACACGTCATGCATTTTTGTTTAGATTTCAAGATATGAAAAATCTGGCAATTCTGCGCAAGGATCGAAAACATCAATGGTATATAAGCAGAAAAATAAGTGTAGGTAATATATGTCAATATAGATTACTTCTTATCAAATAAATCGAAAACAAATTGAAGGGTTCTTTATTAATCTGTGAACTTTCATTTCACACATTTTAATGAAGAAACCTCAGATGTATCTTCCAATCATTTAACTGAACACGCGAATTTACCAGAGCATAACAAGGAAATGAAGGAACATAGAGAAGTTGTATTATTTTGGGGTCATTCGTATACATCCTTTTCTATTGAAAGCTGGGAGGGGAAAAGGAAAAAAAAATACACGAAGAAAAATTACTGTATTCTGATACGGATACCGCTTGTTACTGTAATTGTTCTGTGTGTCATGAGCATTTGCGTGAAGTAACTATTGTGTTGCCATGGGCGTGTTTAAGCCTAACTTTTTTTTTTTTTTTTTTGGTGGACTTTAATATTCAAGTCTGTAATAGGACAGTATGGTAGTGAGAATTTAGGTTAATACTTTAATTTATGCAACCTTAAAAAAAAGAGGTTGCCTGCAGAATAATGAGTTATTAAAATAATTTTAAAATTAAAAATTGACATGTTTTCCAGATAATCTTTTATTTCTCTAACTGTGGTAGAAGTTCGTGGTGTGTCATTTAAAATATATGAATTACTTGTGTATTTAATTAAAATGTAATAAGACTTAATGAATTATCATAATTAAAATGATTTTTCTTACAATTAAAATTATTTTGTAATTACTTTTTAAAATAATTTTTTTATTTAAAATTGAAATTTTGTATTAGTGCCTGTGTAAACTTAATATTAAGTCAATGTTTTAAAATTTAGAATTACATTTTCTAATTTTAATTGAAAACTTAAAAAAAACTTAAATATTAAATTAACATTAGGCATTTGAAATATGAATTAAAAAATTCCTTGTAATATTAAACTAAAAATTTCTTTAAAATATTAAATTAAAATGAGTTATTTAAAATAGATTTTTAAAGTATTAAATATCTGGAAAATTAAACAAGTTATTTTACGATATGTTCAGAGAATTGAAATATGACGTCATAGTTTTTAAATAATCTGAATAACAATTTTATAATTCCTTTATCATTTGTATCGTGATTACAGTAGCAACGAAATTATCGACTATGTAGAATTCATGGCGAGTTCTCTTATAGCAGGTAATTTCCCAGATCTAATCTATTAGGATCAAAATGACAGTTGTTTTAACAGACTTAGTCGAGCCAGCTTTATTTTAAGGTGCGATAAATGGTGCTTATCAGCTGTTTCCTTAAGGTTATTGACCTACGTGAGAGAACACAGGATAACAATAGACACAATCGAGGCTTCGTTACTGTCAACGCATACTGTTGTTGCTGTTTGGATCACGAGCGAAAAAACAGATGACACTGAACTTCATTATCTAACCTGACATATTCTTTTTTTACCACCGAAAGATCGTTATTACGGGAATTATTTGGCGCATTTCCTTAATGACGTAGCTTACAAGTGTCAATTTATATTTGAGGCAAAAAAAAAAACGAACTCCCAATAGGGTTATCCCACAATGATGCATGTTATCATCAAATTCTATAGACCGGAGAAAACTGCAACAAATCTGTCCTCGATTGGTAATTTCCTGACATCATTGGGTCTAACATAAGGGTATTTTGCATATCATTGTCCCAATATAGGCTTCTATTTTTCCTTGTTGTGCCTGTCTTCTGTGTGGATGAGTTGTAAGAGTTCGGAAAGTATTGCAGTGACTTCACCTTTTCTTTGATAACAATCGTCAACCAGTGAAGTAATACTTCATTTTTTGGAAAGAAGTAGAAATTGCACGGGAAAAGCGCTGTAGGCATAGCGTATGTTGCAAACGTAACACCGAGTTGTGCATTACGATGACAAAATAATGATGGGTTGCTAGAGAACACGGGTCATTACACTTGTCATTGAACACATTCGTTTGCTCCGCTGAAAACTTCCATGAAAACAGCAATGAAAGTGATGACATGGAGTTCAAAGTCTACAAAGTGTCATCATTGAAGTGTGGGAATTCACGAAGTTTACAAATTGTCATCGCTGTTCCTAGCCTGTATGAAAAGTTTCACACGTCTTCGTATATTAGCTTAAAAATCAATGTTTAATTACTCATAAGATTTTAGATTTGAATAGTACATTTCTAATTTAATTATTTATAATTTTAAGTGTATTTTAATTAGCACACTACATTTTTTTGAAGTTTTTCGAACTCGCAATGAGTTGTCCTTTCTGTCATTTGTCGTAATTTCTAATAGACTAAATTAACTTTGCAACATTATGTTCTTGTGGCTCACTTTCTACTATGACAGTTTTAAGAAGTCCTAATTACAGTTTTATATGAGTTTGATGGTGGCAATCGTAATCGTATAACCTCTCTCTCTCTCTCTCTCTCTCTCTCTCTCTCTCTCTCTCTCTCTCTCTCTCTCTCTCTCATTCCCCACTTCATACAGTCATTAGATCATTATATTGGTCTTTGAGGCATGGTTAACGACATCATGGAACAGCCTCCCAGCCATGTCTGTCATACTGGAGCCAAAAATGCTAAGTGGTCCTCTTTAATGGTCCCATTCAGGATATCAAATGTGAATATTATTCACCTGCTTTTATAATAAAGCTACTAAGATTGGTTCGTAGAAAGTAATCTTGGACTAATAGCCTACCAAAGGTCACCTTGATAAGTACTCTTGTAGTGTACCGTTAGATTAGACTAGACATACGGAACAGGAGGAGGGGAATATGGAAAAACCTGGACACACGACAATACAGCATATACATTATGTTGCAAAGATACATGAATATGTCAAGAACCCGAGTGCACTGTTAGCTCACTTTTGGCAGTAAATGCAAATGACATTCGCTTGGATTGACCTCCCACTAAATGTTGATTAATAGACACATGTATCTTGACTAATTTCTCCTTTAAAATGAACAGTCAGTTTCTGTATCGAAGACCTATTGAGTTTTGTACTCAACCGACGTTCTAATTCTTTCCAAATATGCTTCGTTATATGGTCCGTTTGGGACTCTATGCCAGCTCTTGTAATCCACTCCTGTGCTTTCATTTCCTCATAATCATGCCAGTATAATCCTTGTGATATAACACAGTACATCTAAATCAAGAAATGCATCTGAACACCATAATACTACCGTTACAACAGTAAGCAGTTGGGACGATCCGCTCTTGTAAATAATATTCTCCTATCAGCGTCCAAACGCAAACATCACTTCATACCACAGCTTTATAAGTCTTTACAACTTAACGAGTTCAACTGTTCGGGAGTCGTGTTTAGCTTTTACACATCCCTTCCAATGGGGGGGGGGGGGCTGCCAAATTTCAAACTTTGTAAACTGCGTACGCTGAGTTCCGAAATAACAGAAACCATGCATGCCAATAATCAATATTTTCCCATCCTTTTCGTCAGTTTAGATGACCTACCCAACAGTTTCTTGGGTTTATTTTTATCACCACGTTTCCATTTTTTAATGATGTTAGCCCTAATTAATCTCAGGTAACCTAAGTAATCTCTGAGTGTGTGTGGCAATCGTATCATCTAACTGATGATGGCAGCTTATGTAACATCTCTGTCTCTAGAAGTTGGCTAACTCCAGATTACTTCCCATTTCCAATACTGTATATCAGCGCTTCCCAAACTGTGGGCCGTAGGTTTTGTTGAGGGGGGCCGTGAAATAATGAAAACAAATTTAAAATGTTTTAGACTAAGTAGATTTTTTTTTATCTTAAAAGAAACGTATTTAATTTTTATTATTTATTATTTCTTTTTTGTGTTATTTTTTATATTTAATGGGAAAAAATCATACACTGGTGCGGGTTCACAAATTTTGCTTCCTGCGTATTTCGTTGCTTAATGAATCTTAGTAAATGTATGCTTATTCATATAAGTTTCATTTCAAAGCAAAAATCTAAGAATTGCAGTTTCAAATATTTCACCTGATATTGACTTTTTGTGCAGCAGTATTGAAACACATCCATCACATTAAATTATTAAACTTCTTTTATGTTTTTAATTCTTTCTTTATTACTAATCGTTTTACGTTTCATGTGCTTGTACTGCAAATGTGCAATAACAATAGATCTATGCAATAACAATAGATCTATATAAAAATATGAGATAATGTGGCATGTCAAATGTGTATGTAAGATGCTAAAAATGTAATATTTGCATTTGATTTTTGCAATATTCGCTGTGTATGTTTTGTATTGAATATAAATACAATAAATATTATAATAATATGTCTGTATTACGATTTTATTTCGAGGGGGGACCGTGAAATATTTTAATTTTTCCAAAGGGGTCCCTGACATCTAGAAGTTTGGGAAGCACTGCTGTATATAACTAGTCATTTAGTTTGCTTACCCTTGTTTTTATACCTTGCTAAATTATGTGAATTCATTAGTACACAGAATTCGAGAAAAATGGGGGTAGCATATAATTTTTGTAACGTAGTGCGCATGCTGGTTGTGGATCATAGCAGTAAGAGGATACCTCAGTGAGTTCACGCGAAGTACAGCTGTTGATCCATGTTTAGCAAGTGCTTCGATGATAAACGCAATTGCAATGTGATCTCCAACAAAAAATAACCCCCCCCCCAATAGTTAAAAAAAAAATTTGGAAGTCTCATCGTACTACGACTATGAAAGATGGATGTGTTTATGTGCATGTCAACTGCGTGTTCTTTCTCCCAGGCCTGTTTTATATATTTACTTCTTGTAGAAGGTAAAACTAATGGCGTGCTGGTATGCAAAGTAACCTTACCTAATAAAATCGGCCAAAGACAGACAACAACAGATGAGTGTTGAAGATGTGTGGCCTTGACACTAAACCTCTATAACCCATCTAGACACCACTTATATTCTCTATGTAAAAATTCAAAACTTTCTCTCTGAGTAAAAGTATGTTTTCGATTCTTAATTGTAAATTTTCTTATTTTTCTTTTATTATTGCATTTATAAATGGATTTATTTGGTACTATTTCTTGTAAAAGAGTCGGCAATTAGTGGTGTTTTGGTTACAGGAAAATGTTGGACAGCGTTCAGTACCGCTGTGATATCCACAGGCTTTCTAACGAAAGAACACATTTTTCTTTTGTGCTACGAAAACCGAGCAAAGACAGGCTTAATAAACTGAAGCAGTTTAAGAGTGAAAGGTGAATGAGTGCCATGTAAGAGGATTAGTTCGAACTGCAAGGAAGAACAAATTACATTTCAAAATTATTAGGGGAACACACTCAATAGATAACCCTATTTTCTACGCAAAATGTATGCTGAATATTTATGTACTAAAAATGAGTAAAAACGTCAATGAAATTTTACGCTAAATAAATAAAAATGCATGCTTGGCATATATTTTTGAATTTATTTAGCGTAAAATTTCATTAACTTTTATTAATATTTATTCGTATTAAATTTTATTTGTTTTTGGCATTGTCATATTTTATCCTATATTTTGTGACTTTTAGTTTTTTTTTTTTTTTCTTTTAGTTAAAATCACTCTCATGAAATGCATAGAAATATATTTATGTAATATATGTTCCGTCGATGTTATGATAATAAGAGCAATAATAGGATAATAATGATATACTTGGAAAACCTTTAATAAATGGTTTTTTTCAAATATAGCTAATAAAAATTAATGTAACTACGTTTTTGATTCCCAGTAATTTAAGTACTTATCTAAAACAATGTCATGCGCATGATTAAATATTATATATTTTGCAACAACAATTACCAGGTGTTTTTCTTATAATTAATAACAAACCGATATGTATATTTTACTAGAGGGCGCAAGTAATCATTACTGTTATTATTGAGATAAGATAAAGTTCGTCTGCTATGCTTCAATAGCTAAAATACGAGTTTTTCTTGTTAAATCGGTATACAAAAATATGACAAATGAAAAGAAATCGTCTTGTGTGGTGAAGTAAGTCGGTTTGGTAAATATTTGAGCTAAAATCAAATTATTATAATCATATGTTTTGGTGTTTGTTGCGTCAGTAGCACAAAAATCAGATTTATCACACATCTGTTGTACAATGTGATTACTAGCGTATGTGTCAGACTTAATTGAGAAATTATCGGTCTAAATGACCGATCATGTAGTAACTGCGTTAAAATTCTATAGACTGTGACATTATTATTTCTACCAAAAATGATATTTTTGCGCGTATTGTTACAATTTGTAGCATCATTAAATTCGTCAGAAGAAAGTACAAAAAAGCCACTTTTAAGATTTGATCTGGTTATGGGAGTGTCAAATGGCGTATTTGCTTGGACGTTAGCGTTCCTTGTTTAGAAAGGGCGGGCGTCGACCTGGTTTGTGGGTTAGTCTTGGTGATTATTTCTCTCTGTAATGGTAATTCGTGTAATTTATTAGGTGACAGTTGAAATTGGGGACAGTGGAGAGTATATGTGAACCCTTAGTAGCCGAATAATACGTGAGAACATCTGAGTTAAAATCATTCGTACTTAAATTAGTTTAAAATATGGTTTGAACGTATTTTATGAGTGCAACATTTTGCATTTTTTAGCCAAGAGAATGCAATTTAGTTAGGATAAGATTCTACTATTTATAAAGATATAAAAGGCTATCTGGTAAGGAAGAATTCTAAAATATTCGACCACTTTTATTGTATTTTAAATCCCAATCCTTCGCAAACAACATATTCTACACAGCTATGTTGAGCGGTGAACTCCACTATTCCAATAGATATTTTATCTCCCAGTGTTTCCAAATATTCCGCCTCTTTATACGGCGGTGCACTGTCCTAATTGACAGCTGCTTTGTTCGGTGCCATGCTGTAATAGCAATAATAACATTATCGATCACTGTAAGAGCCATTGAGTCACCATCTTCGTGCAAGTTATTGTGTAACTCTCTTCAAGTCATATCGAAAGGCTTATAGAAGGGGTGGGGTACAAATTGACGTATGTGTGTGCGTGAGGTGTGGACAGAGCTGCTTAGTTTTGTTGCTGTTAATTTTATTGTTTATGTGATCCAGTTTCTCTTTCTCTCTGGACACAAAACTCAAAGTGTTTCTCCGTGTTCAAGGTGATTTGTCACAGATCACTAGAGATAAGAAGCGTCGACTAGTTTCTCCTGGTACTAGGTGTGTATCACAAGATAAGGCAATTTCCTTGCTCTATAAACATTAGGTAAAACGAGATTCATGCTTTTTTACTAGACACTGCCGAGAATTAACGACAATCTCATTTCTGCCGGTGTCACTATACATGTGATGGAGTGTTGTGCTATCTCCTTCATAAGCAAAACTTTTCCAGTTGTTTCTTTAAAAATGAACGGTTACGTGAGTCAGGACTTTCTAAGATTCTGTTGGTGTCCTATTCGTTAACATGAGGGTCCTAAAGTATTATTCCGAAGTGCACGAGACATCATTAATACCCATGACTCAGCATCTTAAAATGCATGGAATCTCTTTTGTCTGTTTCATCTACAGATGCACCTGCAACTCTTATTGTTCTCCCCCCCCCCCCATCACATAACGATGTCACAATAATTCAGACACATGCTCATGTATACATGAGTCCACGCTGAAGCGCATTATAACACTGAAATCAAGTTACAAAGAGAAAAAATTCCACTAGAAGTACAATTTAGAATGTGACAGTTGTGTAGATATATACTACATGAAACAATTCACTTATTTTTTTTTTAAATGTTTAATGTCTGAATGGTTTTAAAAATCTTTAAAAAAATTTTAAATGTTTGAAATGAACGAAGATTTCAAATTTCATACTTAGTAAACACACCTATAAACGTAATCCAACAATTTAAATGTAATTATGACACGATGATGATAACGAATTACAGCAAATAAACAAAACAAACAAATAAACAAAATAAAATAGTAACCACTCGTCTGGCAAAGCAGCTCTGGTTTACTTCATCCCTCATATGATCAGTGACCTACTTTACAATTAGTCAAATATCAAATAAGATAACAAGGATCAATGACGTGACTGTTAATCTCAAAAAAAGAAAAGCTTTAAAATTTTAAAAATAGAAAAGCTGAGCAATAGTAAAAACTTTGGTCCTTAATTATAAACTAGTTTTGGTTCACTACGTTTCACTCTACTGGTTACGTTTTTTTTTTCTTTCTTTGTCTTTAATATATTTTTATTTAATTACTATCGATTTTATCTTTACAGTCATTGTAGTAATTCTATAGTAGAATAATACGATTAAATTATTTTTCATATAGTACGCTCGTTCACGTAAGCTCTTCCTAATAATAAACACAAACGTAACTACCATTAAACTGTGTTCACGGGTATGTGCTACACGTAACATTCCCCTATTTCAGTGTTTCTCAAACTTCAGATATCCGCGTAACCCTTCTTAAATTTTCATTATTACCAAGTACCCCCTTATCAAATAATAAATGAATAAAGTATATTTCATTGTAAATGTCTATTTTATTTGCATTTATATGTTCATGTAAACAAAAAATATGATTTATTTTTAATAAAACAAAATATGGAATAGGTTCCTCTTCATTTCCCATCCATGAAAATCCACATTTCAAGTAATTCATATCATACTTTAGAAGATTTTTCATCTTTTTCCTAGTTGGTTCTCTGGAGATGTCAAACGACACACCCTTATCAATTTCATTTGATCCAGATGCAATATCAACGTTTTCTTGCTGCTTACAACTACTTGTTTTTGTTATATTGCTCTCTTTTGGGGGTTTTATAAATCCAATCTTTAACCAATGATCCATACGTAAGAATTTGAAAGCTAAAAAAATTACGAATATAACTCACACTTTTTTTTCCCCCAAAATTAAATCTAAAAAATCGTGGTGCGAGATATATGCAGGAATTTTCGGAAATTAAAGTTTTCAGAAAAAAAACTGCAAATGGTGTGACTTACCAAGAAGCTCCTACTCGCTATCGCTACTTTAGGTATCGAGAACAGTTTCCTTGTGTGCAACGTCAAAGTCCTCTACCCAAATAGCTTCATCGTCTTTCCCATTATTTCAAGCAAAAATTACCAGTAATTTACAAGACTTGAGATACGTAGAGCAGCTATGAAGAAGTGCATATGATTGGTGCGGTATTAACAAAAGATCGCACGAACCAAAGACAAATTAGCATTTCAACAGTTGAGTTGAAATGCTAATTCTCTTCAACCGAATTCCATAATATCTGAAACACATTCACTATATATTTCTTAGTTTTAACACGTTCACGACGGGGTGGTGTAAGCAAAAACTATATGTTGCACTGGCAACGTATGGTTTTGCTTGAGTCTATACAGCAGTTTCTGTTGGAAGGGAGATGTGATTCATTAGTTAGTGCAGTTTTTATCCCATTGTTTCTAATTGTTGAGAAATATAATGATTCCATGCGTTAATGATGCATAGCCGAAAATTGCCACGTACCTCATGAAGACCTTTCGCGTACCACACTTTGAGAAACACTGCCCTATTACATCGGTTCCCAATCGGTGGTACGCGTATCCCCGGGGGGTACGTGCTGGGCCGTTCAGGGGCACACGAAAAATAATCAGTAATGGCGGAAAAACAAGTAAAGTAAACCAAATGCAAAACGTTAGTTATGGAACAATAAATGTCAGTATTTAAAAACGGCTTTTTTAAAAACAAGGGTACAGTTTATAGAAATGGGTTTAAAAGGGTACACAAGTGGAAAAAGGTTGGGAACCACTGCCCTATTTGATGTAAGGTACAATTCAAATAACACCATTCTTCTGTACAGTAACGGTATTTATACGTATATCAGACTGTCTTTTGTGCAGACTGTCTCACAGTGAACCTTGTACTCTGCATTTTACTCCTGCTTTTTTTGCATCTCAGGGACATAAGCAGTGCCGTGTGTATTCTCTTTTGGTTTCCTCTGAATCCGTAGTGTAATCAGCTAGGTTAATCCTGGATTAAATCAAAACAGATGCGTTGGTTTTAATACCTGCTAGTCATCTGAATACTTTAACCTTGTATTAACCTTGAATATATATGATCGTTTGATTATCTGCAACTTGTTGCTAGTTCAGGATGTGGGCTGCCGTTAGAGAAACAGTACATGTAAAATGCAACAGACAAAGATTTATTTTCCTGACTTTCAGAGGGGACAGGAAACAGGGAAACTGTTTTTTTTTTTTTTTTGTTATTTATGAGTTCTGTATTTGAACAGCATTTATGATCAGCACTGTAACTCTGTAACTGCTCTCTCTTCCTTTCGCACACACTAGTAGACAGCGAATTTTCTCTTCGATTCTGTAACTACTCAAAATAATCGAATGAAGCTGTAAAAAACATTGCTAAAGATAAAAAAAAATTCCAGATGGTAAAAAATGAAAAAATGAAGAAAAAAAAAAGCATCCACTTCCAATCCAGAGGTCATTTCATTAAGATTGCTGTAAACTTTGTACAAATACCAATTCAACTCCCGAGCTCAATATACTATTTTCACATTTAGTATGGATACCAAAACCTTCCCTAGAAAAATTTCAAGGTTCAGAAGAGGGTAATTCGGCTAATTGACGACCCCCCCCTCCACATTCCAGACGCACCTCCACCGCTATCACAGGAACGTTCTATTTCTATCCTATTCATATTTAGCCATTTCCATGGATGCGACTTCGTATAATAATAATAATAAATACACGGTACTTCAGGCGTTTAAGGCCAGAACTAGCCCAGATTGGCTTTCGTAACCAGAATTTTAGAATAAAGTAGTTGGTCTTAAGCTTGTATATCTAGACTTCTTTGTGTAACTTGCAAGTGTTTGACTGGCTGGTTTATCTGTTTTGCAGATGAAAAAAAGAGCGCTTCCGGAAGATAAAAGCTCTTCATCCACAGCATGTGGATGAAGAGCTTTTATCTAGCTCATCTTTAATTGAAATGCCCTGATACAGGTTCTTTGCGTTCTAAAAGGGATTCGAACCCAGGTGTTTCCAGTAAGAGGCTTCGTCGAAACCGAGCTACAGACCATCTATTATTTTTCCACTTTCCTCTAAACCTATAAAACACACCTGTCACATGGTCAATATCCATCAACACGAAGCTCGCAGAACTAGCTTTTCTTCTTCTGTCTCATTCTCTGGAACAGCCTTCCTCATCCGGTGTTTCGAAACAATTACAACGTACAGCTGTCAAAGAACATCGGTAAGTCCCTTCTCGACCAACCCACACACACGATACTAATGTACTATGAGTTTTTCAATGGGACTAATATATGCTGACTCTACATTATATATTAGTCCCATTGCAAAATCATCAGATACAGAACTTTTTTCAATCCGCTACATGCTTCAGTAAGCAGAATGGTAATCTTACATCGTGTCACAAAAATCATCTACCACCTAAAAAATTAAACTATGTCACTCACAGTGAGATACGAACACGTGTCTTGCTAGTTTGAGAGCCTAGATGACACTCCACCAACAAGCAAACTCTTAGGTCGATTTGTTTGCGGGATTAAAACTGGAATTCTCTGGAAGAACTCCATCATCTTCGTATGAGATGACGGAGTTAACTCATTTTCAGTTTAAAAAACTTTTAATAACTGAAAAAAATGATTTTTTTTTCAACTTTTCTCTTCAATAATGTGAAGAAAAGACGTTCTTCATCAGTAACGTTGAAAAAAAAAAACATTTTTTTTTTCACTAAAAAAAAAAAGAGAGTTTCTTCAAATGAATTTCGTCTGAACTTTTTTTTTCTCGTCACTGATGAGGAACATTGTTTCCTTACATCAGCGACGAGAACAGAACACAGTTCTTTTTCACACTACAAGGTACATAATGTCGCGTCATAAATTGCACCAGAGTCACTTTTTGGAAGATTCTTACATTTAACGATTTGAAATTCTGTGTTTCATGAGTTATTATTTCTGATAAAATAATCGTGTATGAGCATCTATGGGCCATACTTGCGAAGCCAAAAGTTGGTTTCCGAAATCCAATAGCACAAAAGTGTAATTGACAGGTGTGCGAAAGAACGAACATTTTGAGGGAAGATCTCTAATCTGCAACATAGGATTTAGAATACGGTAATTATTTTTATGCTGTCCTGAAGAAAAGAAATTTTGTCGGCGAGACAAATTACGATGGGGAGATATGGCATTTCTGATAAACACCTAGAACAAAAATGACATTAAAGCAACTGATATAACCACAAGAAACCCTTTAATCTTAAAACCCTTTAACCCCATGTTTCATGGGGTTAAAGGGTTTTAATAAATTTAGAAAATTGACTCAATGAATACAGAGCACCTACCCTAAATAGTAAGTCTTCGCCAATAAGTGAACGTGTTTCAACAAAAATACTCCGCCATTCCACTCCATCCCCCCCCCCCCCACACACACTCACAAGCCATGTCTGAATCTATCCAGCGAAGAGGTTCTCCATGAGCAAATTCTCACGTAGTCAAATATTCAATTGTATTAACCTGGGCTGTACTCCATTCAGTCTCCATCCCATGTTGCTGCCTTCAGAGTCCCCTCACGGTCTGATCGGACAATCACCCCAGTTAGAAATCCAGCCGTATAAGGACTTCACTGTCAGTGATCTGCATTATTTTGCATAGTCATTTCAACCGTAATTTAGTATTAACGTTTGTGATCATGAGTTTCTGAGTTTAGAGTTTTCCCCTGACAGCTATGGTGATCTATTGGTGACAGTATGTATTGCATACTATCTCGTTATTATCGGACCTTCTAGATGATCTGTAACAGCCAGGGTTGCGTGCAACTACTCTTAGGGCAGCCTCTTTCTAAGAAAAGGAAGCATTGCGCTTCGATTCCATTCACACCGGTGCGTTAACAAATTTCCTGTGTTGAAATAAAAGTATTCAACGGATTAAAAAAAATTTATTGACAATAATTATAGCAGACAATTATCATCGCAAATATGTCGTCCACGATTAAAATCACGGTCAACATATTTGTGGTGAAAATGTCTCGAACGTTTGGAAGCAATGGTGAGTGTCTCACCACTCAGCTAACGATGTTTTTAAATGACGAACAAAGCAACTAAAGTTATGCAGCTAATTAACTGCCGGCTAGTTAGCTGACGCTCTCCAACCAAAGGACTGCGGGTTCGAATCCCGCTTTGAACATGGATGTCTGTGATGGTCTTTAGGTGGAAAATGAATTTCGGAATGAGAGCCACCTCCCTCCCCCCCTTAATGGAGGCCTGAAGTGGCTTGAAAAAGTTCCATATTGGTCTCCGGAGCACGGTTTCCACACAATGTAAAAAAAATTAATAAAAATAAAAAAATATTTAAGATTAATAAAAAAAATCGTTATCCCGCTCAAGATACTAATAGACTGAGTTAGCATTACATTAGGAACCCCTCCTCTCGATTTACTTATTCGGCGCGATAACGAAGTACCACGTGATATCAACATCACGTGCGGCTACTATAAATGGGCACACGTATATCCTTTGTACATAATCAGTAACCATTTGCCAGTAATGAGGAAAACGTGGCGACGTAAGCCAATTTGATCGCGGGCAGATAGTTGGGGCCAGAGTGCAGGTGCCAGTATTTCGGAAACAGTCGCACTTGTTGATTCTTCCTTACTACTGTATCAAAGGTGTACCTGAACTGGATTAACGATGAGCAGACATCCAGCAAAAGTCAGCCACACATGGTTGATCTTGCAGGTGAGCGTCGGATGTCACGACTGGTATCTCAGCAGCGATGTGCAACAGCCACACAGCTCACCCACTGGTACAACAGACGGGCAGTTCGACCCATTTCCACATGCACCATGCGCCGTACCTTGCTTCGCCTGGGGTTCCGCAGCCGGAGACCAACAAGGATACCCATGATGACGGCCAGGCAGCACAAACAACGCCTCACATGGGCCAAGGAACGTCGGCAATGGACCCTCGACAGATGGAAGAAAATCGGATGGAGTGATGAGTCCCATTTTGCTGCACCATGCTGATGGCCAGGTTCGTATTTGACGTAAACAGCGTGAACCCCTATGCACTGGTTGCACAGTTGGGTTCAACAAGTGAGGAGGTTTTTTTTTTTTTTTCTTTCCATGCCTTAGGTCCGTTGGTTATCATCCCACAAGCACTGAATGGCGAACGCTACAGGGACCTGTTAGCCAACCATCTCCATCCATATCTGCAGGAGGTCTACTCCGACCACAATACCATGTTTCCGCAGGACAAGGCACCTTATCACCGGACTTGTACGATTACTGAGTGGTTGGAGAAACACGATGCTCATTCATGATGTGAATCCCATCCACTGCCTTGGCCCCCCCGAACTCCCCTGACTTTTATTCAATTGAACATGTGTGGGATGCGCTAGAACGAGTTGTGAGAACTGCTGATCCTCTTCCACGGAATGCGCGTGAACTGACAGAGTTGCTGCAGTGGACGTGGATCGAGTTACGCATGGAGGTGGGGGGGGGTGTTCGATACCTTGTGGAATTGGTTCCTAGGCGTCCGCGAGCCGTGACTGCAGAGTGGACCCACGCGTTATTAGGTGGGTGTTCCTAATGCAAAACTAACTTGGTGTATGCTATAGCTTTACATCTCTTGGGTTAGAGTCACAAAATATTGCACGTGACTTGGAAGAAAAACGAATGTCTGGGGAGAAACCCGTCTACCCTCATAGGAGACTGGCCAACTCACTTTCAGCTAAAAGCCCTGATGAAAGTTTTCTCCTCTTACGGTAGCCTATAGCGAATAAGCTACCTGAGTAAGGTACCATTTCAAATTCTTGAGAAAAGAGTGTTTAGGTTGATTAATGACTGATTCTCCGCCTCTGTATGTCGTCCGTGCATTTTATTATTCTTGGGACATCTTTTCTTCACATGCATTAATACAACAGATGATCGAGGTACAGTATTCAAGTCTGATGCTAATTCGTCGTCTTGCCTTCCAACTTCCGACCATCCATTACACGCCACAGAGTGGACGACCTATTTTGTTATTGAGATCATCGCAAAAAGATGCAATTTTATGTAGCAGAAATACTAATATAGATATAGTAATGCAGCCACATTTACAACAGGATGCCAAAATCTAAAAAAAGCTAAGCTCCTAAATGTTCCATTGAAACGTGCCGAAACATGCCATCCAACATTTTTTTTTTTTTTAATGTGAATCCCGCCCATAAATGGTTGGTAACCGTATCGTACATTAGTACTATGGAAGGAGTTAAGATTATATAATCCGTAATCTTCCTGTAGAGACCAAACATTGAACTTCATCAAGCCTCTTCAGGCGGCTTCCACTAAGAACGGTGGTCTTATTACATCCGATGAAGAAAATTATGAAAATTATGACGTCTGTATAAGAAAATTATGAATCTTAAAAACTCACTACTAAATAGAAGTCTCCGTGCTGAAGTCTTAAATATTAAAACTGATAAAATAAGACTTCAAGTCAGGTCTTCCATACAAGTCAGACACGTTACATTTTCTTGAAAATTATTAAACCGAACTTCAGTGGTTTAAATAAAAATCCGGACTTCCATGGAAGACCAATTTCTTTAATTTCATACCTGGTTTAACCCACATATCAGGAGTTTATTTAGGATACCGCAGTCCTAAAATAAACGACGTACTGATTACCGAAAAAGTTCAAGAAAGTTCAAGATAACTCACTTCCGCGTGAATTAGCAATGCTGCTTCGCATCACTAAGTTCATACTCGAAAATCTTTAAGCCAAAAAGGCAGCCATTCGAAATAAAAAAAAACTTCAATTTGAAAAAAAAAAAAAAAAATACAAATGTTTAATAATTTAATTAATTTTAAATAGTAAAGTTCATAATAGTGACAGTAGAATTATTGTCTAATTTTAGTAACAGTGCAGTTTAAGTAACAATTAAAATAATACGATATTTAAGTAAAAGTTTTTCAAATGAATTTAATTTTGACGAATAGTTTGTCAGCTTGCGGAACATGGAATGGCGGTCATAGTAATCAGCATTTTACAATTATCGAGATCCTTGTTTATACCACCATCAAGTACTCCGTTTCTTGTTCAACAGAAGCACAAAAATACGATTTATAATTAAAGAAACTGGTCTTCCATGAATTGGAGTTGATCCCAGCATAACATTGTACTGCGGTGATAGCGATAAACGTTTTTTTTTTTTTTTAGTTGCAACTATCAAACTGCAGACGACAACGACAGATTTCAGTTAGACAAGCAGATCATTTTGGGTATTGTTGATTTTGAATGCATTGTTCATTGTCACAATAAAAATAATTCCAATCGGTTCAAATAAACGTGTTGAATCACGTGTTATAACAGTTTAATTTAGACCATTGTTTTAACTTAAAAAACTGTAGGTTTTTTTTAATGCTGTAGAATGCAACAATCAATGTTACTGCACTTAATAGCGTTGTTGTTGAAGTTGATGTTCGAAGTCCGCCTGATTTAGTAACACAGGCTAATGCAATGTCAACAAATCATTGTTATTCTTGTTTGTCCTTGGACATTTTCAAGAAGGCCTTGGCTCTACGAGACATCGGTTCATGCTAATGAAAGGTTCGGCTAATCACATTCGTTCTAAACAATCCAGTCTGATTTTTTTTTTGTTGTTGTTGTTGTTGTTTAAAATGAAAAATAAAGCTGGAGACTGCTACTAAGTCAAAACTTAAAACCATCCAAGGTTGATTCTTCACAACTTCCTTATATAATGCTGCTAGCGTTGATCAATACACTGGTGAATAATGAACTAAGTACCGCTATATGCTTATATACACTCAGTGCTCATTTTATTAGGAAACCGTCTACTTTTGGGAGTTGGAATAAAATTGAAATGATCACCAAGGATGGGGGGGGGTCTGGATTGGGTCTGCAGTAATGTTTATTTAAGATAGTACCGATCATGCGTCTATTAACTTGATACCAATCACTAGTGGGTTAGCAGGAATCAAGTGACAGTGTCTTTTTCAGAAAAAACACAGGCATGATGCGTGTTCTTACTAGCTTCTCTTATAAATGACTATTTATAATTGATGATTGTTCGGTCCAGATACAGATCTGTGATTGACTCAGTTTTATAATGACTTCTTTTTTTTTTTTTTTTTTTTTAATAAGGGAAATCTTGCGTAAGATAAGTGTAAGGAAGAAACCATTCTATGTTAATTAGTTGATGTTAAAGGTTTCGTTGATTACTATTATTATTAAATAGTTCGATAACAGAGACTCGATCATAAACAGGAAAGACTTCGTTTGTTTATATTCTTTCCTTTAATTATTATCGCATGGCTTCCAGCGATGCATTTCATTGGATCGCTGCGAAATAAGCAAAAAAGAAAAAAAAAAAAAGTGATCTGAGTAATCAGTGACCTAGAAAATGTAAAGTGTTTCAGAACTACGATTAAGAAATCAACTTTAATAACCTGTCGGATTGAAAACTTGTTCTAATGCCCTTATTTGAGTGATAAAGATTTTATTTTGCTTTGCGTAGATCCATTACTGTTGGCAAATCGAACACCAGTTTTTGCAGTTTTGCTAATTGTTAAAGACGCCCTCTAGTATTAATCAGTAGAAAGTCACCAACAATTAAACGTTAGTTGTGTATATTTAGAAAAATTGGGACTTGTTCGTCTGCAATAAATAAATACAATCACTTATAAAACTTCCTAGTTTTGATAGCAAATAGTACTTAACTTGAATACGTATGCCAAGTAAACAATCTTAGCCATTCGTTCAATACATTTCAAATGACCAACTTCCTTTGGTCAACCTTTGATTTCGAAAAGTACAATACGGCTATAAAAATATCAAATATAGAAACACGCACACACACGTTCAAGGTATAATAATCGGAGTTTCGAAAGGCCTATGATGATCGTTTAAGACCAAATTGTCCATCGTCTTGCAAGTCTACTTGTTGGAACGTAGATATTGTGATGTAAGGTTACAGTTACACATAACAAAAGATCTTTGATATCGTCGACAATCGTTATTGCACATGCGTCGGGTGTGTGTGTGTGTGTGTTTGTGTGTGCGTGACATGCATTCACACAAGAAATAATTAAGTAGTGAGTTGTACAACGTAGATAATCTGGAAAAAAATAAAAAAACATAAAAAAAAAAAGTGTGAAGGGCATCGAGAGCTAACAGCAGCACGCCGGTTATGTTTGATCACCTTTTCCTACCTCGCCGTTCCCGCACTGGTGACCTGACCTAGCTACTTCGTGACACTGGCGAAAGTAGTTTAACTCCGTACTTCAGACGGTGGCACCGAGAGAAACGCGTTTGTGCTACCGCGACATTTTTCCGCGTGCTCCACATTGGGAAGCTTTCGCTTGCTCGACGCGCACAAACAGATGGTTAACGAGTTTCGGAGGATAATTCGACCTTTTGTCTCTCTTCCAGACCGAAGCGGACATGTGACCAGTCTTCAGGTCAGCTCGTACAAGTGTGACGTTAACCCTACTGGAAACTGACCCGTAAAACATTGAGGATTTTGTGTGCCACCAGGTGAGTAATGTGATTTCATTATGTACAATTTGCAGTAGCGACGAAGGTTAAACTAATCACGTGATTAAGCCCAAATAGTTTCTGCCAACAGAATTAGAACTTCCTAGGAATATTATTCTATATATAGTTTACATACGAATGAGGTAAGAGCAATTTCTTGTCTCCCAAAAGAATATATGGCATCGACATTAAGATAATTTTGCTTTCTATATCTGGAAAATAATTTCCTGCGACACAGGAAACCAAAAAGAAAGAAAGAAAGGTCTAGTTGCCATCCCCGCGAACCATTGTGGTCATTAACGTGCCTTCCATAAATTAAATCTAATTTATGCTAAGATAGGACGGTTAATCCGATCTCCCCCTGGGACAGCGTCTGTGTTCTTCAGCTGGTTTGTTTGTTTCGGGAGAGGAACCCTGCCGCCTATATAAAAATCATCTGCACATGCAAAGCCATTTACACGTTTTCCCTGTAATGCAACTGTTTTTGGACAAGCGACAAAAACAGTTGCTTTAGGTATCTGAATTCACAGTGAAATAAAAGGTGTTTATGAATCACCTAACTAGTTTTGAAAAACGTATTACAAGCATTAACTTCAGTTTAGACACGTCCTTAGAATACTATTGCGAACCACTTTTTACGATTATGTCGTTTTTATAGTGTTCGTATTTTCGCATTGTTCATATTTATATTTCATTAAAGGTCTAATTGTTGTTGAATCCACTGTTATCATCAACGTACAATTACAACACTTACGTACTGATTAGATAAAATCATAAATCATTTGATGCAGTATGCTTTACTATAAAAAAAACTTTTTTCTAATACGTTTAATACGTGTTTTATTTGGGAATATCAAACTATGAGGAGATAAAATAATGATATTATTATTACGTAACATCTTCAAGGAGTCCAAGGGCTCATCGTGTGAGGGCACATCAATCTACGCAACCCACCTTTTACTCAAGTTAAATCTCCATATACACTCGACGCCGTAGTTCAACACAACGCCATCTACTGCCACTAATGATATTTCTGTCTGCAAATTGTGTGTGTACTAGAGTCGATTTGCCTGTATGCGGGATGGAAAACTTCCTGGAGGGGAAAATCCTGCTATCTGCGTATAAGACTGGGCAACTTACCTTCAATTGAAAAAATCCGTAAAAAGATTCCTTTCGTCACGACGACATTTTTTTTTCTAAATTACTCATCCATAGCAGCTTTCAGCTAGGGGTGAGTAGTTTGGGTTTCTCGGTCTTTTTTAACGATATAAACAAACAAAAAAATAAGTTTTCTTTGACCTACTTATATACAGTAGTAAATACGTACTAATACTTTATATAAATGAAAAGAAAAAACAACAACATAGATATGTCGTTCTTTTAAGTATCATGGTCAGTTTATTCTGAGATAAAAATAAAGACATTTATTAACACTCTGAAAAAAAAACCAATCAGATTTATTTTACGTGTTTCTTTTTTTATCTTTATACATTCTCCCCGCCCACTAAACATTCCTCACCACCCACGGGTTGAATAACACTGATTTAGAAAAGGGTAAAGGTACTTCATGACGTGTATATCTGTATCTTGCATTTTATCTGTTTGCAAAATGGATTTTTTTCATTGCAAGTTGAACTAGTATGAAAATACTATACAGGAAGGAAAAGGTGCAGTCGATTTTTTTTTTTTTTTTGCCATAATACCAAATAGTAATAATAATTAAAATCCACAACCAGGGAGGAGCTCTTACATGCATACGGACCACGCCAATCTAATCAATGTTGACCATTTTGCAAAGCTAATGAAAGTGTTCTTAATGCTGAGTTCTTCGAACTGTTGCTATGCTTGCGTTTATTTGAGTTCAATTTAGGAAGACCTGAATTACATCTACGTATTTAATATATTTTTTTTTTTGGGGGGGGGAGGCACTTTTATCTTATAGTGACTCAAGAATGAGAATGGGGAATAGAGCAAATATTTGAAGGGGGGGGGGCGATAATTGCATAGTGCATTCTTTGGTAAAAAGAAAACACGAACACAATTTCTTTTGATGTTTCCCAACAGAGTTAGTTTAAATAGCAAATTTACTCCAATTCAGTTCAGCTAAGACTAATCATGTTGTCGTTCACATCACAAGACGCTGCCTTCACACATTACACGGATATGAGTTTTCTTGCTCCAGTCCAGTAGGTCATCATCTGCCCGAGGCATTCCAAACATCGTTCCGCCAAACCCAGCTCGGAGGTTGTAATAGACGGCTCACGGGATGAACAAGCAGCATACACTCGCATTGTTTGGCTCTCCTAGCCTATCAAGGCATCCCTTTATTTGCACTATTAGTGGGCAACGTTCTCTACGTAATTTATGATTTAAAACACAACAACAGACAAAAATAAAAGCGCCGGAAGTGACGTCTTTTTTTCCCCCCTCTTTCTGGATTTCCGTTTACCATTCATGCGCTCGACGGACTAAATATTTGCTTTGCGTTGTATCCTTTTGGAGTTTAGTTACTTCCGCTCACTGGCTCGTTATTTGTAAAGCGCCTAACCTCCCCCTCTTTCCTATCCCTCAACACACACACACACACACACATGCTAAACTACATGATTGTCTCTACGGTATAATCCTGTTTAGTGCATCCCAGCTGCAGTTGCAGACAGAGATGACAGATCGCAAGAAAAGATTTATAGCAAAGCGAGAAACTATACTATTTGTATGCTGAACATGTGTGGCACAGAATATCTGCAAATTAGGGCACAGATCCCGTGCTGATATAAAAACGCCATATTTAACAAAATGTAATCTCGTTTGTACGCACTCTAAATAGATAAGTAGAATTATTTCCCCTCCGTATTAAGATCACTAAATTTTAGGGCAGTCCTTTAAAAAAAAAAAAATACAGTAATTGGAAGTTTTATTCTCATACCAATCAAAGTAACATTTCAACCATAATATTCTGCCGATTAAACTAAAATCCACACATGTAAAATAAATACAAATATGAACGCAAATAATAATAGTATTTTTTTTTTTTTTTTTTTTTTTTGTGCCGATGTCAATGTCAGTTTCAATGCCCATTTCTGTTGTAATGTCTGTCCGTGACTTCACATAACCACACTTCCTATTCCAATATTCGAGTGTTATCTCTTTTTGCCCTGGTTGGCAGGACTTCAGTTAATGTTTGGGAAAGTTTATCGGGTTATTTTCTTTTATCTCTTGTGAAGGCTAAACGAAGCGAGGCATGCACACAGCCGTTGTTGTTACTCCGGACGCATGTCAATAGAATTCACCCCGAACAGCCTTCACTGCATAACTGGACCGAAACGAAACAGGGAGTAGGTGAATGAGAAACGAACATCGTGCAGCAGTCTTCGAGTTCTACCCCAACTTTGTTGCAATTTGTGGTCAAAGTGGAGCGAGTTTCCATTTTTGGTTTCGGCATTTTTTTTTTTTAAGGAAGAAGGAACACGTAAAGAATGACAAACGATAGAAAACACAACGAACACTCCCACTTATCGAAATAAATCCGAGACAAATCAATTTGAAACATTACATTCTTTTAAAATTGCAACAATTTCATAATTTTAGCAACAAGATAGAAATAGGCCGAATGCAAATCGCCGTTTCCTCACTTTTTTTTATGAGTTTCAGGGATTATTTCGATACTTGTGAGACATGGGCAATGTTCTTTCGTGTTTTACTAACTCAGATGCACTTTCTTGTTTCCTTCACATGGATGCTTCATCCCCCAAGGAAGTGCCGAGGCTGTGATCTCGATAAAGTCCGAAATTTCTGATTCCTTGCTCAAGCCACTGTTGCCAATTTCCTGCTTTTATCGCTTTTGCTCACGCATCAGTGATGTACGTGGAAAGCTACAGGATCTGACTCGTTATCTAAATTTCTATTTGGCCAATAGAATGATCGATTCGTGTACAGTTTCTGTTTGCTTTTATAAAACTGTCATTTTATTCATTCAATTCACAGGCTGTATATGTTTATAGGAATGAATAACTATTTACATTTCAACTCAAAACTCACCAAGCACTGCTTTTTCTCTCTTCATTCATTTCAGCTAATACTTTTACATGAAATACAACGAGTTTTTTCCCTTGTGTTCTCAAAAGCACCATCCAATGTTAAATCTTTCACTCACTCACCCACAGTTCTATTGCATTGCATTAAGGGTTGAACAATTTTCCTCTTTCAGAATCATTATAGAAAGTTCATTTCGTTTACTTTATTATTATGATCAAAATGTTTGCATAATTATATCACAATAAATTCCAAAAAAAAAATAGCGAAATTCATTTTCATATAAGAATGGTTCAATAGAAAAGCGTCTAGAAATGGCTATAAAGAACTATTATTGGGTTCACTCGCTAAGACCATTGGGACATGCGGTCCACTCTTTCATCTCTATCTATCTATTCCTTTCTGCTATACGGCCGGGGGGGGGGGAGCTATATGCTACCATACTAGGGAGATGATTATGAGCAAGGTGGTTTCCCGTTGCCTTCCTTGCCGTACTATATCCTATGGCTGAATCCTGTGTGTGTTCATGGGGCCGGTTTGCCTGCTTGCGGGATGAAAAACTCCATATAAACTGGAGGAAAAAACCCTGTTGCCCACGCTCAAGACCGGCTAACTTGGCTATGACTGAGGAAGATCCTTAAGCATCTCACGTTGTCGACGGGAATCGAACCTAGGACACTCCTTCCCAGGCATATGGTTGCGAAGCGCAAAGCCACTAGGCTAACCGCGCGGACATTCTTTCATCAGATAGTGAATTTTTGCTGATTAAATTAATCCTATACATTTCCTGCTTCGGCTTCACCTTAAAAATTACTCTGAACTTTAGGATGGATTTTCCATCATGGACGATTTTTCCAACATGGAGAAGTTTCGTGTAGGATTGTTCCCGCAGCATTTGATACAATTTGTGGTTTGGAATTTGGAATGGCTTCCTGAATCAAACAGTAGCTATTGACGAAATGTTGTGTCACCACTAGTAACCTGAGTCAAACAAGTTGATAGTTCAAGTCCTCTTTGTTATTCTTTTATGTGAACTTCATCGCATAACGAAATTCTGTTAACCTATATCACGTTAGTAATTAGTACCGTAGGTGGGTTAAGGATAATCTAGACTCTGCTCTAGAGACTAAACTTGGATCTTTTTCAAACCAGTTCAGGCCTCCAATAAGTAAGGTAGTCTTATACCGGGCGATGAAATTCAACATTCACCTAAAGACACAAAACAACTATGCTTACGATGGAATTCAAACCCACAGGCAATTGTCTGGAAAGCGGAAATTCCATCCATTCATCCTACTAGACCGAGTGAGTTGTATCCACAGTTTATTCAGGGTTCAACATCGTTGTATGGTCATGGTGAGCTTTATTTTTTAACGAAGAAATCTGCTGAAGAATCTACTGCTACACTAAAACTTTGAATGTCTATATGCAGCCATCAAGGTTAAATGCCGAAGGAAATTCACTGAGGAATCTTCCCTTTCCATAAAAATTTCAAGGACTCATATTATACAAAGCTCCCAGAAAAGGATTCGCTTAATTGGTTGATATGTGGAATGAGGAACATGTCCAGTACGGTTTTCTTCTGGAATTCGATGGTTCTTGTTGTCTGGAGTTATGGCAAAAGCAACTAAAGAGTAATGTATCCCAGTGTAATGCGTTTGCTAACTGCATGTGTTCTTCTAGTCGGTTTATATGTTTTGTGGAATGGAACCCCGAGTTTTCGGGTGGGAAAAAACCTGTCAACTTTGTATGAGACCGACTAATGTACCTTCAAATATGTTCTTCAAGTCCTAGACCGAATTCGAACCCAGGTCTTTCAACCAAAGGGTATCCTCGATTCCGTCTGAGCTAAGGAGGTCCCTCAAACTAAAAAAACATTTTCGGTCAACCACCGAAATGAGGCTGTGCGTCCAGTTCAACCACTATTTTAAGGAATTTTTCGTCCTGGTAAACTAATGGAATGCACTCAAATACTTATTGTTCAATCGTCATTCCCACAAAAATCACATTATTATATTCCTCCTTTCTTCATCTCTGTTTCACTGAGAGTGCCGAACACGTATTTGTGTCTGCTTCAGAACTTGGATCAATTCGATATAATCTTTACATTCGTTCGTACTCTCCACGGCTTTGGAACAAGCCTTTATTAAGTTCATTCCAAAAACAAAAACAATAAAAGCAGAAAAGTCTGCCATCAAATTATCGTCCATTCTTCTCACCTCAGTCCTCTGGAATGGAGGTCAAAGCAAACTTGCTCACTACCTGGAGGTTTACCTGTTAATCGTCGACGACCAGTTGCTGATTAGCTGGTAAGCCTATGAACCACTTTAGATCCACCACAGTGGATCTTTCAGCCTAACTCATTCGCCTCTGGAAACCTGCCTGGGAAAGGTTTATAAAAACCTCCTGTATTGCCCCTCTTGGCATTTCCAGCGTATTTGATATATGGTATAGAAACTCCTTATCAAACTAACATACTACGAGCTGCTTTCTTCCCCTTATTAGGCGGGTTCCTCTCGATGTACGTTGTGACATGATGGACGGCTTCCTGTTTTCGGATTTCTTTATCATTGTAAGAATACCCCCAACGATTCCCTTCTTTCATAAATCCTCTCTCTCTCATACAAAAAAACGATCTTCTCCCTCCCTCTCTCTCTCTCTCTCTCTCACACGCACGCACACACACACACACACACACACACACAAATAAACTGACCTCAAATTTTATCTAGTTTCCTTGTCGACAATACATTCATTCCTCCCGTTCATTTCACTAACCTTGTTCAAGCCTTCTAGGCTTCGAAATTTTCTACAACAGACGCTAAACAGTAATTCACCATGAAATGGTAATGTGATCGAAAAGCTTAGTGAATTTCACTGCCACCAGATGTTTTAATTCCTTATCTTTACCTTCAGTAATAAGCAGATGCTGAAGCAAGATCGTGTTTCCTCTACTTAGGTTAATATTCATCTTTAGCCTTTCCTAAAAAAAAAAAAAAATCACCACATTCATAGCATCCTTAACCTCTAAAGAATCTGGAGTTCTTTTCTGCTACTTTTTATTATTCTCGCATAATCGATGTCTCACTAACCGCTAAACATGTGGAAATCCCAAATCCGCCCAACTTTAAATAATAAAAAAAAAAAAATTGTATACTGTTCTCACATTTGGAAGAGTGCAAATTCTTCCTGATGATCCTTGGTACTGTAGAGAGTAGAGCATTTCTGCTAATTGATGACCCATCTGTTCACATCAACAACTATCTCACTAACGATCTCTGTGTGATAGCATTTTTGCTTTAATAAGCAAAGCATTTTCATGGGTGTTTTCCCACTGAAATGACAACCTATAATAACGCAAGCAGTAGCTGCTCAACAATCCATTTGTTTCTCCTCCTTTTCCAGTATTCTGATTGTAATATGTATCCTTTATTTGGAAAGACTTTAGTTTGAATTCCTTTCTGGGACACGAGAAACCTTTACAAGAAATTTTCAAATGAAATCTGAGTTAGCAGGTCTCAGGCGGTGGAGGTTCTTGTTCTCGAAACTCCCGTTTTTATCTTACAAAACAGATAGTATACGTAGTTCCCATACACAATATACCGATGTCATTGTCTTAATAACTTTGACTGTAAGTACTCAGCCTTTATTGAAGATTAGAACCTCCAACTCATAAAAAAGCACGTCTTCATTCTTTCATCGCTACAAAGAGTGTGCTATAGATCATGCAACCTGCCGTACAGTGGATTAATATATAAAAAAGGAATATCTGAAACGTGTGTGAGTTTGTGTTATTCACCTGATTGAAATAAAAAAAAGTGTAAAACAGCACTGCTAGACGCCGATGAGTCTTACATATAACTGGTTTTGATTATCATTTCATTCAAGGATAACACAGCTACAGCGGGGATCCAGCTAATCAAAATTCACTCCTAACCTAAAATAATAAAAGATCTAGCGAAATTCAAATTCGTTACTATTAAGATTCTGTTTAGACATAGGTTTCCGTAATAAATACAAATGAGAATTCATCAAATATAACTTATTACCTACTATAACTTATACAGTTTTTCTTAACCTTAGTATTTCTTCTCCATTCATCCACGCGCTTGGCATTTTCTCCCCACCCCCCACCCCCCACTGTTCAAGACTATGCAAGAAACATTATCTTCAGGTAGGTGGTAATTCTTTTCAGTTCGAAGTCACCTATCGTCGATTAATTGCCAAACTGGTTCCATGAGAAACGGAAGAATTTACGGAGGTGACCCGAACAGACTTTCCGAAGGACAGTGTTCCATCCCATCGAGCAAAACATGCGACCTCGTTTCAAAATACATAAGCGCTTCGCTTCTGCTGTAGCCACCCCAGATTCCACGTTATCATTCACCAGAGAGCAATCTCAAACGACTCTTAGATGTGTACATCCACAAAAGTTCGATGACCATAAACATACTAACAATAATAACAACAACATAGATCAACTGACCCTGATACGTGTGCATTTAACGGAGTTCTGTTAAAGGTCAAGAATGACCCTTTGTAGTAAATAAAAGTTCTAAGAATTCACCGGAATTATTTGGGCAGCAAATATTTGGTCAAGCATTTATTTTATTTTTATTTTTTTGTATTAGTGTTACCAAGTCTTCATCTCAAATCATTGTTTGAGATGACGCCATAAAAACATAAAAGATCGATGAGATCTACAACTCGCGGTACTTTTATGTTGTTAAAAATTAACATAAAAATTAAGCCTCTGTCTTTTCTTGGTAATAATAAAATTGATCATTATTAGGGTTATTTATTCGTATGGGATTCACCCCGTTACTCCACCGTCCTTAGGCTAGTTGAGCCCTTCTGATGAGGGATTAAGTATGTGTTTTATGACTGTAGATCCGTGTGTGTGTGTGTGTGTGTGTGTTCACGGGGCTGGTTTGCCTGTTTTGAGAGACGAAAGACCCGAGTTTCCGGGTGAAAAACCCTCTACCTCCGTAGAAGACCGGCTAATTCCCCTTTAGTCGAAAGAGACCAGATCGAACCCAGGTCTTTCCGACCAAAGGGCGTCTATACTGACTGAGCTACGGATGCCGTCCATATAATATAAGTAGTCTATCACTGAATCACCTATATTTTATCTATGGAATTACTTCATTATTTATAATTGTTGCCTATACAGAGACGTATTTTTTAATAAATCAATTTTTTTTTCATGATGTGTCCAAGTCCAAACGCATTTAATATTTTCGTTCAAAGAAAGAGATAGTCTACATCTGCAACTTGTGTATTAGCGTTGTGCTTACTTCAGTATCGAACAGGAATTGAATAATTCGTCGAGTTCATGCTGTTGTACTTTTAGATGGATCTAATAATCATTGAGTATGTGGCAAATGTGTATTTTTACTAGAAATAATAATAATAATTTTATTTTTATAAGCCGAATTCCATATGTAGGTCGACATAGAAAGTTTATTGAGAGATGATCACCGGACGGATCTTTGTGTAGCTGCATACTTTCACAACAAACGCATGCGCGATGTGATTGAGATCCTAAAGAGGACTCGGTGAACAATACGTTAAACATAATAAGATCATTAGGCCAGGTGGTTAAAAAATAAAAATAAAAAAAGATGCCGACTGTCACTTGAAAGGACTAAACTTTATTGTGATATTGAACCTACTCGAGGTCTTTGAAAGCCCAATATCGGAATTATACGAATTATATTTCTTGGACTGTGTCTAGTATCTTTTTCATTCAAGCGGTTTATTTATTCAAAGAATAACGATATTTTGCCTTACATTTTTAAAAGATCACTGAAATAACGTCTGTAGAATAATAAATACACAAATACGATATAATATGTATTTATATATTTGATTCATGAAACAAAAAGTAAGGAAAAATCCTTCAGCTAGTATTATTCATGAATTTAACTCACACGATATATCCAGGATGCATTTTCGTTCATTATATGAAACAAATGAAGCGTGTTTTCAATATCAGAGGATTAGTAACGCGTCCTCAATTCAGCGAGTAAGTCTGCTCACAATCTGCGGTAAAATGAATTTTTTAAAATTTATTTAACCCACACACGAGAAGTCGAAGAACCTGAAACATCAATACCGTATGCGGGGTGATTTAATTTTTTTTTTTTTTTTAAATTTGTAGACTGTTTAAACGAGGTGCATTTAAACAGATAATTGGGTACCCCCCCCAAATGAATGATGTCAAAGGAAGATTAGTTCCGTGAGCTTGAATTTGAATGTGAAGATGTGTGATGCAAGCTGTTGTACGTGTTTATAACAGATTCAGAGAAGAAAAATGTGAGAACATTCAATAGTTGGACAGATTTGTAATTTGTATAACGTTAACAGTGATAAAGCCTTGAATGAAAGAGAAAACAGAAGATTCTTGAATGCTGAGGGATGACACTTGATATTTTTATGCCAGCAACTTTAGAATATTAGTATTACCCTGAGAAGAGGAAATTTCGTATTGTTCAGAGGCTTGAGTATGTTCAAGTATTTTAAAGCAAGACACGAAAAATTACCGGTTTTTTCCCTTTCACTCGTTTCCGATCGTAGGTGACTTTGTAGGCATTGCCCACAAAGTACTCTTGGTGAGATTTTTAGAGGGTAGTTCACGATTGCTTCACGATTGAATAAGTTCATGATCTTATTTAAACGAATAGTTTAAATATTTATGGTGTTTATGAGAAGAAATGCATAAGTTGCAGTTTTCTCCAACTCCCCAATTTTATCCAGGCTCGGGACCGGCATATGGGGCTGGGACGTATTCGTGACTGTAATCCACGTGTGTTCACGGAGCCGATTTGCTTGTTCTGATGGACGAAAAACTTGAGTTTCCGGGTGAAAAATCCCCTACTCCCGTAGGAGACCGTCTAACTCACCTTTGGTCGAAAGAGACCAGATGAAGGTTCCTCACGTCACTAACTGGAATCGAACCCAGGTCCTTCCGACCAAAGGGCTTCGTCTATACTGACTGAGCTACGGAGGCTCTTCAGGAAAAATTGCTTTCTTTTATTTGCCTAGCAATGAAGTTAATAAGATTGTCAGAATTACGGTGAACAGTAATCTGGAATCAATTTAGAAATGTCGAAATAATATTTCAGAGGTTTTGGTGATTTGTATAGCACAAGGCCTGTAAAATAAGAATGCACAAAATGCAACCGTACATGGAGTTCCTCCTTCTTATCTGAGTTGTCTGAGGAACGAGTATTGGGTTAGAATTCAACTGGAAGAATGTGAGTAGTTGAGAAAACGAAACTCTTAGCTGCAAAGTCTGAACCTAAGAGCCATCCATCACACATTTTATGCGACGAGAGAGATAGCTGGAAATACAAGGTATATCAGAAGGATAAAATGCACTAAGGCTACGTGTCAGAGAGTGTAATTTGAATGATGCGTTTTCTAGATTAGGGATGGCAACGAACATTGTTCAGGTTAGTATTAAAACACTGGAGAGTATAGTCGTGAAAGTGAATCTGAAAGGTTTATGAAGATTTGCCTTTTTAATGTATGTTATGTAACCCATTTCTCTTTGCTTGACCTTTCGTGGTTGTTGATTTAGGTTAATGAAATTTCAAGACATCGCAGCGTTTACGTCGAATAAATAGTAACGGATTCTTTATTAAGCCACATACACCCAGCTCTGTAAATCATGTCCCCCTTGTCTAGCTTACATCATTTTACGGACCTCCGAAAAGCTATTAAACCTAGCTCATAACGTCGTCCTATTTCTAAACTAGAAGAATAAATAAAAGATAATTTACCATGAAAATATAGCTTCAATAATTCTTATAATAAATTATCAAGCAACAATTGAAATACAGTATTTCATACCAATATGAAATAGCAGACGATATCTTAACAAACATCTTACGAAACAATAATGAGTCATTTTTAGTAACAGTTTTTCATAAACAGCCTGATCACACATTTCATACGTAAGATCACAAACAAAATCAAACAGCAGACTTACAAGCGACTTAACTGGCAACACGATTCATTAAAAAAAAAAAAAAAATTACTAACAGACGACATTTAGCAAACAATCCCTTAAATAAATAAGTAGCAGACGATAATTTGCGATGTCGTATCGCAACATGAGTATACACGTACGACGAATTTCTGCGAAGACAACTGTAATATGTAATCCCACGCGGTGTTGTTGACATTGTCAAGGTCTGTTTGGTCCTTTGTTGATGACTCCCACGCCCATCTTTCTTTGCAGTCTCTTACGAATAGATAGCGGAGGAATTCAGATCCCCTTCGAAAGTGAAAGGAATGCTGGGTAAAAGAAAGACTGCAAATATATGCGTTATTTATACGATTTGAAGATTGTGCACCTCGGGAGCTGTCGAAGGGGTCGTGACATCATCGGCCACGGTTCAAGAGACACAACCACTCATGCATGCTTCCCGTTTGACTGACCGCGCGCATAGAATGCAGCTCTGTAGTGTGTCTATCTACCTGCCCGCGTGGAGAGAACATTAGTTGGCTTGGGAGAGTCCTCTCGGCGATATGTTGTACTTTCCTGACTAGAAAATATCACCTTTGTTTTATGTGTGTGTGTGTGCTGAAGATGTAGTAAAGATTTTGTGGTGCGTTTAAAGGCGTGTTTAACAAAAACCTCTTTTTTTACCGAAGGATTTTTCACTGTTTTTAAACCTGTGCCTGTCGTTAACTAACATGGATGACTGATTTCCAGTACAGATGGATATGAAAGCTCAGAGTAGGTGTACCTCTTTGTTCATCGTTTACTGCGTCTATGTATGCTTGAATTTTTTTTATATTTCGCTAATATTAGTTGTATGTAGTTTAAAATTTGACTCAACATCCTCATTTCTTGATAAAATGCATTAAGGTAATTAAATCTCGTTCTTTTTAAGCCTACAGTTGAATTCTGTTTTAAATTATAATATTTACCTCTTAAAAACGGACGTTCAGTGTTGCTATGAATGGAAAACCATTACGTGGACCATCGTGACTTATAATGCATCCCCGAGTTTAGTTACTTTTAAAGTCTACTGTATATCTAGTTAGTCTTTTACTTTCCTGAAATTCAAATAGTTTTCTCTTCCACGTAGTGTAACAATACCAAGTCAACTTTCATTCAACAATTGTATCCATGGCAACTACACAGAACCTCGTAGTCATGCCTATTCGTTACGTGTGTAAAGAATTTTGCAGACGTGTTAGATATGTATATTCGGTATGGGTTTATAAAAAAAGGATTATCATGATTTTATTAACTTGTTTTTATGCATAATTCAGTAATAGATATATTTACATAGTACTAGAAAATAGAAAAAAAAAGCGGGAGGATTCCCCCTAGAAACTCGATCACAAAATCATATTTTAGACTCCAAAATATAAAATAGGAAATTTTACAAAAAAAAATTGATTAATTTTTATTTATTTATTTTAGTTTATTATTTATTTATTATTTTTTTTTGTCGGCCACTTATGGCAGATGGTTTTTTTTTTGGTCCCGTCATTTCAAATTTGATTAAAATTAGATCACTTTTAGTGACTAAATGATTAAACTATATTAAATTCAAGGTTACAAGTAACGGTTGAAAGAAGACTGCAGGTATTGACGGAAAAATTATCACAACTAAACGCAAGGGATGTTTCGATTATTTTGGTGCATTCAACAGTCGAACCAAGGATACGTCAAGTACGGAGTTTGTTCATTGTCGTTTGTAAAATACAGTTCGGTCGCATTTTGTGCGAATTTGAAATTAGGTGCGATATAAAAATATTAATAAAGTCTAACTTTATGCGCAGAATTTAAAATAATGCGAATATCAAAACTATTCTGCAAGAATCACGTATGTATTTAAAAAATGGCGGACCGAGAGTGATTTTGCTGACTACTACTACTGTTGTTATTTTAGCATTCATTGTTATTTTAATTTAAAGAAAATCTTTTTATATCAAATTAGTGGTGGCGCTAGTGGTGAAAAACGTATAGAAAATTAATCACTTCGGATAAGATGTTAGATATGAAGAAGACCAAACACTTGCTAGGATAAGCCGTATTGTTAAATTAGGGCACGGCACTCTACGAAATATTAGAGATAATGCCGAGAAAATAAAAAACAGCATTAAAGAAGACACACTTTAAGTTCCCACAAGTCGTTGTATAGCTAAATATCGATAAAGCAAAAAAAAAAAAAATATACTAGCGACACGACTGCAAGATCAACGTCCACGTAATGTGCTCCTAAGAAGCTACTATGGGAACTTAAAGGTGTAAATGTGGTAAGACACAACACATTTTTGATTATTTGAAAAGAGATCTTGTATAGAGATAAACCGAATCCAACACTATTATCACATTTTGTAAAACGCATCTAAAACAGGTAGCTCAGGATCACTACTAGTGTGTGATGTTATCGGTTTATTTTCACACGAATCCCACCCATAAAAGGTTGTACACCATTCGTACATTCAGTGTCAACTAATTGGGAACCCATGCGCTTTTTGAGCGACATCAGATTTCTAATAAGCAAGACGGTCTTACGGCTAGAAGACATAAATCGTCTACTACCTGAAGACTTTCACAACCATCCATACCACTGTGAAATTTAAATCTACAGCCTGCTGGACGGACAACGGAGATAACGATCTATTCAGCTATCTAGTCCAGTGTGGATATCTATATATACACACATACATACATACACATCAAATGGTCATCCTACTAGACATACCACCTAATGGTGCTCCTTCATCATGCATTATTATTTTCCATTCGAAGTCACTCAGTTAACGATCTTTGCCCATTATCACACACACACTTGAACGCAGATACTACCCACCCCTGGGAAATCTATTACTTATTAATAGCCCTTGACAGCCACGTACTGTTAGTTGCAATAGCATGCGATATCTCTATTATTTTGATCATGAGCATATAATTAGTGATAAAAAAGTGACTATGGTTTGAATGAATGCTAAGGTCTTAAACCAGTGATGACTTAATAATAAAAAACCTTTTGATTTAATTTTATTTTTAATCATTTTTATTATTAGGATCAGTTCTGATTTGTCTAATTTAGTGAAATAGTATGTGATAAAATGAAATTAGTAGATTCTCGTGTCAGCAAAATAATTTCATTGCTCTTGTTTTTTTATACCCAGAAGTAACAAATACCTTCTTCTGTCAAATATTTTCTCCCAACGTTTTAATGGAGAACTCTACAAGGATACAGGAAACGAGAAATCTTAAAATACACCCAAGAACCTCTCCTCTTTTTCTTTTTTCCAAAGTCAATAACGCTTTCCCTAGTTTTCTTTATCCACCATCGTCACATATTAGCAAATATTCAAATACATATTAGACTGCATAAGGATTTATGCTTTTGTCGCTTTTCGGAATCTACTATGCACCACGAGGCCGATGACATGAAGGTCACCACCCACCTGAGATAAACACCAAATATCATGATCTGATGTAGTGGGAATGCGAAATGTGCGATTGGTGAAAGGAAAAGCTTGTTTGCATATAAAATATCTTACTGAGGGTAAACAGATCTACACCCAAAGGGAGTTGTTACTATTTGTCTTAGATTCTATAAGAAATAAAAATGTTGCAGATTTATTGTCGACGGAGAAAGAGGTCAGGAATTTTTTTAAGAGTAAAAAAAAAAATAGATGAGTAGAGAGAAGATAGTCAATCTAACGAGATTTTAATTGTCATAAAACTCTTGAACTTAACACTAATAATAATACTTAAATACTTCCTCTTCAAACTAGCAAATTACCAAGCAAAAGGATTAGGGACTTGTAAACGACTAAAGGTGATGGTAGACATGTTCGTTAGTCCGTATTGCAATGTGCATCGCTAACAAGCTATTGATATGATTATTGCCTTCACACAGTATGAAAGGAGTTACGCTTTTCACTGTCTGACCCGTTTGTCACCTTTGCTTATAATGACCACTGGGAGTATCACTTCCTGATCACTTTGCAGCTTCTGACTTCCAATGGTCTTCGTAATTGCGTTATCTGTAAGTCAAAGGATTAATTTTACCAATTTTGCCACATTAATCTAATCGGATGGGTTTCTCGAGTTCGTGTGCATCACCAATAACAATGTAACTCATTGTTGGGGACCATGTTAAACCTAGAGGGCGCTCTGATCGTTCTGTTTACACGTTAAACTCTTTCTATGGTGTATTATTCTTCACAGGTTGAATATGTAATCCGTAAATTATATAAATTGTTAGATGACACTGTCAACGTTAGTTCGATCTACCATTATGGTGTCTTGTTATCAGCAAATTACCCTTTGGTTATTGACAAGAAAACTGTTTGCAAGGGTTTCTATTGTCCGTCTAAGACGTTAATTATGGAGTCTGTGGTTAAAAGTTGTTGCACAGCTAAAGTATGTATTCTGATAGGCTTATTCATACTTTCTGAATAACCTGTTTAGATTCTATTCAATCTTTGAGACTAACTGACTGTGGGATGGTATCTGTTTGTTTGACAGGTATTCTCTAAGCAGGGATGCTTAAAATTGAAATTACAGTGGACTGAATTGTATCTGTTGTTTAACGACCAGGGAAAAAAATACAGACAGTGAGTGAGTTAGCAGCAAAACGCTGTGAGAAAAAAACCCCAAGAGGTATCTGAACTTGACCATCTATTTAATGTTAGCTGACAATCAGCAGGACTACATTCTAATTTACTGAGACGTTTAATTACAAGATGGCAGTTGTGGAATCGCTAGCACACCGAATTCTCTGGAGAACACATAATGAAGATAGCCCTTTGAGTGACTATCGGCAGACGTATACATCGGCAAAACAAGCAAAAAATATACATAACCTCTTTCCCCTTTATATGCGAAAATTAAAGAACATACAAATCCCACTTATTATTTGAAGACTCGTTGAATATATGCCATCTGGTGGCTTGATTAAATACTATATCTGCACGTTTTTTTTTTTTTTTTTTCTCAGTATGTTTTGCCATTATATGAGAATATTTTTAAACAACTTGTTGAATGTGACGTCATTCTGGAATACTTTCTTGCTAATTAGTGGAATAAAAATCTAGAAAACATACTAAATACGTAATTATCGGTGAAAGTTGATGACTGATACTGCGTCAAATGCGTCTCGCACTAACTAGCCACTTAACACTTTAATAGTCTTGTTTACAACTTACAAAATTGACTTTGGTATTAATTGCAGCAACTGGATATCGAACCAACCGTATATATATATATATATTCATTATTAAATGCATTACAAGTAAACCAATTTTGTAGTAGCAGAAGACCTTTTGAGACAATAAAAGTTATAACAAAAGGTCAGAGCTTCAACAATATGAAGACCTTTATTAATTTTCGGATATTATATAATGATAAAATTAGACCATTCTTTTGGCAGAAAGCGAGTCAATGTAAACCATAAATTATTATTTATAATTCTCCCTCTGATATTAATATTTACTTCATAAAATTACATTCCTATTGTTTTAGTCCGATGCATTCCTATATTCAGCCGCCCGTCTGTGGGATTTTACACTAAATTGCAGTTAACCGTACAAATAATATTCAATAAATGATATTATTGGCGTCCGCCACATTCAAATCAATAATTTGGAAATTATTCTTGAGTTTGTACAGTAGCTGTTGTCCTTGACATAATTGCCGGTGTTTTTTTTTCTCCTCCCCCCCTAGCTCTTGTCTTTTTTGACCAATATCAAAATATCCAATTTCATTCTACGAATAAACCTTTAATCAGTGCTAATTGTATTTTAATTGTCCGAATAACGCAAGCATTCGACCTTCATTCAAAAGGTGAATGTTTTTACGAAATAGTCCAAAAGGCACGCCTTTGTACAAATAGGGTGCCGGTGTTATTATTATTTAAGTGTGAGAACTCGATATGATAAAAAAAATAAATCGTTATTTTTTAATGAAACAATATATGTGGGAAAACACGTTGTATCATTCATCCATGTAACTATATTATTGTTTGGAATTTTAATATTATTACATCACTGAATCGGAAAATTGACTACCATCAAAAGATGGCGCCACTGTGTATATAAGAGAAAAATTGTTCCCATAAATGTGAATAGATTTCCCTTCCTTCTTTTGATAGTTGGTGTAAAAAAAATCTCATATAAAATAATAAATATCGCATTCTTTTGACGAAAATTACCACTCGACTTGACAGACGATTTAATGATTGTAGCAAACGCCTATCGTCTGCTATATTTACTGTGTAATTTTGGTCGCATAATATTTAATAATAAAAAGTTCCTCTAGGGAAATTCAACCATCTTGAAATGAAAACTCACTGGCGGTTATTGCTTTAATTCCTTGTAATCATTCGTTAGGAAGTCCCATGTACATCACCGGTTTGGCCTTGAAGAAAAGCGAGTGCACAGCTAAGTCACCTTATTATGAATTCCATGAAACCTGAACAAGACGCTTTATTAACATGTGTAGGCGTTTACCACACACACACACACACACAAATCGAGAATGCAGAGTCATCTAGCGGGTATAGCGAAAGATTTTCTTTCGATTATTTTACTATCTGTGTGTAAGAGCCACAATGTTAGGTAACTATGTTAATGATGGGAATGATTCTTTCTTTAAGAGAAACTTGTGGCATAGTTTTATGAATTATTTATACGTAAACACAACGTAAAGGTAATACTTTATTATAAGGCCATATACGGTATTTCAGTTTCGTTCAGTTTTTTTTTTTTTTTTTGCCACTGAAGATGGTCTGTATATCTGAAAATACAGACCATCTTCAGTGGCAAAAAAAAAACTGTGATATACCAGCAGAATGCCAACAATGGATTTATTTGAAACAGAGCGAGTCGCGTGATGTTATATTTCCAGTAACGTTACAGAAAATTTCAAATAAATCCATTGTTTGCATTCTGCTTGTATATCACAGTTTTTTTGCCTTCAGACTGACAATAAACTACATAGACTTATAATAAATTATTAACTTTACGTCGTGTTTACGTGTAAATAATTCATAAAATGGAAATGGTTATTATTATAGAAATGATTATGAAGAGAGAACGATTCTGTGTTCGTTCGATTCGGACCTATCAAGCATGTGTAACAATGTCTGCATAAGTAAGGAACTATATAAGAACAGAGATCTGGAAGTTGTCGAATTGTCATGCAGACCACAGACAAGTATATGCAAAACAGCATGCAGGTCATTTCTTATGTCTGTACATCAATGCTAGGAGTATCAGAAACAAAGGAGTAGAGTTTGTTGCTTTGGTTATTATATTGTAGGCATTAGTGAGACTTGGATATCAGAAGCAGACGTACAAACTGGTATCGAGTTCAAAGTGTAGACTATTTTTAGGTACTGCTAATGATATGAAATGTCTTGAATCCAGTTAGAGATGAGACCTATGACTGCAATACCAGTAACAATTTTTCATGTAGCACTGAGTTTGAAGCCATCTGGTGTGAGGTTGAATCTAACAAGATTAAATACACAGTGGGGTGTTGTTAGAGACCTGGTGGATCGGTTGGTAGCGACGAAGAAATGCATCAACAAACAAATAAATACGATGGCTGTGAAAAATAGTAATCATAATGGGAGACTTTAATCATCCAAATATTGATTGGGTAGCAGTAAAATCTAATGAGAAGAATGAAACTGAATTTATATTTATTAAGCAGCTGTGAGACATCTTCCTCAAGCAGCATGTGACAGAAGAATCTCGAGGTAAAAAGTGTCGGTTCTGATTATAGTGTCAGAGGAGGTTTCAGTTCTGCCTCCGGTTGGTGACAGTGATCATGCAGGACTCACCTGGGAAGTAAGTTTATGAATGTTCCATTCAGAAAAGGTTACACGCTGAACTAGAAAGAAGAAAATTGTGAAAACCAGAGCAGTATACTGAGTTCAGTAGAATGGGATCGGTTGCGGGATGGAAAGAATATCGACAGTGCATGGGAAGCATTTAAACAATACTTAAATGATGCATATCAGAATGTGTCCCGAGAGTTCGAAGAATGAATAGGGTAGGAGTCAAATGGATGTGTAAAAGCTAAGCAACAGATTCGTAAGGAATGGATGATATGGAAGGAATACCGTGTACATGAGGATGATGTCCGTTATGAAAATTATAAGCAGCAGGCTACAATAGTCACAACTGTTGTTGTGAGAAAAACAAAGTCTGAGTGTGAAAAGAAACTGGCTCTGCAAGTTAAAGACAAACCCAAAGAATTCTATCGTTATGCTGCAAATAAAAGAAAGAATGGGTTTGAAAGAATAACTGTACTGAATGAGATGGTATGCGGGTGACTGATGCAGAAGTGATTGTTCAACTAATGAGCAGTCATTTTGTTAAAAGCTATCAACCTGGTATATGCAACATTGAACTCACTGCTCTCTCTCTTCATCTATGGGAAAATTCATTGACCTCACTTCTACCTCTTCACTGGATGAAGAAACACAAGTGTATGAGGGCGAAGTATTAGAGCTGTTGCACAAACTGAATAAGAATTCAGCAATATGGGCTGATGTGATATCAGCACGGTGCTAAAAGAGTGTTCAGCTGAACTGGCCATTCATTTGACCAGGATGTTTAATATGAGTCTCAGAACAGGGAAGATTCTGCAGGAATGGAAGGAATGTATGGCAGTTCCATTGCACAAGGGCGGTGCAAAGACCGATGTGTCTAACTACCTACTTATCAGTATCCCTGGTGTGGTAGTGAAGATTTTAGAGAAGTTGGTAAGAACTCGCATACAGAAATGGGTAGACAAACATGCTATACTCTGTAAGGAGCAGTCATGGGTTTACTAAGGGAAGGTCATGTTTTAGCAACTTGCTCACATTCTATAATAATGTTACCACTAAGCTAGACAAGGGAAATGGATACACCATGATACTTTGGATTTTGCTAAGGCTTTTGACAGAATACAGCATGGTAGACTGTTGCATAAATTGTAGAATATGGGTGGTTTGGATTATAGAATATTAGTGTGGATAAAAGGATGGCTGACTGACAGACATCAAAAAGGGTATACAGGAGATGCAAGTTTGAAAGATTCAAGGTAACTAGTGGCATACCACAAGAATCAGTGCTTGGTCCACTGTTATTCGATCTGTACATTAATGATATTGGGAACAATTTGACAAGCGACATACAGCTGTTTGCTGGTGATGCAAAGATAGGTAAGGTAATCAGGAATGCTGCTGACATGCAGTACTTGCAAAATGGTTTGAATAGGATGGAATTGTGGGCATGGGAAAATGGATGTCAGTTCAATGTTAGTAAATGTAAAGTCATTCACTTTGGTGTGATTTGATATGCAAAGTCGTATTATATTGGTGGGATTAGGCTAGAAGAAACTGATGAGGCTAGGGATCTTGGAGTGTTAGTAGATAGGAAGTTGAAATTCAAGGATCGTATAGCAAAAATTGTAAATATAACTCAGAGAATAATGGCAATGCTGAAACGACCGTTGACTTGTAAAGATAAATACGTCACTTTGCCTCTTTACAAATTCTTGATAAGACCTCACTTGAACTATTGTGCACAGGTCTGGTTTCCATGGTCATTCTGATACAGTGGAGAAAATGCAAAGACGTGTTAAAATATTATATCAGGATTGTGGAATAATTATGAAGACAGATTGAGAATTTGTAGACTGCAGACACTAGCAAACAGTATAATCCAGGATCTTAACTTTAATATAATATGTTAAATTAGGACACCACTTTTGCTTTAATAAAACTATCTATATGAAATTGTTCTCTGATGATGTTATAAATATAATATATATCTTTGATATAGTTATTTTATTATTTTATTTTATTTTTATTTGATTACATTTATTTTTATTTTAGATCAGGCCAGTAGAATAACCGTTGATCAAATCATCGTCTATTTGGCATACTGTTTGAAATGTAATATAGCTTGTCTCTCTATATATATGTGTATACTCCAGAAGATGACCTTTTATGAAGGCCGAAACGTCGGGAAATTAAAGTAATTTATTTTTAACACAGTTATAGTCTCCATAATTTGTCTGAAACGAATGGAGGACTAACAAACAGGAGAAAGAGAGGTGATATGATCGAGACTTACAAACTTCTGAAAGGGTCATACAGGATTTCAATTGATGGAATTTTTAATTTTATGGAGGGTGGGAAAAGTACAAGAGGGCATCCTTGGAAGTTGAGAATGAATGCTGCTAAGAAGGGGTTAAGGGCTAGATTTTTCTCTCAAAGAGTAGTGCATCATTGGAATGGATTGCCGTTGGATGATGTGCGTGCGAGTAGCGTGAATGAATTCAAGAACAGGTATGACAGCTGGCGCAAGCCTCCCTCGATGAGTTCCTGACTCTCTGGAGGCCTCTATTAATAATAATAATAAAAAAAAACTATATCAGAATTATGTGCTTATAGACCAAAAAATAAATAAACCGGACAATTCTTGAAATCAACTAATTCATAGTTGAAAGCATAGCAGACAGTTTTATAGAAATTGCTACTGTATATCAACTGGTAGCCTACTAAAATAAATGTTTTGAAAGTTGGCTTAAAATATTGCATAACATATCGATTTAAAAGCGTAATGTGGTCAACGTCGGGCATGTGGCCGGATACACATGCTGGATTTGAGCGACTGTAACTTGTCTTTCTATAGCACGTAAAGTGCAACAAGCATACTATGATTAGTCAGATGGCTATCATGTCAAACAAGAGACCGCGAGGTAGCGCACCTGAATATGCTATGCAACAGACACTCTCCCAAATGAGGAATAACAGCAGAATACTACTGAAACATACCAATGTCTTTCTAACAAAGATAAGTAACTATAGCTAAGATTAGCGAAGGAATGCCAATATTGGACACCAGAGGACTGCAAAAAGGTTGCCTGGAATGATGAATTTTGGTTCCTGCTACCTGCGGACAATGTAAAGTAGTGGAGTGAACAAAGGCTGAAAGGTAGTGTGTCTGAACATCTTTACAAACTACCGCTTTCATTCTTGTTGATTATTTACATCAATGTACGCGAAGAACAACAGCATAAAGCACCATATCATAAAATGGACTGGCCCTATCACTCCACGGATCTCAGTCTCATTGACCATCGTTCAGATGTGGTGGAAAGAGATGTTCGTAACAGGAACCCAGTGCCAGCAAATTAAAAATTCAATATCCTATCCTATCTAGGATAGGATACCTGTGGAGTGTTTCTAGAACCTCCATACCCCAGCATATTAGGAATCTATAACAAACTGGCTACTCAGTTTAGATATTAAGATTTCAACAAGCAACAAAAAGTGAAATAGTAACTTTTTTTTTTTTACTTCTTTCCAGTCTTTATAGCAGGGATGGTATATACAACACAGTGCATATCCACAGTATAATAACGAATTGTTAATTTATCTGACAAATCACTTGCTTACTGGATTTCTTCGCCCACGAAGGATTCTACCTATAGTACACTCGTGCCGTGGGTGGTCTAAGGATATTTTTTTCATTTTTTATTAATTTATTTTTTACTTAGTCCGAAAACCTGCTCTAAAGACCAAACATGGAACTTTTTTCAAGCCACTTCAGACCTCCAATACACCTCCTAAAGACAATCATAACATCTATGCCCATAGCGGGATTAGAACCCGCAACCTGTTGGTTGGAAAGCGAATACGCTAACCATTCGGCCAACGAGGCCAGCAATGACCTCTTTGCCAAAATGAGGATTTTACTTAAACTTTCAGTGGTGAGCTATCATTTTTGTCTGATCTTTCTGGATTAACTTACTTATTTCAACAGTTTTGCTTAAATCTTTGAGGCTTCCTTATTGGTATTATTTCCAGGAAGTAAAATATCTTCGTGGAAAGTACTTCATCAACAAATTCCAGTTCACGGAAGTATTTTTCTATAACCTAAATCCGGTCAAGGATCCATGAAAATTGTTAAGGCGAGCCTCGGTAGTTCAGTGGGTATAGACGAAGCCCCTTTGATCAGAAAGATCCGGGCTCGATTCTCGTCTGTGATGCGAGGAATCTTTATCAGGTCTTTTCGACTAAAGGTGACAACCGATCTCATACGGAGATGGCGGGTTTTTTCCCAGAAACTTGGATTTTTAATTACCGAAAAAAGGCATTCTGACCCGTGACCACACATACTGACAGACCTAAAATACTTCGGAGAATTACCTGCACTGACTCCCTGCTGAGGAATAGTAACTTCTGACCTCAACTGGGATCCAAATGCTAGCAGTACTGCTATTCTGGATGCTCCCATTCATGACGCTAGCTCACAACAGACAATTAATATTCCAAAGGCATCATGTTTTCACTGATGATGAAATGTGAACCTATCTTTGTATCCCAGCCAATTATTTTTGTTTCGTCAGAAGCAATTTGCAGTCTTTACATTTGTTACAATAAAATTGAGCAAATTATTTGACTAAATATAATGTCTTTTTATTTTTTTGGTTATCTGTGTTTTTAAAAATAGTGTTCAATACGCTTTATGATTAACAGCTAACTGTAAAAAAAAAAAAAAGTGACACATTGCGGGATCTATGAAAGAGATAATGTAGAATTGAGAGCCAGTGCCGTAACGAGGGCGTGGCGAAAGAGGCGCCCGCCATGGGCGCAACTAGGTTTGGGACACAAAACGTTAAAAATAAATAAATAAATATAATCCGCTATTTTATATTGTATTTTTAAATTTCGGCAATACGCAGCTTTAGACACACAAATTCTGATTTGTGTGTCAACACACTGCAACTCATTTTGATGGGGTTAATAGTAAGTATTTAACATATTGCATTTAGTAAAATTTAACTTGTTACATTTAAAGTTTTCAAAATTTTTGTCATTTTTGGATTGGGGGACGCAAGTTAGACACTTGCCACAGTTGAAAATTCCTAATTGAAAATCAAGTTTATTCAATTAGGAATTGAATAAACTTGATGTCTACAATGCCATGGGACTTGATGATATATCACCGCGTGTCTTGAGGGAATGTTCCAGGGAATTAACAACAGCTTTAATACATTTTTAAGATGAGTCTTAGATTAGCTCAAGTTCCAAAGGGGTGGAAAGCTGAAAAAATTGTTCTGCTTCATAAAGGGAGTGATAAGACACTAGGGGTTTGAATTATAAGACTGCTTATCTGGGGTTGTGGTCAAGGTGTTGGAGAAATTAATGAGGACAAGGGTAGAACTGGGTTGACAGCAACAGACGTCTCTTCAATGGACAGCATGGATTTGTTAAAGGAAGATCGTGTGGCAATCTGCATACTTATTATAACAGGCGACAAATATATTGGACAAAGGGATACATATACAGTAGTATATTTAGATTTTGCAAATGCTTTCGATAAATTACTACATGACAAACTAGTAATAAAATTAGTACAGATGGGGTAGGATAATGAATTAGTGCGTTGGATTGGAGATTGGCTGTCTGATAGGTATTAGCAAGTGTATAAGGGAGTGATATCCCACTAGTGGGATATCACTCCCTTATACGAAGGCCACTAGTGGTGTGCCTCAGGGGTCTGTTTAGGACCATTATTGCTTAATTTTTGTGTAAATGACATTGGAAAGGGCTTAAATGGTGATATACCATTGTTTTCAGATGGTGCAAAGTTGGGGAAAGTTGTGAGAAGTAGATGCTGTAGCTTTGCAAGAGGACCTAAAGAGACGGTCTGAATGGGAGAGTGTGTGGGGATTTCAGTTTAATGTTGCAAAGTGTAAGGTTTTAAAATTTGGGAAGCAAAGATGGGATGCAGAGTATTGGATTCGTGGGAATATTTTAGAGGAGATGAAAGATTTGGGGATTATGGTGAATAAGGACTTGAAATTTCGTGGACATTTTGCTAAACTTGTGAGGACAACACATCGGATTATGGGGATCATGAGAGGACACTGACGTGTAGAAGTAATGTTTTGATTCCACTGTACAAGACTTTGATCAGGCTGCATATGGATTACTGTGCACAGATTTAGTCCAGGTTTTAAAAAGGATGATGAGATGTGGGAGAGGGTTCAAAGACGATTGACTAAGTTAGTTGGTTTTTTGGTCTCTGGAATGTGGAATACAGACAGATTGAGAGAATGCAAATTACAGAGCCCAGTGGATAGAAAAAAGAGGGAAGACATGATTGAGATATATAAGTTGGTAAGGGGTAATATGGGTAATTACCAGATTAATGTGGATAAGATTTTTCATAGAATATCTGGAGATGGGAGAGTATTAGAGGCCATTCCTGAAAGCTGTAAAAGGTGGGTGTGAGCAAGGAGTGAGGAGTAGATTTTTTGCATGGAGTGTGGTGGGTGATTGACAGTGTGGTGAGTGCAGGGACAGTGAACGCATTTCAGTCAAGATGAGCTGTGCATGTGAGAGTGGGATTTCCTGTGATGAATCTCCTGACTCCATGGAAGTCTGTTGATAATAATAATAATAATAATAATAATAATAATTATACGAATGAGAAGAGTAGACTGAATATCCTTGCATCCACTGAATGATTGACTTTGGAGTTACTGAACACGATTGTCTGTATCTATAAGCTACTATGTTGTTTTGTCCAATGGGAGTTTTGCGTGTAAAAGCAGGATATCGAAAGGAAAAGTCCTACCACCTTCGTATGAGAAAGTAAAAATCACTTTGAACTGAAATTTTGCCTCTTAGCATCCATGAAAGGAATGCCAGTGACTTGCTTATCATGCTTATTATCATTTATTCCCTGCGAATAGCACATCGAGCCTGGCTGAAATGACCTTGGCTTGAATATTGATTAGGCCTAGTTTCTTGTTTACGATTAATTCAGTGTACATCGATTTTGTTAGCACATTTACCATTCCAGTCTCGAGAACCCAATAACCATCACTGCAGTTGCTGGAGTGAGGAAAATAAATACTTTTCCAGATTTTATCGATTTCTTTCCGCTTATATCAACTTGAAAATTTCTTATATGAGAAAAGACATGAAAAGACTACGTTGGAATAAGTCTATAGTTGGAAACCAAAGAATAAGAGAAGAACAGGAAGGGCTAGAAAAAGATTAAAAGATACTCTTAAAGAAGATGAGTCTTGGTCGCAACAGATATTACGTCTAATGTGTGAAGACGAAGAAGAAGACAATTAAATTTAGATGCCACGTGGTTCCCATTCTGAATGATCAAATCTCATAAAGAGGTAGCGATTATCAACTCCCAAGTATCGAATGATCACTTGACTTGCAGAAGTCATTAGTCAACGCAATTTTGAGGACTGTCCAAGGACAAGATAAGTTAGTTAGTCCGGCTCTTCTGCTCCGGAGACTAAACTTTTCTTGTTTTTTAGATCAAAAAAGTAAACGACAGAAATAACTGCTGTTCTTAAAATGATACAAGCTGCTGACTTTAAAGCCAATGTAGCATAATGAGGGGTATTTCTGATCAGTGGTATATACTTCAGAGAATCAGGATAAGTAGGCATCCACGTGACTAGCGATATCCTATCACAGAATCACTTCAAAAATCTGTCATTGCTTAACCTAAAAAATATTGTACACTTCTCTTTTGTCTTTTCTTCATTAGACCAAGGTAAATTTTATCAGACTAAGGTCAGGCGCAAGCACCATTTCTGAACTGTTATCACACAGACTACCAATTAACATTATCATTGCACATGTACTCGGCACTGACGACCTTGTACGTAGTTGGGTGCACATTTGTACATTATCCTGATAATTGGTGCATAAAACATAATTCAATTTGCGCACAAAATAGATAATCGCCTACAAGTCCGGTGAATGAACTCACTGCAAGAGAATCCTGATTCGTGTATCAAAGTGGAGAATTCTAATTCAAGGAGAAAGAAGTCTTCCGATTCTATTTCCTCAATCGGAACTAGGTCAGGATAATTACTTACTGCTTATCCCTCATATTATCAAAATTATTCCTTTCGGATATTTTCTTTTTTCAATTTCACAAGCACAACATCGAAGTAACATCTTTGTTCATTGAGGCCTGGCGAATGTCCGTTGAAATCTTAGGAATTCCAGCTGTGTCTGAGCTTCATCAATGCCATTTTCTTTCTTTCTTTCTTTTTTTTTTTTTTTTTTTGCATTGATAGCATTTCTCAGAATTCCCAACTATATAACAGAAGTTAATGTTTGAAAGGAAAAATATTTGTATTAAGTGGTGTTTCCATTGGCTCTATTACTTTTCTTATTATTCTAATAAAAAAATGAATTCATTCCATCACTTTTACATTGACTGATGACAACACGCGCTTATAATAATAAAAGTTCAGCACACATGTAGAACCTTTATTATTATAGACTAGCTGAAAAGTTTTGCTACACTGTATTGTGGTTCCTGCTTTTCTACAGATTTTACACAGAGCACTGTAATTAAGGAAGAATTACCGTTTTCGTGAGGTATCTATTGACCACAGATGGACAATGCACCATCCATCAGCATGTACGAACGGGAACTGAAGGTGTAGGCTTCTTGCCTTGCTACCTGCACAATGTGTCATTAAAAGACTGGCAGAACTTACAACGACCCTGAGAGATAGTGAAGATAAGAAATTTGCACTCTCTCATTAGCACGGAGGACTTTGCACCTGTCAGCGTTCCAAGTTTGCCCCAGTTACCAAGGTAAAAAGTTCCTCGTGTGACCTTTCTTCGGGGAAGGGTGTTGACTGTAAAGGGGTCACAGGAAATGTCTCCACAGAGTGTCAGTCGAATGTCATTCAATTTCACCCCTAGGTAACGAGATGGCTGACCTTTTTTTAGTAATAATAATAAAAAAAATACTCTAGCGACCTCTCCGCATTTCTTTGATAAACAGCACGTGGTGGTTGGAAACCTTGTCTGGCGAGGACTCACCGGGACCAAAATGTCCTTCGTGCTTCTGGAGACGAAATGCGAAATGCGCGCATAAAAATATCTGCAATTTTTGAAGGCTCTTTTTTTTGGCAATGAGAATAAAATAAAAAACATCAGAAAATTGGGCGGTGCGAGCTTTTCCCAAGTGAGTTTCAGCAATCCTTTCCCCGATAGAGTGCGAACAGGAAGATGTTAACGCAATGATGGGCTTTGCGAACATTTAAAAAAACGTGTTAATATTTCTTCGATATGATGAAAAACCTTTCTTTACACTCACTGAAAAGGTGCGAACAGACGGAGGCTCCACAAAGCTTTATATTCGACCGAGCTGTAAGACGATACTTCATGTTCTTATGATGATGATGGATTACATTACACAAAGGCTCGTGACTGTAATTGGTGTAATTCGCTAACCATTTGGGCAGTTCTCAGAACGTCATATGATGGATGTTTAACATCACCGCTTCATGAATATTCTTCGGCCATTAAGTCAGCTTATGTATCATGCCTGTATTTGTTAGAATAAATTTCTTCACATAAGAATCATCTATAATAATACTCTGTTTTCCTAAACATTTTCGCATATTGTATCTATTATATTCTTCGGCTCTATTATAAGAAGAATTATGTCGTAGTATGTTGCAAAAATTGTGCGGATGCTCCATTTTTTTCTCGAATTGCGTGCCAGTGACAAACTATGGGTGTGGTCTGGAATTACGATAGAAACAGCGAAGGTTGTGAGACCAGATAAACTATAACTATGACACAGCAAGATATAAAGGCAGATGACAAAATGACACTAAATAAATTAGTTGTGTACAGCACTGGAAATCGGAATGTCTTTTAGAGTTGACATACTGTCAGCGAGGTATTATGATAGACTGCCGTAATAATGATCAATCAGTTAGTGCGATCGATTGCAGGACAGCTGAAGGAGAGGAAGTGAAATGACTTCAACCATTGCTAATATTCATTAATCGAGAAACTCGGACAAGCCTTAAGCCGAACAGAAAGAAACAGGGGGGGGTATTGTTGAAGGGGAGGAGAGGAAGGACGGTGTGTTGGAATGAAAACGTGGATTAACTAGAAGTTCAGGGCATCGATTAAGCTGTAAAGGTTCTTGTCAGAAAATTACTAGTCTCAGTTTCAATGGAAGGACTGCTGAGTACAAGATTTTAAACATCATCCTTAGAGTTCGATTTGCTTAGCGCAGAGAACGCCGCAATAGAACAGTGGGCCATTGGGAATTTTTGGCGAGGAGCAACATACTCTTTAACATTTGTATTTGATTGTTGTATTTGAGTTCAGCCACATCTAGGAATGAACTGGGTTGAGTTGTTTGGGATATGACCCAAGCTACGAAGGCTAAGATGATAGTATATGAAGGGTGCAGGGGAAAAACAACTTCAGTCCACGATATTGACTTCCGAAAAAAAACGTAATTAAATTTTCCTTGTTTTGTCAAAATGCAAGTAAACATAGCATAACAAAATAAAAAAAACAATAGATATGGTACATTCATGTATATTAAGCATAATTAATTTAAATAGTACAAAAAAATTAAAAAAACAAATGGCAATTAGGTTGAATTCACAAAAATTGGACTGAAGTTGTTTTTTCCCTGTATCCTTCATATGTGTCTGGTAAGTTTCTGGAGGAAAAACCCTGTCACCTTACTATGAGACAGGCAAACTCATGCAGTTAAAAATCTATTGTAAAGTATCTTCACGTCCTAGGCGAGATAAGAACCCAGGTCTTCCCAACCAAAAGGAGTTGTCGTCACCGAATGTGTGCTTCTGTCAAGAGAATTATTTACCAGCATGTACGGTTCCATCTGTTGATTTTCATGATGTTATGAGGTGGCGATGTTTCTTCTGGTTTGGAGTTGAATCCCTGGTCGTAGTGGTAGGAAAAATGAACACCGAAAGTTACACTGACATTCAGAGTAATTCTGTTGCTTACAGTCCGAGAATTCGTGAGAGATGATTGTTGTTTCTTTGGAATTTACAGCCAAAGCAACTGCTGATGCCAGTGTATTAAATCTATTAATAAGCGTGTGTTCTTCTGCGGATGAAAAATACGAGTTTCCGAGAGAGAAAAACATACCATCTCTGTACAACACCTCAGATGTCCGAATAATATTTGGAAAATAGCAATAAATAAATAAATAAATAAAATCCTTACCCACCCACGATACGAATCTACTATAGGTTCACAAATAAATCTTTCCTGGGTGAGAGCCACATACAAAAAATCCTCCACATTTAAGGGTTTTATTATTTCTCTTACTTGTCCCGTAGCTATGGAAACCACATCAGATTAAATGCGCTGTAGTGCATTTAAAAATTAATACTCTTTAAGAATAGTGTGTCCGCGCGGTTAGCCGAGTGGCTATGCGCTTCGCAATCATATGCCTGGGTTGGGCGTGGACAGTAGGGTCCCCCCCCCCCCAGTTTAGCTGGGTTTTTCATCCCACAAACAGGCAAACCGGCCCTGTGAACATACAGGATACAGTCATAGGATATAGTACGGCAAGGAAGGCAACGGGAAACCACCTCGCTTATAGTCACCTCCCTAGTATGGTAGCATAGCTGCCCTTTCCATCCGTGCGGATGAAAGAAAACTAATCATCATCATCATCAAGAATAGTATACTAAGATTGACAAATAACATGAATGCACACAATATATATTTCAGGTATTTGTAAAATCAGTAAAATCACACCCATAAAATTTACACACACACACGCATGCATGCACACAGTGCAATGGAAATGCTAAATAAACAGCACCACAGTGAAGTTCTTATCCTACGCATAATGATTTTTTTAAAAAAATATTTTTACTGCATTAAAACAATAGCTGACCATAACATGCTTGTCTAGACAGAGAAATGGGAGTAATCTGATAACAGAGAACTGTTTCAGCATTACACAGAACACCATTCCTGCTTAGTGAGTCGAATTCTTGCAGCTGCCTCGTGTTTAGTTTTTCTAGGAGTTCTTTAGCACTCGTGAAAGAGAATAAAAAATCGGCGCGCAATTATTGGGTCATAGAACGAGTTTTACCTCGGGAGTTTAATTTTCCCCAGCCACAATTATAAATCGGGCATAGGATATACAGTGAAAAAATTAGAATGGATAAAGCATTAATTGATATATTTTCATAATTATTTGTACTTGACGTCTCAAATAATCTTGCCCTAAACAGAAAGTCTTCACATCTGTCAATATAGTTTTTTTTTTTTTCATTTTGAATGGGTATTTGCTTTTAAATTATTTTGATCATGTTACAGTATTACATTAGCATACATTAATATACAAAATGTTATTAAAAGGATGATGAAGCCATCTAAGTTTATAATCTTTTTGCATTTTGCTAGCTTAATTGACCTTCAAAAGTCACATTACGAGTATGTTATGATCTTGCGGGCGTTTCAAAATCTACTGCCTTGAAAGAATTGTTGAAGTTTTTCATATCTCCAAACTCTTTGTTATATTTCCTTGTTATTTTTATAATTATACTCAGTTTTTGTTATAAAATTATCGATATCTTAAAATATATTATAGATATTCTAATATAATTAAAAATACCACAGTCATAAGTTCTATTTTAGTCGCCAGCTAAAGGAACTTTTTTTCTAAACCTTCGTTACCGAGTTAATTGATATCTATCGCAGGCAATAGAGTTTTACTCGGAAACTTGGGTTTTTAAACTCCGCATCTCAGAAAATTCGACGCAGAACTCACACTATTACAGACAACAATACGAGTGTTAGGGTTTAGGAGCACAAGATGGCGGCAGTTTGTCTTCACCGCGATCTCGTGATCCTAAACTCTAACACTGGTATTGTTGTCTTCCATGTTCTATCCCAAATACTCCCAAAGTAATCGATTGCAAAGGGTTCAGCTTTTGGTGGTGGTCCTTCAAGACTACTTTTCTTTTCGTTCTGTATAAATGCTTATGCTATATAAATTCGAAATATACCCAACACTGGATGGAAAAGTGCTAATATGTTTGTGGGTAGTGAAATTTCTTACACACACACACGCGCGCGCGCACAAAATTCAACATCTATTTACTGACCAGCTTCACATCTACCGAACCAATGTGTCTCAATCCTCTTTCATTACTCTGTTCTCGGAACAGTCTTTCACCTGCCGTCTTTCCCAAAGATTCTTTTACGAGACAGACTCCTTTAACATCTTTCTCACCCATAACACTGATGTGTTATAGGTTTTGCAATTAAAAAAAATCCTGACAACATGCGTTGCTTATTCTTTCTTTCTTTCCATGAGCTAAGTTGGTATAGGATTATTTGAAATATATGACCCGATGTGTGTATGTGTGTGGGCGGGGGGGGTGAACGTATTTCACCTTTTATAATGATTGTTTAGGTGATGTTTAGGTTACGTATTGCGTGTGTTCATCTGGTGTCAGTTTACCTGCTTTGCGGGACTAAGCTGCAGTGTCTTGAAAGCTCTTTGTGAAAAAATAAATAAATAAATAAATAAAATAAATAAATTTAGTACGCAGCGCAAAGCCTCAGAATTTATAACTTTAGATAAGCAAAAGGGCCCATGGTCCTGTAATTTTAATATACAAAACTCTTGAACTTTATGTATCAATGACATCACTGGTACAGACAATATTGGTTATAATTTCGTAAAAAAAGATGCATCAAAGTTCAACGGACTCCAGTGAGTATACCTTCTTAATCTTATTAAGTTTGGTGTTCTACAAACTTTGAATTCCACACACGCACGTATGTATATATTTATAAAGAATGGAACTGGAGGAGAACGCGAAGTTTTATTTGAAAAAGAACAAATAATGGGCCAATAAGTTACATTCCTTTAGCAAAACGAAGAGCTGTTGACTTTTCACTCGGTATTTGATTTCGGTTTGCACGGATTTGTTTCGAGTCTTCCTAAGGAAGGGACTTGTAACATTTCCAAGCCGAACCAGAACAAGTATGTAAACACGATGAGAAATTACAAATCTTAAATCTTAAATATACCATGTATGAAGTTGGCGTTAAGATATATCAGTGGTTTCATTCTTATTGGACCGTGGGAAATGTAGATGGTGCTCTCCACTCTGAATTATTTCCAAAATCAAGTTTCTTGCTCTGACCTCGATTGAAAACGAAAATAAATATGGTTTGATGTCGCGCACTAGAAATAAGTGATGTCGATGTCCACTTTATTGTACAGCTGTTGGTAAGGCAAGATATAATGGCAGATATCTTTCTACTGGTTTGGACGATAGCCCGATACGAATTCCATCTAAGCACTTTTGCATTCTTCACACCATATTTTGTTGTGTTATTATGTAGGTTACCGCCAGATGTCTCTGTTATGCGATGATTAACAATTCTCAACCTACAAATATACTTAACGATATCGAAGACGTGCAAAGTAGAATTGGAAACTAAAATCCATTTAAGTTCATTGACCTTTTAAAACTCGATGGGGCTTACACTGAAATTCCATTATAGAAGTCAGAAAATCTTAAATTTTATTTTTATCCAAACTAAAGGGATCGGAGAGAGAGGAGGGGGGGGGGGAATTGGAGAATCAAAAACGATAGTTAATAAAACGGAAGAAAACCAGAGCATATATGTGCATACAGTGTAATATACTGGAGATTATGTAGAATTAGAAGTATATTAAATCGGAATATGCTTTCATATGAAATACAAAAAAAAAAAAATGTGTCATGAATTTACTGATACATTATGGCAAAAAAATAGATCTATTAAATATCTTCGTTTAAAGAGTTTTTTAAGTTTGCGAACTTGAACGTCTTCCTTAGTTATTATTTTTCTAATCATAATAACTAAGGAAGTTATGATTATAAACTTATCCAGTAAAGGTTATTTCCAATTTAATATTTTCACAGTTTTACATGGTATGTATGTGACTTTCCACCCATCTAGCGCTATCGATTATAACTCGTTTGTATGGTACTGGAGATTTTTTTATTTTATTTCAAAGGACGCTTCATAAAAGCCATTGCAATATATTATGCTCTTCTTTCCATCTTTCATAATACAAAATGAACTGCACATTATTCAGCAGGTATTTTAGTTCAGTTCAAAATACCTTTTTCAAGACGCTTCAGGCCTCCAGTAAGTAGCGTTAAGCGACGATACTGCTTATTGGAACTTCAGGATTTACTGTGTTGCATTCCCCCCCCCCCCTATTGTAGATCGATCCTTTTGTGCCTCCGTAGCTCAGTGATTTAGACGAGCCCTTTGGCTGAAAAAAAAAAAAACAGGTTCGAATCCCGACTATCACACGAGGAACCTTCAGTAGGCCTTTTCCATCAAAGTGAGTTAGCCTCATACGGAAGTGTTTTTTTTTTTTTTTCTTCAGGATCAAATAAGAATAAAACGAAAGTCAATATATAGCATGCTTTCTTAACTAGTTTGGAGATGCAATCTGAGAATTCAAATCAAAATGGATTGCAGCAAATTAAAAATTATATTAACATCAATAAATTGTCTTTTGATCATTCAGAAAGATTTTGGTTGACTCCTCAAATAAATAAAATAAATTAGGCTTTTATTTTATAAGTAAAAAAAAAAAAAGAAAACTTATTACAAAATATATTTTAATTATTGAGAATTAGTTTTTATTTTAATGCCATCTTTTGGTATTTTGATCCAAATGTAACAATCCGACAATTTTAAAGCTCTATTTCAATGATCTCCACTTCATAATTTATCTTTTTCAGCCTGTATTTAGAACATAAAATTGTTTCCTCTGCTCATTCACAACAATTTTATCTTTTAAATATAGGTTGAAAAAGATAAATTATGAATTGGAGATCATTTTATGGCCAGCCTGATATAAATTGCCAAGAATATTTTTTTTGACAATTCCGATTCTTGTTTCCTAATATTATAATGACATCTCGTGTTTTCGATTCATTGTTTAGCGATGCATTATTGCCTTAATAAAATACTCCTGGAATGTCAGATCCACGAGATATCAAGACGCATTAAAATGCAGTTACAAAAACAATAGCGAATATTCCCCGATTCCTTTCATTCCATCTTCCCATTCCAAGTGCAGCGATTACATATCAAAATAATAAGCGATGTGAACGAACTTCGATATACAATGGATCAATGTACCATACGGAATGCGAAGAACAGTAGATTTTAAGGGTAACGGTACTGATGCTTCAGTCACATACTATTTTCACTACTGTCCAACCAATAAGGAAAGTTAGATTTTATTTATGAAGTCACAGTGATTACTGCCATTTCGTGAAAACGAAACCTGATCACCATGACCAGATCACCCGTAATCAAGTCCCGAATCTTTAGATCATCTCTTTTCTTAATTTGTCGAGTCTTCGTATTTTCTACAGGTTTTATATTCTGTAATCACGATAAATTTCATTCATCATATAGGTCCATGTAATTTAATAACGCCATCTAGTGGCTTCTTTTAAAACTACAAAAAAACATTAACGTGGGAACGTGACGTCCCTTCCCCCGCGTTACCATTACAGCAACAAGACAGTTCAAAAACGCATCGTCTCCGTAAGAATCATCAGACGGAACAGATCGACCAAACGAGCCATTCACGACATCCGCGCCGATCATCGTTATATTAAGGAAAAAACGTCTTAGTTGTTAAGACAAGGGAATATTTTTGGGTCGGATAACAGAATGTGTCCATCACATAACTTCGCGTGATTTAAACGGGTTATTTCCTTGATTCCTTTCATTCCATCTTCCCATTCCAAGTGCAGCGATTACATATCAAAATAATAAGCGATGTGAACGAACTTCGATATACAATGGATCAATGTACCATACGGAATGCGAAGAACAGTAGATTTTAAGGGTAACGGTACTGATGCTTCAGTCACATACTATTTTCACTACTGTCCAACCAATAAGGAAAGTTAGATTTTATTTATGAAGTCACAGTGATTACTGCCATTTCGTGAAAACGAAACCTGATCACCATGACCAGATCACCCGTAATCAAGTCCCGAATCTTTAGATCATCTCTTTTCTTAATTTGTCGAGTCTTCGTATTTTCTACAGGTTTTATATTCTGTAATCACGATAAATTTCATTCATCATATAGGTCCATGTAATTTAATAACGCCATCTAGTGGCTTCTTTTAAAACTACAAAAAAACATTAACGTGGGAACGTGACGTCCCTTCCCCCGCGTTACCATTACAGCAACAAGACAGTTCAAAAACGCATCGTCTCCGTAAGAATCATCAGACGGAACAGATCGACCAAACGAGCCATTCACGACATCCGCGCCGATCATCGTTATATTAAGGAAAAAACGTCTTAGTTGTTAAGACAAGGGAATATTTTTGGGTCGGATAACAGAATGTGTCCATCACATAACTTCGCGTGATTTAAACGGGTTATTTCCTTGATATTTTCGTGTAGTGTCACTTGTTGTGTCGCCCCACTTTATATCCTTGGTCTATATCTGACATGGCGGCTGTAATTCTACGGACAAGTGAAAAAAAGCTGTCAGTAGATATCTGGATCACTCGCTAAGCGAGGGAAACCTGCTCTTAACCACAACCTGCACAGTTCATGACAACAATTAGGTCTGTGACGTCATTTGCGTGATGTCATAAATCCACCGGTCCCACGATATACTGCTTTGATGGTCTCAATTGTAGTTATTCAAATACTAAGGATTACCGTCTAGCGCACATCAGTACGCTAGACGGTAATTTAATTTAGCATTTAATTTTTGTTGATGGACCAATATAACTTCTGTCGCATTGAGAATTCATCAGAAGATTTTTAGAATCATGAAAAATATTCCGTTGTATTAAACTGGCAAAAATGAAAAAAAAAAAAAAAATATGCATAATCTTTTTCACCTAAAACATTGAAAAATATGGATCATATAAAGGTCGTTATAGTAATAAAAATATAAGTTACATCTTCCATAAAATGAATGTGTTTATTACTTGTTTACTTATTATTTATTCTTATTTTTTTCTTCTTCGAATGGTGGAAGAGATGTAATATGGATTTTACCCACTTTATGAAATTCTTATTGACTTATTGGGACATAGCATTCAAAATGGTGGTCATGGGTTGGTTATACATTTTTTTGCGTGGCGAGTAGAATTTTGCATATATATATATATATATATATATATATATAATGTAAAAAGTTTTTTACCTCGGGGATAATGTATATTAAGGATACCAAGTAATTTTATAAACTTGGTTTTTTTAACTCCTTCTCATGACCTTGTTCTCCCAAGTAAGCAAAACAGTTAAGTTTGCGCCTAAAACTTTATAAAAAATTTTTATAAAAATTTTATAAAACCAAGTTTATAAAATTATATAAACGCTTATTTTAGGAATAAGCCGCCACTAGTTTAAAACTGTCTGAGATCCAAAATTCTAAAAAGCTTGCGAGTTTGAAATCTCACGTAAAAAATCACCAACGTATTATGATTCAGGTGTCCTGAAATCTTTGCTTCATATCGCCCTTTATATGTGAAAGTAGTCTCCATAATTTCACTGGACATCAGAGAAGATACCGTATTCACTCCCCATCTCGGTGATGTGCCACACGAATACGAATTCTCCCCAGGTGATCCTATTGAAGGCAAAGGCTTTAATCTCTGAAGACTGGTCACTCCTGACACACCAACCACATCTGAGCGTCTACCACTCACCTTTACCAGAAAGCTTACCTCCTGCCTTTGTTTTGAGAAGTTCTACTCAGACTTCTCTATTTTCAGTGTTTACATCTATAATTAGATGTTTACATCTAATTTGTTTATTAATTGTTTCTCATGACTTTCAAGAACCATAATCTTCGTCTTACTAGGGATGAGTTTAAGTCCTTTGTTCTTGTGATCACATTAATTTTTTCAAGGATTCATCCTAGCTGTTCCATATATTGCTGATGCATTTGCATTTATCCTAATTTCTGTGTTCAGCTCATCCAGTGATGTCCTCTGCACAGACACTAAACAGTGAGGAGAAAGTAGGCATGCTTGCTTAATTCCCTTGCCTACCGATCCCAATTAGCTAATCCCATACCGGTTCTTACCATTGCGTCTTTGAACAAGAAGCCTAACTAACTGTACAGTTAACTATCATCCTGATTAATTGTTGAATAAAACCCATTACTTTCATTACCGCTCAGAGTTTCACATGGTGACCAGTGAAAACATTTTTAGTAGTCTGCAAAGCTCGATGCCGAAAGAAGTCTGTCTGTCTGTACTTCTCAATTATCTGCCTAAGATAAAGGAGCCGATCTTTGGTATCCCCCTTCTTGAAACTTGCCTGTTCCTCAAGCATCTTACCTTAATTTTAATGTTTATGATTCTTTAGCAGAATCGTTCTTGCATGACAGATCAAAGTAACAGTTTTATAGCGCTTGCAGTCCTTCATACTCTTGTGGTGTGTGCTATGAATACTCCCATTCAATACAATCAAACTATGAAACACTCTTATCCTTCAATCGGTCGGATTCCGGGCATTATTTTTTTTATCAAACTTCATACCTAAGTGAAGGTGGTTGCAGCTAAAGATTCCCTCCAAGTTTCACCCTCAATACTCTCCTTTTCATCTGCTTTTGATCTCCTGTCCTTTTAGTATGGTCCCGTTCGTGTCCTTGATATCATTCAAGCTGGTCAGATGAGCAGCCATAATTTTATAATTGTGGCTGCTCATCTGACAATCTCTCTCTCTTTCTCTGTTCACAATTCTTAACAAAATATTTGTCCTTGTTCTGCCAAATATGTTCACTGACGTCTCTCTATAAATAATTTCTTATATTCTAAAGAATATAAGAAATTATGAAACCCATGGATCTGAGAGTCATGCTGACTCTCAGATCCATGGGTTTCTTGGTCTTCTAAGTGGAGAATTTTTCTTAGTTGTAATTCTATATTTTCTTTGACTTCCTCCCACAGCTTTTCAGGCGTGGTCTCCAAAAGAGCATCCAACCCTTTTGTTTGTTTGTTTGCTTCTTCTGCAAACCCCGTAGGGATTACTCTGACATCTAGTAATATCCTTGGATATTTCGGAATCTTAGTTTCGCTCTTATTATTTGATGCTTGATGCCACGTTATGTTCTTGAAGAAGGAGGCGTATCAAAGATTCTTGTCTTTCACATTGCAATACCAGGACGTAATCAATCTGGTGCTACCTATCGATATTTGATATCAAAGCGTAAGCATAGGTAGGTAGGTCGTGAATGCTTCTGGAAGCAAGTATTAGTAATAATTAATCTGTCAGAACAAAATAAACAGTCTTTTTCCACGTGTGTTACGTTATCTAGACCAAACCTGCCATATTCAGACCTAATTGTCATATTTTTTCTCACTTTTCCATTGAATCTCCTAGATGAAGAGGATCTCTCTCCTTAACAGGCAGTACAAAAGCATTTGTAGGTTTCCACAGAACTCTCCATTCTCTTCACCAAGCCTGATGAGCCTTAAATCTGATAAAAAGTAACCTGTCATTTACGGCTCGTAACCAAAAGGAACTCCTCCGAACTTTCCTCAGAACTACGGATACTCGTGATACTTTGAACCCCCCCCCCCTCGAGTAAAACATAAACTGCTAACTCACCATTCTGTCTTCTAAAATGATCTTCTCCATTCAGTCTAGTCTCTGTAATTCCCAGAATGCCAATTCTGGGAATTACAGAGAATGCCAATTCTCTTCATCTCACTTGATCTAATGTGAAGAGAATCCATCAGACACCCAGGACATCAGATGTCCCTATGTAAAGTAAAATTCACCTCAAAAGTAGGTAAATTTTAGTCTTCTCTCTCGGTGGTCCTCATCAAACATAAATTAATTTTTTTTCCTTATTTCTCAGAATAATATCAACAGTAAAGTACAATAAAAATTTTAAAAAAAATAATAAAAAAACCCCTCTTAAATGCCACTGTTACTATTTTACTCATATAATAACTACCCATAGTGTCTTACTGACCAAGTATGAAAAATGTGTCTATTTAAGACTTAATAAATGCTAAGTCAGAGTTCTTCCTTTTAACAAAATATAATTACAGAATTTGTTTTGACATATTGCACATAAAGAAAAAAGAAAATGCGCTTATTAATAATTATTCTTGATAATGGCTAAACTCGATATTACAGATGGCATTATAAACATTACAATTCTGTTTCAGGCATACCATCATCCGCAAACATTATTATAGTTCTTCCATTGTTATCCTTTTATTATTAGTAGTCTCTTTATTTTTTTATTCTTTTCTTGTTTGTTCATTGTTATCCAGCCGCTGCTTACACTGTGTTGATTTTTGCAAGTTCTTTCTTAAAATGTTCTTACTCTCACTAGATGGCAGCACAGATAAGGCACTCCAATTCTAGTTTGTTCCCATCTGGAATTCGTGATGCTACTGTATGAACTTTCTTCAGGTTAAATAATGTTTTAGACGTGCTAGAGGACTCTTGTACAGACATTACAAAAAATCTGACAGTATTATGACATCCCTGATATCACAGAGAAGAGAAACAATCACTCTTGGACTCAATTAATATTATGCCTTTAGGGTTATCGACAATCTGCACAAGATTGACATGTAGTAATTTAAAACAGACAATTCTCAAAGAAAATAAAATTACATAATCAAATGCTCGGTGTTTCGCTTTCGACAACGAAGATTTTTTTATTTGTTTTTTATTATTATAAATCATTATACGCTTAGACAAACTTCCCCATTCGGCAGCAGAGGGAGTTTGTCTAATATAATAATTTTCGCAATTCCTTTTATATCAGGGTTTTATATTATTTATTTATTTATTTCTTGTTTTTTATCGCTTGAAATGTAACAGAAATTGCTAGTTTAAATGCAAAAGTTAAATGTATTATTTAAAAAAATATATATATATATATATATTATTTCGATTTATAAGAGGCCTAAATACGATAATGGGATTGAAATCATAGAAGTAAATAAATACATGATTGTTATATGCAATTACATGGTTATTATTTTATATATTTTTTAATTAAATTAAATTTATTTTTAGGCAAATCTCACGGCTTTGCCTACCGTTGGAGTTACTGTCAAACGGTAAGAGTGATGCCGGAGGTTCCTCTCATACACCGCGCCCTGGTGGCGGCCAGAGAAGGCGATCTTCAGGGTCTACAACTACTAAAGAAAAAACACGAATTGTTACACACTATTCACGATGATTTTGGAGCTACCTGTGTCCATTATGCTGCCAGGGGAGGAAGTGTAAAAGTATTAGAATTTCTAACCACGAAATGTGGCATGAAAGCCAATGTTCGGTCATTTGTTGGGGCCACACCCGCTCACGACGCTTCAGCAATGGGGAAATTACCTGCCCTGGTTTGGTTGCTGAAAAATACGGACTGTACTTTGTGGGACAGAGATAAAGATGGCGCCACTGTGCTTCACGTTGCTGCAAGGTAAGCGTGTTCTTATTAATGAACTAACGTATAATTAAAGTTACCAGGTGTCTACAGTGACAACCAAAATGATAATCTCTCTCTCTTTCTCTCTCTATCTGTTTATTATTGTTATTATTATTATTATTATTATTATTATTATTATTATTATTATTATTATTATTATTATTCCTTATGTGTTTCACAGCTATCATATATAACGTACTCTCTTGCATTCTAAAATCGAGAAAGGCGTCAGTGTTGCACGAGCTAAAGACAGTTCATTCAAGACAGACACCTACGATGACAGGTTTAACTTCCTTAGGCCTGCTAATGCATTCAGAGTGCACACGATTCCCAACTCTTGCATTCAGTATAGAGAAATCGCAGTTGTTGGTAATTGGTAAAACATTCTGGTAATTCGGCCTTTGTCAGACGAGCTCACCGATAATTTGAAAATTTGGGCTCACTTTCTGACAGCACGGGATGACTGACAACATGATTATTTATAGTTCATCATCATCATCATCAAATTCCTGCCATGTACCCTCAAGGGGTGTACAGGATATGACAGTACTACATGAAAAATTTACATCATTACTAACTTCCTGTCTATAATTTTCCTCCAGTCTGTTACTTGTCAAGACTCCAACATTATCAGATCTTATATTTCTATCGTCTAAGGCACTTTGTACTGCATCAATCCACCTATATCTTGGTCTTCCTCTGGGTCGTTTTGCTGCCAACCTGGCAGAGAACACTTGTTTTGCTAATCTTTCCTTCCCATTCTGTTTAAGTGACCATACCACCTGAGATTAGCTCTGCTAACGCATTTCTGGATGCTGACAATGTCAAGTTCTTTCCTAATATCCTCATTTTTAATATGATATTGACATTGATGGCATCTGTTCACGCCTCTGATCTTTCTCAGGACTCTCATATCTGTGGTCTCTAGTCTTTGGTCAAGTGTTTTACTTCTGACTCAGCTCTCAGATCCATAAGTTAAAACTGGTTTGAACACAGTCTTGTATACAGCTAATTTAGTATTCCGACTAATTTCTCTCTTATTCCATGTGAATTTATTCAATTGACTTCCCACGATACCAGCTTTGTTGATTCTGTTGTCTATTTCTATATTTAATTTACCATCTTCACTAAAAATCGTGCCTAAGTAGCTGAAATGTTTTACTTGTTCCACAGGTTCTCCATTCACAACACAGTTGACATTTTCAATGATTCTGCCTATTTTCATTGTCTTTGTCTTTTTATTGCTGACCTTCATACCATATCTATTACAACAGCTATTCAATTTAGTCAGACAATCTTGTAGACTTGTAGCGGATTTATTTAGAAGTATAACATCATCCGCATAAAGCAAAGAGCTGACATTAACATCTCCTCCAATTTTGATATCAGGTTTAATACCACATTCCTTCGTAATGTGATCCATACAGATAATGAATAACAGAGGGGATAATGTACATCCTTGTCTCACACCAGATTTAACATTAAACCATCTTCCTGTACTTCCTTCAATTCTAACTGCTGACTTACAACTCAAATAAAGACTAAGTATTGCTTGATATAATGCCCCATTGACACCATATAACTGCAGCGTATTGAATAGCTTCTCTCTTGCCACCTTGTCATATGCCTTTTCCAAATCCACAAAACTTAAATACAGATCTTTGTTATATCCCCATGATTTCTCCACTATTTGTTGTAAAGTGAAGATCTGATTCCTGACAGCCTATATTTGACCTGAATCCAGCTTGTTCTTCACCAAGCTTTTCTTCCACAATTCTTCTCAACAGTTTCTCAAGTATACTTGCATAGATCTTACCAGGAACACTCAGAATGGATATGCATCTGTAATTCTCGCATTCAGTTTTATTTCCCTTTTATATATGGGTACTATGAGAGCTCTACTCCAATCATCGGGAATTCGTCCCTCTGTCCAGGCTTTCTGAACTATGCAGTGCAGCCACTGTAAGACTCTTATACCACCATACTTCAGCATTTCTGGTCGAATATCATCTACTCCTGCTGCCTTTCCACATTTCAAGCCTTTGATGGCTTTTTCTACTTCCAGTATGGATATGTATTCCTGACTGCATGCCTAATCAGTGCTTTTTACCACTGTGCTGTCATCACTGCTTGTTTCATTTAGCAGTTTTTCAAAGTAATTACTCCATACTTCAAGGATATCTTTTTCTCCTGTTTTCATGTCACCTTTATCATCTCTAACTCCTCTAAAAAACAGCACTCTTTCCTCCATTCCTAAGCTTCTTCAACAACCTCCAGAATATTTTGCCACCTTCTTGATATTTATTTTCTATATTCTTACCAAAGTCCTCCCACGACTTTTGTTTAGCTAGTTTTACACACTGTTTAGCATTCTTGCATTTGTCTCTATATTCTCTAAGAGCACAAGCTGACTTATTTGACAGGAACTTTTGATATGCTTTCTTCTTTTCCTTCACTGCCTCTTTAACTTCCTGTGTCCACCAGGGAGTTCTGATTTTTTTTATCCTTGCAGACAACCTCACCACATGCCTCTCTTGCAGAATCAATCAATGTTTTCTTCAGAGTTTGCCATTGAATCTCCAAGGTTTGATTCCTGTTCTCAAACTCTTTCATTTTTTCTTCAATAATCTTTGTGTATTTTACCCTACAGTTCACATCTGAGAGCTGCTCAACTTTTATTCGCTTTTAAACTTTATTGCATGTCATTCTTTTCAATATGAAATTCAATTTTATCCTGCTCAAGACCAAATAGTGATCGTTTCCAATTTCAAATCCTCTGTACACTCTGGTGTCCTGCACCAGGGAGAAAACATCACTATCAACAATAACATAGTCAATGAGACTTTTCTTATTCCTTGCCTCTTCTCTCCATGTGAATTTGTGCACATTTTTATGTTGGAACATGGTGTTAGTAATAACCAGCCCATGTTCTGAGCAGAAATCAAATAGATATTTGCCATTATTATTAGCTTTGCTCTTTTCTCCAAATTTTCCCAAAATATTTTTGTATGTCTGACGATCACTTCCTACTCTGCTATTTATATCCCCAACAAGGGCCAACTTTTGCTTTTTCATTGTGTCAGTTGCTTTTTCTAAAGCCTCAAAAAATTCCTCCACTTCTACCTTAGTAGAACCTTCTGTGGGACCATAGGCACAGATAAGTCTCATTGTCCAGTTCCCCATTCTCATATTTGCCCACATTACTCTACTTGAGACTGACTGCCATTCAAGAAGTTTAGCCTCGTATTTTGTGTTGAATGCTAAGATAAAGAACGGGGGAAAAAAAGACGGAGAGCTTCTGCCATCCCAATATCGTATTAGATAGTGTTAATGCGCTTCTAGAAAAAATGAAAGAAAAAAAGATAGTAATAGTATCACGATCTCATTTTGTTTGTGAATTTTTATCCTGTATGGGAGCATCACCACTACCCGAAATTACGTTCAAATTTCCTACTTTTTGATGTTTTATACAAATTATTAGCAGTTATAAAAAATAAATAGAAATAAATCTAGACAAGTTGGTATATGTGCAGTGTCTAAACCAGGGGTCGCCAAACTTCTTTGACCGTCGACCCCTTCAAGAGTTTCTTGACTTTTTATCGACCCCCTCTATTTTACTATTAAGTAATTATAATAGGACAAGCAAAAAAGACGCTCATGTGAGTTTTCAGATTGTTTATTTTATAGTTACAGTGTTTCTTGTATGTATAATATAGTATAAATTATTATATTGGCTTAACGTCAAAGGGATACGTTTTTGTTTTTGACGTCCTTATTAACATTACATATTTGATACGAGGGATAAATAATATATAAAATATAAAATTTAATTTCAATAACAAAATAACAATAATACAATCTTCCTTATATATATGAAAATAAGACTTAAATAAAAGAGCCAATAGGCTTCGTTTCGGTGATGTAACATTATTTAAATGAAGGGGATATTAAATCCCAGATTCGGCATGAAACTCTTTGATTCCGATCTTTGAGTTTCTTATTCGGCTTTGAAATAATGTGGGATTTAATATCCCTTTCATTTAAATAAAGAAAATAAGACTTTTATTAACTTAGTATACAATTTACTAACGTTGTCAATGTGAAGGGTGTGCTTCGTGACTCTTGACAAGATTAGAAATGTTGAGTTCAAAATTAGTAAGTTTCGGCCTTAAATCGCGACGGAATTCTATATCTAGCTTATTTCTTTGTTTTGTTAAAATGGAATTAACATGACTGAAACCAGCTTCAACCATGTACGCGCCGGACGGGAACCACCGACATCCGTTTATTGGTAAATACGTCATTTTGGCCTACTTGATTGGCTTCCGTAACTATTTTCATGACCTTGCTCCATCTTACAGGTCCTATTCATGTCACTGTTCCCACGATTCACTCTTAATTGCGTTGCCATTCAGGATGGAGGTAATCCAAGTTAACCGAATTAAATTATCTATATAGTGATTTTCTATTGACCCCTAACAATGTTATATCGACCCCCCCCCCAGGGGTCGATATCGACTACTTTGGCGACCACTGGTCTAAACCATCGTCTCCTCCCTCTCTCCAGTAACAGTATCATATTACTGAGCTACTAAACTCCTGACGTACTGTTGTCATGGAAACATTACGTCACTCTTTCGTCCAGTGTCGCAAACGAACTTTTTAAATTACATAGTGCCCTTATGTGGATAATTTTCTCAACCGTTTTTTGATTCAGATAAAGAATTCAGAAATAATGTTAAAAATGATATTAGTGGTTAAAATAATGTTAAAAATGATATAAAAACGATAATAATTGGAAGAAAAAAAAATAAACTTAAAAATACGAGTTATTCTTTTTAATCCTAAATTTTAAAAATTAAAAAAAAAAATAACAATCAAATGGTGTGTTCGAAATAGTGCGTGCTGGCTGTTAGAGGAAAACCTTCAATCAAAGCTTTAATAAAAGTCGATAATAGGGTCTCTCCTGAGATCGTGCATTTCAAGCAATATAATTAGAGCATAGCAAGACACCCCATGCCGAAGGTTATAGAATTCTCGTATACTGTTGATTACTTTTCGAAACTTTTTCTGAAGTCGCGTACCGCTAACATTTAGTTTGCTTACCTGGCTAATAATGTGTCGATAATTTCATCCTGTCTAAAATAAATTTAAATGCTAAATGAAGTCGTTTAAGACTCTTTCATAATAATTAAAAATGATTAATTTTATTTGAAGCAGAAAAAATATCAGAAGCGTTACAGCCATAAAACACAGATGAAATTGAAATAAAGAATCGGTCATCTCAAAATTTAAAAATAAGAAATCGACTGGAATTGATGAAATATAAAGCGAAATGCTACAATAAAGAAATGACAGTAAACACGAGAAATTTAATTATACATGTCTTTAAGAAAATAAGGATTCTCAACGGATGGAGGATGAACATTAAAAAGGGAATCAAATCTGAACTCCCAAATTACCGAATAATAAACCCGAAAAGTACGTAGAAAAATTATCAAAGAAAAATTAGATTTCTCTTTAATAATTTCAATTATTTAAATTTCAAGAAATATGCAACAGATATATCAACAGAAAAATTAAAAATAAATAAATAAATAATAATAATAATAACAATGGTAAAGGCAAAAGAGCCAATGAGATATAAACTAAATGGAAAAATATTGAAACAATTAATAAAATTTAAATATCTGTGAATAACTATTTAATAGTGACAATATAACACAGAACAAATAAAAGAACAATCTCCAAAGATGAATAAAATACCCGGATGTTTACATTCAACAATATGGAAAAATATACTGTAGCTCTAACAAAGGAAACAACAGTAAGAATATACAACAGATAAATACAAGTTGTGAAATGAAAGCGATACGAATTATAGTTAATAAAACAACATTTAACAGAATAAAAATTAAAATATTTATTATTTTTCAATTTTTCATCGTCAATTATAAACGAATAAATGTTTGCAATTGGCGTTCTTAAACCTATAATCAAAAAAACATAAAATAAAGTAATAATAATAAAAATAGAAACGATACAAAATCATGTTTCAAATGATAATAACTGAATGTTATTGCAAAATGCATCGTTTTTTGATTGTTTCCAATCATCTGCATACATGTCAATGCTGCTAGCAACCAGCTTACCTCCAGAAGCGCCCCCTAGCGTGAAATATGATACAAAACAATTCATTCTTACATGTCTATGCAAACTGCAGTGATGCAATAGTAATTTGAATAGCTGACATAACGACCATCAATATGTCATATCCTTCCGCCTTCAGCGCCATCTATGTCACGAAGCGAATTATGTTCCTGCAGGGTTGCGTTTTGTCCCATTACCGCACCATCTCTTTATGGATGGCAATTAAATTTCGAATTCTTATTTTTATTTTCCCGAAGTTCCACTTTTCTCGTCATGACAGCAAACCCGAACAAGGCCAGTGTGGTCGTTTAGTGTGTCGCTCGGCTGACGGATGTTCTTTGAATGTAGTTCATCCGAATCGTCAGCCTGATGACCCTAATGTGTCATCTTTCGGAGTGTACGAGTTTGGTATTCTTTGTGCAATGGGCAGAATGAAAGAGGGCCGAAAGCGGTTGAGCGGCAGCAGTTGTCAAGGGCAAACTGACGGTCCGTGGATATATTACACTAATCCACAACCATCTGCTCATGTCATAACAATTCTCGTCTATAATAACTTGCACTAGACACTCGCGCAAGTTAACAAGAGTATTACATTCAGAAAAAAAAATATAATAATAAATTTCTAAGCATAAAATGATTTACGGCTGATAACACAAAATACACGCTTTAGTTTGCTTTCGCAATAGGGTACAGCTTGTTCGAAAGGTTATAATTATGCTTGCGTTATAATTAATTATAATAAAACAATTATAATTATCCTTAATTTATAACAATTAATCATATGATGTCTATATTAATCATCGTCCAGATAGTTGCCGATGGGCAATTGTTTGAAAAAATTGCTTGTAATCAGTAAGATTTCTTTCAAGTTTATTTAAGAAGTGGTTTTAATGGCACATTTTATATATATATATATATATATATCAGCTGCATCGGAAGTTGTTTCTACACGATTAAAATACTGCCTGTGTTATGTTGACGTCAAAATGCATTTTGATGAGTTCAAAAATGATAAATGGATTTACAAGCGATGTTTTTTTTCGTATTCCAATTCCTCGTTTCATATTCATCGACTAAAGAATTCTTATTTGCAGACTTTTGAGATTCAATTTTCGGAAAACCATTTTTTCTTTATAAAATCAAAAGTTTTATTTTTATTTTTTTTAAACCTTTATTGAAAATTGACTCAGATTATGAAAATTATCAGAAAATAACCTCTCCTACTTAACATATTATAAGATTCTCTGTAACATTCAAAGAAGCTTCGATAGCAAAACATCAAGCAAGTTTCGTAAGATGGCTAACAATTCCCTATCCCTCACTCTCTTTAACATAGCATTGCAAAAGGTTATTTTAGGAACAAAAAAATAATAAAATAAAAAAGAATAAACAAGAAAGAAAAGAGAAAATTTAAATACAGCCGACAACACTTGGTCTCAGGATAAGCGGACGATGCTAATACAGAAGTAAAGAACATAGAAGGGAAAAACTGGAAATAGGTCGAAATGCCTAAAAAAAAATTCGCTGAGGATTACTATAACCATCAAGCAAAACAAAAAGAAACTTCTAGAGATAACAACTGAATGGAACATGATACGATCTTTTAATGTCCACGAGATGATAACCAAACAGATTCCCCATTGAGGTATCAAGATTTCATTATACCGTAATTAATGACAAAACAAGTAAAAAAAAGAAAAAAAGTTGCAAGAATCCAAACAAGAAAGCCGTTATATACGATGGGAATAACCACAAAAACGTAAAACGATACTGTATTTGCATTGCTTACAGGTATTTGAGGGCCACGACTTAACAGGATGGGCTTTCATAACTATGATTTTATTATAAGGTGGTTTTTAAGCCTAAACATGTATTTTTATGTGTATTCTTCTAGCCGGTTTGCCTGTTTTGTGGGATGAAAAACCCGAGTGAATGGCTAGCTCACCGTTAGTTGAAATCTTCTTCACATTCTACGCGGGATTCGAACTTTGGTCTTTTTAACTAAGGGTTTCGCTATATCGACTGAGATACGGAGGCTCTAAGAGTAACACAAAGCGCAGGCATAAGTTGTTTAAAATTTTTATTGTTCCTTCCCCTTTAAAAGAGTTTCCATGTGAATTTATACATCGAGTTCAACGATACTTACATTGCTTGAAATCCTACTGATAATCTTCTTTTGATGTCGCGTTCAGCACCACCTGTAATCAGGTTTGAATCTTTGAAAAGTTCACGAATCATCTTTATAGGTTTCACAGGCAATGCAACGTGCAGCAGAACTTCTGAGCAGTTAAAAGACTTACATCGTACCACTTGATATCATAACACTCTATGGACTCTCGCAACAATACCTACAGGCAGAAGGTCGTAATACTGGACGTACGTGCCCCTCGTGGCGAATACCAGAACTTTTAAATAGTACCTCTAAAAGTAACCGTACCAGTAGTCATAGATAGAGAAAAGACAGAGCTTGACGAAAACGGAACTGCAACAAATATTGAAAATAAAACTCTAAGGAACATTTTGGTCTCGTAATAGATAGTAATACAGGAAAGTAAAGAAGCGAGATAGCTTCTCACTTCTCCTTTAAAAACAATGGAGATATTTGTGTCCATTCATTTGTGAATTCGGACAATGATTAACATGACGAATGTCCAAATATAGCTGAGACTTTATCGGTTTATTAGACCTTCCATATGGACTTAAATAAATAAATTTATTTAAGCCCCTTGTTTAATGTCGTCAGAATCCTAATGTATACAAAATATTATTATCTGAGACTTCATCGAGGGAGGCTTTAAATCACCCAGCCAGCTGTCATACCATCCCTTAAATTCATTCACATTAGATGCACTCACTACCCCTAAAGGCAAACTATTCCACTCGCTCTCTGGGAGAAAAAACCTAGCTCTTACCCCTTTCTTGACTGTGAAGAAACTTAACTTCCATCGACGCCCCTGTGTTCTCTTCCCACCTTCCATATAACAAAAAATTTCATCAGTTGGTATCCTATAACACCAATTCAAAAGTTTCTAGACCTCTATCATGGACTCTCTTGCAGACTCTGTTAACTAGAGTCTGCAATCCACATATTCGCAATCTATCCTCTTAATCTAAATCCCATAATCCAGATATAATCTTTGTAACTCTTCTTTGCATCCTTTCCACAGCTTCTTTATTCGCTTGGGACACTGGAAACCAAATCTGCGCACAATAATCCAGGTGTGATCTTATCAAAGTCTTATAAAGAGGCAAAATTACTTCCTTATCCTTACATTTCAAGGTTCGCCACAACATCGCAATTACCCTCTGAGTCGTAATTGCAACTTTTGCTATGTAACCTTTGAACGTCAAATTCCAGGGGCACAATAATGTGCCCCTGGAAATCTCATCACGCTAAAGTGCATAATTTTACATTTACTAGCATTAAACTGACAGTCATTTTTGTTTGCCCAAATTTACAGCCTATTCAAATCATTTTGTAAGTGCTGGATATCAGTAGCATCCCTGATTGCCCTGCCTATCATCGGCAAACAGTTGCGCATCTTCTGTTAGACCCTCCCTAATGTCATTAATGTACAGATTGAACAACAATGATCCAAGAACTGATCCTTGAGGCACACCACTGGTCACCTTAAATCTCGTAGACTCACACCCACCATATACAGTATTACTTTTTGATATCTGTCTATCAACCCTCCACTGATCCAAGTCAACAAGCTTATGTTCCAATCCCATATTATCCAGTTTATGCAACGCCTTTCGTGTGGTACTCTTATCAAATACCTTACAAAATCCAACTTTATTAGAGTGCATTCATTCCCTGCATCCAACTCGGCCGTAACATTGTTATAAAATATGTGCAAATTGCTAAAACATGACCTTCGTTTAGTAAACCCATGCTTTACCAACTTCTCTAAAATCTTCGCTACCACACCAGAGATACTGATGGGTCGGTACTTAGACACATTAGATTTTGCACCACCGTTGTACAATGGAACCATTATACACTCTTTTCATTCCTGTGGTATCATCCTGAGTTGAGACTCCAGTTATGCAAACATGTTAAAGGCCTAGCCAATTCAACTGAACATTCCTTTAGCAAACAGGCTGATATTCCACCTGTTCCTATTGACAAATTCTTATCCAGGTTATGCAACGCTCTTTCCGACATTCGAGTACCATCTACATTCAATAAAGTTATTTTTTCACATTCTTTCTTTCTTTTGCTTGCAGCCTAACGATAAAATTCTTTTGGATTGCCTTTAGCTTGCATGGCCAATTTCTTATCATACTTCGATTTAGCTTTCCACACAATACTCGTTATTTTTCTGGCTTTAGCTTTATATATTTCATAACTCATCTCACTCTTATTCTCACGATACTCTTTCCACATCATCTTCTTCTTGTGGATCTCTTGCTTAATAAGGTTGCGCATCCATTTTACTCGCAACCTATTTATTCTTCGAACACTAAAGCACTTTTCAAAGATTCCCGTGCATTGTTGACATTTTTCCCATTCAGTAACGGATACCATGGAATGAAAGATAGTATTCTCCTAAGTTGATCATAATTTCCAGCTTTGTAGCTCAGCATGCAACCTGTTTTAATCGGAGCTTCAGTACAAGTAGATACTTCTCAAGAAAGTACAGCATGATCACTGTCACCAATTGGTGGTAAAATAGCCATATTCTTGACATAGACCCCTTCTGACGCTGTGAGCAAATCCAAGACGCTTTGACCTCGAGTTCTTGCTTTCACATGCTGCTTGAGAAAGTTATCTCGTAACAGTTCAATAAATTCCTCTTCTTTCTTATCATGAGATTTCTCTTCTACCCAATCAATGTTTGGAAAATTAAAGTCATCCATGATGATCACTCATTTGGTACCCATAAGACTAAATTGGAGATGCATTTCTTCGTTCCCTGCAAACTGAGCCACTCTATAGCAAAATCTCACCATATATTTCATTCTGTTAACCTCCACTTCACACCAGATAGACCCAAACTCACCACTACATGAGACATTGTTACCATCATTGTTTTCTTGTGTTTCTACCCTAACTGGACTTGTCATCTGATATCAGTAGTCCTCCTCCTCCTCCTCCTCCTCCTCCTCCTCCTCTCCTATCTCTTCTGTCATTCCTGAAAACAGTATACCCATTACACTCGATTCCGCTTACCATATCTGATTCTGATAGCCAGATTTCACTAATGCCAACAATCTTAAGCCCCATCGTATTCAATAAAGCAGCAAACTCAACCCCTTTCGTAATAACCTAAAGAGTATTTTTCCACCCCTTCGCCACATACATTACCATCTTCAAAGACATTCATATCTTTATCACGTCTGCATACCATAGCTGAACTTTCACACACATTTTTCTCATTCCTCCTTTGATGATCTAGTTTCCCTGACTCTCTGCATTAGGTCTCATACCAAGCAGTAATTTTTCCAGAAACTTTCATATCTGGGTAACAAACCTGCAAATTTTACTCTCCAACATTTCTTACTCGCTTCTTCCAACAGACCCTTTCATATCCTCTCTCATACTATATTTTTCGCTACTTAAATTATCAGTACCTACCAGATTTTCAAATACGTTTGCCATATCTTTAATTTTCACCCTTTAATTTTAGGATTGAATCACCATACCATATGACCTCTTTTTTCTTAGAGGTGATATGGTTCTTTTTCTTTTTTCTATTTTTTTCTTTCCTTATATTACTTTGGGAACTGTGCATATGAAATGTTTTTTCATTCTTGTTAATATTTCTCACAATGCTTTTCTCGAAATAATTATTTTGTATTTTTAAATCCGGACATCAAAACAAATTACTCTCCAGGATGAAAAAAAAACGCAAATAAAATGTCAATTAACCTCTGTTGTTTTGCAAACACAGGTGCACGAAAAGCAAACCTATTTTAGACCAAAACGAAACCTTAATACATATATAAATATACTGGAAATTGGCCAGACAGACACACAGACAAACGATGAGCAGATTACCTTATCACGATTAAACTCTAATTAAATAAAGAAGGCAGAGCTGCCTGTATGTGATGCTAATCCTCATCTCGACCCAACTTCGAGTGCTAACAGGAAATCCCCTTAATAAGTTTAATGACCAGACTCCTTAACAATGCTATCGAAGGTGACCCCTCTATATTCCACTTGCCCACATTTCCGTCCAATTGTCACGGATCTAGGCGGAGGCAAGCGTTTCGGCTGGTGACTATAAATAGAAAGTCAGAGACAGTGACTGTAGGAGCCCCCCCCTCCCCTTACTACACGATTTTTACCTTCCCTCGCGCATTCATCATATTTAACTAATATAAAAAGATAGTTTTCTTCTTTCGTATTTCGTGTGTGACGTAAAGAAATCTCTTTAGAGCTTATGAGATACATTTAAGGCAACAAGTGAAGAATACGTCACATCTGCTCAGTCGTTAAGCAGATATTCCCGTTGACAAATTTACGTTGTTCCAAGAATTATACTGACTGATGGTACTTTGCTGAAAATCTGATGAGGGGGTTGTAGACGTTATAAAGATCTTAAATATTAACTTTTACCCAATTCCATCCACCAACCAGTGCAGAATTATCAATCTTTCGCTAAAAAAACGCTTTACAAATAAAAATGGTCCGCTAGAAACAAAAATGAGCCGTCTTGTGTACAGCTTAAATCTCAAATATTATTAAATTCGATCTAGTCAGAGAGAGAGGAGTTATTGTAATAACTAATTTTGACACGTTTTTCCCTCCGGGAATAAGGGGAAGGAAACCATGGTACGGTCGAAACAAACAAACAAAAAACGGAATGGGTCGACAGTTTTTTGAAAGGATCCCAACTGGCAAATTTTAATAAAAAGTCATTCAGATGGAGGACAGCAAAACAGATAAAATGAATCTAATAGGGAATAATAATAGGGACATTTTATTCGTTATTTCACATTATATCGACTAGTTTCTCAAGATCTGTATTCTGGCGACTTCTTCAGGACTATATTGTCGAAACAAAAATAAATCGTTAGAACAGAAGGCAGCCACACGTTAGGCACGTATGGCTGCTTTTTAAGAGTCTGTAGGTGACTGTTGCAGAAGTTAAATCCTGATGTGCGAAACGATCTAATTAGATTTCCAGACATTATCCAGACGTTGGTTTCCTCTTGTTTCCTGGATGAATAACCGCAGATTGCTTAATTTGTTGAGAAAAAAAATTTCTTCTATATAGGATAGGGTGGCTGTATCGAAGTCAGTAGTGTGAGTTGTCGTTGATGCGTGATGAGCTTAACCACACTTTCCTTCTCTTTTGTGATAATCGTCGCCGACGTTTTTTTTTTTTTTTTTAAAATTTTTTTTTAATCAACTCAAAACTTCGACTTGTGTGACTTCTTTAAGTTACACCACACGAACATCGAATCTTATACAGGGTGTTCGGGATAAATTTGACATATTTATAATTAATTATATTTTTCCGTAAGTTACATGTATTAACACACACTTCTCTTCATTTAAAAGTTTGGACCCTTCTTCATTCATATACAAGATGTCAGAAAGGATGGATAGCTGGAACCCACCTGAATCATGGAAGAGAATAACTTGTATCATGATGATTCGTGCCCGCCATCAAAATAAGGATATTACGACTGCTGCCCAATGCTCCCTGAATACAGTAAAAACAATCAGGCATGAACTAGAGACTTGCAATGGTGACTACGAGGATGTAGCAAGAAGAAAGATCCCTAGCAGACGATCTGATTGCGTTCGTACAGCAGAATTCCTCGCAAATCTGCAGGAACAGGTGTTGAAGAACCCTGGCATTGGAATTCGGGCTTTGTTCGTGGAGTTGCTAACTGTAGTCAAGCCCTGGATAACAAGGGTAGCCAATGGTAGGCCGTATGTATGGCAGCAGGATTCGGCCCCTTGCCACACCTCTGGGAAAAGTCAAAAATGGTTGTCTGAAAATTTCTACGACTTCACCAGTCCAAATGTTTGGCCTCCAAACTCCCCAGACCTTAACCCCATGGATTATTTTGTATGGGGCGCAGTTGAAAAAGACACCAATCGCACTTCCAGTAATACAAAAGCCCAGTTAATGGATAAAATTAAAACAGTTTTTGCGGCCCTTCCCAGGGAGACTGTAGCATCAGCTTGTTCGAGGTTCCGAAGCAGAATTGAAGCTGTGATCGATGCTAATGGTGGTTATTTTGAGTAAATCTTGTTGATAGTATTGTAATTAACTCTGCCTGTAATGTTTTTTTGTCAATTCATTAAATTTAATAGATACAAAGAAGATTTTCTTTTTCCTTACGAAACTGTCAAATTTATCCCGAACACCCTGTAAGTATCCGGATACTTGTAGAAGAGAATGCTGTCCTTCGGTGATCTGATGGTGCTACGAAATGTTTAGATCGGCTTGAACGCTACTTGACTGTTAGGATCCTCGAGCAGGGCGATAATCGCGATGAACCGATTACCAATATATAGGAGTAAATCGAATCCCTGTACCGGATATTTTCGTTTTGATTCCGTTTTTAAGATCTGTATTGAAAACATTATTAAAAACATTATTATTTAAAATAGAAATGTCTCGTCTCTTTAGGGCATGGATTATCCCCAGTTATTAGTTAGGATGGTGGAGGGATGAAGCATGGCGGATGAAGGTAGCGTTAGCGTCCAGTACAGGTATGCTTTCGAGAAACTTCAAATGAAACTCTATTATTCAGTTTTCTTTTCTTTTCACTTTTTTTGGTGACTGAAACATCCCGATAGGATAGGCTGATCTCATTCTCCAGTTCTAATATGACATCATCCTATATACACATATCGAACACTGAATTAGAAACTTTTATTTAATATTGTGTTGGGCTATAGGAGGTCTAGAGGACTTTACATCTCATACATTCTCAATTGGATTCAGATCCGGGCTGTGTGGTGGCCATGAAATATGGCAGAACTGGCAAAACTGGCAAAATCGCCTTGCTCGCTGAACCAATGCTGAACAATTCTTGCACAACTGACAGTAGCACTGTCATCCATGAAACAACCATCACCTGCTGGATAAAAGTCACCGTTGCAGGATGGACTTAATCAGCAACAATGTTCAAATATTTCTTGAAGGACACACAATCTTCCAGCGATATCAGGGGGCCTGTTCCGTAACAAAAGAACATGACACAACCTCCAGAACCTTGTGTTTACAAGGCAATCCAGGTTCATCATTGCTTGATGGGGTTTCCTCAAAAAAAAAAAAAAAAAAAGTCCGTGACTCGTCAAACCGCAAATGAATTTTTTCCAATGTCCAGTCACGGTTTTCCTGACACCACTGTAGGCGAACTTTCCGGTTATTCACAGAAATCAGTGGTTTCTGTACAGACATGTGACTGCCAATACCGATCCTCTTCAATTCCCTGTGAATAGTTCGATGAGATATAGTCGGCAACAGCCTTCATTAAATGCTTCGATCAATTGCAGCAAACAGGAAGTTCTGTTTGTCCGAACAAGCTTTCTCAAAGGTTCTGTCTTTAATAAAAAAAAATAGGAAGAAAATATGGTATACATTGAAATGTTGTAACGAACAGAATCATCGATTCTGTACGTTCCTGATAGCGATTTCGTTCCTGATAGACTGTCTTAAGAAGCACAGTTACGCCTTTTAGGCAAGCAATGTGGATTACAGGTATTTTCTCCCTGATTAAACACTCGGGATATCTCATCTTTTGAGAAACCATTCATCTCTGCTGTTTTCAAAATCGTGGTTCCAGCCAGACGGACACTCACAATAAGCGCTTTTATCGAAAGATCCTTTGTTTTTCCCATTGGGATCAACATTATTGACGATTACTGACCAGCAGCATCCTTAAATTTTTGCCAAGTATTTTGCATATCCATTGCGTAAGTGACGTTTACGTATATCTGCATAAAGGTTCATAATTTAATGCCCGGTATAAGAGTGTGTGTTGTGTGTGTGTGTGTGTGGAATGAATTTAGAGAATGAAGGAAGTGTTTAAAACAGGTAGGTCATGCCTCAAAATTATGAATATGAGAGAAGAAACCTTTTTAATTAGGTCCAGCACTTCATCAACCAGAATTTGGTAAATTTGGGGAAACTACACCCAGGCTAGCAAGGATGTCCGATGGCAAAATGTCAACATTTCATAGTTGCTTAATGAACTGGGCAGAGTTTTGGTATAAGAGTCACATGGCGATGGGTTAATGATGATCGGTTTAAGGAAAGTTTTGAGATGTTTCTTGGCTCAAACTACACCAAATCTACTATATGTTGGAGGCATGTTGATGACATATAGTTTGGAAACAAGACTTTTCCGCTTTACAAAAATTCCTTAGTTCCTTCTATCCTAATATACGTCACATTAGAAGTGGAGAATGAAAACAAACTACCTTTTCTGGATGTTTTGGTGAAAAAAAAATAATAAAAACTGTATAATGGCGTTTCATCATCATCAGAAGTTTTCCGTAAGCATATCCATACTGGACGCTATCTTCAAACTCTTTTTCAATTTTTTACTCTAAACTAATCAATCAGATTATGTTCAAATAATCCTCTTCATAATCAGGATATCTTGATTTTGGAGAATAAGGATTGGAGACAAGGTCCTACCCAAGGATCATAACATTCAGGTAAAGTATTGGTCGATCCAAATAGTTCGTAGTCTCAATCTCGGAATACGAGTATTCTCCTTTTCACATCCATCCAAGTGTTGGTAGGATCCCATGCTCCTGTGGTGTCTAGCCTACGAAGTTTTGAAGTGAGAAAAAAAATGTTGGTGATGGTGTATATTATTTCTCGGAAAACTCCCAGAAATGAGTCGGTGATGGTGATCACAAAAGAGAAGAAAAGTCTAGCTCATCACATATTAATAACAGATCACGCTACTGACTAGGATACAAATTAAGGAGTCTAGTGCAGTTATTCATTCACGTGGCTCCCTCATCAGAAACCAAGGCCTCTTCCTGAATGGTGCCTTCAAATCACTAATTAGATCTCTTGACACATCAGAGCCAGCTCTCCAAAGAGACATGTGCTATGCATGTCAGCTGTCTCATATGTTTTGATTATTCTTTCCTAACGATTTGTTTGTGTTTTAACATCAGTTACTGTTCTTCATTTCCACTATTATAGTCCTGAAGAAGCCATTAGAATAAAAAATGTTGCAAAGCTAGATGGCATAATTTTCTCTAGTGTAAAGTAATGACTAATAAGGAGCTTAAGGGTGGAGTCTGCGAGGTGTGCCGGAAGAATGATCGGATTATGAGCGTTAAGCTTGAGATGGGAGGAAGTGTGGCTACTATAGTGTGTGGCTACGCCCCACAAGTAGGCTGTGATGAGGAGGAGAAAGAGATATTCTGGAGAGAACTTGACCAAGTAGTAATGGGAGTCCCTGATGGTGAGAGAGCGATCGTCGGAGCAGATCTGAAAGGGCATGTAGGAAGGCGACGAAGCGGTGAAGAAAGGGTACATGGGGGTTGGAGTAGTGGTGAAAGAAATGAAGAAGGTAAAAAAATCATAGAATATGCTGTGGCCTTCGATCTGGCCACAGCATATTCTATGATGATTCTTCTTGAACGTGGTTCAAGAAGAGAGTTGGGCATCTGATAACCTATAAGAGCGGGGGTAGAATGAGTCAGATTGACTATATTATGTGCCGTAGGAGACATCTGAAGGAGGTGAAAAACTGTAAAGTGATTAATGGAGAAAGTGTAGCAGCACCGCACAGGTTGGTTGTGGTAGACTGTGATATAAAAGGGGAAAAGAAGAATAGACGGAAGTGGCGGATACAGAGGAGAATAAAGTGGTGGAAATTGGAAGAGGAAGGCCCAAGGAATAAGTTTAAAGAAGAGGTAGTGAAAGAAATGACGTTACCAGAGGATGGAAGAATGGTGGGACGTTAATAGTCGGAATCTTAGAAAAATTGGAGAAGTGTTTGGTATAACATCAGGAAAGGGACCGCCTGAGGATAAGGAGGCATGGTGGTGGAATGAGGAGGTGCAGTTGGAGATCAAGGAAAAGAAAGAGGCAAAGAAAAAATGGGACATGACTAGAACTAGAGCCGACAAGGAGGCATATAGATTACTGAAGAAAAATGCAAAGAGAGCTGTGGCAAGGGCGAAAGCGAGGGCAGTTGATGAGGTTTATGAAGAACTGGAGAGAAACGGTGGTGAAGCTCAGTTGTTGAGAATAGCGAAAGCCAGAGATAAGGCCTCGAAAGACATAACATCAGTCAAGCAGATAAAGGATGCCTCAGGAGTAGTATTACAAGAGGAGGACAAAATCAGAGGAAGATGGAAAGAATATTTCCGAAAACTACTAAATGAGGAGAATCCGAGAGAGAGCTGCGAGGATGGAGAGGCAAACGAGTAGAGAGGAAGTAGTTTAGGTACTGAGAAAAATGAAGAATGGAAAGGCTGTGGGGGGCAAGACCAGATACCTGGGGAAGTGTGGAAAAGTTTGGGCAGTAAGGGCGTGGATATGTTATGGGATCTGATGTATAAAATAGCCCAACAGGAAAAGATACCAGAGGAATGGAGGAAACGTATTCACGTTCCAATCTACAAAGGAAGAGGAGATGTTCAAGACTGTGGCAACTATAGAGGGATCAAGCTGATGTCACACACATTGAAAATATGGGAAAGAGTAATTGAAGGAAGGATACGGCAGGAAACGAAAATTGGTGAGGAGCAGTTTGGATTTATGCCAGGAAGAGGGACAACGGATGCGATATTTGCGCTAAGGCGATTGATGGAGAAATATCGAGAGATGCAAGTGGATCTGCATGTGGTGTTTATAGACCTGGAAAAGGCATACGACAGAGTGGTCAGGCAGAAGGTATGGAGGTGTATGAGGAAGAAGGGGATGTCGGAGAAGTACGTGAGGTTGGTGAAAGAGATGTATGAGGGAACAGTAACTCAGGTAAGGTCTAGTGTCGGCATGACAGAAGGGTTCCCCATTGTTGTAGGGCTACACCAAGGGTCAGCTCTGAGCCCCTACCTCTTTGACCTGGTCATGGCTGTACTAGTGGAGGATGTCAAGAAGGAGGCACCATAGAGCATGCTGCTTGCCGACGACATTGTTCTATGCGAATCATCCCGAGAGAAGCTTGAAAATACCCTGGAAGAGTGGAGAAAGGCATTGGAGAAAAGCGGCATGAGAATTAACCGGGTGAAGACTGAATATATGTCGACGGGGAGTGACGAGGATATCGTCATACGACTCCAGGGTAAAAGGCTAATTTCAGGGAAGAAATTCAAGTGCCTTGGGTCGGTTGTCGAGAGGAATGGTGACCTGGATGAGGAAATACAGCACCGAATAACATGCGGTTGGATGAATTGGAGGAAGATGAGCGGGGTCCTGTGCGACAAGAGAGTGAGTTGTAAGAGGAAAGCTCTATAAGATGGTGGTGAGGCCGGCGATGCTCCATGGTGCGGAGACGTGGCCTATAACCAAGGCACAGGAGAGGAAGATGGAGGTAGTGGAAATGCGGATGTTGAGATGGATGAGTGGTGTGACAAAGAAGGACGGGATAAGCAATGACTTCATCAGAGGGACGGTTAAGGTGGGACCAAATGGCAAGAAAATACAAGAAAGTAGGCTGAAGTGGTTTGGACATGTAGAGAGGAAGGGTGAGGAATATGTTGGTAAACGAGTGGAATATATGGAGTTGGAGTGAAGGAGGAAAAGAGGCAGGCCCAAGTTCAGGTGGAGGGATAAGATGACAGAGGATCTTAGGGAGAAAGGATGGAGTCCGAAGGACGCCCTGGACCGGAGAACTTGGAAGAGGAAGGTTAAAGATTGGTGCGCCGACCCCGTTTAACATGGGATAAGGCATAGTGAAAGAAGAAGAAGAAAGTAATGACTAATAAAATTTCTCTGTTATTATATATTTCTGTTGTAAGTAGTAATTGAATCTAATAGTTGTTTACGATTTTGAGAAACACATCTAAAAGGAATGGAATAAATGCGAACATGCTTTTTTTTTAAAAAAATAGGAAGAAAAAATGGTATACATTGAAATGTTGTAACGTACAGAGTCATCAATAAAATGCAAATGTACACCCTTCTTCAATTCTTGTTTTATTGTACAATACTCGAAACAAACGAGGTATTGTTGTCATTCTGCTAGCAGTGATAATGCGCAGTTGGTCTGATGAGGTTTTGTCAGACGAGCAAGACAATCATAAAAAAAAGAGATGCGTTTCGTAATCGCATTGTTTTCTGATGACGTCGTTCATTATTATAACACCTGAACTTAGAATTGTTTTTAGATGCGGTTTCGCAAAATTGGTACCTTTTTTTCGATTCGTTTTGTCTCTCGGTATGAGCGTAGGTTATTGCTCAACTCTAGCTGGTTGGAGTTAATTGAAATTCGTTATTTGGAATCCGTACAAAAATTTGTTAAGGCCTTTCAATTTTTCGTTTCAATTGACTGCACACAGTTAATTGGAAAAATATGTTTAAATTATGAAAAGAGTTTCAAGAGGAACTTGTGACAGAAAAAATTTGGCTATTTATGGAGGAAAAGTGTGGGACTGTATTCACTCTCTCTCCCTCACCACTTAGCGAGGTTTATGTTACAGTTTCTAAGCGTAATTCATCTGCTTTCCTGGCAGAAATTAAAAATAAACTTATCCTTGTAACTTACAGATCTCATTGGTCGGCTTTGATATCCAGTCTTTATTTACTAATGTTGTCCACTAGCTGAACCCTTTTTATACACACATTGCCATAATTTCTTCATCAAAAGTAAGCAATGTTTTCGAAGCCAGTCTCTCTCTCTCTCTCTCTCTCTCTCTCTCTAACAATATCATGCTGTGCTTGATTCGATATATGATTCCTTGGAAGAATCCCTGCATGCAATTCGTTATTAACTTTTTTTTTTTTTTTTTTTTTCACTGTACCTTCGCTTACGTGATGAACAACTTTTTTCACGCGCTGGGTAACCCTTGCAATCAGAAGGGCGTAAGCAACTCTCAGCGATTCACTGAAAATGATCAGGCGTAGATTAACTCTGATATACAACTGATCATTGATAAACGGATTTGGTTTTTTTCAATGACAGAAAGCCAAATCTTAGAAAATCGTCATAATCTGAATGTTCTAATGATGTGAACTGAAACACCTGTGAAGGGATTTAGGGGTTTTGACAATTATTTATTTTTGATACTGTATTTAAAAGTTTTCCGAATTCAGAGATACACACACATTCCACTTGTCACACGGATTTACTTTTAGCTTTTATTCGTAGATGATGTGTCTAATTAGGTGCAGAATGTGGTGCTCTTTCTAGACCCAATATGCATTTGCAGTGAGTCTCAATTTCAACCGACTATCGAACGTTACGGATTTTAATTTTAATGAGTTTCAGTTAGTTTCTTAATGCTTTGGAAATTATTTTAATTATTTTAATCTCTGATAATGGCCAATTAGGCCATGTAACCTGGCACCTTTTTTTTTTTACTGTCCCTTTCGGTGTTTATAACATGATCGTTTCAGAATGTTTCTAAACCTAAACTCAATTAATTTACTCATCGGACTCCATCACTTAATGCACTCTAGAGACCGCGACATCCACTTATTCAGCAGAAGATGCTGGAGAGGCTATTAGGTTCACCCTTCCAACTAAGGTTTGTTTATTTATGTATTAGCGAATTCAAAGTTCAATATCCTACATATGATTGCCCGTCCAAATTTTTCTGAGGAAAGTGAAACAAATCGTGATCACTGCAGATAAGGTCTGAAAACTCTAAAGGGTGAATGGGTATTGCGAAACTTTTCAACCAAATTTTATCAACGGATCTCCCGTTTACTCAATATGGACTTTTCTTCTTCTTCTTCTTAAGCTTCACGAACCCTTAAGATTCTTAGCTGGAAGCACCACAGTTCTCCATTTTTTCGTGTCCTTATCCAACTCTTTCCAGTTTCGCAGCTTCAGCTCGGACTTCTGCAATATGGACTTCTGCTTTTCTTAATTTCCTACGTCAGTTCTACTGTCTTGTGGCTTAAACATTCACAAGAATATTTAAGCCGCTTTTTGTCATTTGTGGCTTTCATTGCATCCTTCCTATGAACCTCCATCAATTATACTCCTATCTACTAAAAAAAGGTTGAAAAACAAAAAAGAAAGGTTGTAAACATATTGTAGATTAGTGGCTAGGGTTAAATAATAAACATAGCTCTAGAGCAGTGGTCGCCAAAGTGGTCGATATCGACCCCCAGAGGTCGATATAACATTGTTAGGGGTCGATAGCAAAATATAAAACATCATTGTACGGGTAATTTTGAACCCAACATTGCTAACCTTGTCAAGAGTCACATCCTTCACATTGACAACGTTAGTAAATTGTATACTAAGTTAATTTAATAAAAGTCTTATTTTCATATATATATAAGGAAGATTGTATTATTGTTATTTTGTTATTTAAATTAAATTTTATATTTTATATATTATTCATCCCTCTATCAAATATGTAATGTTAATAAGGACGTCAAAAACAAAAACGTATCCCTTTGACGTTAAGCCAATATAATAATATATACTATATTATCTTCTTCTTCTTCTTCCTAACATGGAATATAGGCCACGTGGCCTGTTCCGGTCTCATGCCATCTCTTTCTTGGTCTTCCGATTCTTCTTTTTCCACTTATTTTGTATCTGTATAATATTTTTGGTAGTCTGCTGTTGTCCATTCGATTTAAATGTTCTAGCCATTTTTGTTAATACTGTCTTATGTAGTAATTAATTGGTTTGATTTTTAGGGATTGTAAGATTGTAAGACCACAAAACAGATTCATTTGTTTTGTGGTCCCGCTTGGTATATCCAGCTGTTTTTTACATACAATAAACACTGTAAGTATAAAATAAACAATCTAAAAACTCACATGAGCGTCTTTTTTGCTTGTCCTATTATAATTACGTAATAGTAAAATAGAGGGGGTCGATAAAAAGTCAAGAAACTCTTGAAGAGGTCGACGGCCAAAGAAGTTTGGTGACCCCTGCTCTAGAGACTGAACATCCTACTTTTTTCAAGCCACTTCAGGCCTCCAATAAGTAACGTGGTAGTCTCGCAGCGGATGATAAAAATCATCTAAGACTCTGCTACATTAGAGTAACAATTGCAATTGCTTAATCACAAATACATTGGAAAGTTCCAGAAGTGCACTCTTTTTATGACATCTTAATGCTCCCGGATGCATTTCGCCAGGAGTTTCGTTTTCATGGGCAATGCTGTCTCCCTCTTACTTCCACTGATATCATTGAAAGTATTTCCCTCTCACCTGAGAATATTCGTATTGTGTTTGCCGCAGAAATGATCAGTCTGGGAAGTCAAAAACCTATCTTTACTTCCACATTTTCTATTTATATTCATTCCCACCGAGAAATCCAATTCTTCGCCTTTCCCAAATAGTAACTAACCTGACTAATTTAAATGTTACAAAGAAGTGCAGTGGATAATGTGTTAACTTTCTGCTTATATTGTGTCCTTCTTGCTGAAAATAAAATGCCTGTGGCTGTTCCAGAATCTTTAGCAGAACTATAAAATTTGCGATTGGAACGTTTGGAATGTTGTATTACAACTGCAGTTTCGGATCCATTGAAAGGAAATATCTTTCAGCAACACGTATGTAGTAGTTCATGATAGTAATTGAAATAAATTTGGCTACTAATATTTTTTTCAGATCAGATTTTTTCCAAGTTTCGATTCTGAAAACGAAATTTGGATTTCATATCTAGTTCTAAGATCCAAATTTGGCGCTGCCACGTTACCGAGTTCACTTTTGGATACAGAGTATTTCATTTTCTCCGGGAGGTTGAAATCCCGAAGAAGACTGCTTATGAAGTTCATTTTTCATATGAAGGTAAGTTAGCTGGTCGTCTATAGAAAATACGAACTGAAGGAATTGAAATATAAAAATGTATGTTTTAATTATTAGCGGAACAAAAATACCAACATGGACATTAATATCAATTTGGCCTCCACGTTGAAGCCAACTGCCGTCGTCTTTTTCATTTGAGAGAATTCCAGCTTCCTTGAATTGTTATGATTACGTCACGACCTGCTTTGACTATAGTTCAGTAATTACGAGCTGATCTGAAGACAGTTGAAGAGCATTTTTTTAATATATTATAATATTTGCGTACACAACGTTAAGTGGCCTTCCCTTTCCCTTAATGTTCCTAAACAAGTGGGTGGCCACACATGGAATATTAACCGTGGGTTTTCTCACCGCTTCACTGCATCGTAAATGTCAGTCCACCAGTTACAAGGTCACGTGTTCCGAAGGTGGCGTCTATCGAAGCGTTTGGGAGTCGTCTCTAGACGGGGAAGTCCTTTTAATTTAATGTCGTAATTAGAATCCTCCTGAGCAATGGCCTGGATCATTCCTCCTATCGATGCGATGTCGACTTAGCGTTCTACAGATCGGTGCTAATCGTCCCGTTTACCTGATCGGTACACCTGCCGCATGTCCGTGCCTGGCGTGTAGGCGCTTTACCCCTACCAGTATAAGCACCGGCCGGTCCAAAATAGAAGGAAGGAAAAAAAACACCCAGTCTGCAAGGTCACGGTTCGTCTGAAGTCTATTAACACGACCTCCGCATATCCGAATGTTCGCATTAACACGCCGTTTTATGGAGTTTCGGAGAGCAGACTTGAGGAAAGTAACTTAAGCTATGAAGGCGACGGAAAATCGGCCCACCTGCCGCAATAGTGTACGCTAGGTTTTTCAACCTTTCGTGGGTGCTATGTGATAAATAGATATACGAATAAATATACAAAGTAACTTCACGCCTTGCTGACAAAGGAATGGCGACTGGTGTAATGTCAGAAACATCGCAATAATTGAAATTAAACCGATTTTTGTCTCTGGCACATTACATCTCCGTTCTATGACAGCAGTTTTCTTGAAAGACGAAAGTAACCGCTTGTGTGTGTAGTTGACAAAAGCCTCCGGTGAAAAGTCATTTCTGTATCGTCGTGAATCCATTAGCACCACACCCGTCACGGCGTGTGTCGACCTCGAATCTATGTCAAGGGTAATAACAGTAGGGTGGGAGCAAGTCAGTGGCCCCAGATTTACACCAGTGTGCATATGAAATCATTAGACCGCAGAATTTTGGCTTCTGGTCCTACGGTTGAGTTCGTATCTCTCGCTCTGGGCGACACCCTGAGGTGCATACCTGCTCTGCATAATCTCGCAGTGCGCTGCTCACAAAAGGCAGCAGATGGTAAACACCCCGGTTTATCTGGACAAGGGAGGAGATTCATACACCGAAGCGGAACATCCTCCCCCAACCGAACTGTTGGGGTACTCAGGAAAAGTTCCCTCAAAAAAAAAAAAAAAAGACGTCACACTCCGCCGACAGGGGGTGTCCGTGCAGCTTACCTGCCAAACAAGACATGTATCGCCGATCAGTTGGCCCGTAGCGTAGCCCGTGCTTGCACGTGGACTACCGTGTGCCCCTTGTACGTTTTGCCACTCGACGCGAGCGAGGGCCGTGGAAATGTTGCGTGAAGTGATGGTGTTCGAGTCCTCTTTACTGTTTTGGAAATAAGAGAAAGTTCGCGAAGCGTTGATGACAAAACAAAAAGCATCTCCGACGTCGACGTTTACGAAGTGCACTTCGTCTGTGGGGAAGAAGAAGTTGGCTACTTTGGATCGTTTGCCACTTCGAAGTTTTCGATCTAGCAAAAGGTATTCGCTTTTTTTTTTTTTTTTGTTGTTGTTGTTTGAACTACAGCAGCAAATGAAAGTGACACAAAGGGTGTCATTTTCTCTCACGTAGATTTAAATTTTCGTAATGAAGTTTCACTAATTTCATTTTTATTCAAAATTTTCTCTTTATTTGGTACCCAAGGTGAAGGTGAAATCTTTTGATTTCGTTTTTTTTTTCTTTTTTTTTTCTTCGAAATCGAAAACGACTGTTTTCTCTAATATTTTTTTGCTGATTTTACAAATAAAAGTATATTAGGAAAATTATTTCATTTTTCAATAAATAAATGAAATCGAATCTTTTTTTTTTTTTCAATTTTTCAATAAATAATTTTTTCAATTTTGCGATAAATAAATTTAAATAATTAAAATCTTATTGCTGAAACGGATTCTTTAATTAATTCTTAACTAAATAAAAAATAAATCGATTTTAATGATAATAAATTAGCCCACTGGATTATGGACAAAAGCGCTGTGCTGGGAATCAATGGCTGTTTATTATAACTTTAGATGTTCGATAAAATTAACAATTAAAATTCAGGTCATTGTTGCAAACGTAATTATGTCTTATTAAAATACTCTGCTCTGTTGCAAACGTAATGATCTACATCGATAGTAAACCTTGAACTACGATGCCATTTTACAATAATCAGTGAACGGTTATACAATATTCAAACGTCAATTGCTTACATAGTAATGCATGGTAATCCTATGCAAAAACAGAGCGGACTCTATAATTTCAGTAAATACCAACATGCAAAACTCTTACAATAGCGGTTACCTCTCTGTAATTATTTATGAATAAATTTATCACACCTGGTTGTGATAAATGTACTAGTTGCTTAGTTACGGCACGCGGTTTGGCAATTTTTAATTTTTGGCAATATTGTCTTATCTTTAATATGTGATACATTTTTTAAATTTTGAATTTAACTCATAAACCGACATCATAATTATCTTGTCATGTAACGTCAGTAAAGGTGTTTTTGAGATTAATAAAGGAACGAGAAAAAAAAAGCGAACCAAGTTTGGGATTAATATTTCTATTTTTATATCTATATACAGTCGGTCTTGCAAATAACTTTATAAGGTCTGTCAAGCTTTTAAACTCGAATAATAATTATGTGCATATCATCTACATATGGTATAACACGAATTTTATCATATTTTATGCCTAATTGCTGTATTCATTTCTGAACTTTGCAATTAATACTTGAAAATCTGAGTTACCGGGAGAAATACCCCGCCGTATGAGTCTGGTTAACTCATCTTTAGTCGAAAGAGACCAGATAAAGGTTTCTCACGTCACGAACGGGAATCGAACCCAGGTCTTTCCGACCAAAGGGCTTCGTCTATACTGACTGAGCTACGGAGTCTCAATAATAATAATAATAATAATAATAATAATGATAATAATAATAATAATAATAAATTCAAATTCCAATGTTCCATGTTAACATGTGCATTCTTTGGCCATTTTGTAAGTTATACGGGATAAAAAAAAAACAAAAAACTAAAATTTCGAGAAGAAAAAACTCTGCCATATTCGTATGTGGCAGGACAGCTCATTTTTAATTGTAAAATCTTATAAATTTCCCCATTTCTTAGACGGGATTCAAAGTTTTCAACAAAAAGGCGTTTTCGCTACCGACTACTCTACTCTACTCTACTCCTGTAGCTCAGTCGGTCACTATCTTTGTGTTAAATGTTTCTAAAAATAAAACCTTCGGTTTTTAATCGAAACTATCGTCAGTATACTTCAGTATGAGGCCCTTCTTAGCAACCTTCTTGCATTTAAATACCTTGTTTACCAGACGCTAGTGTTAAAAAAGATACCCGTAATTACAAATCCACGTTATCCACCTTCACCCAAGGTCTCTGTATCTATCGTAGTTAAAAGAGCGATAGGCAACATAAAGGGAGCAACAGAGCGTATTTCCCAAATGTTTCTAAAAATTCTATGCAAATACGCAATGTCAGTAACTTTTAAATGTCAAATATAACGTCCATCGCTAGTCTGACCTTCGGTGACTAAGCACGACGAGCACGATATACAAATCGGTGATTCAGCAGGATATCAACATAATACTGGTGCTCACTTAATAGCAGCTTACGGGAAAAGGAATAAAAAATAATAATAACACTTAAAATGTAACTTAAAATGCAATACTTATAGTATTTAATACGCAAAACAGTTTTGGGCAACAACAAAATCGTTAACTCTAGTAAAAGAACCTGATCTCACTTTAAAAACTCTTTATTATTTAATTTTGCAAACATGATTCATCTTCCATTCTCTTAATAACTAACTATAGCAACACAGAATTTTAATGTTTCTATATATAGTTTTTTATACATTCACTTTAAATCATACTGTGAGAATCGAAACAAATACCTCTCCTGAGCAACTTGACTTAGCCTATCTTACTAATGAGGCTTAAAAAAGTCGAATATATGTGGTATTCCCTGATGTTGCACTCCCTACTGGATACAGAACGATAACCCTAACGGCAATGGAAAGAGATGTCAGCAGGCGAACAAAATTTAATGAACAAAATTTATATCATTATGTATACTTTCCCTTCTGTCTTTGTGACCTGACAGTTGCCATTTGTATTCTTTAATGAGTACAGGGAAATACACTTATGAATTCTTTTTATATCTTTTGTCTTCGTTTGTTATCGACTGTAAAGATTAATTCTTTTTTTTTTTTTTTCTTTCTCTCTGCTGTTGGAATCTAACAGACGATTAGCAATTGTAGTACCAACTTGGATCATTAACAATGGTAGAACGTTCAAGCATCGTCATAGTAACCTTGGCTAACTCATGCGCAGTTGTTAATGTACAGCTTAGCAGCAGAGACAAAAGATGTTAAGGGAGTAATAATAATAACAGTAATAAAAATTATAATAAAACACAATAGTTGATTAATGTGGAACAATTCTATAAATGCATTTCGCTTTCAAATAAGGTTACACGAGCGATGAAGAACTCCCCCCCCCCCCACTTAAGAAAGGAACCAATTTAAAAAGTTCATAATTCTGGACAACAGCGACTGCTCAACGCTACACATAAAATGAAAAAAAAAAATATATATATATATATATACTAAGTTTTTTACACTTAAATCGATTTGTACACGAAATTAAAAAAAAATAAATTAAATTAAATAAATAAATTAATTAATTTTTCGCATACCATGCCTGTGATGACGAATTTAACCTGTCCTAAAGTAAAAAGCTTCCAAATATGAAATTAAATTATCACGTTTAAAAGTAGCGATGAAGTAGAGATAAGAAGACGTGAATCTAGAGCTAATACACTTTTCGCACAACTCGGAGGTCAACAGTCGTTTCTCTTAAAAACATTTCAGTAGTTTGTTACGCTGCAGTGGGATGCAGTCATCTGTTGTACATAATTAATTCCGGAACTTTTTTTTTCCCCCTCTGGTTTTCTTGCTGTTTCTACTCTAACACCTCTCAAAATTGATAAGTGAAATTGGTCTACTTATTAGATATGCTTTTAGCACACAAAACAGGAAGAACTTACCTGATTTCTAAGATTTATACGCTCCTTACAAAACAGCGAAGATTTGTTGTTGTTTTTTTAATTCTTTGCCTGTACTGATGAGATAAGACTGTCACCGATCACTTCGTAAAAGTGTTGTTAACCTTTTAGATTCTTCAGCAAAGGGCCAACTGCATTAACAAGGAAAAAAAATACTGAAAATGAATACTTCAACATTGAATTTAGTTTTAAAAATAAAAATTGATGTAATTAATTGTATTATTTATTTATTTACGATTAGCACACGCACGTCCCTTATTTTTTGGCTGTTTAAATACATTTCATATATTGGCAATTTTCTATTTTTAAGTAGAATACTTTTTCTTTTTTTTTTTTGATATTTTACGCGTGTGATATTCTCCATAGAGCTGCATTTGTAGCTAATTAGAGAGAACTTATCCACACACACACACAAAAAAAAAAAAAAAAAAAAAAAATAGAACTAACTTGAACTCATGTTAGTTCTATTTAACTGAATTGAAATTATCCGAAGAGATTCTATAGTAGAAATTTAATTTTGGCATTAAGTTGCATATTTGCTGCATTGTATCATAGCAGCGCCAAACTCAAACTTGCGAATCAGACCCAATGAACAATTCTCTGAATGCCTACGATTTACTAACAGAAATAAGTTGCATCAGTGTAATTTATTTCTGTTATAACCAACTGAATGTTAACTTGACATATACGAATTGCTAGGTGGGAAAACAAATAAGATATCCAAGATAAATATTAACATATATCTTATATAATCTCGGCTTCCTATCTCGCCGCTGAAAGCGGGTTTTATTTTGATTTTTCATTCAGTCAATTGCTTAATCGATCAGAAGAAGCAAAATATGTGAACATACACAAGAGCAAACTTGACCACCATTGCTCGTGTGTGTGTGTGTGTGTGTGTGTGTGTGTGTGTGTGTGTGTGTGTGTGTGTGTGTGTGTGTGTGTGTGTGTGTGTGTGTGTGTGTGTGTGTGTGTGTGTGTGTGTGTGTGTCATATAAAGAATGTTAAGAATATAATATATGATTTTGAATTTCCATGGAGATATACAAAGAGCTTTGAGCTTTTATAACCATTGTTCTTGTTAACCCAAATACGTTAATCTCAGCCAGGTGATAATGTCGCTAAGTAAGATTATGTGTTTTATTGTAGGTACGGTCGCCGTGGGGTTTTGAAGTGGCTACTTCGAGAGGCTAAGATGCCCGCATTAGAAACGACCAGCACCGGTGCTTTGGCATTACACTACGCCGCTGCTAAAGGATGCCTGGACTGTGTAAAATTGCTTGTAGAGTCATGTCCCGATCTAAGGTAGGATTTTTAACAATGATATTATTAAAATTACCCGTGGTTGGATAAGATTAATGATTGAGAGAGAGAGAGAGAGAGAGAGAGAGAGAGAGAATCAAAACGAATTCTAAGAGATCTTGCCTTAAAGTTTTACGAAGTGTAGGTGAAGTGGCTCTATTAATCACTCCGTAATGGTTCGAGTTCTTGACCTACACAACACAGACGGGAAAAACAAAGAAATGAATAAAAGGAAACAGAAACTGGAACAGATGATTAAGAAGAGTTCCCAGGCCTCGTTTCTCATAGAGGTAGTTATAGTTTGGGTAAAGTGGCAATTAAGGCTAAAATTTACCGTGTGTGACGAGGTCAGTGCCACACCCTTCTCTCGATGTTTGTCAGTAGAATTAGAGCAGTTTGAAACAAGACTGTGGTGGTATATTGTTGTCAGAGAGAGAGAGAGAGAGATGAATGAAACAAGAGTAGGTGGCTATCCTACTCTACATATTTTGTAGATTACACAAATTATCCGTTTAAAATTCATAAAACAAACAAAACGTAATATTTTTAGAGTTATTAGAGAAAGTGAATTCAAATAGAATTTAAAAAAATCCCATTTGAATTTCTATTTAAAAATCCTTTTAAAAATTCCTATTTTAAAAAATAGGCTTTTTTTAAAATCTTATTTGTATTTGCTACAATTATTATTTGGGCTTATTTCCCACAAATATGTATATATTATTTTCTTATTATTTTGCATATAGTACTACTATGCAAAATAGTAGGCTTATTAGTTTCATTTATTTATTTATTTTTTTTTCTTTTCTTTAAACTACCTCGGGAGCCTCTGTAACTCAGTCGGTTTCGACTATACCGTTTGCTTGGAAAAGCCTGGGTTCGAATCCCGTGTAGGACGAGAAGATCTTTTATCGGGACTTTTCATGAAGATGAGTTACAGAAGTTGAGGGTTTTTTCTCCCATAAATCTGGTTTTTTACGACCTCTTGACGTAGGTAGTAATGATTAGACCGACGAAAATTAGGTCCATTTTATTTCTCTCCAATTCATTTGAAAATTTGATCCATGATTCACAACTCTAGCTCGCTATAGATTAAAATTCTATAGTAATGTGAAACATAGCCGTTTCTAGAATTCCCTCAAAAACCAATCGAAGACTAAAAAGGATAACAAGGGTAGAATTCTCATTTGCTGTAATGGAAGATAGGGCTATAATGCCAAGATACAACCGAAATTAAACCCCGCGCGCGCGTGTGTGTATATGCATAAATATTAAAATAATGTTTTTATTTTAATATTGTAAAATAAGCAGGGCCGCACTTATGTACAGGCGGACAAGGCTCTAGCTGTCCCCCCTCCCCCGAAAAATTAGGGCCAATTGAAGGACCCTGCCCGCTTACGAGTTACTCCATCCAAATCTCGTCCGTTCGTCCAAGACTGGTTGAGTCCCTTGATTATGGGTTTTAAGCAATTAAATGCAACTTGCTTCTCCACTGCTGCATTCCCGAATAGCAAGTAATTCATCTTTGTAAATATGTGTGTTCACGAGGACGGTTTGCCTATTTTCAGGGATAAAAAATCTTTGACCTTCGTATGAGACAGGTAACTCACATTTAATTGAAAGAGATCAGATAAAGGTTCCTCACATCGTGCACGGGAATCGAACCCAGCAGATCTTTCCAACCAAAGGGTTCTGTCGAAGCCAACTGACGCTCTAACGAGTTGTCAAGAGTAAATAATCAGAGAACCTTGTTTTTTATACACACGCATGATATTTTTTAAAGTCACTTCAGGCTTCCAATAAGCAAATAGCGATGTCACATTGAGCAGTGAAAATAATCTGCCGTCTAAGTACATCCACGGTTATCCATGCCACAGTGAGATTCGAACCCGCAACCTACAGAAAGTGGAAACACTGCCTATTCGGACAACAAGGTGTCGGTAGATTTGAGTGTGGGTGTTATAATTACGTCAGAGAAACAAGGCTATATGACAATGTAAAGTAATGATTTTTTTGCGTGTATCATTGTATAAATGCACCGTCTGAAGCTTCCAAAAGTGATCCAGATTAAAAGAGAACATCATCGATAGTTCGAGTCGATAAAAGCAAGAAATAGAAAATGGATAAATGGCATGAAAAAAAAAAAAACAGAGAGAGGGAGAGAAGAAACGAGTGAAATCAAAAAGAAAAAGAAAAGTAAGGAGAGTGAGAGAAAATAAATGGTGTTCGATCAGAGGAAGAAAGAAAGCAAGAAAAAATAACGAAAACGGGAGATAGATCGCGTGAAAATAAGATATTAAAAAGTAGAAATAGAAGATAAATAAATAAATGAACCAGAAAGATGACAACGAGAGAGAGAGAGAGAATAAATAACATGACAGATGGACAGAGAAAAAGAGAATAAGTACAGTAATTAAAAAAAAAAGAGAAAAACGGACACGACAAAGAGGAAATGAAAAATAAACATGAATAATTTTAAATGCTGCACCTAAACGGCCAAACTTGGAAGACATATCGTTCAACATGATGTCTTCTCTCTCTCTCTGTCTCTCCCCCCCCCCTTTCTTCTTTCCTGAAGGGAAAGTTGACAAAATACATTGATGCAAAATTTGTGGGGCGTGTTTTACATCTCTCTCTTTCTCAAAGACAGTTATTTTTTCAGCATCTTTCGTGTTCTGTAATCCGTCGATGCAGTTAAAAAGCACATCGTAAAAGAGTCGAAAGAGTCTTAGTTGTTTCGTACAACAGGAACAGGGCGCATTGACCTCGTCAAGGCTACCATTTGACGGGGTTACCCACCATTCGCACAGCAGCAGCAGCAGATAACAGTCATCATCAGATGTCTATATTCCATACACGACCGCTCTGCAATGTCGTTCGCGCTATTTCATCCCCGGAAGCTGCGCATTTGTAAAGAAAAAAAAAAACAAGTTAGGTATGAAAGGCATCTTTTATCACCGTTTTTCGCTAATGTGTCGTTATAAGAGTGTTGCCTCGTTTCTGGTGTGCGTGAACATGCAGATGGATTCTATCTGAATAAAGAAACGCCGCTCTCTCTCCTTGCGATTACTCTGTGAATGGAGGAGCTTCACTTGGTTAATCCTCTTCACTTTTCCTTCCGAATTCCCTCCCCCAAGCTAATGAATTCAGGATCAGATTTTGCGCAATACGTTTATACATATTAGCAATGACGTCACGTGGCTGGAATTCGTGGGGGTGCTGCAACTTTCGCAATATACATACACACTGTAAGTACAGTGTATACGTGTTTGGATAAAATATCAAAATTATGGTAAAAATTAAAAAAAAAATTAAACATGAAAAAATATTGTTCATTATCGATAAAATTATACCGTTCAGTATAATTCAAAATTATTTAAAAATAAAATATATTCTTAACTACAAAGATAATAAGCTGAAAAGCCATTTTACCGGCGAATTTGTTAATTAAGAGGGAGATGTTAAATCCCGTTTTATTTTATAGCCGGGTACGAAACTCGGGTCGAAATCCATTGAAACTCTATGGAGGTTGATGGATTTCGACCCGAGTTTCGTACTCGGCTATAAAATAAAACGTGATTTAACATCTCCCTCTTAATAAAATATATTCTTGTTTTGTTTCATGAAAAAAGATTGTTTATTATCGATAAAATTATACAGTTTAAGTGTAATTCAAAATTACTTAAAAATAAAATCCATTCCTTTAATTACAATTAAAGGAATGGATTTACAATTTTTGGACATTACAATTAAATCCTTTAATTGTAATGTCCAAATATTTAAAGAGACGGAGTAAACACGATAAACACTATGAAAACTCCACTACTGGCGCAAACTGCATATAAACAACACTGGAACTGCGTGACGGACAGTGCCTCATCACACTAATAGCTCGCATCTCACTATGACTTGCGATGCGAGCGTAGTGATATGCACGTCAGCAGCAGCACTGTGGTAAACACAGTGCTGCTAGCGTCCTTCGCCCTCCTAAGTGCTACAAGATGGATTTTTATTATTTTTATACAAAAAAAGAGAATTGTATAGGATTGTTGATGATAAAATTAAATATTACAAGCAAATATAAATAAATTAATAAATATATTTATATATCGAGAAAAATTGAGGGATGCTGCAGTTCCGCAGTGCCTATGTACGAGCCGCCCCTGCATATTAGCATAAGGAACGATTTTCAAAATGTGCTGCCATCATGCGAATATAATAAAACTTAGATTTGTAGATAGTGATTATATGAGTTAACATTGTAAAAGTAATGTAAATATGTTATGAAGATGAAAAATGCAAAAATGTATCCCTCCTATGATGTCCCATCTGAGAATAGGTATTTATTTGAAACAGTGGAACAATCATTAAGCGAAACGGCCCCAATATTCTGTTTGGTTTGACTACTGTCTTTTATATTACACACTAGACTCAATTCTCTCTGTAAAAAGATAAAAAGCATTCAACAAACGATCGATCGCTTGTTCTGCTTGGCTTCTTCGTCACCTGTCTAGAATCACTCAGAATTCTCAAAGTGCAACAGCGTGACCAACAAGACCACCAAACACATTCTTGAGCAGAGATATTGGCCGACTAAACGGCACTCAGCAACATCCTCCTTCATCCCCCCTCCGCCCCAAACACAGCTCACATCACTGGATTCAGCTTCAGATCCGGAACCCGTCTCTTTGTAAGCTACGCTCAGTAACAGCTTAGTGACATTCTCCAGATTACAGTCACGGTTAAATGGCCCTGTTCCAAGTCCGAATCTTCTGTGTCAGTCCCCCCTAGTCTTCTTCCGTTGCTCATGTGATATAATCATGGAAAAGACACTGTCAGTATAGTAGTGCATAAAGTGCTACATACAAACAAGACTTTTATTCATAGTCACACACACACACACACACACACACACACACACACACACACACACACACACACACACACACACACACACACACACACACACACACACATTTATTATATTTATTATGAATTCTTGAATGCCTTTCCATTCCTCACAAGGGATGGGGTCTGCCTTTTAGTCCCTTTGCTCTTTTGGAAATCAGTAGGTAACTAGTTATCATTTTTCATCATAGCCACAGTTGAGAACATTTCTGCAGTGTGCTAAACGAAAGACGATGGTCTTAATACTATCAAGGTATTTACAGTATTTGCATTTATTAGTGTTATATTCTCCGGTCGATTTTCTGAGTTGCAGAATTAAAAACGCTAGTTTTTATAGATTTCGTCCTACACATTTAACCCTCAAAAAATTCTGGTTATGTACATTGTTTCCGAGATAGTGTATGTGTGTGTGGGGGGGGGGGGGACGCTATTATTCACTTGCAATAAAATCAAATAATTCAGAAATTGGTTAAAAAAAACTTAGAAAACATTCGTTTACTGGATGACTAGACTCGAATCTATAAGTTCTGCAGATCTAGCTCGTTGAATATTATATATACAATAAAAAGTAATTAAAAAAATACTTAGCCCCACTCACGGTGGGGGTAACATAATACTTGAAAATTAAGCTTTTGATTTTTTTATTTTCCTAAAATTAATGCTTTTCTTGAGAGAGAGAGAGAGAGAGAGAGAGAATTCTACACAGTATGGCTACAAGTTAACAAGATAATGGCTTAAACCACAGACCACGTGTTTTGATTTTTTTGGCCACAGTAGTGATTATTCAGCAATGGTTCATCTACTGTTTATTTCCCACTAGCACTGAGTTAGTCGGTCTCAGCTGTGGGTTGTTTCCCCCCCCCCCACCCACGGTGCTCTGGTTTTCTCTTTGCAAACTAAAACTGACTTTGAACACACTTTCAATTGAGCTACATTTTAATCCTGGTATAAATATGAATTTGCGGTTTTTGTGGAGTTCAAGCCGTTGTAATCTCTTATGGACATGTCTTCTGATAATATTGATGCTGCTAATATATATATATATATATATATATATATTTTTTTTTTTTTTACATAATCCAGAGACTCTGCTTTAGAAATCCAACAGATTTTTTTCAATACGTTCTCACACTGGACGATGAAATTCATCCCAAAACATCCATTCCCACGACAGGATTCTAACTAGTCAGTCATCCAGGTCGGCAAAGCTTGTTTGCTTCAGATTCCTGAATTCCACACTCTCCCGGATTGCATCACGCTGTTATTGCTGCCGTACTTTTAATGGATTTTGGGACAACCGCTCGTGATCTATCATTTTTTGACACATGCGCATCTTCCACGTCTATGAGATAATTGCTTACCTTTAATTATCTCGTGAGTCTGTTGGCGATGCTTCTTTTTGTTTCCCAAACGTGCCATTGTTTAAAGAGCATTTTTTTTTCTCTCTATTTAGAGAAGATTTTAGTTATGACTACAGGACAGAACTGTTTGGTTTCTCAAAGACAGTAAAATGTCTTTCGCCTCGTTAACGAGGAAGCAGATTGGGTTTGGGGAATCATATACACAATTTCGGAAAGTTGAATTGGTATAAATATTGTGTTTAAATAATAAATAATAAAATTTTAATAATAATAATAATAATATTCATATGGGGTTTTCCTCCCTTTCTACCCGTCCCTTTGGGGAAGGCGGGTTGAGCCCTCCTGAGGAAGGATTAAGTATATATTTTTTATGACTAGATCCGTGTGTGCTCAGGGAGCCGGTTTGCCTGTTCTGAGGGACGAAAAACCCGCGTTTCAGGGTGAAAAATCCCTTCACCTCCGTGTGAGACCAGCTAACTCACCTTTAGTTGAAAGAGACCAGATAAAGGTTTCTCACGTCATAGACGGGAATCTAACCCAGGTCTTTCCAACCAAAGGGCCTCGTACCGACTGAGCTACGGAGTCTCTACGACCACGCCGACTACAAACCACCGACACTTCATTCAGTTTATATCCTATGCTTGATTACGTAAACACTTGATTAATTTACAGGTATAGACATTATCAAAGTGTTCATAAAAATAATGGTTTAAGTATTATGAACTTTTAGCAGGTCGGGAATGCCAAGCTTATCCTTTCAGTACGCGAGAGAAAATTTCTGTATTGCTTTGATTAAAGAAGGTTAAAATAATTGCTTTATTTATTCTTGTTTTACTCGCATTTCTTTTAGACACACACAGTTATTATTATGCAAATTCACTTCCCGTTTGTCAAGTCTTTAACACCTTGAAGTTTAATGGATGTGCTTGGGGTGTTTTACCATTGATTGTCAAACCTACTTAATAATCGTCAGAAATTCCTTTTTTAAAACAATTATTCAACCGGAACTGCTCGAAGCGTGTCTTTTAGCATGGAAATCATATTAAGCTATAATTGGACGATATAAATACTAAGACAAAAATATTTACTTCTTATGCTTCGAGACTATTTTGCACTATACTGTTAAATCGAGAACATGTTAAGGGAAGGCCATTCAAAGATGGGGGAGGGGGGATTCTTAGACATGCAGGTAAATTGTGTGGGGTATCACGTGCTTACTATTCGGTATTACCTTACTCATACCCAGTCGATAATCCGGCCACGGTTTTGCGATTTAAAAGTTTTTCTTCCCAATATTTATATAACGGAGAATTGTTTATATTTACAGGACAATCAGGCGAGAAAGTATGAAAGTAGATATAATAAGCAACTTCCCCACCTTATCCTAGAATTATGGTTACGAAATCAGAGGATATTTGAAAGATCGTGAGCCTGTTAGACTCACTGATGATGTATTCTTTTTGGATATTGTATTCCATACATTTAAAAAATAAATAAATAAATAAAATAATAATAATGGTTTTTACGTTTAAAATTAATCGGCGGTGCTATCGTAACGCATCGGTAGCAAGGATGCCAATTCTTTCTCACCTTCAGTCGAAAAGTCCATATAAATACTACTTATGTCTTAGTCATCTTGAGGAGTGACTTTCACAAAGTGCAACTTATGGTCATTTATGAAGCAGAGATCCAACTTGTGGATCTGTACTTCATAAATGGCCATAAGTTGTTCTACAACTTATGGCCATTTATGAAGTGGCCCAACGAAAGCAGTGGCCCAACAAAAGATGGTGATGATGATGAGATAAAAGTACAGTATAGTGAAATACTCTCCCCTGATAACGAAGTGGCTAGTCGTAGATATCCCTGAGTGCAACTTTTATTGCTTGCTAACGTTAGATTAAACATGGGTGAAAACAAGAATATAATTTCTTATGAAATATATTATATTCATAACATTCCATGCAAAAAAACATATCTCTGCTAAAGCACACCTGATTCCGACGGCCTCCATAATATGGCCAGTGTATCAACTTAACAATTTAGTTTATTTGGTTTCATGAAGCTAACAATAGATAAATGGCTTGATTTTAAGTTTTAAATGGCTTGATTTATTCCCGCAAATTCATGTCTTCGATGGTTTGATTTTATGAAACAGATGTTTTTAAACCGAGTTCTCGAAGACTGGATTGAAATCGTTATCAAGAAGCGTCCAATTTCACGTGCTTTAGATTGTAAACGCCTGCACTGCGTCTAAAAAAAAAAAAGGTTAAATCTGTTGCACGAAATTAGGCGAAAATGTGTATATAATCAAAATGAGGAAAATCAGAGCTAATTTATTATTAACTGATCACTTGATTTCTTTTCTTTTCTTTCTTTTTTTGTTGTTGAATTTATTTATTATTAGTTTTTTAAGATTTTTTTTCCCTGTAAGAGGTAGTCACGCATTCTTTACCCATTTATACGAACGGAGTGCGCAGACATTTGGAATCATCACTAAACTTTTTGAGTCAGTCCAATTAAATAGCAAACATTTTAAGTATCCATGCAAAATGATGGTAATATCCCTACAAGAAAGAATGCTTGCTATCTTGCATATTCACCGCAACTATAGTAAGATATTAAGGGGTCATTGTATGTACACAGCGAAACGAAGTCACTTCCGATGTCATTAATATAAGAATTGCCACTTCTGTATCAATACTATCATTGATACAGTTATTATAATTAATATCCCATACATCGAGATATATGGGATATCGAGATATATGGCATTCACGTCTCACAAGTCAGACACAAGACAATATACACAAGCGTAAAAAATATCCACCAGAAAACTACAGAATATAATGATACCACAGTCTGCCCATAATGATACTATCTCATCTCATCTTCCCTTTAGTGTTAAACTCAATGGCCTTTTACTACCAATTAATTTGAATTCTGTTCTTAGAAAAAACCTGATGCTGCTTATGAGAGGGCATATCTTATGGCCTGTTTACGTGATGGAAAAACTCGAGTTCCAAGGAATAAAAATCCCTATCACTTCCGTGTGAGAACTCATTTTAACCTGAAAAGTCATGGTAAAAGTTCTTCGCATCCTAAACGGAATTCCAACTCAGGTCATTCCAACTAAAAGACTCTTTATATACTTTATGTTGTTTTTTTTTCAAACCAACATAAAATAATTAAATTTTATTTATTTTTTTAATTATTTGTTGAAAAAATAAAGTAAGTTTTGGGGCCTGTCCTATGTGGAGTCGACAGAAAAAAAAAAAGTATTATGGACAAACTGGAAAAAAAACTATTGAACAACAGATCACGAGAAATTTGAGGTCACAATGTCTTTTCAAGACAATTGTTATCCTCGGCAAATCACAGATAATTTGTAATGCTTCGTAAATCCTGCACCGTTGTATGCAGGAGACAAAAACAAAAGCAAAAAGATCTTAGAATTTACAGAGTTCATGTTAAATCCCAGCAGCTTAAATTTTAACCTTTCTGACTACTCACAGATGTGATTCAACTACTACACAGAAGATAGGAAGACCATGCATGCGTAACAATAGGCTACTAAAAGGTATTTTAAAAGACTATAAATCCTCTCTAATACCGGTAATTTTTTATGTACAACTTTTTGTTGAAATTCCTACATCTGCAGAAATCCTACGCAAGAAGAGTTAGTCTTTTATAATTTTATAATTTCTTTCCAGCATGTTCCTCATATACTATATATGTGTATTATTAACTGTGGAATTATTACTACACACATATTATTGGTGCAAAGTTTGTAAGTTTGTAATGATTTTTTTTCCCCCGTAAATAGCTATTACGTGCTAATTACTGCGGGGTTCGGAGACCATAGCCTAAATTCTCTAATGAATTCAAAATCTCCATCATAAAATGATGGAACGCAGTTTTTAACGTCTTCAATCGTTAATCAAAATGTTTAAAAAAAGTGTTGTCTTAATTGCTTCCAAGAATTCATGCGTCAACACTTGACAAGCATCGCTGAATGAGGCAAAGTGGAATTTTTGTTTTCCCCCAAAACAACGAGGTTATCAGCATTTTTGATGAAGCATAAAAGAAAAAGGAACTTGCAAGTAAACAGAGAGAAATGAGTTGGCCATTTTCCAAAGAATACAAATAGATGAACATATAACGTAATCCCTGAAGGTCAAACAAGGGCGTGAATCGATTTCGAAATTTGTTACGCAACCCCCGATGAAAGGAAGTTTTTTAATAATGAAATCGTCAACGTTCCCATCAGGAAGCAGGTAGCTTGACAGGCTGCTATTAACAAAGATCTTGGAGTCTGCGACTGCATTTAAGTGTAATTAGATCAGCTAGGATTTCGTTGTTCTTGCAAAATCTTTCTTTGGTTGGTTATTTCACTTGCAATACCTATTTTTGCAAAGAATGCGATCCTTGACTTGCTTACAATGAAAATTTTGACTATGTATTTTTTCAATTTTGGCAATTTCGTGTTAAGGTGAAATACCAATAGGAACTAAAGACCACTACAAATGTTTCCAGGATGCATATTTTTTATATTAATCGCAGTATACCACAGTGATGATTCAAATTGTGTTCTCCTTTAAGTAATAAAAATATGCAAAATATGTACTTTACGAACATAAAAATGGGAGAGAAATTAAATAACCAGTTTTTCGTAATGACTTTAAGTAAATAATTTTGCCAAATTTCAATAAATTCTATTAAATGGTCTCCAAATAATAGCCGTAACTCCTAAAATTTAGGTGGTGTCGAATAGTTTGGTTTTATCATCGACTATGGGAAGGCAGGTTTTCAGACACTAGCTTAAACCTTAGGCAGTGTTATAATGAGAATCAATGTAAGATACGCATTAAGTATCTTATATGAATACTTGATGAACAAGTCTGTAGACTAGTCTAAAGCTAATGCAGTTGTAACGTGTTGTGAGCATCATATCATGGCCCAGAAGGTTTTCATCGTTATCATTCTTTCCAGTACCAAGCCAATGCAATGCCAAAGTGAAACATGCGTTTAATGGCTGGTTTTCCTTGTTTAATACTTGTGTTTCTTTCCAGGATGTAAACATTCCTTCTGTCTTCGTAATACAGGCTTATTTAATAATAATTGAAAATGGCTCAGAAATTTTTTTTTATCATAAACGGAATTTGAACTCAGGAAAATGATGTGATCTGACGTGACCACTCAGCCAAGGAGGGGTTCGTGTTTTTTTTCCTTCAGTTAAAGAGTGCTGCCGCTACCGACTGCACTGTGCAGATGCTTGTGCAGCATCTTAGGTGTAGTTATTCATGTAAATGGAATTCTAATAGAAATTACTTTTTGACCTACTGCAACTTTTGTTTCCAAAGTATATAGATTTGTGACAGATGTTCAACTCAGAATCGTTTATTATTATTATTATTATTATTATTAATTCAGCGCACATAGTCCGACATTTAACAGTTATATTCAATCTACTCAGCATGTGTTAATTCCTCTCAGAGCATTTCCCCAGGTCGACGATGGATTCTTATGTTTTGCTCGAATTTTTGATTTTCATCAGCTTATTCAAGATGTTTCAGGATATTTCGTTCGCAGAGCGATTAGTACCGGTTATTTATGCAGTTCTTGGAATTCGTATAAGAAAACAAGAAAACCAGTTGAGTGGCAGTGTGTTTTTCCTGTTAGATATTTACTGTTTACCGATGTCAATGTTTCCACATCTTTACGCAACTTTCGTATTCTCCTCTTGCGTACTGATTGATCAAGTAGCAATTTAGTGCTGCATAAATAACAAGGTATTGACGTCATCAGCTGACTGACCGCCAGTTGCCCTCCAGCTTGTATGAATCTTCACCTTTTTTTAACTAAAAAGGTCGAAATTGCTGAAATTCAACATAGCTAGCCCCCAAATCTTACTGGTAGGTGTGGATGTCTTCTTTAATAGCCAAAGAAAATTGGCAGAAGGAAGTGAATATCTTGAGATATTTTAAAACTATATTAAGTAAGTGTGAGTGACAAGTTTCAAGAAACAACCCGAATCTGACCATAGCATCTCACAAGTGAGATTCATGGAGGCGTTTAAAACGAGACGAGTACACCGTTTTTTATTTATTTATTATTATTATCGCCATACCTTGCAGCCTTTCTAAGTGGATTAAGGTCATCCAAGGTCCTCACCCCCTTCTCGGTACCCCACTAATTGCTGAACGATCATTTGTATTCTCCAAAACTGGTAGCAAAATTAGATATCTAGTACTTAAGGTCCGCAGGGTATGTCAGACGTCCTGATAGGCGGTTGTAATTCGTTTGGCCCGGCTATCATTCATTGATGATTACATATTGACGTGCGTCAAGGAGTATCCCCGAAACCTACAAACGCAGGATTCAGTAAATGTAAATATAAATACGGTTTAACATGCCATGCGCAATGGGAGTTCTTGATAAGCAGTGCGATGAGTTTTTGATGTTTGTTTTGCATTTGAGAAGCGTAAAATATTTTTAAATATATGAGCTTCCTCGTGTATTTAAAATTTATTTATTTGCTTGAGCTTCCTCAAGTAACAGCTCAATAAATTAGGCTTCATTCTTCTCATGAGATTTCACCGTTCTCCAACAGTGTTAGAATAATTAAAGTTATCCATGGTGGTTACTCGTTTAATATTCAGCGAGTTGTCTGGCTGATGCATTTAGTTGTCACCAGCAAACTGATCTGGTGGTAACAACACCCGACCATGTATTTGCTCTTGTTAGACTCCACCTCACTCCAGACAGCTTCAAACTTACTACTGCATGGAAAACTATTACTAATATTGTAATCATAGCATTCTACCCTAAATGGAATCAAACCATCCGATATCATTAGCAGAATCCTTTCCTCTCCTATCTCGTCTATCTTTCCCAAAAAATAGTGCCCCCCTTTACACTCGATACCATTTATTATATCTGTCGTAGAGAGCCAAGTCTCACTAATGTATACAATCTGAAGCCATAACGTATTCACCAAGGCAACAGACTCAATCCCTTGGATCCTAATACTCCTGCTATTTGTGTCTTTTTTTTTTTTGGTACAGTCACCTCTGTAATCTGCATGACCTAGATGGACAACTTGCCGATCTGTCTTTGTATCTAACGCCTCACTTATGCAGATATCCTCGCACATAATAAATCGAAAACTGATATGGAGCTTCCCTCAACCCTTAGCAACACTGGAATGGGGGAAGCAAGATGGACAGCATCCAATCTGTGCTTCAAATGGAATGCCAGAAATCATATCCGAAGTAGGCCTTCCACAGCCAACTACAGAAGACGTGAAACATACATATATCTTGCAAATCGGTACGGCTATGGTGGCACTCAACTCGTCCAACATTCACAAATTATACGCAACCCTAATTTAAATGCTAGCAGATATCTCCATTAGATATCTCTTATCATCTCAACATGCATTCACCACGTGGGATCTATTCTACCAGAGTAGAGCCACTAAACCCGATGCAGACACATTGACAAATGTGGAACAATGCTCTTCCCAACCCATACGAAACTACAAATTTAACCTTGATTTGGCAGAAAACTTCTTTTCTGCGACCGAATCGGAACAGTCCGGCATGTCCATCTGGAGTGCCCCGTTAACAGTCAATTACTGATCCGTTTGTCTCCGGAAATTGCAACCCTAACCTACCGTAATCTGCACTCTGAAGAAGAATACCTCAACCTTATTCAAGAACAGCCAAGAAAGCATCCAATTATCACAACACCTTCACCGAGAGAGAGAGAGAGAGAGAGAGGCAGCTGACCACCTGCTTACAGTCTTCATGAATAAGGTGAGAAGCCTTCTTCTCCATCATCATCATCATCATCACCACAAAGAGAAGAACAACACCCTTGATCTCTTCTATCAACACTGCAACCAAAGGAATCAACCTCTAAGCAGGGGCAACAGTATCATCATCAACTTTTTAACCTTGTGAATGTAATATTTTATTGATCAATATGTAAGCTCTCTGCCTGAGTGCAGAGATATCCATTTTAATTAATTCCGAGTGATCTTTAAACATAAGTTTGTTATCTTTCAATACATAAAGAAATAATAAGTCGAACCGGACGAACACACACAATTACTTTTTCTCATAATAATGATTATGCTCCACGATTATGTTCAGTCGTATTATTGACACAGTTGCATGGCTCGCTCTTATGCATGGATACTCACCTCCCTTCCACCTTGATCTAGTTCCCTTGACTCTCCATATTAGGTCTCATACCAAGAAATACAAAAAAAAATGTTAAAAAAAATAAATAAATAAAATAAAAATAATAAAAAATAAAAAATCATATATCATTGTTGTTGTGCAGATATATCGCTAGGCCTTTCTGGTATTGTGTGTGTATAAAATGATTACACACTAAATATAATTAAAGATCAAAGATAGTTATAGGTCTCTTTAAAATACATTTATGAAATCAATAAATTAAAAAAAAACACATAGTGGTGTATATATTTAAATATATACAAGTGTAACATTAACATTGTCAACATCAGTATCTTCTAGATTCTTCTTTACGTCAAAGAGGAATTGTTCTTCTTCTTTTTATATTCTTCTACTGAATATAGAAATATTTCTAAAGTTTTGGCTTAATTTCATGTTTAGATCGCTCATATCTTCGCTTCACAAGTCTGAGAATGTTTTGATTTTTAATTTATTGACCAAATATCGTTAAGTCATTATTTCATTTTTTTTTTAACTTAAAGGAACCTTTTGAACACACACATACTGTCCGATTACAGATCCGAGACCCTCGGCTGGCAACGTGCCAAAAAGAGTCAATTCATGTTGAAAGGGAGAAGGGAATAAGGCGATGTACGAATTCGTTACCAACACGCGAAATCACGTGCTTTATATGTAAACGTTTCCAACAGTTGTACAAGCAAAATAGTTACCACTTTAAAAACTAGAATTTTCATAAAAGAAAAGCTAATTTTCCGATGTCTAATAATAAACACTCATCCCACGAAACGCATTGATTATCCTATTATCGGAATGGATTCGCCTTCTCCTGGTATGAGAAGTGTCGAGGGGTCTCGTATCTGTGGTCGAACATTTACTTCTTTGCTTCTTTCGTCAATAAATTTTCTAAGATAAGTGAAACTGAATTTTCTCCCAATGACCAGAGCGGGTTGTTGTGAGTGACAAGAGCTCAATATGACAAAACGGTGTGTTACTTATTGGACTAATAATTTTAACGGAAATTTTTTCCCCATTTGCAACCTCCTCCTGAAGATGCTATCTTAATTTTACATATTCGTGCCTGTGAATAATTATAAAATGAACCTACGCATTTACAGACATAGGACACACACCGGGAGGCATAGGGCTAACCACCTTATCCTCGGGACCGGTACTGCTTGAAAGGGCTTAGAATGACTCCGTAACAGGCCAATAGGCCTAATACGAAAAAGGAAGAAGAAGATATAATAAAAATTGAAACGTATCTTCTCATCAAGGATTAGGCATTTGCCTATTCCAGTTACATTGGTCTATCTATCTTGCAATTGATCTTTTCCCATTCTCTCTTTCTCTCACTTTTTCCATCTCTTGGTTGTATTTATGCACTTACTTTGGTAGTCGATATTTTTCCACCCGACGTAAATACTCATTCTATTTCTCTCTAATATTACTATTGCATCACGCCTCCAAGGAGCTCAAGGATTCTTCGATACACATTTTTAATGTTTCCACTACTTACTTAATCCACTAACTACACACACGCCATCTATCGCCAATCACCAATAGTATTTTTGTCTATAAATTTTGTGTTCTCCTGGCTGATTTGTCTATATGCGGGATAAAAAATCCAGTTTCCGGGAGAGTGTTTACTCTACTACCTCCGCATGAGTTCGGCTAACTTGCCTTCGTCCACATAAAGATTCCTCTCGTCACGACGAGAATCGAACTCAGATCCTTTGCAGTCGAAGGGCGAGCAGCTCTTTAATGTTTTTATTTAAGTTAATATACCTAACTTCCTTTCGAATAGCTTCCTTTTTTTATATACGATCTAATCATTCTTAAAGATCATCTAATTTCTACTGCCTGTAGAAATTTTCACCTTTCTCTGTAACAGTTCATATTTCTGAACTATATAACAGAGTAGAGAAAGTGGCCATCACTTTTATATAATGCAAGCCATAATTTCTCTTTATATATTTTATCAAATGCTTCCTTATCATAACACTGGCCAACAAAAAAAAATTTTTTTCCTGCTGATTATGATCTGACACTTATTTTTTACTAATTTCGGTGCGCTGATTTCAAATATCAAACCCATTTTTCTCTATCACGTGAGGTTTTTCCTCTATGGCATTTTCTTTTTGCTAATTTGTAAGTTTTTGATAGTTTTAAGGAGGCAGTACTATTGAGAGGATCAAAAAAATCGATTTTTTAATATTATTTTCTGAAAGTATGTACTTTTAAAAATCTGTTCCTAACTTTTTATTAAGAAATTCGAAAAATTCCCGAAGATATAGCCTATTATTCAGAGCGGTGCGCAGATCAGAATCGGAGCGCTCACCGCTCTGGCTTGTTAGTAAACGAATAAATGCGTAAGAACCTGCAACGGCACGTACTGGCGCTTTGAATGCGAGAGAGGCCGATAACCGACCTAATACATTTAGGTGATGAAAAGTAGGCGATGACAACTGCCTAAAACAAATGAATGCTATATGCGTCATAGCGGACAAAGAACGATCGAAATCAGTCAATCGTTAATCGATCGTGAAAGTATGATGAGCGCTTATAACGTTTCAATAGTCTCTGGTTTGTTTTGTTTTGTTAATTGCATGTTAGTCGGCAGTGAAGAAAATACATCATGTCTACTACTCGAAATTATGTCAATAGTGTAGATTCCTTCTGCTACATTTGTGGCCGCTTTACTGTTCCCAGTCAAAGGACAAATATCACTGATTTCGTTAAGAAAGTGTACTTTGCATACTTTGACGTAAAAATTGCAGATCAGGACAAGTCATGGGCTCCAAATAAAGTGTGTAAGTCATGTGTAGAAAATTTATGAGAGTGGAGCAAGGGAAAACGCCAAAAATTAGCTTTTGGCATTCCAATGATTTGGCGTGAACCGAAAAATCACGTAGATGATTGCTACTTTTGTTTAGTTCAGACTTCTGGTTATAATAAGAAGAATAAGAAAAAAAATGTGTATCTAAATCTCGACTCAGCAATTCGGCCAGTTGCTCATTCCAATGAAATAGCCGTGCCAATTTATAAAGGACTTCCTTTACTTGAGAACGAGCATGATCGGGATATGCCAGATGTTCTTGAGGAGCAAGACCCGGATGTTGATTTAGACAATGAAAATGTAATTTCTAGTTCTGGACCGTTTTACTCAAGCGGAATTGAATGACTTAGTAAGAGATTTGGGCCTATCAAAGGAATCATCGGAATTGTTAGCTTCAAGATTAGATGAAAAAAACTTACTGGAGCAAGATACGAAGATAACTTTTTATCGTAGCAGGGAAAGTAATCTTGTACAATATTTTAAACACGAGTGTGGGTTGTTTACTGTAACAATGTGTCAGGTTTACTAACTGAAATGAGTGTTGTACAATATCATCCAAATGAGTGGCGTTTATTTATCGACAGTTCAAGCAGAAGTCTCAAGTGTGTCTTACTACACAATGGGAATGTATATGGCTCAATTCCTATTCAGTCCACTTAAAGGAAACATATGAGGACATTAAAAAGGTTCTGAAGTTATTAAAATATACAGACCATAACTGAATCATCTGTGTGGATCTTAAAATGGTGAACTTTTTACTTGGCTTTCAAAGAGGATATACAAAGTTTCCGCGTTTTCTATGATTCTGGTATAGTCGAGCTAGAAACCAACACTGGAGTCAGAGACATTGGCCTCTTAGAATATCCTTAAATGTTGGAGAACAGAATGTTATAAATCAACCTTTAATCGACAGAGAAAAAATCATTTTTCCACCTCTACACATCAAACTAGGTCTTATGAAGCAGTATGTTAAAGCTTTAGATATACAAGGTGACTGTTTCCAATGCATATGTGAAAAATTTCCACGACTTAGTTATGAAAAAATTAAAGCCGCTGTATTTGATGGACCGCAACTTAGAACTTTAATGAGAGACCCAAATTTCATCAACTCTATGAACGAAATGAGAAAGAGGCCTGGACTTCATTTACGATGGTTGCGAATAATTTTCTTGGAAACAAAAAAGCGTGCAATTACAGAGATCTAGTAGAAACAATGCTTGAAAATTTCCAGCGCCTAGGTTGCAACATGAGCATAAAGCGTCATTTCCTATACAGTCATCTTGCTAGATTTCCCGAGAATTTAGGTGCTGTAAGCGATGAACAAGGCGAAAGATTTCATCAAGACTTAAAAACTATCGAAGATCGGTACCAAGGAAGATGGGATTCTCACATGATGGCCGACTACTGTTGGAGTATTCAAAGGGATTGCCAAAACAGAACACACAGCAGAAATTGCTACAAACAAAAATTTATTCCCTGAAACTCATGTGTAAGTAAAATTGTTATTTATTTTATAAATATTCTTGTAATTTTTAATGAATATTGTTAAGTAGTTATGTATCTAATTATCGGCCTCTCTCGCATTCAAAGCGCCAGTACGTGCTGTTGCAGGTTTTTACGCATTTATTCGTTTACTAACAAGCGAGAGCGGTGAGCGCTCCGATTCTGATCTGCGCACCGCTTTGAATAATAGGCTATATCTTCGGGAATTTTTCGAATTTCTTGATAAAAAGTTAGGAACAGATTTTTAAAAGTACATACTTTCAGAAAATAATATTAAAAAATCGATTTTTTTGATCCTCTCAATAGTACTGCCTCCTTAAAACTATCAAAAACTTACAAATTAACAAAAAGAAAATGCCATAGAGGAAAAACCTGACGTGATAGAGAAAAATGGGTTTGATATTTGAAATCAGCGCACCCAAATTAGTAAAAAAACAAGTCTCATAGAAAAGTCAGCAAAAATTGTGTTGGACAGTGTAATCTACAAAAGCCAAATGCGTCCCTAAATTAAATTCTCGCCGTTTTTGCCAATAATTTGCAATTTGTAACACATGTATATTATCCATACACTATCTTCCTTGTTTGAACTTCTTAGTTCTTCAATTTACTGAAAAGTAAATTATTTGCAGCATTTCTAGTCTTTCAATTTGAAATTACTCTATATTTGGTAACTCGTATTTAATAAATATTCCTCTATAATTTCTGCAGTCATTTCTACTCCTTTCTTAAATATATTTAAGATTCCTCACGATACTTCCATTGCCATCTTGGCCATCTAATCCGGTAGCTTTTCTACTTTTTATACCTTTGTTGCTTCTTTTAGTTATTCTAATGTAATGAGTTTTGCATCTATATTAATGTCTTCACTGTCATTCTCTCTCCATGTTTACTGGACATCTACAGATGCCGAATGGTCACTCCGATGCTCGGTGATGTTCCACACCAGCCCTCGCCATGTAGTCCTGTTGTTTGATTTTCTGGCAGCCTCAGCTCTCTGAAGATCAGTCACTCCACACACGCCATCCATCCATCTCATTGATGGTCTATCCCTGCCTCTTTTTCCAGGAACTTTACCTTCTATTACTGTTCTGAGAAGTCCTCCTTCCATCCTTTCTATGTGTCCAAAATATTTTAACTTTCTTCTGTCAATATCCTTAAGGAGCCTTAAAGTTCTACTAATCTTTTCTAACACCCATTCATTTGTACGCCTTTCAGTATATGATATCCTCAACAGCCTTCAGTAACACCACATCTCAAAAGCAGATATCCGTTTCTTATCTGACTTCTTTAAGTTCCAAGTCTCTCATCCATAAGTTGCTGTTGGAAAAACAACTGCATCCAAAATCCTCAACTTTGTTCGCATGGAGATAGATCCATCCTTCCAGATTTTAGACAGGTCTCTGACTGTTGTTTTAGCCCTTCCTAACCTTTTTCTGACATCTTCTGAACAGCAATTCTTCACATTAATAATGGATCCCAGGTACTCAAACTTGCTGACTTCCTCAATTCTTTCTCCATTAAGGTACACTTGTTTCTCAAGAGCTTCTCTGTTTGTTTTTCCTTTGAGAACCATGATCTTTGTCTTGCTAGGATTGAGTTGAAGTCCTCAGTTATTACTGATCTTGTTAACTTTGTCAAGAATTAGTCCTAGTTCTTCCATGTCATTACAAAGGAGTACTGTATCATCAGCGTACTTCAGATTACTGATCAATCTACCTCCTATCATAATTCCGGTCCTGAGCTCATCCAATGCTTCACGCATGATGTCCTCTGCATATATACTAAACAAGTGACGAGAAAGTAAACATCCTTGTCTAACTCCTTTTCCAACTTGAAGCCAGTCAGTCAATCCAACACCTGTTCTTACTGTGGCTTCTTGCTCCTTATACAAGTTGGCTATCAACCTGATAGTGTGTTGAGGAAAACCCATTCTTTTCATTACTTCCCACAGTTTCACATGCTCAACACATCACTGTCATTTGCAATTAACAAATTTGAATCCTTCTCCTATCATAATTTGATATAATGTTCTGTCGTTTGTTTCTCTTATATTATATGGATTTAGGATGTATTTAATTGCCTTAATATTTTTTGGAATATTTCTTGTCTTCCATGTACATTTTCTTAATAAATTTATAAGAATCTTGATGAGCTTTATTTATTATGATTTTAGTTCTATTTCTTTTATTTTTGCATATTTCTTCTGTTTCCTTTATATGCTGTTGTTTTAAATTTTTCGTTCCAAATTTTAAATGATTTTCTTTTCAATATATTCAGGAATTGTCTTTATTATTCTTATTATTAGTATAATCAATTAAAAAATCTGGTTACTAGCCTTCGCAGAATATTTTTATATTTTTTCCTATACATTTATTTTTAAATTACTCAAAATACAAAAATCCAATAGCTCTTCACCATTATTATTTATGCAATATGCAATCTTTATCTATTATTTGGGGCTGGATTATTTTCAACTCTGGCATTGAGATTGACTGCTATTAATCTAATTAAATTAACCATTAAAATACGTTTATAATTAAATATATAACGACAACTTAAAATAAAAAAAAAGTACAACATGCTATTTAATACGATGTCGAAATGCTTTTGATGTAATTATGGGTTATCTAAAGAAAGTTACCTTCAAAAAGATCACGAGTATATTTTTCATTTTATTGATATTTCATTTTTATTGTACAATAAAATTAATATTTCAATTTTATTGTAGAAAAAATAAAATTGTACATACAGGAAATGATCTGAGGGTAAATATTTAGGTATTTGCTGATGATGTAAAACAAGGTGAAGCAATAGTTAATAAGGATGATTTAGAGATCTTGCAGAACGATTTTTTATATAAACTGACAACGGGGACACAAAAGAATGGCTATTAGTTTAATGTGGTAAAGTGTAAAATTAAGCATTTGGGGATGAAAAGATTCCCAGCTGCGTAGAGCCACACAAAATTGATGAGACTAAGGTTGTGGAGATGCTGGTAGATTAAAAGTCAAAATTCGGAGGGATATATTTCGAAAGTTGTCACTAAAACAACTAACAAGGTTACCTGGTTATTGAAAAATGCACTGACAGGCAGAGATAAGGAGGTTATTATTTTACAAGGCCTTGTTACGGCGCATCTAAATTACTATACATAAATCTGGTCACCTTGGTTTCTTGGGAATGAGGAGGAGGTGGAGAGCATCCAGAAGATTTGTGGATTACAGAAATCGATTGATAGGCAAAAGGGCGTCGGCATCAGTTACTTAAAAGGGTTATAGATTTGATAATGAGGAAATATTTGGGTACCCGTGGTGTGAGAACTAGCGCTCATCCCTGGAAATTAAGACGTATAGTTAGTAAGGACCTTATGATGAGGTCAGCTGGTAATACATCAGGGTGTGTCGTACGCCGAAATATTCCTCATCACTAAATTTGTGAAAAAGAAATCGATATGATTATTATGAATACCTATTGATTTCAGAGAAAATATTGATTGAAGTAAGTGGTTCAACGTCATTCTCGTTGCACACTAGGTAAATGGTGGCATATAATAATAATAATTATTATTATTATATGGGCAGGTCACGCCTAAACTTACAACCTCAACGAGCAAAACTCACAAACCTTCCATAAACAAGTGAATCCTCTCAACAGATAAAGAGAAATATGAAAAGCAATTTGCTTCACCCATCCAGCCAATATTGTTATCCATAGAATTCAAAGACTCAATGGCACTCCACATCACAAACGTATCGACTATACTTCTTAATCCACCATCCACACACTACGTCATCTGTTGCCCACTAATAGTATTTTTGTCTGTTATCTTCTCCGGCCGATTTATCACTATGCAGAGTTTTTTTTAAAAAAAATCCCAGAGGGTAAAAACCTCTGCTACCCCTATGAGATTATTTTTTAACAATTTAATAAATTCGCTCCCTTAGCTTTACTGGACTTAGTGCAATTAGTCGTAAGATTTATTTTTAAAAAAATGGGGGGGGGGGAAGATAGAGATCTTGTGGTAGCGAATACCATAAAGAAAAGAAATAATAATGATTACATAAAGTTGTTGAATATTTCTGTGAACAACCACGATGGTGTAACCGAAGGTCCTGCTATTTTTAATTTTCTTTGCACTGTTTCTTCCTTAATTAATTTCCTATGATTTATAAGCTCCTTCAGCGCCTACGTGCTAGATGTGCATTTTGACAGAGATAAACGATGCTAATAGGATGTCTTTGTAGCATCCCTGCCCACATTATCTTATTGTACTTAATTCTGGTTATTGCCTGGCTTAATTAAAGAATTTTTCCGAAAACAGGGTCCAAGCCATCCTATTTTCATGCTGTGAATGGGAAGGGGGAATTACTTCATACATATGTAAATACAGTACTATTTCAACATATATACTCACTTGTTTTTTCCTATGCGGAAGTGGTTTACAAAGAAACCACAGTCTCATTCGAGACATTTGATAAATGTCTTCGTATCGATCTTAAAAACGAGGTGTTTCATCTTTGAAGTACATCTTCTTTTTTGAAGATTTATAATTAGCGTATGTGACTATTTCAAGCCAACCGATCATCTTAAGCCGGGAGGGAAATATTCAGTTGCAGGCAAATTAGTCACGTGGTTGCAACGCTAGTAGAAGTAGTAGAATTAGTTAGCTATAGTTGTTCCATATCACCATTCTTCATCTAGAATGACGATGGTAGTTTTGATATATTCATACAGGTGTGTCCGTCAAACTATCGCTGACGTTTCTTTAATAGTCATATTGAGAATCGTTTTAACGAATCGTTTTAACGAACTGATTTTCAGCAGGGATGTTAGCGTAACTTTTTCTCCCCTTCGGTAGAAAATCTCTAAAAATACGAATGCCGCAAGCTTCTTGGTTTACATTGTAATCACGGCAAGAATATTAACCCACATCCCCCCATAGACAACATAAAACTTAATCGTTCACTTCTGTTTCAAGGAAATCAACGTTCACGGTTTTGCGGTGTTTGCACTCTGGCTCAGCTAAAGCAATAAAACTTGTCCAACGATATTTTTCCACGGTGGATGAACGACCTATTCGAACCCAATGAACTCTTTTACAATTGCCGACAGCAACGTCTGGAGACGCGAAACGGTTAGTGATTAATGTGGTCATATCTGCACTAGCAAAAAAAAAAAGGGGGGGGGGGAGAAAATTACCCCGTAGGGTTATCTCCGAAATTGAGGTAATTGATCATGCTTAGTGTTAAAAGAGTTATCTAACGTCTGCCGTTACCAACAGGAATCAGATTTTAAATGGCAGATCGTACTAAATTAAGACAAAAATATCCTTTTCCTGGAGGGGTTTATTTTTCATTCATTTTCTGATCCACAATACTTTCGCTCTTTCGCAAATTTTTTTCACAGTTTTTTTTTTTTTTTTTTTTTCACAAATTTACGCTAAAACTGTTGCAAACTTTGATATCCAATTTTGAAATTTAATCCTAAAGCAACGAATTTAAAAAAAAAATTAGAATATTTTGATTCTATGACTATGATAGCATTTAGGTATGAATATAACACTTACCATTACGGAATAAACAAAAAAAAAAAATGGAAATTGAAAAATTTAATTAGAAATCAGGTTTTTCATGCAATGAAATCAGTTTTTTTTTTCTTTTTTGTTCACATTGACAGTGCACTTGAAATTAATCTTATTCTCTTTCCTCTTGTCTTTTTTTTATTATTTATTTATTTATTTCCGGACCTGATGCTTTATTATTACATTCAAAGATTGGGTGTTTATATTCATGCTGATAACTCTGCCCATTAGTTTTTGACACGATAGAGAAGAGAAAAAGATTAACACCCACCGGTGGCTCCAAAATGCAATATTTTTGGAGAAGTTTTGCATCAGCGATGTGACCGAAGCTTACGATTGCCTAACCTTACAAAACGTAAAAGGTTATCTCTCCACGTGTGATCACCAAGTGGTAAAGGAAGCGGAAGATATTTTTGGGGAAATTTGGATCGTTATTCAGTTCATTTAGATGGCAAACTACGCCACATGCTGTGAATTTATGGTGTTATCATGAAGGAACTGCGGGATGTGATTCGTAATAGATGTCGCTGCGGGTCTAGCGTAGATTTTACGACGCTTTTCGTACTCGTAACGATTCTTTCTATGGAGAAAGTCAACGTATAGGAACACGTCCACACACTTAGCCATCATTATAGGGAAAATATCATCATCAGCACGTTCTTTATCGACGCCGTATAACCTTGGACTCTGCCTCGATCAATTTTCTAACAGAACTTACACAACCCACAACGTATTGACCCAACTGGCAGCGACCTCTTTTTCTAATAAATTAGGCTTCAGAATAAATTTACATATAAGATATTATTTTGTTCACTGATGCAATCATTTGATGTATTTGTATAATGCGGTCCCAACAATTACTAACTTAAATACCACGAGTAAAATGTGCATATTACAACCACAAATTAAGTTACTAAACATATGACCGACACACACTTAAATTGGACTTCCTTATGGAGTTATGAATTCCGCAAATTATTTCTTAATCAGAGATAGGTAGGTCCATAAAATGTAAACTTATTTATTTTGTAGCTTTACTAGCCAGGAACACTTAAAAGGAGCATCTCTTTTTTCTTTCTTTCTTTCTTTTTAGAATTGATATTAATGGACTGATGAAACTGATGGGTAGTAAAAAATCCTTATCGTTTGGATGAATCTCACCTCCCCCCCCCCCCTCTCTCTCTCTCTCTCTCTCTCTCTCTCGAGTTGCACCATTAAAACTTCATTGGTTTATGCTACACGTGCAGCAGACACTTCAACGAAATGCTGCCTGCACGTACCCACAACAGCTGTTCCATATCAACGAGTACCTATGCAATGAAGAGAAGGGCTACAGTCACCAACTCACAGTCAAGTTTAGTTTCTGTTAGAGAAACCATATAATTTTGATGACAAACTGATTGGCTAAAGTGAATTTACTGCCGCCTAACTACGGAGTCATGATCCTTTTTAAAGTTCATATGCTTGTCAAAGACGGCCCAATGAAAATATTCTTAAATCTATACAAAGAATGACAACATGCAGAAGAGCCAAACTGCAGTTCATGGATTATTCATTTTACATTAGTAGTGTTGCGATTCATATGTGATATTTCTTAGCCATTCCGATGGCCTAGAGTTCCGATTCGTCTACAACGATTAAATGCATTCATCCTAATGATTGGGATGAAGATTTATGTAAGTAAAGGAAAAAAAGAACTCCCTACTTAAAATCACGGAAGTGAAATTATCATCCAGCACACGTACGTGTTTTTAATGTCTTCTTTTAGTACTCTGGTTTCATGCTACATTGAACAATTTAGTATGAAACCAGCATGAACAACCTTGCGTACAAGGTGAAGTGCTTGGGCATTGCTTACTGAGTAGCAAATACGTTTAATGGAACTATTGCGAAGAAACATCAGGCGATGCATTTTCTAAAATACTTTTATCAATTCATTTCAAGATTTCCCGAACAGTAGCTTTTGAATTATTTCCTTTAATTAAACCATCCTTTTAATTAAGTCATACAGCAGAACAAATGGGTTCCTTGTTATCGTACTGTTTTTACTTCAGTCAAAGATGAAATCTTACAGCTACAGTCAGCGACGCATGAACTTTGAAAAAAATCTTTTTTTTTTTTTCCTACCATTCTAAGACGATCTTTTTAAACTTTTATGCTTGACCAACGAGGGAAGAGGCGAATAGAGGGACATCGAGCTACTTAGAACATTAAAAATTTAAATATACTCCACCATCATGCTTTAGTTGTCAAAATTAACTACGCGATATTTTTGTCATGTTCTTCTAGGATAACATTTTTAAAAATTTCATATCGAGTTTCATTTAAAACAAAATTTTAAAAATTTTCATATAAACGAAGATGATGCAATGTTCATATTGGAACCAATTTTTTTTTTTCCAGAAGATTACGCAAGTTTGGAAAAATTACTCTAAGAAGTTTATTGCATTAAGACGCCAATCTATTGTTTGAAAACATCATTGCGAAATCTGCTATTATTTATTCTATTTTGCCATTCAGACATCCACAAGGATATCGACAATAGCCAACTATGTCAGTCTGATGTCAAAAACCACTAGATTTGAACTCCGTAAATTCGATCAACTTACTAAATAAGGCACGCGCGTGTGCATGTGTGTGTATGTTTACGTCAAAAGTTGTCGTATCAACAAATTTTAATATTCCCATCACACCAAAGTCTAATCAAGAGCGCTTGTTTCCTGAACTCGATCTTGCCATGGTGATAACTTTAATGATAGGTTTGTGATTGTGACCAGAGATACTAAGCGTGTAATTTGCTGTGCATACGACCCAAGCACGGAATTAGAAAAAAACGGGATCCAACTGAAATGCGAGCAGAGTGAAAATAATTCTGATAACAAACATGTCGCCTTATAATTTATAAGTCCTACGTAAAGAAATATATTTATAACATTATAATTATATATATATATATAATTATAATTATATAACCAGAGCAATACTGAAGGCTAGAGCAATGCGAAGGCCAGACTTCGCATAGGATCAATCGCACTTGTAGCGCCATCTAACAGAAATTCTAAGAAAATTCTCAAAATTAATAAACCGTGAAAATGAATTTCTTTAAGTTGACGCAACATCGCTCTCCTAACAAATTGAAAAGATTTTAGGCATTCTTCACCAGCTGGTTTCAATCTCCGTCACCCATTATTTCATGCTTTTATCTATTTTTGTAATAAAAAGGTATCTATGATTTAGAAACGTTGTCTTTTTCTAGCAGTGTGGAATGTAAATCGTCTTACTGCGCCCTGACAAGCAAATCAGTCATTTAATTACAAATGTGCAACTAAGCGAGCATAATTAGAGTAATTTCGCAAAATATTTCTTCCACGCACAAAACCTGTTGACAGCGTCTCCTTTCTTCAAGAAGTTGACCCACTAGAACGGTGCTAGGAACGTTGGCATTGTAACATGCGTATTCATACAGCTAAGTCGATATCGATGTTTCCTTTTATTGGAAAGACAAGGAATCGAATCCCATCTAGAACGCAAAGAATCTGATAAGGGCTTTTTCATCCCGTAAAACAGGCAAACTGGCCAAAAGAATACACGTAATTAACAGACAACACACTGGCCTCACAGCCTTAGTTATCATAATCACAAATAACCACAACCAACGTATTGAAAATACGGTTTGAAACTGAAATACGGGAAGTTCTATCCGTGCCTGGAGTTCACAACATAATTTGATTTCACTTGAACAAAAATGGAACAGAATAAAAGGATGGAAACCTGATCAAGAAAAGAATTAAGACTAACTTTGTTTCTCCAGAAATCATACACTATCTGATGGCGAGGGGTTTGCTGTGATCTGAACGTATTAATGCTTGTATAAACAGAGACAAATGTCATCGTATGCTAGCCACTTGTTGGGTTAGCCTATCTGCTCTCCAACTCAACCGGCACCTGGTTCTTGGGTAGGGATGTTTGTGATTGGTTTCAGGTGGGAGATGAATGTCATCGGCCGGTGTGAGACTACCTTTTCACTTATTGGAGTTCTTAAGTAGCTTGAAAAAGTTCGTCTCTAGAGCAAGGTTTCCGGATTATGTGAAATATAAAAAATATAGAAAAAATTCTCAGCCACGGTACGAATACATCACAGATTTACAAAACCCTTTTTGTGGGTGGGAGTTCATTCGTTCGTGTTCAACATGGTCTGTGATATTTCAAAATTTTCAAAATCAGTATACACTGTTTAGCCATCCCAAGCAGAAGTGACGAGGCCCTCCTGAAAGACACAAAAACTAGAAAACGTATTTGCTTGATCTAATGCACGTGGCGCGTAGTTCTCAGGTAAGACAACAAGCCGAAATAAGTAAAATAATGCAAACTGTCTTTTTTTTTTTTTTTTAAGTAGTTTGACACATGAGTGTCCTGGACGCTCTTCAATTACTAGAAATCAATTGTTAGTTCAATGCTGTCCTTAAAACACTGCACAGACTCAGCCCGTCTTGTGTTGCTATTCTTGGCCAAACACAGAATCCTATTCATGATACCTTTCGTACTCAGCGAGCATGTTCACCCCCCCTCCACATCTTACGATATTAATACAATACAACACACACACTGAAGTCAACTTTTTAAATCATTAACTATCCATTTGTCATCCTATTTTCACCTCGAAAAGTATACGACCACTAATTAACTTGGATGATTACACATAGGCAATCGTTTAACATTCCAGGAAGTATCGCTGATTCGCTATTCGTCAGAATGGGACATCAAATAAGTAGTTGTAGTGGCGTATAAACAATTCGTAATCACTCACAGCCGGGATAGAAATAATTACGAATAGTGAAACTTGTAATTTTCCACGTTAGAAACTAGGTTTCATTTAAATGACGCTCGGTTCTCGCTGTTTTGCCATAACAAAGATCAGGTGACGGTTCTTAAAATAGAATAAAGTTCTTTACAACGAACTTAGGTGCAATTAAGGTGGTTACAACAAAGAGTAATTTTTCTAGAAGATAAATGGTTGTTTTACACTCTTCACACTAGATGGCGTACGCAAAGCTGAGATGAACACTGAGATAGATTACTTCAAAACATGATACGGATATTAATAAAGGGCGTGCTAAGCAAAATGTTTTGTTGTTGTTGTTTGATAAATTAATATTCAACTGATTCGTTAGGTCGTGCGAATTGTAAACGATGATGGGATCAGCTTACGTGGATATCTCAAGATGTCAACATGCATATCACGAGACTTTTATTTTTGTATGTGCCTGTAAATTCCTGGAAATATTTAATTCAAAATCACGTCGATTTTTGTTTATTTTTGCAGTGCCAACACGCAAATGGAAAACAACGTCACTCCCGTTTACTTGGCTGCTCAGGAAGGACATCTAGATGTTCTAAAGTATCTCGTACTGGTAGCTGGTGGCTCCCTCTACTTAAGAGCTAAAGATGGGATGGCAGCGATCCATGCGGCTGCCCAAATGGGGGCCCTCAAGTGCGTGAAATGGATGGTAAGTTTAATTTATTTTTAAACAGGAAAATTGATTATACAATTAGCTCTGATTTTGATTAAAATATGATTTTAAAATAATTTATAAAATACTTTAAGCTCTCCGAAACCCATCCAGCAAGTTTCCTATTGAAATAATAGTGAAGAGTATCAGTATAAAAATGCACAGTTGGCTGTAAAGCTGGAGATATTTTAAAGATTTAGAAACGACTACCTAAGGGCAACTCGTATATCACATCACAAAATGGCTCTCCAAGACTACTTAATTGCTTATCATTATGACATTGGGAGACAAACTGCGTCAGATTAATACTACCTAGACGGCTGGCCATCCTCTAATATCTTCATCAACTTCAGAATTATAGCTCGCACACGATGCGCGTGCCCTCGTAATGCCTGACAGGGTATTACTGCTCCAAAACGCGTTGCACCGCAAAGGAAAACTTTGTGACTGGTAGTTTGCTGCAAAAGTTCGGTATTTGGAGTGCCTTTCACCAAAACCTGTTTCCACGTCCTACGAATATAAATATTAGTTCGCTGTAAATATGACAAAAATCAGGTAAAGTGGAGCAGGTTGATGTCCTTGGATTTCAAATTAAAAACACATCAAGATACATTTAACTGTTCGCAGCTTGGTACTGAGAGATGTCCTCGAAGCGATAAGGCGGATGACTGGTCATTACGTGAGTCTCTGCTGGAACGGAAGGTTAAAGAAACAGGGAAATTAGTGTGCGCAAAATGACAATGGAGTGTCGACATATAGAATGCTTACTGCAGTAATGCAGTGTTCGTTTTGACCGTAAGTTCACTTGTAAGTGTGTAGGTCACACATACACGTTGTTTCTGCAGGATAATCCCTCGTAACAAAACCATCCCTGGACGCATGGTAAGTTTCATTTAAATATTAGGACCATCGTGTTAACTCCTTCAAATATGCGACCCGCAAATCTTATTGCAGTTTCTGTCTATTCATTTCTTTATATTAAATGCTGGACATTTCAAAACATATTGTATTTGGAAAGTTTTATTTTTCTTGACATATATCTTTGTTTCAGTATTTATATTATGCAGTATTAATATAGTCTATTGTTTTTAATCAGTTTCTTTGATTTTACGGTCGGTAACACATCTGCAGAAGGTGAAAAACATAACTGCTGTAACTGAAGACAGTTATACGTCAGAGGGGAATTTAACTGCATTATCATGCGAGACTCGTGATCTTCTAACATCCACTTCTAGAATGACGATGGGTTATTTAAGAGTTTTGCTAATTTTGGGAGAAAAGTGTTGATACATTAGATTCTCCCTTAAGTGCAAGAAGCGCGCATGTTTAGGGATCCCCACTTTAACAAACTGTATTTAAATATGCAACGACATCATTACATTTTAACAGGAATATAATCGGGTTTATTTTACTCATCGTATCAAATACCTTTTTTTTTTACTTTTAATATCATTTCCACACGCAAGAGGTTGTAGAACCTATAGCACATTAGTGCCGTGTGTGGGCAAGTGCTATGCATAGAAATGACAGAGAATTAGTGTCTTCTGATAAGACATAAACCCAAAGATCAAGGCTGATCATCTGTTACTTTCAAGGTAATCTGTGTGATTTATCTTGAAACAGAACTGTGGGATGTTCGCTAAAGATAGATAGATAATGTGCAAATATATCATCGAAACGGGAAACATCAGTTGGTGGTGAATCGTTGCTAAAACGGCCTTGAGCTCCTCGTAAAGCAACGTAAAGATAATAGCACGTTCATTAAATTCCTCGATAAGTTTTTGAATGGTTTTTATCTCCCACGCATTTTAGGATGAATCATAATTTAATCTGACTGCTTCGTTCGATATACTTTTTTTTTTTGCGAAGAGCAAATTTGATGATTTTCAAATACTGAAATACACTAAATGTGGCACGTGTCAGAATAAAAATTGACGTATCAATAATTATATACCGGTAAAACAAAAATTTTCATGAAATATTTTTTTTTGTAATTGCTTTCCAAACTTCAGTAAGATATTTCTCTTTTGAACTTGAATTGATGAAATATTCGAGGAAACGTTTTTTTTTTTTTTTTTCTTTATTCAGGATTGAGAGTAATATAAATCTGACAAAGAAATTATGTTCTTGTTTTCATTCTAGCTTAATACACGACTGAGTACTTGGTGCAGTTGTGTTTTAGGAACCGTAACAAGAGTACGGATATACATTCCATAGATGCACCCTATAGAGTATTTCTTTTCACTAGAAAAATGTCTGCATTTCTACTATAACAACATACAGCAGAATATTATAGATGATCACAGCAATGAAACCCTCTTATATACCTTAAAGTACTACAAAAAGATAAATATAACGCAGTATCCGTCATCAGTAAAACCTCTCTGATGTGAAAAGACTCTCATCCTCGATGCAACATAAAACTGAGCTTCTCATCATCTGTCTTTCGTTTGTCTACCGAAAGATAAATCTTACAGTATAGACAGGCTTACTATTGAATTTTATCAATCTTTCTTTCTTGGGGCAGCTTGGACCTGTTCTCCACAGAATGTATGTTGGAGCAGTGGCTTCCTCAGTATGACAATGATGAGTTATGTGATCTTATATACGAGGGAAACGGGCGACTCATCAACTGTAAAATAATATCTTAAACCACTACCGACAGACTCAAGCCCGCTCTGAGCTAAATAACAGATAGGCCATTAAGCTATTCTGCTCCAGGAAGATCCATCCACGAAAACTTCCACCTAATAAGGGATCTAATAAGTATAGTTTACAACAGCAGTGAAATCATGAGTCTTGTAACACTTGACTAAGAAATGCTTTCAACTTATTCAGTTGAAGTATTGAAGAATTGAAGACTCATTCAGCTGCTTGAGAACCTTCACTTTTGACCCTGGTATCATTCAAGTATACTTACAGGCTCACTATGCTTTCTAGCTTTCTAGCCCTCTTTACATAATTGCCATAGAACCTTCTCTGTATCCAGTAAATATATTGCCTAGGCAACCCATCCTAATCCAAGTTATACATAACTTTGATAACATATGCTGATGATGTTATTGTTATATCTTTCCAAGAGGAGGATTTCTCCAAAATAGAAACAACATACTAAGAATATCAAACAGCTTCAGGAGCCAAACTAAAAACTCAAAACGACAGAATTACAATGCGACAAATGGAGAAGCTCGACCGACGCACCTATGTCTGACCAATAGTCTGCAGAGGGGAAACAAATATTTGGGAATTCATTTCAGAAACACACTCTGTTATTGTGAAAATACCTGGGATGCATGTGATTGATATTTGTGTTATGGATTGTAATAGATTCGTTGATCTGAGATTTGACTTTGATTTTTCTTTTTCACACTTATATTAACCATGAAATGTATTTAAGAAACTCTTTTCATAGTAGCAGAGAAATACGATTGATATTGAAATACGAGAGAAATACGAGAGAAATACTATATGATTTCGTACACAAGACTGTTATTTTAATTTTTTTAAATTTATTATTTTAGTTGTCCGAATCACCACCAGGTATTCTGTTATTCGCTTGTTTCACTTTTTGATACAGTTACGACATTGATGTAGAAAGTTGTAGTAGTGTCAATCAGCCAATTTTATATCTTTATTTATTTTATTTTATCTATTTATTTATTTAGCTGAATTTTAAAAAAATTTAACAGTAAAAGTGTTAAGCTTCTGAAAAAAAAATCCATTTTACTACTTTCAAATAGTAGTAAATAATAACTTAATGCTATTTTTTTTTTCTATACAGCAATACTTTTTACACTTTATTTTCCTTTCAAAGAAAAATATTGAAAAATAATAATCTAGTGCTGTCAATTCTAGTAGATATCATTTAATTTTTCTAGAAATTTTGTTATTATTTATTCATCTTTGCAGTTTTATTTCTAATTTTTTTTTTTCACGCAAGATAACTATATGAGCACGCGACCTGGTTCTAAAATAGTCTTCATTAAGACTCAAGTTTTCCTTACCATTAGGCTTACGGAACTCACAGACGTCTTATCAACGGGTCAGATTGCCAACCATATAACTTTGAAACGATTGCTGTTTGACTCGAGCGCGTTCTCCACGCGGAAACATTAAACGGATGGCGTTTCTGCAATCAGATAAAACACCACGCGGCCTTGCGTGCCACCGAGCTCACTGGCTGTAGATAAAGGTCGTACCGAGTTGGAACCTTGGCTGACACGGCAGGTTCTTCTAGAACACCCGTCGAAAGTGTGTGTGTGTGTGTGTGTGTGTGTGTGTGTGTGTGTGTGTGTGTGTGTGTGTGTGTGTGTGTGTGTGTGTGTGTGTGTGTGTGTGTGTGTGTGTGTGTGTGTGTGTGTGTGTGTGTGTGTGTGTGTGTGTGTGTGTGTGTGTGTGTGTGTGTGTGTGGACTTGTTTAAAGAATGATTACCTCGAAGACAGAACACGTGTTGAAATCGAAGGACAGGTGTAACAGATAGAAAAGATTGAGACAAAAGGTCACTTTAGACATTCAAAGGTTAATACGTTTTTGCTTTGGGGAAACGGAACTTGTAATTTGGAATCTTTATAAAAGAGGTTTTGTTGTAACAAAGGCCCTTTGATATCTATTTTAAGCTAATGTCAGAAGACAAAAAAAAAATACATTTATAAAGGAAACTGACGTTATTGCTATAAAAGGAATTAAAATTATTTAAATTAAGAGGATATTAAATCCCACATTGTTTTAAAACCGAATAAACCTATTGGCTCTTTATATTTAAGGAATTAAAACTTATTTATGTGGTTGTATTGTTGCGTGTGTGTGACCAAACAACAACATAACGGATAACGTTCTCTCGCGTGATTTCATATCTTTCGCGAGATGTAGTTTCTGCGTCAGTGTATCCCGTTGATACTGCGAAAACTGGTCTAATTCATCCAGTCCGTGCTTCCCATATAGTTCATACCTGTGTTTTCTCATTAAAATAAGCACTTAATACGATACTGTGATATCACCGCATAGCGAAATCTTATATTATGTTTACATATAAGCAGCAGGTATGTAAACAGAATATAAGAAGATTCTAAAAATTGTTGAATGGAGGTAATGTTGAGACAATCGAAGTTTGTTCAAAAAAAAAATCTGGATTAATATATTAATATGACTGCAAAAAAGAATAAAGAGACTTACAGGATTCGGAGTTTAGTCTCCTTCAAAATTAGGTTTTAATCCCGCAAAACAGACAGACTGGTCAGAAGAATACACAATTTCTAGGCATACTATGCTGGTCTCATAGCCTTGACTTCGTCTCTAAATCAAAACAACCCAACAACCAAAATTAAGGAGACTCCCTTACTCCCTTCTGTGGCAATTCGTTTGTTTATCGTTTCTGACATTTTAAAAAGCTAATAGAAATCCATTTTGGGATGGAGCAGTTTCTAGTGCAAATTTGGTTTATGGATTTCGACGTCATGAAATCTTTGGCTTTTCAAATATTATTTTATTTTTCTTCTTCCTCTTCTTCTTCTAATTATTATTATATAAAGGTATTCATATTTTTGCTTAAAATTGCCAAAAAGCCCGTCGAATCTTGCATTTTTTAGCCGCCACAGTTTCATTTCTAGATGTTGAATGCCGTTCACAGTGCTGATGTCTTTCGAATAGGATCTTTCCGTCTTGAATTGGATGGATCCACCATTCAGACTTATGTGCTTCCCATAACAGCATTTCCATAATCGTAGCGTTCTTTCACCAAATTTAAAAGAAAATTTAATACAAACGCATTGCTTTATATTTTCATTTCACCGTTAAAATCTCTATGAAACAGCAGCATAGCAGTATATATTCCATTTCAGGTCTTCTATGAGTACATGCAGGTTTTATATTAAATGCAAAATATTACAGTAAAATTACTGTGCTATCTCTGCAACCCTGAGGGTGTATCTTCTGTTAGTTCAGATATTAAACTCATCAAGTTAGTTCAATAAACACAACTAATCATTTTGAGCCCAAATTGCTATACTAGCCTCACACACGCGCGCGACAGGAGGTTACAAACTAATAGTTAGTGTTATGTAAAGGAATCTATCGATGTGTCTTTTGGACAGGTGGAGGTCATGGTAGCTTTGTTCTTTCTCGAGCTTTTCAAGGTTGATATGCAGCATACAATATATCAATCTTGGTATGTTCCATTCAATGCTTAATATAAGCTAAGGGTTTCTCTGAGGACATGATTGCAAAATTGAAGCCACCATTATTCCTTAAGAACTCAGTATGTGAGAAACTGACTACAGTTCTCATTTTTGTCACGCATCAAGAACATTTGGTGACGTTCTTGATGTGCTTGTTTTCATGCTGCTATATCTCTTGTCCGTTAAGTGATGACTGTGTCCACTGCCTCGCAAATTACTTTGTGTCGATGCGATCGCCAGACGTAATTTATATTTAATGTCTTCTAATTTACTTAGGTCACGTCTAGATGTCACTATTCTTTCCTTTCAAAATGATAGCTTGTCTTTTTATATAACCTATGCTCGCTAGCACGCGTATGTTTTGTTTCATTTGTAGGAAGCTACGTATAATTAACTTGTCCCTAATATCTCTTTAGGAAATATAATTGAACGTTATTATGTTGCATTAGTTTACATATGGTCGATATAACGGAGATGATTGCTTGCAAGAGTGAGAACTAATCTGAACATAAACAATGAAAGGTACTTACTCCAGCAAAGAAATTGGCCGCAAAAAATTAAAAAAAAAATAACTGATTACATGCTTTAAAAAATCATCTCAACGTATACACACACACACACACACACACACACAAAAAAAAAAAAAACTACAAGGTAACAGTCATATGATCTTTTGAAGGAGTTTCCAATGAGATAAGAGCTGTTCTCAAGAAACATAACATCAAGACGTCTACCCAACTCAGACTTTCCACAACTTATCCATAATAAAACATTATTTAGAAGGGGAAAAAAAATCCATGTTTGTGCAATCAAAAGCGAGTATAACAACCGCCTTATGTTAGTCACAGTGATAAGTCATTAAGATTAAGACGAAAGGAACGTAAAGAAAATGTAAAATATCAAAGAAAGAACAAAAGAAGCCTTTGTGCCTGGATTGTAAAGAAAAAACAGAGGAACCGTAAAAAACACTCAAACGAACCTAAAAAATAATGACAAAGAAACTCTTGAGTTCTAGGATAAGAAAAATCCTCCACTCTCCGAGAAAGTGGTTGAAATATTCCTCTCGTCCTTGAAGAGGTTTGAACCCCCATCTTCTCAATTAAAAGATAAGGGTCGTTCTTCCGACTGCGCCACAGAAGCGTCTGCTGGCTCTTCATCCATTCTAAATTTCTGGGTATCAGTTGAGTAGATGACGAAAGGCAAGTGCATGTAGAATTATGATTAGAACAATTAATGTTTGGTTTTCCATAGAAATGTCATTACATCATTAAATAATACCAAACCAAGAGAAAGTTATTATACAACTGAAATGTTTTCAGGAAGGGCGTACCTGTTATTAAATCAGCAGTAAGCACTTGCAGACAGATTACACTTTTAGGCGATTTGTGTCGTCTGTTCTTTCTTTTGTGTGCATTCAAACTTTAAGAGGCGGGACCATATGTTTAATCCTTGGGCCCTCGTGCATAGCCTGGTAACTTCTAATTGGCAGGAGATTTACAGCAGAAGAAAAAATTTCTTTGTCAGAAGAGCCGGTTTCTCGATAAGTGCCAGTCTGCTTACTTTATGGTCCACTGTTCAGTACACAGCGACACGAAGCATTGTATCGAGCTATTGTGTCATCCCAAACAGTACGTTGCAAATCATGGTCAGACGCACAGCTCTAAAACTGGTCTTGGATTTATTTAAAATATAGTTAGTAACTAACCTGAAAGCAATTTTAATGAATGGTTTTTCAACTGTTAAAGATTAGACATCATTATTTAGTAATATTCAAACTTATGCGTTTAAGCCCTAAGCCTAATTTATAATAGTTTCAAGAAGACTCTTAAATGAAGTATTTTCATTGAAAAAATAAACATTTATGATTTGTCAAACAGGTTGAAGAACAAGGAGTGGACCCTAATCTACGAGACAACGACGGTGCTACCTCGGTCCATTTTGCAGCCAGCAGAGGACACTTAGAATGTCTTCGATGGCTATTAAAACATGGTGGTCGAATTTTGTTGGATAAACACGGTAAAAGTCCTCTGAATGATGCCGCTGAAAATGAACATATGCAGGTGAGTTTTCTTTTTTCTTTTTTTTCTTTTTTTTACGTCATAGTATTAATCATGGGGAATATAAAAGCTAACTTTGCTTTTATATCCAACTCGTTTGTTTCACTTGCATAAGCTTGACCAAGACATTAATAACCAGGATATGAACAAATGGCAAGTAAAATATCTCAACTGTTTTATTTATTTTCCAAGCATGTTTGATCCCATTACTGCTACCATAAACTTAAGTCACTGGAGGCAATGCATTATGAAAACAGTTCAACATCTTTCGTAACAGAAAAACCGGTTTTCTTGATAATGCTGAAGACGTTTGCTATTTTTGTGCGACACTGGATAGGCAGACTCGCGTTCTGCGCCTGTTTCGCTCGAAATTTTCGATAATTGGAGATTATTTAGTGGCGGTGGTGCTCATGACTGCGTGTCGATTGACAAACGGTATTTTTAGAATCTAAAGACGAATAAAAATCGGGTCACGAGAAAGAAGCCCTTGTCCTATATCGATGTCTTCGTTACGCGAACGATACGGTCCCCGGTAATTTTAAAGAATACAGTTACATTTAAGAATAAAATTTCGACTGGCAAAATATTGTGATACCAACAGAAGACGTAGCTATTATGATTGAGGTTTGTTTCCTAAGACATATCTGCCGTCTTAATGGCATCGATACACACAGTATTCCTTAAAAGACTTATTTTGTGTCTGCTAACGAGAAATTCGCTCGACGGGTGGTAGACGTTAGTACTTGAATGGTTTCAATCGGTGTCAAGCCTTAATTTACAATTAAGGCTTGATAACGAATATATACAGGATTATTGATAGACTCGTGTTAGCTTTTCTGGTATAAATCAGATGATGGCTGAGAATGTTGTGAATGCAATAGTTATTTAAGTAATTGTCTTTCTGTATGATGCGAATCTTTTTTTAAAAATTATTATTGTTATTATTATTTATTTTTTTTTTTAGTGTTTAGCACTGCTAATTGCCCATGCTTCGGATCCCCGACACCAGAGTGAACCAGGAGTATCGCCAGTACTGCCTCCGGCCGGCGAGAACGGGGTTCGCACACCCCGTAGGTGTACTTGCAGATTAGTAACCTCGGTTCGACCTTCGCACTCCCACAGAAGAACGGTAAGTATGGGTGTTTTTCCTCAACTCTTAGTAGAGTTATGGCTTCGTTTTACATAATACTCAGCTGTTCTATACTTCTCGGAGTTTCTTACTTCTCCTCTCCCCTTTTATCTTAGCCTTACATTAATCAATACCTCCCCCCGTCTATGAGAGATAAATTTTACTCGCCGAGAGTGCTATTTAGGGCTCTATATATATATAATGAAGCAGACGTCCTAAATATTTATCACAGTTGTGATTAAATCCACCTACGTTATTACACGAACAGGCGAGACCACTAAAGCGAGTACATATGGGGGGAGGGGTTTGGATGCAAATGATCTTTCTTGCTAAATGTAAGTGCTTATACCCTTATCAAGGATGCAGTGTACCAGACTTAGTTTCATTATCTCGAGAATAAAGAAATGCCGCACTGGAAAGAGCTCACAGTTTGAGCACGTTATCTTCCTTGTATCTTAGGAATTGGGGAAACTTTGCAAGAAGATAAAATCAGGAAATCGAAAGAGCTGGTTTCTTGCCTCATTACTTATCTGGCCTTCAAACAAAAGACAGATTTATGAATCCTCCGACTGAATATTTCCTAGGGGAGTTAAAGAATGTTTCCTCTTACTACTAACTTCAAATTGAAAAACGTATAAACAACTAACTAGTTAATGTTACTGCTCCCCATTCCGTTACCGTATAAGTCGACGTAATCCGTGCTGGTAACATGGAATGATTTGTAAATATGAGTTCAAGTTAACTTGTCTTCGTGGACGTTTCGGGAGTTTGAACAAACGAACGTTAATGTATTCCATACTATTTTGATTTAGAGAAATTCTCTTCATTATTCAGTTAAGATCTACAATAACTGTTTTATCCCCCCCCCCACCTTCAATGCATTACTAAGTGGTGACATCGCCAATCGCCATTGAAAGTGGAACTGGTGTAAGGCATAAAATTAGTTATATTCATAAAATAGGAATGCCGATTATATTTATATTAAAATTTAAATAAAAACAATGGCAACCCATGCTGAAGAAGCAAAGTATACACAGTTGGAAAAAAAAAAAAAATTAATGCCAAGTGAGATTTATTTTCATTATGCTCAACACCTAAACTAATATACATCGAACTCGGCTACTTTGAATTTTTTTTTTTTTCAAAACTTAATGAAAAATTTTGAAACATAGAAAACATTCATTTTATATATTGTTTTTACAGAGAACTAAATAAAAAACTGTTTGGCAAAGTTGGTAGAGAACAAAGCAAGACATGTTAGGATGTTAAAGCAAGCTTATGATGTACTCTCTTCATATGTCAGCCACATTCAATTCATATCGTACACGCTAAATTGGTCGTTTAAAATGTTCCTCTGGTTTTGAAAGTTAAGAAGGTTATTGTAAACAAAAGGTTAACTAATATTAACTTATTTGACAAGGTTTTTTGAACAGTATATCTACCTAGAGCGTGACAGGAAAATGCTATTTAATATTTCAATTAATACGCTTTTGTATATTACATTTGTTTAATGTTTTATCTCCCTAGGATTCTGACGGGTGTTCCTGCCAATCAACAGGTTCTGAAGAAAGCTGTAGTTATACTGACGATTATCCTTCCGACACGACAAGTAGTGCCCGTTCTTCCCTAAGAGGTGGACCTGGACGAGGAGCTCACCACGCAGTGCTTTCCGGGTGGAATTTTTACAGTTCCCATCATCCTGTAAGAAGAGAACGCCACGTGTCTTCCCCTTCGCGACACCCTCATCATCACAATACGGAACGACAACCAAAGGGAAATTCGCAACATCGAAGGAGCAGCAGCAGCGGAAGTAGCTCGAACGGAAGTCGGAAGGCGGAATCTTTAAAGAAACACACCCCTACAGAAGGGGAAAAGTCTCCGGTGGAAACATCCAACACGAAAGAACCCTTCTTTTTGCACGAACCTAACATGACTTCCGATGATCGGGTCAAGAAACTCTTCAATCAGAATAAGGAGAAAGGCAACTACCCAGACAGCGATTCCAGCGAGAAATCCAACACCCACATAGGTAACCTATTGTCGTCGCACCAATTTATTACCTTAATATATTATCTTCCATTATTCCACAACATAATTACACTAACAGCCATTTAATATCGCAAAAGCATACGAGAGACTATAGGAAATGAACAATCAAAATGATGAAATTTCGTGAGGGGGGGGGTATCCTCATTTACAACTTCTCTATTACAGCTGTTGCAGCCCCCTTGGCCCTTTGAGAAACAAAAGTCGCATAGTGTTAAAGATCTACCAAGTCCAGGATTATGTTGCGACCATGGGACACCGTTAAGCTAGGAACCATACGACATAAGCAATTTGCGTTTATACATTAACCAAATTGTTCTTCTCTTCCTCCTCCCTCATTATTGAGGTACTCCTTGCATGTTTCGATGCTTTTACCACATCTCATTCTTGAAAAAAGTAGACAGTCTTCCAAATAATAATAAAACGGTATATAATCATTAATACGTTTCAACCTTAGAGGTTTAAACCACTTTACTATACTCCGAGGCTTATTTCCGTTTATCCTTTTCATTATTTTCTTATTTGACATTCCACTTACATTCATAAGTTGGCATTGCTATTGCAACGTGTTTCAATACACCACGTCTCTGTAGCGTAGTCGCAAGGATGACATTTGCCCATCGGATGGGAAAGTTTGAATCCAGTCTAGTTTTTCGCGATTTAAAAGCGGAAAATAACTTATGGTTATGAGATTTTTCTCTTAATTGCTAACGAATGCCCAGTCTAACCATTTTAAAAACATTGTTTTGTAGGGGGAATGGGTATTTCCTCTTATATATATATTTGTCAGAGAAAGATTAATTCATTATCGCCTCTCAGGCGGATCCAATAAGATTTTTATGATACCAACATTCATTTCTAAATTTAATCTCGTTTAAAACAGGTTTAGGTAACTATTCTGAACACAGTTAATCTCACCATTTCAACATTTCGAGGTCAACATTTCTGAGTGTTGTTGGCTAAAATATTACAGGCACCACGATCAATATTCTTAACCTAAATGACGTTTCTTTTTCTGTTTAGTGACCGTCGAAGTTCATCAGAACTCAGACGACTGCAGGAGCGACATCAGTGACCCCACTCCGGATTATGACGAGAGTTCGCCAACAGGTCGCGATTTAGTTCACGAGTGCATCGACAATCAAACCCTTCTCGAATCGCAACCGTCTTCCGAAGCATGCAGTCTGAGTACTGACGAAGGTATTTATCACGAAGCTGAAGATCCGGATGAAGAAGACGAAGACGATTTAGGTGATGATTCACTGTATGCCAGGGTTAAACCAGTTGAAGACAGACCATCGGAAAGGTCATCTCCATCGTCACACAGGACATCGGTTAGTGAGACGTCTTCGGATAGTAAGCCACCAAAGTCCACAAGTGAAAACTACGTAATTGGTCACCAGACGAAAACCACAAGTGAGAACCATGTAACCACTCACCAGATGAAAATAGTACGAAAACCTAGTGTGGAGATGGAGGTAAAGAAAGAAGTGGAAGACAACTCTGACATTCCTCCACCAACCCCAAAAGAAAAACACCCTCCACAGGCAGATACAGCGAACAACGTACGAAAGATCAAAGAATCCCAAAAAGCACCTGCTCCTCCCCCTCCTATTCAAGCCGTTGTACCGCCTCCACCCCCTCCTCCACCTCAGCCCACTCCTCCTCTCACGTTAGAGAAACCAGAAAAAAGAGAAGATCAAAAAAACAAAAATTCTTTAGAGAAACCTAAAGAAGCCCTCAGACTTCCCATTAATAAAACTCACGACACTTCCACGACAGATGCTCAACCCATTAATGAAACTGAAGTCTCGAAACGGGGAGATCATCCTGAACGTGAAATTCCCAATGGCCATGAAGACTCTGGACCTAATGAAGATCAGGAAAAGCGACCGTCTAAATCCCGATCCCAGCACATGACTCTACCTTTCATCCCTCCTCAGTTCCAGTCTCCCCCCGACTCGGATAACATAAGACCTTCGGAATACCTGAAGAAGGTAGCGTCTACCAGTCCTTCAAGTATCGCGCCATCGAAGTCAATATTAGTTCCACGCGTAGTAGAAGTTGCCAAGAGCTTGCCAGCAGATACGAAGTCTTTCGGTACAAGTGACGCTCCGAAAGAGTTGCAGATTCCCGTAGAAGCGAACGTTGAAACAGGATCAGGCATGAGCAAGTGTGATCAAACAGGAACGGACAGCGAAAATGACTCGAAAGCCACTTCGCCTTCACCAACTTCCAACCATCCCGTGTTCAACATTACTGTGGAACAGTTGCAGACAGTCCACTTGAAGAAAACGGACAAACAATCTTCAGGTAAAGTATGAGTTATGAGTAATTTAAATGATTTTTCGACATTACTATTGCAAATGTTTTGAGTTAATCGATTGCATGATGTGCATTTAAAAGGAAAGGTGTCTAACGCAGATTAGGTCGTCTAATAGAACTTCTAGCACTTATCTACACTTGTTATTGAACTCTTTTGATATGCAGGGAATATTAAAATATAATTCGGATAATCGATTTTTTTTACATCTCAATTTAACGTAATACTAAGAGGCAAAATGGGAGTAATTACATAAGTAGCTAATAGAGGGCGCAGTTGTACCTCAGAGGATCGCAATGTGAAAATGAGAGCAGGTGACAAAACATTACTTACATGTTACCTGTGATAAATGTAACGGAAAGATCTGATCAATAAATACTGTTTTATTTATTTATTTATTTTTAAGCATATACTTTTTCAGAATTCTAATTCATTTACAATAGCCAATGGTTCAGTCCTCAAATGTTATATCCAACTACAATCGTATTGAGTCAGTATAGGTCGCATGTCTATTAACTGTCTGGATGAAATGTCTCGTCATTTGCTATTAATCAAGAACTTGTTGAATGCCTAATTGGGCATGCGCAGAGCATCGTTTTTACTGCAGCTGCTGCGCTTTTGATTAAAAATTTAAACCGATTTCGCCAAAGCGATAACTAATAGAAATAGCTTAAATTGCAGATCTCCAAATGACATCCTCGCCGTATTATGCATAGTTTTTCGCCACAGCATGATATCCAATACTAATTCACGTCTCTAGGACGTGAAAGACTCTAGAGCTTTTCATTTGAAAGTGGATTTGCCGGTCTCATTAAGGAGGTAGAAGAGTTTATACAGCTGGTAACTGTTTTTACTCATCCCCCCCCCCCCAAAAAAAAAAACATACAAGCCAGATGAACACTTGCAATTATTAACAGCCATACTACACTAGCTTCGTAGCCTTTTTGCTGCAACCATCTCTAAATAACCCTTTCCTAAGCGGAAGTCAAGAAAAAAAATGGAAGAGCTACTTCAGTGTGAACCGTGCACTCGATATTTTTTTTTAAATGCGTCCCTTATTTTTGTTGGACATGAATATTAATATTACGGTAAAGGAATGGGAGAAACTTTCCTCAGAAAATCGAGAAAAAAAAGTTACTGAAATAATCGATGCAAATAGACCACTGCTATGGAAAATACTGAAGGATGACACTCCTAGAAAAGATTAATAGGAAGTCGGTGAAGATTACGATTTTTTGAAAGAAAAATCTGATAAATTGTCCTGCCATTCAGTAATATCTAGAAATACAAAAGGGCAGCGTTTGCTGTCTCGGACTGGCAACATCTGAGAATTATCTGAAATATTTTAAATTAAAAATATGAGCGGGGTTGACAAATTTTTTTACTGTTTTTGTAATTGTAAGGTGATTATCAAAAGAGAAGAATCACAATACAGGATACTACGTGACGTTTACAATGAAATTTTAGATATGCAATCATTTCTCCAGAATATTTAAATCTATTTACTGTATTCTTAAAAATAAGAACGAAATCTTTATGATAAATCAAGTACATGAATGTTTTTTTTGTATTTTCAATATAGAACGAAATGTTTTGCTGCAGAAGAACGACTTGATTGCCGAGCTGAAGCAAACGAAGGATATACAAGGAGTGAAGAAAATGAAAGAAGAGAGGAGTAAACTCGAAGACGAATTGGTAAGTCTTTTTAAGGCAAGGTGGGATATCCTGTTCTTCTGCCGCTAGCTCTGATGCAACCGATAAGCTCCGAAATTTCTTCGAAGCAACAGTTGCCCCTGGCCTCCACGAGCAACCAGTTGCGGAGTTCCGTATGTATTGGTTCGACAAAGGGTGTAATCTATTTGATGGGTAATAATTCTGAACCGGGGAAGGCAAATCGAAATCTTTGGGATCTGATGGAAGCTTTATAAGATTCTACTCAGGTATAACTTATGCTCAGAGCAATGTTTTACGAAAACAGTAACTGATATGACCTTATGTGACTTGATTGCATGTACTATAAATAACCAAATGGAACTTTCTGGGATAAACTGGATCTCTTCATAGTCCCGTGGGGATGGGGGGGGGGGAAGCACGACATTGAAAATGCTTATTTTTTTTAGACTTGCTAATAATGCGGATTTTTTATGACTAAACTTATCATACATTCTGTAATTTTCCTATGAAGTTTATTTAAAATATGAGATAAAATAATTCCAACGAATATCGACAGTCTGCAAAAAAAACTATTCTCGTGGAGGCTTTAAACTACAAACACCGAGCATAAAAGCATCTCATTTAGTGATTTTTATTACACAAAAACAGGAATTTTGTATCAGTTGGAGTAACCAAAAGATTGGCTAATTTTGAGGAAACAAAGGGTTTTTAATTTTTTTTAATTCATTTTTTTATCCTCACAGAATTCTCGTATTCCATAATATTTTCGTATCAACTATCCATCTTTTCGAGGTTGTTTTTTGTGTTGTGAAAAAAGTATTCTTCATTTCTGTGTGTACTCCAATAGCCAATGAAAAACTTGAACGGTCGATTGAAATTAAATGTTTGTTCGTCATGCTACGGAATTTTTTGTCCTACAAACGGCGAAATTGAAAGATATACCCCCCTCCCCTTGTCGGTTATTAAGTATATGATATAATAATTTTCATTTATAACTCAAGAATATCGTATACGAAAATGAAATTTCATCACTGGTGTATTTTAATCTGGTAGTGAGATCATTATCACGATTAGGGTAGGATTAGGAGTGCTATTAACATCTGCAGCAACCGATTCATATGTGACAAGACAGGTGTGTGTGGTTTGAGCTCAAAAAACACCTAGTCCCTTAAATTGCAGTATATCAAGCAAAAAAAAAACAAAAAACGAAGATATTCACGTCAAGTACTCCCCTGAATTAAGAAAATGGCTGTCGTTACAGTTAAATACTTGCCTACGTATATAAAGAAAATCAGTTTTCTAATTTCGTAAAAGCACTTCACCTATAGGTTTGAATTGTGCATAAGCCATTGGGTATTTATAAACCTGCTCTGAACTCAAATAGCTCCCTCATAAATTAAAATGATTTATGATGCATTGGCCTTTTGTCCAACTGATACTGAGTAGTGAAATAGCATTGTTGGCAGCCTATCGCGTGGATGGAATGTGATATGCCAGCATGCAATAGTAATCGAGTTTGCCTTTATTAGGTGTAAGGCACAATTAAAAATTTAACAAGCCTCTAATGAGTTAAAAGATGGGGATAACTCAAATATCTAACTATATGCCAATAAAAAAAATAAGTAATTTTGTACTCTTTTGCACTGTTTCCCGAAAACGAATTAAAATAAGTCTGAGAAATAATTGTGTTCAGACTTGAAAATATTGTATTCTAGCTCATCGTTATAGAGAAATCATTAAATAAGCGAAGTCAACTGATCACCACTTCTGCCAGAAGACACTGTCACAGCTGAGGAGAAAGCGGATTCCTTTTAGGGTGGTCAAATAGAAGAGGGTTTTCATGTCTGCGCAGTGTCGTAAGCCATTTAATCCCTATGTTATTACTTTTGCTCTCGATAAATGCTGTCAACCACTCTAACTCCTTCTGTAAGACTAACCAGCTAACCTAGTGTTTTATAGCGTATCTAAGATGTACTTTCTGCGGGACAAGATGTTACAGATGTGAATCTGCTTTCTATAGGACAAGAAGAAGACTGCCGATCTGGCACAGCAGTTCCGTCCCGAGAACTTTGTTGATCAGATTCCTGAAACGGACAGCAATGGCTGCGTAATACCTCCATGGAAACGGCAGATGTTGGCTAAAAAAGCTGCAGAACGGTCTCGGAAGGAGGCAGAAGAGCAGAGGCAGGTGAGTACGTCGAGAGGTAATCCTGTCCTTTATAAAAAAAAGCATTTTGAAACTAACAGAAGTTGCATCGTTCTAACAACACCAGCACTTTAGGTATCGTTTGATATCTTCACCAACCTAGCACGTTACTCCAATGGCAACTCTCGCCCACACGCTATTTAACGTGAATGGCTCCATGCTTGCAAGATAACCACTGCTTTGATTTGTGTTGTGTGCTGAAATATAGCTCTTATATGCACGTAGTTGATAACATTTTTGTTTTTTTGTTACCAAAACTAAAGCTTGATTCCTGTCATTATACGGAGCGAAAACTAGTCCACTTCAAAACCAACTTTTTGCTGATAGTACAAAATTAAGATGTTTATCATAGCAAAGCTACAGTGAGCCGTTTAAAAGGCACAATTGCAGCACCCATGCATAGCTATAAAGCTTTTTACATTAGTTATAAATACGGTTCCTAGAAAGTGACACCAGGAACGCTGCTATCGCAACAGAAACTTATTTCTTGCTGTGCATTTATTATAATTACTATTAATAATATTACAAATTACTACGATCATATCTTAATCGTTTTAGACAATATTTGCACGTAAGTGGACTTGTTTCCTTCCTGTATGCTATGTTAGACAGGTTATCAGAATTAACTCCTGATCGTTTTTTTTATTTACGGAGGTTGGACAAAGACGAACAACATTCGTTACCGTTCTCCTTCATTTATTTAGAATATTAAATTCAATATTTTCCCATCGTGTTTGGAAAAGCTTTCGATGTATTGTCTGTCATAGCTGGAAACTAATCTTGTTATCGTCAACTATTATGGTGTTCGTTATTTTGTCCGAGTCCTATAAGATGTTGTTTTATTCTGTAAGCAAACGTTATCACAAGTAAAGATTTAATATCCGTTTTCACTTTACAGAAAGAAGCAGAAGCGAAAAGACAAAATGCAATTCCTGCCTGGAAGAGGCAGCTAATTCAAAGGAAAGAAGGTTCAAAGACTACAAATTTCGGGTAGGTTTATGGGGATTAAGTATTGGTTTATTTTTGACTGCTTCTTCGTAGTATCCAGTTTCTAAACTAAACTATGTTTAAGCAAGTTAGAAGTTCTCTTAATACGTTTGTGAACCTTTATGTAAAATGTGTTTCACTCTGATCATTATTTTTTTACTTGTTTTTTTTTCCATTATTATAAAGAAAACGAAAATTCGATTTTCCATTCTGGGAATTCGACATCATATTAACCTCTCACTGCAAGCGCATCGCAAATAGATTGTTACTGAAAAAAATATGACACATTGAATTGCCATGATTATTTATCATCAGCTCAATTTCTACTAACAATCTTTTTTTTTTCTCTTCTTTTTTTCTTTCGTAGTAACCTCAACGGCACGTCCCCGGCTGTGAAGCCAGCGCAGACTGTTGCCATAGTCAAGGAGCCACCTCCCAGCGAGCAACCGAAGAGCACCCAAGAAGAACCTCCAATGCGGAATGAGTCTCGTGAAAATGGTAATGATGAAGTTCGACAACCCAACCCGTGGTTTCAACAGTTGCGCAAGACGAACAGTGTTTACTGGTGACGCAGTGTTTTAACATAACCTCAAAACTTACGGACACTCAAGTGTCAGCCATACTTGTGAATAGACACTCCTAATAGTGCGTTCCCCCCCCCCCCCCTTGCATTGTACAGCACCACGACAGAGGGGTTTGTAGTGATTGGAGAAACATTACCTAAGAGTAAATCGGCACCACGGAATTCCCTACATTCCGTCCAGTAACTTGGTATGAAGACCAATGGATAAAAACTACCCGGTGTTTCTATCTACCATCCCTTTTGACTACTTGTATAGTATTTCCGCTACCACTGAGTTCTGTGCAACCATCCGTGGTCCAAAGCTAAGTCAGCTGTATATTTCTTGTGTGTGCTGTCCAGTAGTTAAACATTACTATACTGGTGCGAGGCTATTCTCATTGTTAATCTATACCTCATTGTTAACTTTTAACCTGTCCAGGACATGGGATCGATTCGGGTTTGATCCTAAAATTATGAACAAACCATTAATGGTATACTTTGCAATTTGTTAATTTCATTTTTGTATGGTGGTGGTGCTTAGCATCAATAAAGTTTCTGACATGTTCGTACGCTATTTATTTATGCAAATAATCATTTAATCTTGCAGTGATAAACCAAAGATACTCCTGAAATAAAACGTACTCACTAATGTTCGATATTATAAAAGAAATACGGAGGAAGACTCTAACAGATTGTGGCAGATCTGGATTCAGTTTTGAGAGGGAACATTGACTGGAAGAGAGGAACTAGTTTTTTATAATAGTTTCTTGTTCCCCACTGATATGACCTGATGTTCCCATGGCAGTAGTAATTCCCACGTTCAGTTGTGCAATGTCCAATTTACGCCACAAATTCTTTTCGCGTGTGATTAGTATTAATATAATTTACTTCAATACTTAATTTATTTAAATCTATATTAAAATAACTGAGGTTACAATATTTCTTTGCCCTTACTTTCCCTCAAAGACCGTTGATTTTCACTACTAGGAAAATTCTCACCATCAGACATTTTAGAACATGCGGTACACAACTCAAATAGACCTTAATTGTCATTGTGGTATGGCACACAACAACAACAGCAAAAAAGTACTGAACTTCGACACCCTCTTCAGTACACGCGCTGAGATGTCGTTTGACTGCATGCACATTAATAGAAGAGCACGTGTAGTCTACACCATTATATTTAGCTGTAGCAATGGTGTTGAAGTTGGAAGAAAAGACATTTATTGTTGAGCATTATTTTCGTTCATACGGAGTGGTAGAGCAAATGGTCCAAACCTACGACATGTTTGTGAGCAGTTTGTTCGTTTCCGTAAGCGTGCCCCAGGCAAGAGTGTCACAGTTGCCTCAATCGAGGTTCCGACGAACCGAGAGGGTTCTACCGCAATGCAAAAGGCATTCGGGGAAGATCGTGAGCTGTTAATACAAATGAGATCAATAAGGTGTGTGTGTGCCAGAGCATGTGTTAGTCTCCGAAACGCAGTAAACACCGAACAACGGTAAAACTTGGGATACCGAGGCGGTCACTACAGAGAATTCATGTGGGTAAGTGTTTAACAGCATCGGATTACGCACGATGGGAATACTTGGCATGCGTGCTGGTTCTTGGACAAAGAGCATTTCCATCTAAACGGTCATGTAAACAGACGAACCTACAGTTTAAAGGGAGATGGTAAATCTCTTTATGTTTTTATAGCCGGGTAAGAAACTCGGATCGAAATCCATAGTTTCATGCCGAAAAAACTATCGGCGAGCCCAAGTGTAAATGATCACTTGGGTAGTACAACACCAGGGCAACTCCAAGCAAAGGTGGAGCAAGCTCCGTCACTAACCTTAATATTGTCATAATGAGAAACACAGCTCAAGAGATGTGTATATATACTGTTTCTCATTATGAGAAGAGGTCACTACCCAGACCGGTTTCAACCTTTTTTGAGGTCTCATCAGTGAGTAGGCAGACCTGGAATATCAAGGTTTTAAGTGAACCGAACTTACATATACCTCTACTATACAATTGCTGAACTGGTGTACTCCTATATTGTTATTACTACGATAACGAGCCAAAAGGCTATTTTATCGGCGACATAAGTTAAGTTTAAAGGGAGATAGATGGTAAATCCCGTTTTATTTTATAGCCGGGTACGAAACTCGGATCGAAATCCATAGTTTCATGCCGAAAAAAACTATCGGCGACCCCAAGTGTAAGTGATCACTTGGCTATAAAATAAGACGAGATTTACCAACTCCCTTTAAACTTAACTTATGTCGCCGGTGAAATAGCCTTTTGGCTTATTATAGTAGACGAACCTACAGTTTTCTTGATTTATCAAGATCTGAATTTGTCCAAGAGAAACCTCTTCACGGCGAGGAGGTCACCGCGTGGTGTGCAGTTTTCGGCCATGGCATAATGGGTCCTACTTGACTGAAGAGGGTGGTGTAACCGTGACCTTGAATAGCGAACGCTACATCGTGCAAAAATAATTCCATTTCTTGCACAGGTATTCCTCAACAGGACGGAACAACCAGTTACACATCAGGTGGGTCTAGAGCCTATTTATCGGAACACTTACCCGGGAGGCTCATTTCGAGGGTCACAGAATTTCCGTACCCTTGAAGTTCTCTTGATCTCGTTTCACTTGATGCCTTCATTTGGAGAATGTTGAAGGAATGCGTATTCCACCATGGCCCGTCTTCAAACCTTGATGAACTAAATGATAAAATTACACGATATGTCCAGCAAATGTCCCGACCCTTGTTCTCCAAGATGACAGAAAACCTTCCCATGCGCTACGAAACTTACGTTGAAAGACATGGTGTCCATTGACGACTTAATCTACCGTCGTCAATGCTTTATTCCAGGGGTTGGCAACCTTTCAGACTCGAGAGCTACATTCAAATTTTAGTTTTAATAATCGGGCCGCAAGAGTTTAATTAAGAGAACATAGTGAGTGAAAAAAAATACTCCTTTTATCAATTTTTAATATATCAATCTTAAATAAAATACAGAAATATTTGAAGTAAGAGATATGAAACAAGTATGAAAATGAAACTCTTTGAAAACTTATTATCACGTAAAAACAAAGTAATATAGTTTATGCATCACAATATGTGTATCTCCCTGCTTAATGTGCCTTTTGTGGTTGTTTTCCCTTAGCAAATTCGAATCGAAGCATCAAATGTTCATCAGTCAGTCGAGAAGAAAACTTTTTCTAAAACTCATGGTAGAAAATGCTTGTTCGCAAATGTGAATGCTTCCAAATGCGACCATCATCATCTTTGCGAAACTGATTAATCCTTCAATTTTTTTTTGCTAAGTATCGATAAAGTTTTTCAACATTTTCTAACGAAAATGCGTTCTTCAATGTTTCATTCTGTTCCAAAACTTCCATCTGTAGTTGGTTTGGTACGTCATCAATGTCGACATTAAAAGGGTTCAAAAAGAATCGCATTTCGATGCTATTTTTATGAAAATCCACAAATCTTGTTGAAAATTCCGTTTGTAAATCTTCAATAATACCAACACAAGTTTCCTTTTGTGTTTGCCATCCAATTGTAGATGCAGATTTGCAACACATATAATGATGTAGATTTTCTTCCATCATATGTTTCTTCAACAGACATAATTTGCCCTTCAAAAGCTTTTATGTCAGAAAACAGTTCCATTAATAATTTACCTTGGCCCTACAGGTTCACATTAAATTCGTTAAGGTACGTTGTAATATCTACCGTAAATGCAAGCGACATAATCCATTTTTTATTCGATAGTTGTGAGCAGTATTTTCATGTTCCCTCATGAAAATATCTATTTCTTCATGTAAATTAAAAATTGATTTTAGCACAGCACCTCTACTTAACCATCTAACAGCTGACTAGTATTGTAGATAATGTCCTACACTCCGATTCTATTTCTATTAAGAATTCTTGAAATTGGCGGCGTTTCAGACCGTTGCGTCGGATGTAATTTACAGTTGTATCACGATGTCCATAACGTCTTTCATTGATAGAAATAGAACACCCCCATTTTCAATAAAGAAGTACTTGCTGATCCATTCATCATTAAACCTTCTTCCTTCATCTGCAATTTTACATTTTCTTGATCCCATTTTTCGAAATTATTTTTAACAAATATATATCCTCTGAAAATAATAGTTGATGTTATTGAATTATGTTAAAAGATGGACCAGGAACGCGACTGCAAAAGTGCGCCAAAATCTCCGTTGTCGTCGGATGAAGTCGCTTTTGTTATCCCCACTCGTGATGACTCACACAGTTAACTCGCGCCAAGTTGCATGGCAATATCACATTATAAAATTTCATATTATAAAATGCATTATTTAAACAATTCAACATACGGGTCACATGCCATGTAAGTATAGTCAACCTATTATGGGCAGCCAAAAATGCACGTTTGGGCCACATGCGGGTTGCCGACCCCTGCTTTATTCGATCAAGAGTCCACCGATAGTTGTGGATGTACATATCATCGTGTGTAAATATATATATTTTTGTTAGTAAACCCGTTTACTCCATAACAACATATATATCGTCGTAGTTATTCAGTACTTTTTGCACCATACTATATAAACAATGCATTTGAGCTGTCAATAAGAATGTCCTATGAAGACAGGGGTCTGGAGAGATTTCTTACACAGAAGAATTTATCCTCAGGCGCTATTTTCATCTCGATGGATTCTGCAAAATTTTACACATAGATTCTTTAAAATAAAAATAATTCTAAAGTTCAAATTAGACAATTTTCTGACATATCACGTAATTTATATTAAATGTTTCGATGAGTCCTATTACTGCTGTGCCTGTACTTCTCTGCTGCCATTTGGCAAATTATGAGGAACCCGTACTAAACATTTATCAAAAGGGGGAAAGTTTTAGTGTCCTTAACTCCAAAATAAACACAATGTGCAGTTTATTACATCCGGTGTACACGAGAGCGGATCAGTTTGCGAGATGCTAGCTTGAATGATTTGCGTACCGAACAGCTGTACATCATTGGTTAGAATCTTAATGATGCCTTCTTGCAAATATATTTTAATCCCACATCTAATAACTTAACTCATATTGAAGAAGCCTTTAAAACAATCCTGCTTAATTTGTAAATGAAACCTTACCACTGTATTTTTGAATATATTTCCTATTATTTAGCCTCGATGTAATTAACTTGGCAATTCGTCTTGCTAGGGACGTAAGAGGATTAAACTTAATGACATCATATTAAGTTACTACAATTAAGACCTGCGTTTTGTCGTTTTAGTTATTCGAATTTAAATTTTAAAAAAATTAAAAGTTTCATCTTGGTAATTAATTTAGAATGGCCCTTCTAGTTCGTGTTCTTTAAGTAGCACAATACAATATCAAGGCAACATATGCCAAAGTTTAGAGGTGTAGGAATGTTTTGCCTTTGGATAGCTGCCAAGGACGCCAATTAAAACATATTTTACCAATTATGAAAAATCGCTTAGCGACGGATTTTCCAAGGAGGCTAAAAGCTCAACTACGTTGCTACCAAAGTTCATGCATACTCTACAGAGATCATGCCACATCTTCCAGAAACAGTGTACGCTTGAGTTTGGTTGCTCAGTGAGAACAGATGTTTTTTATTATTCAACAGGGTATTTATTTATATATATATTATTCATTCAAGGCTAGTGTATTAGTCTATAACCTGTGAATTTATAGTTTATCGTCATCTCCAACAGAATCGAGAAAAATGCAAACTACATCGATCGCTATTTATGCTTATTTTTTAGTCAGTCAGTGGCCAAACAAATGGCTCGTAATACGGTATTTAGCAGTTAATTATATTTCGCAAAATGGATTTTTTTTTTAATTATTGCTACACCTCTTCCTACCTAGGAAGAGATATAAAATCAGTCGAAGCATACTCATACATTAAACCTATTTAACTTAAAGCTGTATTGCTATATAAGGCAGCAGGTATTAACCCAGTAGGATATCAGTCCTACAGGATGCCAAGTCAAACTAGTCACTTCTGGGGAAGACAACAGCATACACGCAAAGCATCAAACAGTAGCAATCAAGTGTGTTAAGTCTACATTAAAAAATTCGTAAAGAGCAACGCAATCGGTCAGCGATATATTTGTGAATTTCGCCCACGAAAAGTTGTTAGCCTACAATACATTAGAAAATATGTAGCCTACGACGATATTAATACTAAAATCGAATGAAGGATGACAACAGATGTATGGGATCCCCATGAATCGTCTTAACTTTAGTGACAGAGGTATAATGACCCGAGTTTCTTAGTGGTAAGGATGCGAGCTGTTTATCGTATGCCTGGAAGGATGAACGCCAATAGGCATACAACAGCTTAAATAATAGAAATATTTCTTATATATTTGGAAATTTTATGAAAAAAATTTCCTTAAACGGTGAACTGCCATAATACACCTGTGACATGGTTTGAGAAAAATGAGGACAATCATGACTGGTCTGAGCAAAATCTCAACGTAACTGTGAACTTTTCGGAACGAACTATACGTAATTCAGACCACTGCATCCGACAATGATACAAAGATTTGTGGTGAAGGAAGAATGATCTAAAAGACTTGATTTTATCACAACTAAAGGAAAGTTTGCCTAGTGGGATGAAATATAATGCGATCCCAGTGCTTATTTCAGCATAGTATGTGGTAATACTATAAATTAAAAGTGAATATAATTATGAGGTGCGCAGTGATAATGTTTTCTTTGAATTTTTTGAACTCAATCGCTAGTTTTACATTTTTTATTAGTCTGCATTTATTCCACATGTAAATATAAGTATGAAATGCAAAATAGCTTTTTGCTATAGACCGATACTGTTTATAAAAATACCCAGTTTCATTAACAGCGAAGGCTTTTGACAACACCAGTGGCCCATAGGTAGCAATAATTTACAAAAAACCCTTCCCACGATTTCGAAACATCTTTCAAAGAGCTTGTCCAACTTTTAATTACGTGTTTGGTCTTCGTACAAATCCGCAATAAAATTCATGCATTCGAATGTTTGTCGCTAACATTGTATTTCATTCTTCACATTTTCCTAAAAAAAAACACAGATCGTTTGTGATTATTCAAAAAAAATTTTTTTAATATAAAGATGTCTTAAACTTGGCACATTTTTCGTGATGATATATACTTATCATTTCAATAAAGTATTGAAAAAATATTCATTCATTAAAAATAATGATTGTTTTCGTTCTCCAACTGATTTGCCTGTAGGAAGGATGAAGAATAGTTTGGGAAGAGTCAACTGATCAGCTGAAATCAGCTAACTTCGCCTTTAAAAAGCCCCTATAAAGATTCCTCGTGTTCATGGCGTAATGTCTTTTACTTGTGCTACTACGATAATGTTGCACCTTTTAGGTTCGACCTATTCCCCCCCCCCCACACTGTTAAAAACCTGAATTTTTTTAAACCTACAGTTAAAAATAAAGGTTTGAACCCCTTGTGTTACGATACCAGTATTATAATTCCTGTTTGCCATTAACAGAACTTGAGCCACTGCTTATTAGATTGATCGTGCTGTCAAAAGTGAACGTGAGCTGATCCTGTTGCATTATATTTGAAACAACTCTTGAAGCTTTTTACTTTTTTTACGGTATACCTGCTAAGCTTTGATTCACGGATATGTTTTGGATGATGTGTGAAGATGTGTTTTCTTTTTTGTTTTTATATCTTTGAGTTTGATTCAGATCTTCAGGGTCAGGGTCATGCTGCATTTCATCGAAATTTATAATTTCGTGATGGGTATTTCATTCCTAATTGTCATCTGCAAATAGGAAGTGCACTTTACGCTCACATCATTCAAATACATCGACTGGAACCAGTTTTTTTTTTTCTATTTTTCCTTTAAAGTTAAAACTAAGAAAATTTACTGCGACTTCACATCCAGTGCTTTTAAGTTCGAAACAAGTGTACTGTAGCAATTATAGACATCAGACTGTAGATTTCGAAACTTCTAAAAGACTGCATTCAAAACCTTCTATCCTCGTCCGAACTCGGTTTAACCTTGAACTCTATTCGACACCAAACTAATCTGAATGTGTCAAATCATGTTTTAACTATAACTATCACTATCCATAACCATAAGATCAACTTCTCGATTTCAGCCACTCGTTGGTATTATAAATAATTACAACCGCAAAAAGGAATCACGTGATTTTCAAAATGTTGTAACGACTAAAATGACGTTATTTAGTTGAATAATATAGAATAATAAAAATAAAAAAATAATCAAAGGTGATGAAGACTCCATGGATGACTGGAGTGTGTCCGGGGGGGGGGGGAATCACGCTAGATTAGTCTTCCTACATTTCCTGGAGTAAGAAAACGAACTAGCTATTTGCCATGCTGACAAGAGACAACCGGACTACTAGAATATCCCACTTATGCCCAAATTTCCGCGTTCATGTGGGTACGTGCAGTCATCTATTTGCGTTCAGGAGGGCGTGAAATACAAACAGGAACTGAGCTACTTCACGATCCTAAGTTGTAATAAAGACTACTTGTGTACAAAATAATAGGATTCACACATGTAACATGAGAAGTTCAATGTCAAAGTTAAAAAAAAAAAGAAAAAAAAAGTTCGTTTTAGGATTTTTCGGCAATGAGTCATATTAAAGTATGTTAGATCACTTACCGCTTTCAAGTTAACAGGAAAGCAACTGCTTTACAATTACATATGCATCAGTATTATGTAAATTTGATATCTTTAATTAGAATATTGATTCTTTATAAGATGAAATAATGACAAACGTATATGAAATGTAATGGAGTTTAAGTTGACTCGTTGAGAGTTTGAGTCTTCTGAACAGTTTTCAGAATGTTCTCGAAATGCTTGCATTTACCATGTTAAGACCGATCCTCCTTTTCATCACATAAATAGCTAGAATACAAATAATACGTTGGTCTCGTTGCCATAGTTGCTTCGGCTGTAATTGAAACATCTCTCCACCTTCCTTTTATCGATTAAATGTTTGGAGGGGGAAGGGTATGGTAGTTGTAATTACCATATCATTGGCCGTCTATTGTGTGTGTGTGTGTGTGTATATACAGGGTGTTCGGGATAAATTTGACATATTTATAATTAATTATATTTTTCCGTAAGTTACATGTATTAACACACACTTCTCTTCATTTAAAAGTTTGGACCCTTCTTCATTCATATACAAGATGTCAGAAAGGATGGATAGCTGGAACCCACCTGAATCATGGAAGAGAATAACTTGTATCATGATGATTCGTGCCCGCCATCAAAATAAGGATATTACGACTGCTGCCCAATGCTCCCTGAATACAGTAAAAACAATCAGGCATGAACTAGAGACTTGCAATGGTGACTACGAGGATGTAGCAAGAAGAAAGATCCCTAGCAGACGATCTGATTGCGTTCGTACAGCAGAATTCCTCGCAAATCTGCAGGAACAGGTGTTGAAGAACCCTGGCATTGGAATTCGGGCTTTGTTCGTGGAGTTGCTAACTGTAGTCAAGCCCTGGATAACAAGGGTAGCCAATGGTAGGCCGTATGTATGGCAGCAGGATTCGGCCCCTTGCCACACCTCTGGGAAAAGTCAAAAATGGTTGTCTGAAAATTTCTACGACTTCACCAGTCCAAATGTTTGGCCTCCAAACTCCCCAGACCTTAACCCCATGGATTATTTTGTATGGGGCGCAGTTGAAAAAGACACCAATCGCACTTCCAGTAATACAAAAGCCCAGTTAATGGATAAAATTAAAACAGTTTTTGCGGCCCTTCCCAGGGAGACTGTAGCATCAGCTTGTTCGAGGTTCCAAAGCAGAATTGAAGCTGTGATCGATGCTAATGGTGGTTATTTTGAGTAAATCTTGTTGATAGTATTGTAATTAACTCTGCCTGTAATGTTTTTTTGTCAATTCATTAAATTTAATAGATACAAAGAAGATTTTCTTTTTCCTTACGAAACTGTCAAATTTATCCCGAACACCCTGTATATATATATATATCCGGTAACTTGGGTTTTTCATTCCTCAAAACAGGCAAACCGGCCCCGTGAACACGCGCATCTACAGACATAGGACACACCGGGAGGCATAGGACCAACCGCCTTATCCTCGAGATGGCCGCGGTTGTGAAGTTCACAGCTAAAGAACCTCAATGGCTCGTGAAAGCTTAAGAAAGACAAACTAAACAGAAGCGGAAACCACCCCGTCCAGGACTCTGCGAAACGCAGTGGTTGAAAACCGCTGCACGTATTATCGTCTTTCAAAACTATTTCGACAATAGTCACATGCATGATCTACAACGATAATCAATAAAAAAATATGGTTTATAAATCGCCAGCAAGAGGGAATACTGCAATATCAAGTCAGTTACTGCTTACACTGAGGACCAGGAATTGGCTGGAAGGTTAGTTACAGTTTACTTCCATACGGAACTTTGAACTTTCGCAAGACATTTCGGTCCTCAATAAGCGGCTATTGATGATCTCACACTTTACAATAGCTCTCACTAATTAGCTGCTCGTGTATGTTGTATTTGTCCTTTATACTGTAATGGTGAGTGATCTAAAATAAATTTCCTCCTCCATCCCAAATTTTCTCTCTTCTAAGAGTTAACAGTCGTGATTCAGTCAGCTTATTAAAATGTTCAATCTGCACACATCCGATAATTCATTTTGTTAACGCATATAATTCTGTATTTCTTTACAACAGTAGCTATCAACCTTTACTCGTACATGGTAAAAAAGACAGAAATATAACACTTAGTGAAACGATCTATCCTTGTTTAATGGTAGTCATGACAATTAGATCTAGTGATCGCCCTCTATTGGACGAGACTATATACTGTAAACTTCTAGGAGCGACCGTGAGATTTTACCCTTCAGAATGCTAGACGAAGACGGTTGCATGCATATGGCCTCATTTGAAGTTCAGTTGAGGAAGCAGTCGAAGGTGGTCTACTTGTAATTCACTTAATCGGAGATTTACAAAAAGGGCGGAGTCTGAATATTGGACGACACTGGAACAAATTCCGTACAATTAAGAGAATTATTACTCACAACGTTATCCTCGACTGTTGTAACCTTCTTCCGTGTGAGTTTTAATGATCCGGAAATGCATTAATCAACTCGGCATCTTTTTTTTTTTTTTGTATTTCATCAATGAGGAAAAACAAGAGTCGGGTCTTGAAGATGAAGCGTTAAGTTCAAATGTTCTGTACGTTAATATGGTCGACATCCTTAAATTATCCACAAAACTTCATTTAACAAGTGAGGCCAAGTAAAATTTTCATTCTGCGTCTTACCTACTTTCCATAAGAAAACTATCAGACCACCATGCGTACCGAATCCAGCCCCCTCCCCCCTTTTTTTTTTTCAGTTGTTGCCGTGATGACTGTAAATCAGCGGATCGATCTTCACAAACCTTTGTGAATACATTTCGCTATAAGAAGCGATCTGAAAGTGGAATTTCATTTCATAAATCTCAAAAAGTGATTAATCACGCAGCCGATCTTTTTTTAAGCACTACCTATTGATATAAGACATACACAGTATATTAATTAATTTAAAAAAAAAAAACAGACTACAGTTTACTTCCATACGGAACTTTGAACTTTCGCAAGACATTTCGGTCCTCAATAAGCGGCTATTGATGATCTCGCACTGGGCAATGAAAACTGCCTACAGGTTGACGAATGGAGACGCTTTCCATTAGGACAACCAGACTAGCAATTAGGTACACTTGTCTCAACAAAATGTGTAAGCAGTTATAGGATTGCTCACACATTTTGTTGAGAGAGGTTTACGGTTCAGTGGTGATAATTTACCAAAGAGAAAATGTTTTACGAATAAAGACCGTGTAGTAATAACAAGAAAATTTAAAGGTGTGTTTCATCAGTGTTTAATAAACATCAAAAATATATAGAAAGATAGTTATCTAAACACTTACAAGAAAAATAAATTCATACAAACAAATAAACGTAAAGTCGCGTAGCATGCATTGGAGGTCTGCAGTTGACAGAAGGTGATTTGCTAGCTAAGCTGAAGTCTATGATGTTAAAAGATTTAATAAGCGATTTTCGTATGTCACGTAATATTAGTCCTTGGTTTTTATTCAGTGATGCAAGTGAATGGATAACCGTAATCGATTTCTTCATAAGTCTGGAATAAAAAGTTGTTTTTTACATAAGGCATGGTTGAACCGTTCCAGTCAACTGCGTGGTTGGCCAGACCAGATCTTTTGTGGTTAACGTTTGCAACATGTTCGTTTTTTCTCGCCTCAAATCCACGGCTTGTATCACCTATGTAGGCATGGAATTCTATATACCCCTGGGTGTTTGTAGAAGGTCACCCTTCTACAAATCTTTCGGAAAACTTAGGAGCTGCGAACAGTTTGAATTGGTTTAAAAGCCACTCTGATGTTATTTTAATCGGTGGAATCCTAATACGGAATGAGAACAAATAATGAACCTTGAACAACTAATTAATGATGAAGATGTAAGATATTTAAAGTCACAAAGAATAGCGTGGTTGTGGCATACAGAAAGAATGGGAAAAGATACGGGAATTAAAAAAAAAAAAATATTCGAATGGAAACCATTAGGACAAAGGAAGAAAGGAAGACCAAGAAAAAGATAGATTGATGATGTACAAAAAGATCTTACAACTCTAAAAGATAAGTGGAGAATTGCAGAGAAAAGAAATGAATGGCTAAAAATTGTTTTCAGCTAAAACTCATAAAGAGTTGTAAAGCTAGAAGAAGAAGATTGCTAATATATGGAAGCCACCAGTTCTTTGTAGGTGCGAGAAATTAATAGATGTAATTTTCAAATTTTAACAACTAATTAAATTTCCTTGGCATCATTTATCCTCACCATTTACATTGAGGCCACCGTCCACGTATAGATGGTTCATAAAACTTTTTTTCATTGTTATCTTTGATACTCGCTCCCATACTTTGGGAGGTATAGTCGTTAGTGCTATTCTCTCTCTCACACACACAGGAATGTAGTTTAGCACTAAGGTTATAAGCCACGAACTTGAGGAGACCAGAAAGGTGATCAAATTTAGACATGAAAAGCGCAGTTGTTTTATTCGCTCGATCATTTATAGACTTGTTTTTTAAGCAATCCTTCCGCGGTAGTGATGATTTACACCCAAATATATTGGTAGTAAAGTGAAGAGCATCCCGAGTAGTGATGCCACACAGACTAAATACATTGTGAAGTGTTGTAATACGCACGTGCTGGGAATTTTGGGACTGTTTAAAAAATAAGTGTTTAACGTCTGCATTCCTTAGTAGGATGAAGGAGGAACACAAGGCTAAAATTAGCATCATCGAGAGCTAACACGTGACACTCTCTAAACCAAATGCGCTTCTCCTTTCGGTTTGCTATTTATACCCATTCCAAGGGAAGAGATTTCGAGAAGGAACACTGCCTGAAGTACAGTGCTGTCATCTCCACCTGCTGGTGTGCAGTAAATATTCAGTGTTTGACGATACACAGGCGGAGAAAATCCTAAATTAGCGGAGCGTCACTATAGTTGTACCAGAAGTGTGGAAAACCTGCCTTAACAACATCGAATCCTCCATCGTAATGAAAAATGGGGTCCGTGGCAGAGGTCATTCTATTTGTGAAGGCCGGAGCCGATGGCAAGAGGTACGGAGCATGCCCTTTTTGTCAACGCATTTTCATGATACTGATGGCGAAGGCCAGGGAACACAGACTCCATTTTAAAGTGGCTACAGTAAATCTGGCTAAACCGCCGGACGAATTTAAACGGCTCTCTCTACGCCGCGTACCAGCTATTAGTCACGATGATACGGCCATTGACGATGTCGACGACATCGTGCAGTACCTAGACGAAACATTCCCCACCGACAGCTTAGCGTATGAAAACACCGATGCTGAAAGGGCATGTAAGGATGTGTTCCAGAAGTTTTGTTTCTTCGTGAAAGAAGTGTCCAAAGATAGCAATCAATTATTAGCCGAATTGAATCGTCTCAACGACTACTTGCTAACCACTCGCGTACGTTTCCTATGTGCAGACCGTATGACCCACCTAGACTTCGAGGTGCTTCCTAAACTTCATCACATTCGCTTGGCGTCCAAGTATCTTAAGGGATTCAACATCCCCGTGCACGTTACGGCTTTTTGGACTTATCTTCGAAATGCGTACAGTCAGGAGATCTTCGTGAAAACGTGCCCGTCCGACCAGGAAGTAGTTCTTCACTGGGCAGAGAAACCGGAAACCCCTAATTTGACAATGGAGCAGCACTCTCGATTAGCGAAGGACACACAAACATTCTCCCTCAGTGTACCATAGAATGACGTAAGTTCAAACTGTAAAAAACTACTCCATCTTCTTAATGTCTTTAAATAGAAATATAAATTCTGTCTAGCAGAATCCCAATGCCTGTACTAAATATCATTTACATTTTGACATAATTGTTCAATTAAACGAACTCCAAATTTCTTCCGCTATATATGCACTTTGAATCTCTATGACAAGGGTCATCACAGAAAAAAAAAATAAATAATAATAAATAAAATAAAAGTAATTCGTTCCAGTCCGAAACTTTAGTAGCAGAAAATTTATAAAATACCAAAGCAGTAATTTAGTAATGTATCGGAAAATATGCTTACTTTCCTTTTAAATATCACTGAATTAATTACTAATATTTATAATTATGAGCATATGTGATCAGCTTTTTAAATGAAGTAAAATAAGAGAATTTACGAAATGTAAAACTAAAAGCATTAAATTATTTATAAATTATAGAGTTAGATTCAAATCACAACCAATCCGTGAAAAATCGGATTGCTTGTGAAATAATTAAAAAAATTCTAATTAAAAAAAAAAACAGAATGGATTTGAGCAATTATATTTAAAAAGAACTCGATTTGAGAAATTTTAATTTAAAAAAAAAAGGAATTAAAACGTAACTAAAATTTCTGAAATCGATTCTTTTTAATTAAAATTAAAAGAGGAAATTAAAAATGAGCGGACTTAAAAAAATTTCTTTAAAAGAATATCATATTCCAAAAATAAAAAAATTCAATGACTTGGAAATTTAAATGAAAAGCGTTTACGAATAAATTAATATGAAAATGGCGCCCATCAAAAATTATAAAGGCACTAAACAAAAAACAGATTTTAATTAAAACGCATCGAATTATTTTCTAGTAGAAAAAAAAAATGCGTTGTTCCTCTCTAAAACAGTCGAGGGCTGGATTTAAACCAACTATAGGTCCTGAATTATTACAATAAGATTTTAAAATTTATATCCCATTTAAAAGAAAACAGAAGAAATTTTAGTGCCTATGTAAATACAGCACTAGAAACAACCAGAATTGGAAAGTAATAATAATAATAATAATAATAATAATAATAATAATAATAATAATCAAATCTAAATATTGTAATAATACGGTTTAATAACATTTAAACCAAAGTTTAGCATAAAGCAACCACGATATACAGTGGAATGTAAGAAAAGCAAACATAATAAGAATATAATTAAGAAATAGTTACAACTTGTCAGTTTTATTCTTTTCTTTTTCTACTTATGTGGCTATCATTTTTTTTTCATTTTCATATAATGATAAGATAACTCAATGAAAAGTAGGCCAAATTTAGAGAAAGTACAATAGCCTTTACTAGTGACATATATAATGAAGTATTATATCACCTTCAACAAGTCAACTTCTGCTTTAACAGTACAAAGCCATCCACATAACACGCACTGAAAGACATGAACATCATGCAAACGTGAGTGATTAGGTCTACAAAAGAAGACTTCCTGAAAAACAAGCCCAAATTTTGCTAACGAACTGTGCGTGTCTCCTAATCAGAACACGGGAGTATCTTTCCACATCGGTCCCCTCATAATCCGCATTTTATAGCATTTTGGATAGCATAAATCAGCATTAAACTTGTCCCAAGTCGCTCTAATTAGCAGAATATAACTTTCCCAAAATCACGACCTGCATCGAAATATCAAAAATTATCGCAGTCGCCATGTTCAACACACAGCAACCGAACATGAAAATATCTCAATTTTCGATTATTTTATGACCGTTGCTAAGTGACGCTGTTAAAAATATTGCAATACATTCATAAATAATACGCATCTATGCAACGAGTTGTACTAATTTTAAATAAACCATTGCAAGTTATTTCATCATGATAACAACAAAAGCCGTTTTTTGACCTCTTTGTCATTAGTTATTTTCCTACTAAGTATGTAATTAAAACCTACTTCGTCACGGTATGGCCAACGCCCGTTAAAGATCTTCAGATAAGAAGATTGTTCGAGCAGACGATAGCTTTCATCGACTTCTTCATAACTATAGGTTTCGTGCGCCATCTATGAGTAGCTGATGATATCATCATATTTAATTTATTGTAAATAAAAATGTAATAAATAATTAAAATAAAAATGCATTTATTATAATAAAGAAGTGCATGTATAGTTATAAAATTAATAACTCTCTTTAGCCAAATAATAGTGAAATAACTTTTGCTTTTATGTAATCATGTAAATTTATTTGGGCTACTTAATAAATAACATTAATAAATAATGTGCTTAATGTGGCAGACGACTTGAAGTTCAGGGAATATAAAAAGAAAATATTGATAAAACACTTGATTTTGTGCCGCAAGCTGACTTATGGCTGGATTCCTTGTTGTTTAAGCTTATAGCCAGAACTAAAGCAGTACAAACTTAGCTCTTCTTTATTTTACAGTTCTCGGTGGTAAATTTTAGAATGTCTGAGTAGGATAAACGTGGCTAGGGCAGCTTAGCGAAGCGCCTGTCGAACTAATTGCCTTTCCTGACCCGAAGGGAAGTTTACAGTAATAAACAACTGTGCGCGTTTCACCAGTTTACACTTAGTATTAAGGGAGGAAAAATTTTATATTTTCAAGGATTTATTTTTAGAGGAAAAAATGTAGCGTACAAACAAACAACCAAGGTTCTGTATTATTTAAACAGAACTTCCTGTGAATCCCAGAACTGTCTCTTGATCAATACATTTCATTTTCTTGATCATGAAACAAGTTTAAAAATGACAAAGTCGTAATATAATATAGTTAATTTCTCGTACTTGATTTTTATACCCACAATAAAGTCGAGGTTATTAAAGACAACACCCAAACTTATTTATCGGCTCTGTCTTTAATAATTGTTCCATTTTAAAATAAAGAATTCATTTTTTTAAAAAATAAAGTACTGTCATTGGGTGAAGCACAGTAATCTATATTAATGTTGTTCAACTGGTATTTTCGCTTGTTTAGCCTGCAGCCAGCGATAACTTGACGTATAATGGAAATTAAGTTAGCATTATTATTTCTAGTTAATATATTTTTGATATTCGATGTAATTTGTCTTTAATAACAAAACAATTCCCGTTAGCAAACAATAGCGATTCAGAAATCGAAATAATTACCATTCAAGGTAACATTCAGCTGAGGCGTGTTAGAAATACGCTAATGATAACTGTTGGTGATATGTCCTAAAAAGTGATATGCTTATTGATAAGCATCAATACAACCATCAATATAATGCTTCAAAAGGTAAAAATCATTTTTTTTTAATTCACATATCTCTGCGCAATAGCACGTTTAGAAATAAATATTTTAAAAACTAAAGAATACGTGCTAGATTTAAAAAAAAAAAGTGTCACTAGTATCGAGCTGTTTAAGAGCTTTTCTGTATGTCGATGTAAAATATTTTAGTAAACCGTATTAAAAAAATTACAATATTTAGTTCTTTTTATATACTCTCCAATTACAGGAAAACCGTTAAGCAACTGCACAGTTCTACGGTGGTTTCGACAAGTGAACGTGATGTTAATAATATTGCTTCTCCTGCAAAATATAGTCATGTTTTTCTAACTTACACATATTTTAGTAACAAGTGTATGATTGTCATTAACTCTTGAGAAATCTCATAAAAGTTATTATTTCAGTCTTCCATGGAATCACAAGACTCATCGTGGAGGGTCCTATCCAAACTTTACAACTTCTGTTGTTTTTGTAGGGGCGATAACTTCCTAAGTGTATTAGTCGGCCATGATACTTACGAGATCTTACAAAAACAAAGGGGGGGGGGGCTACACAAATCTTTTAAGGACTTAAGAGACTTTATGAAAGGCTTGTTTCTGACTGGGAAGTAAATGGCTTATTCTATTTCTATTATTATGATCAAATCACACAAAATAAAATTCTAACAAACACTCTTGAAAAAACTAAATATTTTCTTGGGTCCACTCTTTGTATTCAACGACTACCATTTTCTTTATTAGCCGTTAAATACAAATGCTACCATTTTCTCTTGTAGTCGAATAGTTTTTAAGAAAAGATCGGTGGAACAAGCATATCATGAATACAGTAGTAAGGACTTCTCTCTTCGCTGAATTTGTAGCATAATGTCTGGAATTAAAATATCAATTTTCATTTATTTAAATTTTATTTCTTATTTTTATTTATTTATTTATTTCGATCTAACGGATTATCTTTCCAGTACACAAATCCTTAATCCCAGAGTTCATTGTAATATAATAAATTCGAGAATATTTTCTGTATAGTAATACATGAAGTTCAACTTTATTTATTTCATCATAGCTTCAGATAAAATAATATACTTAAATATTTATTTTATCGTTTACAGTATTTTATTACAACACCATATTCACTCCCCACTTTTTTCCTTTATGGGGAAAGATTTTGTTGCAAGTTACCTCGATCATTATCAAGAAGATAATATTTTATTTAATATTGATTCATAAATATGCATTTATTTATGATATTTAATCAGCATATGCATCGTTAATAAAGTATAAACAAATAAATGATTTTTATTCCTTAGGATTACCAAAAAGAAAAAAAAAAATTCCGCGAAACCATGATATCGACTAGGTTACTTCCTGTTGAAGGTCGCTTTTCTGCTGTTATTCATTTGGGAAAGATAAATACAACAAAAAATGTATCCACTTTACAGCAGACAGATATTTTTATCCTGTCACACATCAGGGATCTCGGAACTCCATTTTCTTCGTGTTTTTTATTATTATTTTTTATTTATTTATTTTTTTTTAGCATCGAGCATCAATACAACCGGATATCTTTTTCAAAACAGTCTCAATTATTTACTTTTTTTTTTTTGAGTCTCAAAATGTTCTTAAGGGAGAAAACCTGCTTAATATATATATAAGTAAGAAAGGCTTAGGTAATTATACCATAAACAACACCAAGAGAGAGGCAAATATACAGTATATTTATTACATTTGGTCTCTGCAATTTGTGTATTCTACAAATATTTCTATGGCAAATGCTCATCTGAAAATATCGTTAGCTCTAATATTATCTAATATCTGATGCGTTAAAGCATCAATAATTCCCCTACTTAGTATTAAGCCCATTGGAACATGCAGCTGCCACCCAACATTTTTTCACAGTGCATCTCGAAACCCATAGAACAAGTTTCTTTTCCTTCTCCTTCATCCTTGCCACTGCTGTACTGTGGAACAGTCTTCCTCCCCTGATGTATTTCCCAAGGAATACAATATCCAGGCTTTTAAATCAAATGTAAACAAGTGTATCCTTTCCCAACCCACTACCCATATATAGTACTAGCGTACTATCGGTTGATCAACCAACCTCTCGTGTTACAATTTACAATTTACAGTTACAATTTAAATCGTTGTTCCTTAATTACGTAGTTTAGTACTGTGTGCCTATCCCAATTATAATTGTGCTTGATGATACTGGTTTAGAAATATACTGCCGTTTATACGGTGAAGCATTATTATAAATTAAGACATTAAATATCGAAATCAGAGAGTAGGACAAAAATATTAGTAGAAGCAATATTTGTATTGATCACTCGAATCGATGAGGTTGATTCCAGCACCGATCTTTAATAGTTATCTATCTAAATATCAAGGACGATTCAAGGACAGTTCGATTAAAAAAGATTTCAGGGTAATATTAGAGCTAACGATATTTTATTATTCAATGTCTCTTGAAAAGTTTCTACAAAGCGCTATTTCCTACAATTTGGTCACAAAACCAGTGGCGACTCGTGGCTTGAAATCGTGGGGGTGCTGCAACTTTCGAAATATACATACACACTGTAAGTACAGTCAGTGTGTATACGCGTTTGGATAAAATATCAAAATTATGGTAAAAATTAAAAAAAAATTAAACATGAAAAAATATTGTTTATTATCGATAAAATTATACAGTTTAGTATAATTCAAAATTACTTAAAAATAAAATCCATTTCTTTAATTGTAATTAAAGGAATGGATTTACAATTTTAGGACATTACAATTAAATCCTTTAATTGTAATGTCCAAATATTTAAAGAGACGGAGTAAACACGATAAGCACTACGAACTCCTTACTACTGGCGCAAACTGCATACATATAAACAACAGTGGAACTGCGCGACGGACAGTGCCGCATTACCCCAATAGCTCACATCTCACTATGACGTGCATATGCTTGCGCCGGTAGCAATATCACACTGTGGTAAACACAGTGCTGCTAGCATCCTTCGCACTCCTAAGTGCTACAAGATGGATTTTTATTATTTTTTATACAAAACAAGAGAATTGTATAGGATTGTTGATGATAAAATTAAATATTACAAGCAAGTATAAGTAAATTAATAAATATATTTATATATCGAAAAACATATAAAAATAAAAGTATCAACCGTTCATGGTTGAGATTCACATAAAATTGTAAGCTACACGACCATCGTAATCCCTCTACTTTCGTTCAAATCTATGAAAAACACCAGTAGATGTTGGTCAACAACCATTTGAGCTTGCTACAATCGACTTGCTACAATTCTGAAAAGAATGTCAATAAGTTCCTTAGATAGCAGTACAACGCAATCTAAGAAATATCTTTGTTGTTAAAAGAACAGGTGAGTAAAGAGTCATTTATTTTTGAATTGCATTGCCAGTGGATGTGGGGATGAGTTTCAAGTAATGATTAGCGTGAATCTGCCACTAACGATCGAGCAACTCCATACAAAATGGAAAATAATTATATATTTGTAATGTATCACATTATTTCTACTATGTGATCCTTACCCTGTTAGTAGAGGGTATAATGTTTGGTACATTCATTGTCGAATACGTGGGGCCTGCCTCAGACAAAAAAAAAAAAAAAAAATCCCCTTTTGTTTTATAGACAACGGAAAGTATAGAAAGAAAAACGTGAAATAACCTAGTTTTGTAACAGTCCAGATTTAATAAAGCCCATCTAGAACTGTTGAAGAGACAATAGAAGAAAATAGAAACTAAAGCACCGCTTCAGGGGCTCGTTATGAACGTGCAACACCATGAACTTTGATAGACTTTAATGAGTCAGAACGACCCCTTGAACTTTTTATTATGCTCTGTGACTGCTTTTGCCATTGAGATATTATATTCAATTATAATTGATGTGCAACAAGTTTATTTTCATTGCGTATTTAGAAAATTTGATTCTTTTTTACTGTTCAGCGTAAGAATTAAAACAATAAAAGCTTTTTGAAATAAACTATCTTAGTGGAACTACTTCTTAGTACCTTTCTTAGAGCTTTATTTTTATGACAATCCTTCTCTTACGCAGTTTATTGTAGAAACGTCACAATAAATACCTCAATGTGTAGAAATATTACTGAAATTCAGACAGAATACAAATATATTTTTTTTTAACTCTGAAAACATTATTTCTTGAGATTAGGATGATTCAAAAGCGTGTTGGAAAACGTCGTCTAAGAAATTCTATCATATCGAAGCGACTACTACTACTGTAAAAAAAATCTTTCCCTTGTGACCTCGACTTCTTTCCCATAATGAAGTAAAAATAGTCCTTCAATGCTTTATTTACGTTTTTCTTTTATTAAACACACAAAATTTGCGAGTGACGAAGAGGTGTATTTCAAATGTGACCCTCTTGCTGTACACACTAATTTGTTTTGGCCATAAAAAAATAAATAAAAGGAACAAAAAAGAATCAAATACCAACATCATTGTAAAGAAGAGACAGATGGGAAGGAATATGTGATAATTTTATTCCTATTAAATCTTCGCCATGATTATCTGCTTGCTGATATACCTATCGTGATTTCTCACTCAATATTGTTCGACCACCATCAGTGGCTCCAGTTTATTATTGCGAAGAGACAATTGGATAGCCTCCAACTATATTGTTCAGTAATAAAGAATGCTGCACAAGTAAAACGCGGAACGAAACTTGCGGTAATTTAAGGGTACCTGGATTGCATATCATCTCAGTCACTGAGCCGTGTACGTGCTATTATCTGATAATTCACGATCATTATGTCATCATCGTAAATAAAAACATTTGCAACTTTCAAATGGAGAAAGTTTTCTACTGCTTGATATTGCATTCAACGGTCTTCCAAAGAACCCTTGGGGATTCTTTACAAGTCTGAGAGCGTCTTTAATTTCGAAGACGGTTCGCAGAAGCGTTAAATACGAAAAACATTTCCTGTGGAGTAATTGCCATGTTGGAAAAGTCCAAAGTATGAAACGTCTCGAGAGAAAACAGAATCTCATGAATGCTTTTAATGGACCAAAGAAAAATTTTAAGAGCCTCAAAGAAAGCTCGTTTCAGAAGGGGAAAAAAATCATAATTTTTAGAACCCCGAAGTTTAACCATTTCCAATACTCAGGCGCAATATTGGAAATTACCAACGAGAACAGTATGGATCCGATGTGTCGATCCTGGGACTAGATGACATGTTAGGACTGAGTTCAGTGACTTCCTATGTTCAAGAATTCTACGTATTAGTCGGCAACGATGGTGTCTATGGGTTGGAAAGATCTCGATCCGAAACCTGTACAGGATACCAGCACAATTATAAAGACTTTTGAGTTACCCGGTATTGTACGAGGTGGAGGTATTTTTTATCGCAAAAACTTGGGATTTTCATTTAGCAAAAGAGCCAACTGGACAAAAGAAGACAACCTGACACGATATACTAGTCTCCACAACCACCTTAAGCCATAATTTCTATCAACAACAACAACCACAAGTCTGCGTTCCAAATTACGTGTTACACACACACACGAATACCTCAACTTCAACGATGCATTTCAGCTAGTGGTAGTGTCTTAATACTCTTAGTAACCTAACGTACTTTTAAACTTTATCTTTTTATAACTGTTATCCTATACGTAGAAACCCACTCTACTGAGACAGGAATGACAATAGCTCTGTACGTTTTCTTAACTGTTAATTTCTCATTATTTCCATTTCTCGCTAGTCCCATGCATTGTACACACACACACACACACACACACACACACGCCTCTCTTATCCCATCTTATCTTGTTATCGCGTTAACAATCGAGGTCATCATACATCTTTTTCATCGAAGTCATTCATCATCTAGGGTAGATGAGTTGGCAGTTTCGCGGCCATCTTGAATTAATCGTAATGACTTTAATGACGTCCCATGAAGGATCTTTCCCACCGTGACCTCGACATGTATATAGTGTTTCATTTTATTCTTTTTTTACCTTGAATTAGAGAAACAGCAAACATCTTTCTCAATGTACTTCCAGTTATATAAGCAATTATTCTGAACGTCCAATAAGAATGCTTCTCAAAAGATTCATAGCCTTTATTTCTTCTTGTAGTGCGCTTCTAATAATCGAGTGTATTGTCCAGTTGAACATTTGACAACAATTAAGAAAACTATGAAATTGTCAAATGTCATTTTCAACTTTATTTCATTTTTGTTGTGTCCGTGCAATGACAACTTGTAAAATTGTGTTTTAAGCTTACAAAATCACTGACGACATGTTGGGAAACACAAAAGGAATAAATATGGATATCGGCCAACGGTTTATGAGCAACTTAAACATTTTATGAATGAGTGGAAGAGTCTTGAAAGAATTTGATGGTTTCCCCTTACTCAAAAGAAAGCAAACACAAACAAACTAGAGTTGCCACTTACCGAAGGAAAAAAAATGAACATCCAGAATTTGGGTAAAGAAAATAATTATCTGATGAAAAAATGAAAACGAAATAGCCTTGTAGAATAAAAAAAAAATTTAAATGCTTTTTGAGTGGCAAGATCTACGCAACTTTTTCTTGCAGGAGCGCAACACATTATAATGCCGATGATTCTGCCGGTGGAATAAAAATTGATGATAACTTTGCATAAGTTAATTGCGATTAGCCGAATCAAAACTGGAAAATTAATTATTACGTTATTACTGTTGTGCAGTGATTGTATTATTTTGAAACCCTCACTCCTACCTTAAAATAATCTTTTCCTTCCTCTATTTGTCAGAGGTGGCAGATGCATCGTGTAAATTAGTTGAATATTCATTGTTCAAAGGATAGAGGAGTGGTCTTCGACCAATAGAGTTCCTGGAACTCCATTGGAACTAGAGCCTAAGCAACTAAGGCTATGAAGTTAGTGTCGTGGCTGTTAATGATAATAATAATAATAATAATAACAGTTCCTATTACATATTGGTCCTTAACTAAGCGAAATCTATGGGGTCCATGATATCAAGTCACTCGATCGTGATAGGAGCCACTGGACTCAACACGATAATAAAAGAAGTGATACTATCATTACATTCAGAAATCGAAATGTGCCGAAAATACCCAAATATGTAAGTAACCTTCGAACCAGTGCCCTTTCAGGTATAGTCAGTTTTGGGGGTGAATCAGTTTGGTTTGGGAAGTTTACTACGCATTAGATGAACGTAGAAAATAAAAAACATAGAAAGTAGAACGCAGAAAATATTTAAAGAACATGCTGATAACTCTCTATATATAAAGCTCTTTGACAACAACTGGTTAATGTCGGTCGTTTATCAAGCAAACACTAAAACATGGTTCGTCAAACTGTGTGTGGTGTTTTACTGGATATGTGCCAGTGATACCAGACGTTATCTCGACAGAGAGTTAAATAAGAGACAGGATGGACCAACGCCAGTTTATACCGGAAGGAGCCTACTAATGAACAGTTATAAATACTAAAATAAATTCTTTTTTTTTTTTTTTTTTTTAGATTTTTGTCTGAGATTCTCACTCAAGTTCAATGTGTACGTCAGTTAAAAATGGGTTAACAGAAAAGTTATTCTGAAAAAATTGTTGATGTGTTTAAAAAAGAATAAAAACGACTGTTATTTTTAGTTGCAACGTAACATTCATTCATAAGAATGTCCTAGTATAAAATTATTTTATTGGAAAGATATCATCTGATACCTTTCATATTTGTTTGAAAGGTATCATACCTTTCAAACAAATTCTCTCATTTATTGATGAGGTTGTGGTTCCCTTCAAAAATAAACACGTAGTATTTTAATAAAATATTTCGACACTTGCTCAAGATATTCATCAATACATTGTGGTATAGGAGACGTTCATGGATATGCAGGAATTTATTCTTTACTGACAAACTCTTACAAATAAAAAAAATAAACTTATTCTTCTAGAAACGATTCCTTTATGAGGCAAGTTGTGAATGTCTTAATTGCGTTTGGTCTTCTGACGGTTTGCTTATTTTGCAAAATTGATAAACCCAAGCTTTCAGGAAGAAAAGCTCTGCTGCCCTGAGACTAGTTAACTTACCTTCAGCTGAACGTAAAGGATTTGTTCGCAATGGAACAGTCAAATTCTTGAATTTCATTCTCTCCTCTTTTTCCCCCTTTTTATATACTAATTTATTTCGCCTTATTGAACATAAAGGGATATACAAAATAACAACTATCGGTTGCAAAAAACTTTTGAAGTAAGAATAAAATTCAAGCCTCCTATGCCTATTTGTTGTTTCCATAATATCACGTATGACATGATCCATAATCACAACTACCTTTTTTGTAATCCCCCACTTAATTCGGACCATATCATGCAATCAAGAACTAATAATATGAATCTTTTAGGAAAGAGAAAATAAAATAAATAACTCCCCTAACGTCTTTTGCTCCCCCAAGGAAGAAGATGGAGTTCCAAAAGCCCTAACTAATTTTTTGGAAAGTTTCAGGGCTCGCTATCATTAAAATGCTTGAAGGATGGAGACTGGCTGCCCGCTAGTTTTCAACAATGACACACTCTTACAGACAATAATACGAATTTAGGGTGTATAAAACAACAGCCGCCATCTTGTCACCCTACTCGTAATACTCGCATTATTATCTGTAATAGTATGAATTCTACTGTCAATTGTCTTGAAATGCGGGATTAAAAATCCGAGTTTCCGGGAGAGAAAAACTTTACTAGGCTACTCGAAGAAAGACTTAGAAAAAATTCTTCTAGTCGGAGACTCGAATGGAACTTAGAATGTCTTTTCTTCGAGTAGCCTAGTGCTATAGGTAAATGCTATTTCCACAGGGTCACACAGGCATCTTTTTAGAAGTAAACGAAAAAAACTTAAAGAGGGTTCACAATATCAAAAGTGGCGATTATTAGCATCACCATTCTTTTGAGGGAGGGAGGGACCACCCCCATCAGTATAGAACACATAATTTCTAACGCAGAATATACAGTAATCAGAATTTCAATAGGACTTATCTCTCCCTTCTACAAAAACAGTTCATGTAAGTTAGAATTTTCTAACTTAATAGATTCTAAGCATGATAATAATATTTAATTTTTTATGTGAATCCTACCAATGAATCTTTTGGACATCAGTAATATTGAGCGAGCTAAAGATGAAATAATCAAATTTTCCGACCAAAGGGCTTCGTCTATACTGACTGAGCTACGGAAGCTTCACATAATAATTAAATGTCATTCTATATTTAAATAAATTACCATATTTAGAAATGTAATTTATTACTACAGTGATATAAAGAATTAAAATAGGGAAGTAAGCAGGATAAGGATGATAACAACAACAAATATAATAATGAGAATTTTGCTTCTTGCCAAAATTAATCCTGATCGTTTCGACATTAAGATTTCACTGAAGCTAAAGTTGTGTGTCTAAACAAGAAATTTATTCGATCAGAGAATTCAACAATTCAAAATTTCAGTTGTACTCTGCACATCTTAAAGATCAAGTATGTCATTAAATGTTTGCGAAATTTTGGTACGAAAATTTGTGAAGAGACTGAAACCAAAATAAAGATTGTTCGAAGTACTTGATCAGATAGTCAAATATCAAATTTCTTGTGAATCTATTTAGCCAGAGTGGAATTTTTATACAGATTATAGATACACACGGATGAACATAACAGACTGCAAAGGATAAAACCGATCAAGATACATATGCTTCGTTGTGAAACTCACCTAAAAAAAAAAAAAAAGGACAAATAAGAAAATCTGTATCTGTCTTTTGAGTACCGATCAGTAACGTTTTTCAAGATAACAAAACATTAAAAAAATTAATTAAATTTAAAAAAAGACCGTCGCCTTTCATATCAATATGGAAGTATAAACTAATCCTTAGTTTTTGATTTTGTCGACAGATGGCACCACCATAAAATAGGCATTCATACTAAGAGGACTTCGACAGCTACATATCAATAAGAGAGAATAATGTTTTTTTGTTTTTTTTAAATCAGTATTTTGTTGCATTTAGAAAACACTTATCAAACTTCAACTTTATAAACGCCTTTTTCATATTAACTAATTCAACTATTTCATGAAAATCTTATCTGTCAGAAATCATTAAAATAACATATCTCTTATTTTCAGTTTTCCCCTCTTCTAATATATTATTTTATTGCACAAATTGATGCAGCATTGTCCGGTAGAGGGCGCATGGAGTGGGTGTATACACATATAGCATACTGTGTGAGTTGGCCGTGACAGGTGTCACTGCATTATTGCGTGTTTTGCTACGTCATTTTTCTGGAGCCATAGAGTTTTATTACAGCTCGTTCCAATTGCACATTTAACTATAAATTACAAAATCGAATATGCGAAGCAAGCGAATAGTGAAAAGCCAAAATACATTACCGTCAAAGAGCAGACGACCAGTGTGCGGAAAGTATGTTGTGCAAACTGTACAGACGATAAACAAGGTGGTCCGATGATTTATGAATTAGAATTTTGTATTTCAAAATCTATAATGGTACTATTTATTGCGCTGTGCAGTATAAATTAACAAACAAAAAGGAAGAGAGAATTCCAAACTATCATCTTTACGTACACATAGCTTAAATATTATTTAACAATTAAAGGTTTTTAAAACCTACCTATTTAAATATTATTTAAATGTAAAATATTTAAAAATAATGAATAATGTAAATATGTTCCTGTTCCTGTTTTCATCTACTTATGAATATTTGAACTGGGTAATCAACTTAAGACCTATTCATCCAAGTAAACATTGCTGAACGATTGATATATATGTAAATAAAGCTGAATTTTGTCCTTTCCGGTTTAAGGTAATTTTCTGTTCTTTTAAATTTAAAATGTATCAGTCGGGATAATTTTTTTATAATTATTTTTTAAACATTACTTTTTTTTTTTTTAATTTCATGCAATCTTGGAGATTTTCGACATTCAGACTGTATCGGTGTAGATGTTTACTGTAGATGTAGATGTAAACATGGCGCGAGCAGTTGTCTGTTCCAACATATTGGAGTCGTCTGCTATTAAAATTTTCCACAGGCACCAAGCGATTAACAAAATCTGTTTAAAAAGATGGAAACTGCATTTGAAACAGAAAATAAGCGAAGAAAGACCTGAGAAAAATTTAAATTCAAAGCACTAAATGAGGTTAACAGCATTCGGTTAAGAAATATCACAGTTAATTTAATACTTATACCACACAAAGAGTGAAGTAAAGGAGAAAAATTGGCGATCATTGCATGCATAAAACAACACATATTTTACGTGCTGAACTAATGCGGATTGGGACATTCAGAAGGTCATGGGGTGATTAGTTACGCTTCGCGTTCTATGCACTAATGGAGAAGTCGAATTTGGGGGGGAAAAAACGAAGCGATCTCTGTACGTGTATTATACTAGCATTACAGACTGACGGAGGACACGGGATGGATAATAATTTGAAATGCATTATTGGCACATATTTTACTGCTTCATCGGAAAGAAAGACCGAACAAATGCCAGAGTTCACCTGAGTTATTGATCAGGTATGACTGAAGGCAAATGAGTTGGGTCACGAACAATAAATATGTGTGTGCACGCGCTTATCAAAAATCTTTTAGACTGATATGTTTCATAAACTAATCACCATCCACTTTAGAAATACTTCTAAGATGGAGGGTAATTAATACTTTTTTTTTTTTCTAATTCAGAATCAAATCACCGGAAAATTTTTTCATTATTGTGGATACTTTCAGCAGGTAAGTAGATGATTACGACGTAGTTTTGGAGGTCATGCATTGCGACGTCTCGGAATGGCATCCGTTCGTACCAACTTAACCAGTTCCGCTCATGAAAATTGTCATCCCAAAAGTTAAAACTTGTTTTGAGAAAGAAGTAGAAGTCGCATGGCGAACGGTTACTTCATTTGTTTGCAACAGTACGCATGCGTAAATGATCGCCTGGCAACTTTTGCCTTAAAACATTTAACATCTATAATGTTTCGCGAAGGACTCGGACCAATAATCAGTGTACTCTCGAACTAGGATCAATCAAATACGAAACACTGTTACAATTTGTTGTGTACATAACTTTATGTATAGCTTGAGCATCTGGAAATGGTAATCGACAAAAAAAAAATAATAAAGTCCAGCTGTGGACATAGCCCGTCTCGTTTTGATAGAATACTGGAACCTAGGATAACATTGCGTGTCATCGAACCCGATTTTGGGCACAAAAAATATCATTCGACTTCGTCACCCGCCACATTATTATCCGGACAATGACTTTTGGCTCTTTTCCACAACAGAACAGTCTCGAAAGGAAAACAAAACTAATTATGAAATACCGAAGATATTCAAAAGAAAATCACGTGACGTTCTGAAGGCAATTTACATTAGAAGTCAACGAAAGATACCATTGTTTCGTTAAGTACATAACTACCCAAGATGACTATTTAGAACTTAAGAATAAAAATACTTTTGTTGTCTCATTATCTTATGTTTGCTTCTCCTGCTTTCAAGGATGCCTAATTAATATCAATTCATAATTAGGTTAAAGGAGCAAATAATAAAGATTGATTCATTGCAACTTACGGATGTGGAAAGAAGTAACAAAGGATGCTTGTTGTATTGCATAGTTTAAATAATAAATAAGTTAAATTCCGCTTAAAATTAAAAAAAAATACAATTTCGGAGGGTAAATCATTACTTGTTAACATTTTTACTTGACAGCATAATATTTTGAATATTGCAGAATGCACAATAAAAGATATTATTGACTTATCTTTTATTTGTGGTAGAAACAGTCTCTCCTATCAGAAGAATAATGAAACATTGTGGGATTATTTTTAGTTCTAGAATGCTACCAAACGAATTTATTGGCGTATGATTCCTGGTTACATGCAAAAATATTTATCGACACAGAACAGACGATAAATTTGAAAAGGGCATGATTGACCGAGCACTCCAGACTATAACACTTTATGCTGTTAGGTTATCGGTGGTGGTGGTGGGGGGGGGGGGGGAGGGATCCTATCTTAGAGACCTATTCTAAACACATGGTACTTAGACGATGAAAACTTAAGCAATAAAAATCATGCACCATTTAAAGACATTCACAAATATTCCGTGCGTACAGTCAGATTTGAATCATAACCTGTTGCTTTTAGAGCAAAGATAATGTACATTTCGCCAACAGCCAGAATTTATCCCGGTATGGACACTGACATGGAAGATATCAAGTTTAGAATTCCGTAATAGCTAGTATAGTGTCGTCATCTGCTGGAAAAAATAGGAAATATGTTTACTATAGGAAAATTATCTTCCATTAGGTTGGTCCGATTTAGATAGCATCTGTGTTCTTCAACTGTGTTCTTGAACTCATATAAGCTACGAGTTCCAATTCAGACTGCATAGTGAATGTTTGCAGTTAATGTTAGTCAGCCTGGTTGGCCAACTAGTCAGCATACACGCTCTTCAAACAATAGGCTGCGTGTTCGAATCTGGGCATGGATGTTTTTGATCGTCTTTAGATGGGAAATGAATTGCATCACCTGGTGTGAGAATTTCCCTGAAGCAACTTAAAAAAAATTACAGCAAGATTTACGGACTATGTAAAAAATAACCCACCCACGATACGAATGTATTAATAGGTTTATAGGAGCCTTTTGTGGGTGAAGCCACAAACAATTAAAAAAAAAACCGCTGTAAATTAATTTCAAGTATCATGTTTGGTCAAAAAGCAAGGTTTCAGGATTATTTAACCTGTGGCTACAGATTAAATTTCCGCAGCCAGCTCACGGCACTAACGTGCGACAGATTGACGACCTTTCATGGGTGAAATTCTCATACAAAAGCATAATCTGAAATGGTATAACATTACCATATACAATGCCAAATAAAGTTTTAAAAATGTTGGTAAAGATTTTGTACAAATAAAGATACAGATTCACTGCACTATTTAAAATATTTTTTTTTATTTTAGCATGATAATCTAATTTATTCGCATCAATAATAAGTTAAGAGCACGTGATGGGGCGAACTTATCCAAGGCTTCCCCGAATGATGCTCTCCCAGTCTCGATATTTCTTAACATTATTTCTTTCAATAAATGGTGGCAATCGGCCCAACTTTGATTGACTACAGTCGTAATAAGTAAAACAGAGATTGCCCTAATAGATACTGTATCTGTAAACGAAAAATAAGTTTTATTCGTGACGAACACTTTCCAGTGTGTGTGTGTCTCAGTTTTCAAAGGAATGTTGGGAAAAAAATTTTTCTAAAATGTCGAGATCAGTTTATTGGACATCTAAGGAACTGAAATCTTGGTTTCTTGAGGCTCTTTTGGGAAACAGGGAAAAGACAAGCCGCTAATTTATGGCCAACGTTCCAAGAATGCGTATTTTTGCTCCAGAAATGTCAAAGAAGAGAGGAAGAGCGAGAAAACAAAGATATGCTACCATGAAAAGAGCAGCTTGATTACTGGACAGAATTCAAGTATGGAGGAACAGATCTGACGATTGCTACAAATCAGTTTACCATTTCTCTTATCAATCGTTACTTTCTTGATTTTGTATATCGAACTTGGAATAGCGAAGGGGAAAGTGGAGGAAATTTCCCCCTGGCATCATGCTAATGGCGGTGGAAGAATTTATGAATGGTTCCTAGTCCTCATATATTCTAAGAAATCATTGGGAGATCATCATCTCTCTCTTTAATAGCTCAAGAGAGCGAGAGATGAAGGTATTTTTGCAGATGAGTCTAATCACATAATATTTAAACCGTGCCTTCCTCATTTTGTCTAGCGAACTAAATGCGATTTTGTCTAAAAACAAGATTTCAATGAATTTTACAATCAGCTTTAAATATCTACTTACCAAATTACCCTGAAGCCAAAGCTCAGATGAGTTGAATATTTCATTTACTTTTAAATATTTATACTCCTGTGTAATACCCATTCGTTGAAACAGGAAAGGCTAAATAAACTCGCTTTGCGAGACAAAATTATTTGAATTACACGACGCGCCTATTTCTTGCTTGAAGGGAAAGAAAGTTTGTGGCAATACACAGGTGTTATTTTAGCTTCATTATTGCTTCCGTGTCTTCTCTCTTTATTACAAATACGAACAATTTCCAAGGACAGCTTTATTATTCACTAGCCTATAACTTACGTACTAATTAAGATTAGGTATCAAAATGACTATGAAAGAGTTAATAAAATATTTCAATACACAGAACGAACCAAAACACCTTGAAAAGTTTGCGTTTGCTAAAGGCAATAATAAATGTCTTATTTTCTACAGTTTATCCGTTTCTTCTTTCTCCTTTTGTTATTAACTGCCATACGTAATCAGCCATTTTCTTATTGAGTTTGAACAGAGCCTAACTCTCCTTTATGAATCCCAACTTTCACAAAATAACTAATTGGGAATTTAATTTAACAACCCGACTTTATAATTCTTATAACAATTTATAAATATCATTCATATAATCCCGTGTAGCCCTGTGAAAATGGCGTTTGCATCCATAGCGCTAGGCCTCCTAAAGAAAGGCCGTTGTAAGTTCGATTCTAGTTGCCAACATAGATGAACTTTTTCTACCTTTCTTCGACTGGTTTCCCAGTTAATTAAACACTGGCAGGAACAAGTAGGCTTTTTCTATGGCCCCAACTTGGGTGTTTCAGTCTGTATATTCAAGAAAATCGATCGTGAAACTCACACTATTACAGATAATATTATATACTGTCAAGGTTCAGGAATAACGAAATGGTGGCAGTTGTCTGCAGTACTGTTTTCTCCGTATGTCAATTAAAATCACGATATCAACTGATAGTTCTAGGTCAAGGGTGAAATTAACTTTCCCCACTTTCCAAAGGTAAGTTAGAGCTAAATGGCCTTGTCTACTCCCTTTCGGGAATAAAAGGCGTTGGCGGATTTATATTTATTTTATTTATTTTTATTTTAATATTCTTAGTTAATATATTATAGCGTATTAGACAGAGAATGTTTAAATTGTCATTCAACGAATAAAAAAAAAAGATTCATTCTCAGTTCATACTATGCTTCTGAACTATCCAACTATGACATAAAAATGATCTGAATGCAAGAACTAATAGCGAAAAAAAAATGAAACTTGATTGACGAGAATCTCCTGGTTGACGACTATCCCTGCTTCTAACTGAACTAAAACACTATATTCATCCTATACAAGAAAAGTTATAAACCTATCGTTCCTACTCTCAGACTATAGGTGTGAGATTCCAAATCGCTCTCTGGTTGTGGGTTCAATCCCTGTTTGCTCGAATTTACCATCCAGCTTATTGGAAGCCTGAAGTAGCTTGAAACTTTCCATGTTTGATCCTTAGAACAATTTTCTAGATTATTTAACTCTTAACCAACGTGAAAGGAATTCCATTTCCTTTCTGCCATGTGATATTTCCAGTCGATATCTCCGTGTTAAAATCTACCATAATTACTCGACCTGCACTCATTGAGCTAATTTGCTGATGTATGACCCTTGTACCCCTCCCCGTCATTTGTTAGCAACCAACTATATATCTGGTTCCTATTTCACACCAGATCGCTTCAAATGAACTACCATTCACATTTCTAACTTCTTGATATCCTACTTTTGTTGGCTGCATCTCTCTTCAGCTATCATCAGTAGTACCCCCCCCCTCTTCTATATCCTCCCTGAAAATACTGTACCCATCACATTCAATTCCAATAATCACATCTTTTGCTAATAACCACAATAACCACAATAACAGACACAGAATCAGCATTAGACATCACAGCAGTAGATTATGAAACTGCGAGTCTTACCCAGTGGAAAATACTAAAGAATGCCATCAGTGATCATAGACCTATTATCACAACCATTAATTTGCAGTCAGACCAAAAACCAAAAACAAAGAGATCTTGGAACTTCAGAAAAGCAAACTGGCCTAAATACACACAACTATTAGAAACATATTGCACTGCACATCCAGTAGTAAAGAACTTGATCAGCAACTAGTGGAATTAACCAACAACATACAGAGAGCTGCAAAAAAATTCAATTTCCAGAGGACTCAGGAAAAAGCAATTGGGTTCCATTTTGGAAAGATCATAATATCAATGCTATGATCACCGAAAGAGATATTATCAACGAACAGTTAAAACAAAATAATACAGAACACAACAGAAAGAAGTTAATAGAATTAACTCAAAACATAGAAGATGAAATTTCTAACTGCAAACAAAAAAAGTGGGAAGAATTCTGCAATATACTAGATCCAAGAAGACTCATAACACTGGAACATCGTTAAATTATTAAACAACGCAACACTTCCGGATACTGATCACTCTTCAAACGCAGTCTCCTCAGAAACTAATACAGCAACAAACAATCAGATGGCAAATTTACTAGTCAAACATTATTCCAAGCAAGCTGCAATACAACAAAGAAGACACAAAGTGCAGGAAAACTGCAAACCATCTGCTAATACAATCCAGAACCAATCCTTCTGAAGACATCTTTAATCAGGACCTCACAATGACAGAATCAGAAACGGCAATTAGTCAAACTGACCCTGACATATCACCCGGAATTGATCTTATCTTTGGACGTATGATTTAAAACATGGGAAAATAGTGAAACATTTTCTTCTGAATGTATGAATGAATTGCCTTCTGAATATATTTAACACTTCCTGGAATGCAGGTAAACTACCAAAAATCTGGAAAACATCAGTCATTATACCCTTACTAAAACCTAACAAAAACCCTAGACTGTAAAAGCTACAAACCAATAGCTTTGACTAGAACTCTCTGTAAACTAAACGAAAGAATAATACATACCAGACTTATGAATTGGCTCTTAGAAAATAACAAGATCAACTTCTGCCTAACTGCATACAGGTCTCAACACAGTACAGCAGATCAATTATTTTATCTTTGCCGATCAGTCATAGATGGCTTACAAGAAAAACCACCGAAGAAGACAACAGCAATATTCTTGGATCTAACAGCTGCCTTCGATGGCGTTCGGAGACAAAAGTTGATAAAAAATGCATACGATACTGGAATAAGGGGAAAACGCATTAATTTGGATTTCATATTTCATGAAAGGAAGAGAAATGAAAATAAAAGTTAATGGAATATATTTCAATATGCATCGAACTTGGGCTGGAGTCCCACAAGATTCTGTTTTAAGCCCGCTCCTATTTCTCATTTATATGAACAATATTCATACTCGCATAATAAATGACGCAAAAATAGCATGCTATGCAGATGATATAGCAATATCATCTGCATAGCATCAATCTGGGCCCCATCTTCTACTAGCTCAAAAGAAAACTTGACAGAGTACAATCAAGAGCAGTAAAAATTATTATAGGTGCAGTCTCATCCACAAATAATTTAAAAGCTCAACAAGAGTGTGGGCTTCGCATACTAGAAAACAGAAGAAAACTCTCTACAGTTAAATTCACTAACAGAATCAGGACTTTCGATCCCTGGACAAGAAAATCTAGACTAAAAAGATCATCTACTTTACAATGCGATCATGAAATTAGAAAACAGATCGACTTAGAGTACCTGTCCTTTGAAATAAGCAAAGAGTCATTATTTTCCATATTCTACCATAACCTTTTTTGAACAAGGTTCTTTCCTAGAACCTTGTTCAAAAAAAGGATTCATTGCCTACACTGATGGATCGTCTGATGAAGCACTCAACCAAGGAGGTTCAGAGGGTTTTTCTAACTCTACCTGGAGGCGAGGAAAAGCAAATCAAAACCACAACTGGCAAAATACCTTCAAACTTCACTTGTGAGTTAACAGCCATACCTCTCAAGTTCTAAATCTCAAATCCAGTAATAAACATTACAGAAGGAATAACCATCTACAGCGACTCAAAATCTGCACGTGAGGCATTAAAAAATGGAATAACAAAACTCATACAGAAAATTCATGAACTACTAACTTTAAATTTGAAAAATAAGAGCTGTACACTGCAATGGATACCAGCCCATGTAAATATTGAAGGCAATGAAAGAGCAAACAGACTAGCTAAAGAAGCAAGACATTTACCTCAAAAATTACAACCACTATCACTAACTGATGCTAAGATTCGCCAGAATAAGATTAGTAAAACAAACACCTTTCAAGAAGTAGAATTAAATCAGTGAAATTAATGAAAATAGAGAAATAACTAAAATCATCACCAGACTAAGGATGGAACATTTTAAAGGCATGAAAATTCATCCAGACGGTACTAGGAGCTATGAAATATGCAAGAACTGTCCATGAGTTGAACTAACACTTGTCCATATTTATTCTTGTCCAGCAATTGCTGCTGCTCTACAGAAAATTGACAATAACCCTAGAGAAAAGCTCTACTCCATTAAAGTTCAACAGATTGCCAAAGCAGTTCTACAGATCCACAGTCATATCTAGAAGCTCTTCAATGGACTCGACAAGAACAACATCTTCTGCTGACAGCAAAGTTTCACTAATACCTACAACTTTTGGCGAGATTGCACCACTGACTAATGCCAAAAACTCTTCCCTCTTATTTCGAATGCTTCTTGCATTATACAAGAACTGTAGATTCTCTTTAGTTCTCGTACCTTTTTACATCTTATATACATTCTAGCAGTTTCAGTATTCACAATAGCCACATACCGATTTTTATTCGCTTTATTCTCCAAATTATTCGGCGATAAAAGATCACCAAACACACATTCCTAAATAAGATTCTCCCTCCTACTCTCAACCTTATCAATTCTAGTTTCCATGCTCAAATACTTCAACTTGCTCAGAAAACAGCAACCTCTTCAAACGCTTATGACCTTCCATGTTCAGATGCAACCCATCTCTTTCATACAGTTCTCTTTTGCCTTCAAACACATCCAAACATCAACATATTCCAGACCTCTTTTTTCTACATATTCTTGAAATTATACCATTCGTTATTATCGCTCTTCTATTTAACTCATAATTATCAAAACGAGGCAGCACACCCACTGTCTTCTCTTCTGTATCACTTTCCCGGTTTCATGACTTTCTTCTCATCACTCTTTTTCTTACTCCCTCACTCTCACGACATCTTATCTCATATAGATTTAATTGAATTGAGAATACTAATAATATATTTGATTTGGCTTCTTAAGGTCTATGGTACAAAAATGTTATGCTATGCTAATGTCTATATTACAAATGTCTGTTACATTACAAAACATCAATAATAATAATAAAAAAACAGAATAATATAATATAATTCTGTAAATGGAGTGGTGTGCCATCGAGTACTGGAAAAATTTGCAATAACTGCCGCTACTATTATATTATCGCTTACAGCGCCCGACAGTGCGCGCGCGCGCGCACACACACACACACACACACACACACACACACACACTAATAATCGCATTTGCAGCAATTTGCGACATTGTGATAGCACGATCATTAACTGTTCATCAAGACCAACACAAAGCAGCATGTATTGGACTATTTTCAATCAACACTTCTATATTTACGCTATTTTCTATATCTATTTTCAAACGTCTATCATCCGAGTGAGGATATTTTTGTGTCTTATCGTAGCAATCACTATTATGGGAATTGAAGTTAATGAATCAGGTACTTAAGATGTTGCAGAATTCAATTACAAATAATGCTGTAGGTTTGGCTGACATTATCAGCTTAAGTATTACGTGAAGGTGCAAAGGAATTGTCAATGCCTATGACTTGGCTATTTAACTTAATTATGAGCGTTTGTAAAGTCCCTAGGGAGTGAAAGGAAAATAAAATAGTTCATTTGCATAAAGGAGGATCTAAGACTGCGATACAAAATTGCAGCCCAAGCACCATCTCAGCAGTGGTGGTAAAAGTACTGGAAAAGTTGGTTAAAGACGGAATCCAAGAATAGGCGGATAAGAATATAATACTCTATGGGGGTCAACATGTTAAAGATCGGTCTTGCTTTTGAGTGACAGCTAAGTTGAACAAGGGGGAATGACTACACAGTGATACTGCTGGATTTCGCTAAGGCTTTTGACAGGATACCCCCATGGAATTAGAACAAATGGGGATAGATATTAAACTGGTGATTTGAATACTAGAATGGCTCATGGACAGCCAAAAAGTAGTATGGAAGGGCAGAGTCCAGGATGAAGCAGATGACCAGCGGTATGCCGCAAGGCTCTATGCTTGGACCATTATTGTTTAATTTGTGCATAACTGATATAGGAAATGGCTTGAAGGGAGATATTCAGTTGTTTTCTGATGATCCAAAGCTGGGTAGCACAATAATTAAGCAAGCTGATGTAGAGAGCCTGCAGGATGATCTAAATAATCTGGCAGTATGGGAGAAAGATAAGAACAAGAGGTCATCCCTGGAAATTAAGTAAGAGCGTGGTTAACAAGAGTGTGAAGACTAGATTTTTTGGTTGGAGAGTGATAATCGAGTGGAATGTGAAGACCACCAAAAATAATAATAATAATATTTTCAAAAGACCATAAAGTCATCTTCAGCGCTCCGACCTGTTTCAATCTTTTATATTTGATGTCGAAAGAAATGTCAATCGAAACCAACATTTGTGAGCGACATATCCATTTTGTACTATACTCGCTGTATAAGAGGACAACAAATTTTATCCTTACTGCTGATAGCTTTTTACACATTCATTATTTTATTTTAATATAATACGGGTATAGAAATCAGAGCAGGTATTTTTACTGTAATTTATGAACGTTGTCTTTCAGTACGAGAAGTTCAGTAAAAGTTTTATGCTTTTACCACTATTCAGTTTCGTATTGAGGTAATCATCAAGATAGTAAAGTTTCGATAGGATTTAAATGAAAAAAAAAAAACAGATGCTTATCCTAATGAATGCATTTATTAAATGCAAATATTTCTTTTAACATATGTATATTCTAATTAACATAATAAATTATTATTATTATCAATAACAATTTATTATTAATTATTAATTATTAATTAATATTATTATTAATTATTAATTAATATTATCATTAATTTATTATTAATTAAATTAATTAATTAATTAATTAATTTACTAATTATTTAATTTATAAAAATGTATTATTAATTATTATAATTATTATATGTGATTTGCAAACACGCTACGCATACACACACACACTCAGATGATAACACTTCTTTTCACAGACAGTGTCATAAACATACCGTCTTCGATATGCCATTAATTACTGAAATCACGTTTTGTATTGTTGTAACTTCGCCTGCTTCATACACGTCATACATGTAGATAAGTGACTATTGATTCATTTTAGGCGAAAGATTATTTGCAGATAACCGTTTCTTATTGGAGAAATGAAGTGGCTTGTGGTTTATGCTTGTTGTTCCCCAGATTACCTAACCTCTTAGCAACTCCCTAAGATATTGTATAATAGATAGGCTCAGTCTTTCACTGGTGGGAGTTACATAAAAAAAATTAAAAAATATATATAAAAATAAATCAGGATTCTCAGTTAGCTTACAACTTTTTTTTTAAACTTTAAAGCTAACTTCTAACTTGTTTCCATGGTTTAGTTATTGTCTCTAAAAGTACATAATATTTGAAATTTTTCTTAATGCTGCCAAGAATGTACAGTAATTGAGGAAAAGTGGGTTTATATTCTTAAGTCAGCAAGGAAAGGTTAATTCTAAGGATATGACGAAATAAAACCTTTACGGTGCGCGGTTAATTTGGTCATGAACACACAACAGCATGGTGGATATGCGCAGTAGGTCGTCAAAGTTATATAATACGAAGGTTTCTTATAATTCCAAAATTTTTCTTACGTGGAATTATTCGTAAGAACTATTTTAGCTGTCATTATTGTTACAACGTAAACAGCTGTCTCAAAATGAAAATTTTATTTATGGCGTTTTGCCCAACAATTAAATTACTGTGACGTCGATGATGACAAAATCCAAAAGCAAATGTTAACGCTAATTTAACATACAGTAGTTTTCCGATTAAGTTATTTTATGCTTAATGCAAAAATAAGCTTAATAAAATCAGTTTTCCTATTTCGTTGTCAAAATCCACAGGGGTGCTCAACAACTTGTGGAGGAGGGGAGTGATAAAAATAGGCTTAACATAGTGTGAAGCGAAATCAGATGTAAGAAAAGAGTACATGCTATCCCGACTCTTATTTATCATTTATATGGGTCACATTATGAAAATAGCATTAAAGCTCATAACAAAATCGGGGATATCAACCTTCGTTTTCTACTTTATGCAAATGATGTTCACTCCTAAAAAATATATTGCAGGTCATTGGGATTCTTCAACTAGACTGAATAACTTAGCATTAAATTCAGCAATAAAAATACCAAAAACTATGAAAATGGCCATGCAAATGAAAAACTTCAACTGTATTCTCAATAGAAAACTTACATTGCTAGTAAAACATTTCAGCTGTTTAAACGAAATTAAATATGGAAGTAAACAATAGACTAAGCAAAACTGGTATGGAAGTGTAACGGTTGCTATTAATTGCTATTTTTGTGCCTGCTTGATTACCGTGCTATTGTAATATCTTTATTCTAATTAGCAATGGGCACTTTTTCTCTCGTAATCTTTCTTACTTATTCTATTGCGTACTATGTTTATCCACCTTTCGTATTTACTAGTCGTATGCTCATGAACAATGGAAAATTCATTTAATTAGACTGTACCACAGTATATCAATATCGGCACAAGACTCAGTAAAACGACTGATAGATTTCTCTCTCTCTCTCTCTCTCACACACACACACACACACACACACACACACACACTTACTAGCGTAAATTCTTTCAACAAAGTTTATACAGGTTGTCCCAAAATTCACGCAAAAAGTAATTTTGATAGAAAACACAGGTTTTTAATTAAAAATTGTAATTTCTTATTGATTCATAAAGTATACAGTATAGGGGTATGCATGGAATAGCATATCTGGTAAATGACCTCCACGGCTTTGCTGGCACATACGCACTCTTTTGTCGAAATTTTCCATGACCGTTTTGCATAAATGTGGCTGAATTTCGTTGATACAGGGCTCAATTTCCTCCTTCAAGGCTTGTTGGCATAAACCTTAAACTTCAAAAAACCCCAAAGAAAAAAGTCCAACGGCGTTAAGTCACATGATCTGGGCGGCCAATTCTATCACCAAAACGAGAAATTACACGACAAAGAAATGACTCATGCAGTAATTGGATTGTTTCTCGGGCTGTATGGCATGGTGCACCGTTTTGTTGAAACCACATGTCGTCCACATCCATATCTTGCAATTTAGGCACAAAAAACTGGATTATCATGTTGCGATAGTGAGCACCATTAACTGTTATTACCTTACCAGCCGCATTTTCGAAGAAGAATGGACCGACGATGCCTCCAGCCCAAAATCCGCACCAAACAGTGACACGTTGTGGATGCATTTGTTTCTCAACAATCACTCGTGGATTTTCTGAACCCCAAATGCGACAATTTTGTCGATTAACGAAGCCATCAAGATGAAAATGAGCCTCATCGCTGAAGATGATTTTGTTCGAAAAATAAGCATCCACTTGTTGTTGTTCCATAATCCATTCAACGAACTCTCTTCGCTGTGTGTGGTCATTTTTAATAACCCTAAACTGTCAGCTGTCACGCTGTCTTTTTTTTCTCGTTGGCAACACTTTACCGCACAAATGGCGCTAAATTTAAATCTTGCGTGAATTTTGGGACACCCTCTGTAAACAGTCGTGGTTCTTAAGTACTTAAACTGCGCTTTTAATGCCTTAGTTGTTTCCCCGCTCACCAAGTTTTTTTTTTTTTAGAAACAGTGCATTGTAAAATAAAAGATCAGGCAGCACTCTATTGAAATATAATTAAAACACATTTATTTACATTAAGAACAAAGTACATTAATTAAACGACAGGGAGGTTACTCTCTCTACCTATCCTTTAGACTTTTAGCTTAAAGAAACAAACTTTCCCTTTTCAATATTAATTGGCTACACAATATAATTACTCTGTTACTTCTCTGCTTAAAAAAATCAAATTGCCGAGACTAATTTGCTCATAAAGAGATTAGCTAGCTATGGCAAGTTATCTTACACTTCATATTCCAGTTAACAACAAATCAGAGGACTCTCTTATAGATATTTCTTATTACTATTTCTTCTCAGTCCATCTATGACATATCTCCTAGATTACAAAATGAATGTACATTAAAAGATGGAACACACCGAGGCTCTTTGTTACGACAGCTTTCCAAAGGTCCTGCATCAAAGTCTCAATGGTTTTTCTTTCATCTCAGGCCTTAGGTTTCCGTCTGGAGGGTCTTGCTTCAAGGGGAGTTTCGTCGGAATATTGGCGGGTCTTGAACTGCAATCTTCCCAGCACTCAAAAGCTCAGGCAAGAAGTTTCAGCATACAGGCTTGAAGATCGCTCTGCGGCTTTTGACTTTAGTTGACTTCCCGCAGCAATAGGACATCCCAACGGCACTTGGCTTAGGTGTTTATTTACATCAGCTGCTCATCCATTTTTTCCTCTGGCGTGGGTTCGCCGTAAAGTCTGGCCCTCTGGGTCCGACTGCTGGTTCTCCGCCGACTGCCTCTGGCTCTTTTCGGTAACAGCGCTTTGCCTCCCCCTCTTCGTAGTTCTGCTCAGTCCCTTTTTATTTCGTGGTTCTCGGGACCTTGCGCCAAGGGTTGTAACCACCCGAAGAAATCGGCACGTCACTTTGATCTTTATTGTTAAGGCCGACCCGTTCTTTCTTCTCTGTGAAATCTTTTTCCCTTGTCTTGTCGGGCAGCAGAAACTTCTCTGAAACTAGCGGATCTCTTTGATATTAACTTTAAAGGTGTTCATGCGCGGAGCTCGTAAACAACTTTCTCACACACTTAATCATAAACAACTTTCTTGCGCTCTTATACATAGCTATTATACAAAGTTCCGATGGCAAAGCATTGCCTTTGTTTTTGACAATCTAGAAATTTTAGTTAAAACAGTAAATACAATCAATTTCCATAGGGTTATTTACATTAATATTTAACATAAAATACATAGAGACAAACAAGGTTATTTTTGTAACAGTTCTCATGAGACTTGACCTCTGTAAAAATCGATGTAAAGAGCTTTGGTATTTCTAAGCTACATCGAGTTTTACAGTAGGTAGTCAATTGAATAAATTTATATGGAATGAGAAAGAAAGAAAGAAATTAGCTGTATACAAAACAGTGTTCAAAGTAATTTTAACTTATGGATCTTAGAGATAAAAGTAAGAAATAAAAGACTTGATCAAAGACTGGAGATCACACATATGAGAGTCCTGAGAAAGATTAGGGGCATGAACAGACAGATGACATCAATGGCAATATCATATTAAAAACGAGGATATTAGGAAAGAATTCGACATTGTCAGCATCCAGGAATGCATTAGCAGAGCTAATCTCAGGTGGTATGGTCACTTAAACAGAATGGGCAAGGAAAGATTAGCAAATCAAGTGTTCTCTGCCAAGTTGGCAGGAAAACGACCCAGAGGAAGACAAAGAGATCGGTGGATTGATACGGTACAAAGTGCTTTAGAAGAAAGAAATATAAGATCTGATAATATTGGGGTGCTTACAAATAACAGGCTAATTTAGACTAAAACTGTTAATAGGAACTTAATAATGATGTAAACTTAACAATGTGGCGCTATCCTAGTACAGTATACTGCTCACCCCGTTTGAAGGTACATATCAGGAATAATATGTACCCTCAAGCAGGTACATTATCATGTACCCTCAAGCGTCATAATGACGCGATAAAAAATAATAATATATGAATATAAAATTGCAATACTTATTTGTTGACTGTACTTTCCTGTTAAGGTTATATCTTAGAATAAATGACAGTTGATATCTTTATCTCTTGTTTCACATTTTTGTAGCAATCCCACCCCCTCTTATATCGAACCAGACATTCTGAAACCCGTTAACAGCATCGCTACTTCTCTTACTCCACTCACCATTCTGATACTCATTGAAATACCTTTGGATCTACTACTAAATTCCCTGTCTGACCTTAAATTGTGTTCGAGGGAGCAAAGCACAAAATCAAGAACCATAAATCGTGCTTTGAATTTCAAATTTAAAGTTTCTTGAATTAGTTTGTTGGACAGGAAATTGGGTATTAAGTTCACCACTGAACACTGAATTCATAAATTACATTTGAAAATAATGCACATCTTTTACGCTTCTCCATCAAGAATGTCAGCTCTTGATTATGGTGTTTGTAATCAAGGAAGGATACCAATAAACGACATCGGCAAGTAGCCCTTGAATCAAAGACGTCGATATCCTGACAATGTGCGTGGCATCAGAGTTTGGTCTCCAGAGGAGGATTATGCAATCAATAGTCCTTCAGGTAATATAGCATTGTATTCAATGCTTTGTACAATATTGTAACTGCTATATACCACTAAATCGCCAAGTGAAGGTCGATAGCTTAGATGTATGAACAAAATTCTGAAGCTTTCAAAAGGTCAGTCGGAAGATTGTTTCAAGAAGTCCCATACACATTTGTAAGAAATGTACGGAAGTAATTTCTAAAAATAATACATTTTTAGAAAACATAACTCAAATATAAAAATAACTTAAAAATATAATAAAAGTAACATCTCCAATACCTAAGATCATCAGCTCAACAGAAAACCCCTGCCGAAATATAATGGTGAATAATGCATTATATTTTTTCCCTAAAATTAAGTTCTTAAAATGTTTTATTTTATTAAATTTAAAATATTTTCCAAATATTTAAAATTAAATATTCTTTTATATATTTTAAAATATTTAATATTATGACGTTTTCATAGTACAGAATAAATAACAGTTATACCACACACCGCGACAGTTAATTCATTTTGGCACAAATAATTAGCTAATTTATAAATCCCTAACTAGAACACGAAATCAATTAGAATAAAAATGGTGCCAAAATTATTCCCTCGATCTTTTGTGATCAGTTAATTACGTCTTGTTTGTTTAGCAATAAAAACATTATCGTTAGTGGTTCGGTTTACGTATATTATTAATTTTGGAATATTTTATTTTATCAAAATCAATGTAATGAAAAAATCCCGAATTATATCTACAAAAATACTAATAAAAATTTATAAATAAACAAACAAAAAAAACTAGAGCATTAAAAAACTTTTAGGAAGTGAGGCACATTCAATTGTTACGTATTATTGATCAATGTAAACAACCAATCACAGATGAACTTGCTTGGTTTGTTTTCCACATTTATAGCTTCTGTTTGCTTGATTTCATTTTTGTTGTTCTTCCAGTAGTATCAAAGTTTTATTTAGCGCAGAGACATTACATAATGTAACGTCTCTACACCAAGCAATGGTGTAGAGTAATAATACTAGTAATAATAATAACGGTGGCATACTATAATATAAGATAACGTTCATTTATATTTAGTAAAAATCATTAAACAGTTCCTTGTTATTTCTATTATTATTATTATTATTATTATTATTATTATTATTATTATTATCATTAGCGTAAAAATTAAATACAACCTTCCCAAACTCGTTTTTTCGACTGACGAGTGTTAAGAAGTTATGTAACACCTAACATTTATACGCCATTGTGCGTGTGCGTGTGCGTGCTAAAGCGAGTATTGCACCATTCGTTCTAATAAGATTTCAAGTAAAAATTGATAAAATAATATAAAAATAAATATTCTATGTTATATACTAAAAATAAAGACAAATATTTTTAGATATTATTTCAAGTGAAAAGTTATGCATTCAGCAAACTGACGATCACAAAGGTTAGCAAATTTAAAAATACTAATCCAAAAACTTGAATGGCCAGACATGCATTTATTGTGAGTTTGCTATCAAGACCAGCTAAGTCATTTTCGACAGGAAATGCCGAAAACAAAAAACTTAATACAGGAAACGCAAAAAATAGAAATATCAGCACGTTAAAACGTACGTGATTTAATTAAGCAACTGAATGATGTCTTTGATACGAGCAAAACAAGTCAATATCCTAAAATAGAAGAAAATTCGAGAGAAAAAAATTTAACTAAACAGTTTTCGGGTGCACTTCTTACATATATAGTTTTTTTTTTGTAGTTATTAATTTTTTTTTTTTTTTTTTAGTGTTTAATACGTTTTACTTGATATGTCAATGGACGCTAGTGTGTCCATTGACATATCAAGAAGTGGACGGGAGAAAAGGGCGGTCATCTATGGCTCTATGTAACAAAAACCGACAACGCCTTCCAGAACGAGTACATCGCGGATTAAGGGGGGGGGGGGGAAGAGAGAGAATGGTTAAGAATGCGGGTTCCTTATTACAGTCTCTCGGTTCCTGAAATTCTAATTCCTGTCAGACGAGGAAACCCATTAACGTCCGGATGTGTCGCAAAGTTCTTTTAGGTGTGCCACTCTTCACGGTTCATTTCTCGGCGCCCGATATTTCCGGTTACAGAGAAAAATATATAAAGGACTCACTTTTTGTAAGTGCTCTTGAGCAATTCATGAAGAGGGTGTGAATAAAGATTTAGTGGCAAACACTAACTAATTTTATAATAGGAATTTCTTGTGTTATTGTGGCGTACATAGATAACACGCGTACATACTCACAACATGTATTAAAAATGAATAATTTTGAAACTAACGTGACGTATGGATATTTTTTAACTCCTCCCCTGAATATGTTATCCACTTGCAACTTTTTATCGAAATTTTTGAAATTTTCTTATAATATGCACTTGATATTACACGATTATTACAATCAATTTATATTTTAACAAAATTTGACTATTTTAGAAAAAAAAACATTATTATTATTATTATTATTATTATTATTATTATTATTATGTATGCACCCCCAGGAAGATAAGGGCCCCATCGACGGAGGGTCTTGAAACGTGTAATTTTCCATCGCTAGAGCATCTCATTTTTACAGAGATGCTCTAGCGATGGAAAACAACTGGCCAGCCCTTTCTTTTCCCTAAATGGAACTGGGCAGTAATATGAATCATAGGGGACCTCTTGACCCAGACACTAAGTGGAAAACATTCACATGTCTACCACTGAAAAACCCCAAAATTGAAAAGTAATATCAACAGATGCAAGTTGCTATTATATATATATATATATATTAAAAAAGCCTTTCCAGATATCGCTGCACCTCAGGAAATCCGTACTCCTTCCAGAAACTGTGGGGAGCCCACCTTTCATCTTGTATCATCTGAAGCCTTATTTCCAATTCTTCCTTCCAAATACAAGAAAACATACCACTTCTTCATGTCAGTGCCTCCAACTTCGCCCTTCGTATATTCATCCTTATCCCTCTCATCTACAAAGTTGCGCATGCCACCCAGTTTTCAGTGGGATCTTCCATATAAATCGAAGTGTGTCAAACCAGATTTCGACATACAGTGGAGACTATGGCATACCATCTTGCCAACTACTTCCAAGCTCTGCAAATTTCAACCTGCAGAAACGGATCTGTGTCTATTCTGCGATGTTGCAGACACCTTGGAACACACATCTAACCTGTCCTGCAAACAAAGCGATGATCAACTATGCCCTGAATACTGCCTCTAGCACCTGTAACTACGCACACAACCAAACAAATTACTGGAATTTAGTCCATACAGAAGAGAACAGACACAGAATATGCAATTTCCTCTTCAACTGCGGTAAGGCCGTCATCTACAGCGTCTACGTTAAGCACACAAGAAATAACTAGCACCCATCCATCACAGAATCGGCACAAACCCTCATGTGCAGCCTACGTCGGAAACTACAAAGCAAGCTTTCACTGGAACTTGATTATTACAAAGAAATAAGGACTGTCGCGAAATTCATAGAGGAGTGGAATCCAACTGGTACCTTGTTCTGGAATGCCGACGACGATACATTTCAACTGAAAGATAACTAAGAGTGATACTGAACTGTAATATTGACTCTTTTACTAAAAAGACAAACGCTCTCTGCCATTCATGTATCTTTTGCCTCCTTTCTATTGTACTTGTATATTCAAAAGAAAAAATCTTTTTTTTTCTCTGTAATATATATATATGTATTCTTATAATATGAAAATAGCCTTTTTGTTGACTATCTTACAATGTATATTTTATCAAGTTGCATAAATAAATTAAAAAAAATAGAGAGAGCTTTTATTAAACCTTACACCTTTCTTCCTGACCACACCCTTACTTGCTTCGGAAGATCATCCGGAGTTCTCTTCCCACCCAGGATCGCAACTAAGACAATGTCTAAGAGCGGCAAGTTTAGAGGGCGGCAAAAACCAGCAAAGCTGTATTTCAACCATATGAACAAAGCTTTTTGTTTTTCATTTTTCATATTTTATTGAATTTAGGGGCAGCAAAATAATGCTTGCCTAAGGGAGACATATACCTTAACAACGGTCCTGCTCCCACCTATCATGAGCTGCAAAATTTTCCCATTATCTATGCTGTAAGAATGTTTATAACATACTCCTCTCCTTCTATCTCTCAAAGTTTGAAGAGACCACATATGCTTCCGCAAGACAGATATGATTTTCGTTAGTCAATGCTGGACCCTTTCCGACATATCATATCTTAATGGAAAAGCAGATGACTATACCTGAGCCGAGTGGCCCAGATGTGATCCCATCAATGCCTTGTAAAGTGGGAAAATAGTGCTCTTATTCCTACAAGTTAGTATAATATTCAATATTGCAGTCATCCGATGTGATGTCTTAACCACCTTACCAATGTGGCCTCTAAACTTTACCTTGCTGTCCACCATTATTCTAACCGTCACCAACCACTTCTCATTAATATAATTTTCAGGTCTGCAATTTCTTCTTCTCAAAATGCATCACCTTGCACTTCGCAATATTAAACTGAAGTCATGAAGTCAGTCGACTTACAATTGTGCAATTGTGTGCATGTGTAAGATGCAATTTAAGAAGCCGTATACACATTTTTTTAATGAAAAAAAAAATAAAGAAAAACGAACGAAAATAAATAAAAAAAAAGTTGCATGGGACGACTAAGTATTAGGCATTAAAGGTAAGTTGAACATGCCTATTTTACTATTATGTTGTGATGCCATTGCAGCACTTATATAAAATCAAATTCATCAAAAGGTATTATAAATAAGTGTGTCCTTTTTTGTGGGGGGTAGACAAACAGACACAGTGTGTCTATTAGAAATTCTATTTCGCTGGTGCAGTTTAAGCAGCATGAAATGGAATTTTCTAATTCTTATAACCATTTCAACGGGTTTATTTCACAAAAGTCTGGACACAAAATTCTACCACAATGTTTAAAACTGTATCTTTCTATCCTTGTCGCAATTTCAATCCTGGTCTTTTCAACTAAGAAAATACGTTTTTTTTTCTAATTCCCACATTTCATTAGGTGTTATTGGCTGCATTTTAAAAATTCGAATCCCGTTTTATCAATATGTATTCATTTTAAAAACTGCACAGAAATGAAGCAATCTTAGTAGTATACCAGGCGCTTTAAAAATAAAAAACGCGTTTTTTATTTTTTTTTTCCCAAAAAAGTTTTCATAAAAAACGCGTTTTTTCCTAAAAAGTTATCATAAAAAACCAGTTTTTTTAAATTTTTTTTCCCAAAAAAGTTATCAGTATCAATTGGAGGTGACATCACTAAAAGATATCCGCAAACGATGAGCTCACTCATCTCCACTAGGCTGAGCAGACATCTTCTGGAGGAGAGGGGATGGTGAGAGACTAGGGTGATGGGGTTAGGTGGGGGAGCATTGCAGGGAAGACATCTGTCACCGTCTGTGATATCACAGTATGAGAGACATATGTTCCCCAGAAATATCCAAACACATAACGACATTGTTGTCATGTTTTGTTTGGCTATGGAATTGTGGGTGATGTTTTTGAGATAAGATATCTTGGAATTTTCCCAGGGTGACACACATCCGTCATTGTTGTCATGGTTTATCCAACACCATGTAGAAACATGTCCGTGAATCATCTGCGCAAAAGTTTCATTTTGGATGGAACGGTCAGGGTTAAGGGTCAGGTAAACAGTACTATAAGGAAAAATAAACGAGTCAAGTGTCTTTGCAGTTACGACAATTCGTTCATCCTGTGAAGTTGTCGTATTGTGTTGTGGTGATTGGTATCCAGGAAAGTAAAGTAAAGTAAAATAATGGGTGAGCCACAAAAGTCATTGAAATTTTCTTTCTTCAGGAAAATAGCACGAGACAAAACTCTTCACCTAGCTCTAAAAGGATGGAAACCGATTATTATTTTAGAAGACACGTAAATTGTGATGTATTTATCCTGGACCACTTGGGAAAAATTACGCAGGAAGTGGGCTGATATCCACGGCTACTTGCAAAGAAGAGTTGACTACGAAATGGACCTCGGTGATTGTTATATTCTGAAATGCCAAGATGGGGAACTAATACTTGATGATACAGGAGCTGATGGAAGTAAGGTTTTTTCTATTAGTTGTGAAGAAGCTGAGAGATTTTCACCAAAAATGTACGACATTGATAATCATTTACTATTTTTGGAAACTGAATTACCATCTGTTCGTATAATGGGAAAAATTATCGCTCAACATTTAAATTCATCAATGGTAAAATTAGACTTTCAAGATTTTATCCAATTCGATAAAGATTCATTTTGGGACTTTTACGAACATTTTACAAAAACTGTTTGTGTATATTTGCTGACAAAAGAATACACAGAATGTTTAGTGAGGCATGGTGTCATTTCCAGACTGACACAATATCAAACGTATGGAAGTGTGGTTACCATGGTATCTGATTTAAAAATTCTTTTGCGTGACCAGCTATTTTGTTGTAATGTAACCAAGAAACAGTGAGTAACAAAAATTTTATTCATTGAACTCTTTGGAAAATGTTAAGAGTCTAAACTAAATATTGTGAAATATTTTTAGGTAATTACATGTTTCGAATTTTTCTCAGTGAATATACTTTTAAATAGTATTTCAGCAAAATAAAATGTGCATTTGTAAACTTAAATGAACAAAGATGTGTGTTTTTGTTGTTGTGTTTTTCCACAGTGAATTTTTACTCAGTTATTCTGATTAGATCTTGATATTTAAATCCACAACTTTATATCTTAATGCTATTCTGTTTAATTATTTTTAAAAAATCACAACTGTGAAATTAATGCCAGGACAGGAAAAAGAAAAAAAAAGTATTGAAAAGGAATATCCATGTATTGATTATTTTAGAAATTGTCTAATACTACCTATTGACATTATTTGAGTTATCTGAAAACAAATTGTTCACATAATCGAAAATCCGAACTGTTAGAATTTGGTTATTTTTACAGAGTGTGAGAGAGAGAGAGAAGCACCTAATTAAACCAACGAAACGTGACTTTAACACTTCTTTAAAGTTTGGCATAGAGTAAATGTTTGTACTCTACAGATAACACATATACAAATTTTACCTTTCCCTACACAAAGTAAGATAAAAACACACCAACAGGATATCCAACAGCATGTGAAAACATGTCCTTGAGTCATCTGCGCAAAAGGTTCATTTTTGAAGGAACGGTCAGGGTAGGGGATGGTAAGTGTAAACAGTACTATAAGAAAATACCAGAGAGTCGAGTGACTTTGGACTTAAGGTAATCGTTCATCCACTGCAGCTGCTGTTTTGTGATTTGTGTTTGGTAATGCAAAAATAATGGGTGAGCCACAAATTCTTTGAAAGTTTCTTTGGGAAAAGTTCTAATTGTTTAGAATTTTGTAAACCAATGTTACCATAAAGTATACGATCAGAGCTAATAATCAGTGAAATAACGATAAATAACTATTTATTTGTGGTGCCATATGAAGTAATCTAAGAAGAAGAAGAAGAATGAAGGAAAACGATTATGAAAAATCGACAGTGGGTGAAAAATACGAACTTTCAGTTATCATTGGGATAATTGATGTACAATTTTTGTTGAATAAGAGGTCAAATTTATTTCCTAAAGAAATTTGTATTTCTGATGGAATTAGTGTAAGATATGCAGTGACAAAATCACCTTGTAATTGGAAAGAATTACCTGAAAGAGTTAAAAAACAGAATTCTTGGTTAATAAAATATAACCATCAGCTGAAGTGGGAAATTGGTTCACTAGCTTTGGACAAACTAAGAGATTGGATGATAGAATCAACATGCAAATATCATATATTACTTGCCAAAGGAAGAGAAAAATCAAAAACATTAACGAAGTTAATAGGGAGGCCTGTTCTTGATTTAAATGAAATTGGATGCCCAAAACGTGAAAACATAACATGTACTTTTAAATGCTTTTGGAAACATAACGAAAGATTCTGTGCTTTTAATAATTCTCTGAAGTATACGTATTGGATTCGAAAATATAAATATGCAACCCTTAATTTTACTACTACAGTAATAAATTCCCAACAAACAAACACCAAATGAAAATTAACTTTCAGATGAGAGTCACATTGTCAAAACCATACGATGGCAATCCACAACCATGGAAGAACCTTTGATGTATTTTTCAATTTATTTATTTTCTGTATTGTTAGATTCAGTAAATACAATTTGTAAATAATATTTCGTTCAATAAAATTGTGTAAATTAAATGAACAAATTGGGTGTCGTAGATGTGTTATACAAATTTAAGAAGGAAGATATATATATATATATATATATATATATTTTTTTTTCCCTTGTGAAATTTCATGCCACAAAGTAACCAGAGATTTTTTTTTTTGATTCATTGAATTAAAAGTCTTATTTGTTCGTTATCTACAAACAAGGTTAATGAATGAAAATTAACAGTGTGGGAAAATAATTCACAAATAAATTCTACTTACAGAAATAGGTTAAGAGCACAAGGAATCGAAGGTAAAATTAATAGTTATATTGGTAATTTCCCAACGGAAACCAAGAGTTCGAAACAAAACACATGATTTCTCACCTACGTACAACAAAAGGCGACCGGATAAGATAGATACCTTAAAGGTAAGACTTAATCAGAAATATACAGCGTTGGAAAATAAATTCTCATATACTTTATATATTTATTAATTCTGCTCAGTTATTCTATTAGAATATGACCTGTAAAAGTAAAATACAGAAAATAACGAATCAATTGAAAAAAAAAAATAAAAATTTCACTTGTCTGAATTCCATACTCTAACAGCAATCGGAATTCGAAACCGGAAATAACACTTACCCTAACCAAAACGGCGCATAGACTTTCCCAAGTGGGAAAGAATTAATACAGACAACCAATCGGATACTACTCTAAATTAAAATTAAATGAAAGCATTAATTTACAACACCAATGAATTCCGACGGTAACGAAGAATGAATAATTTTAGGATATGTGTTATTCAAACATCTTGATACTAAGTCCTTAGTCATATGTAATTATTTGAGAAATATCCAAACTTGAGGAAATGCTACCTTTTGAACAATACCCCAATTTACGGATATGACTCATGTCATCCCTTTGAAGAAAACCGCTCGCTCGGGGATATTGCAAATGATGAAACCCCAGCATCTACGGTCTGTAATCTAAAGGACAAAGTAACTAGTTCAGGTTACGGTATTTACAGAAATTTCATTCTTTGTGGTTTTTGTGTTTGTGTTGTGTTGTGGATATAAAATTGAACTATTTTGGAATATTCGTATTTAGAAGAGTCATCTGGAAAGCTGTAAGTACTTTTTTAACTTAAACATAACTGATCGCATGTTGTTTGGTAAGCGTAATTCTAATACTGAATAGTTTTTTTTTTCCATAAGAATAATCATAGGGTATATATTAGAGTATCAACATGGACACATTAGCGATTTTTTATGTCTAATATGTGTGTGTGTGTGTGTGTGTGTGTGTGTGTGTGTGTGTGTGTGTGTGTGTGTGTGTGTGTGTGTGTGTGTGTGTGTGTGTGTGTGTGTGTGTGTGTGTGTGTGTGTGTGTGTGTGTGTGTTTAATGACAGGTACTTTAAGTATATAATTAATTATTCAGAAAAGCTCGAAACACGAGAGCCATCACGACTTTCTCTAAGAATTCCCACACTTTAACAGGAAAGAAATATTCAAAATGTATTGGAAAATTAGTACAACCATCTATAGAAGAAAAAAAAAACTGTATGTTTGTGTGACATAGAATATAGTTAAATTAAATTATCATTCCAAACTCAATAACAACAAACATTCACGTCACGAATCCTAATGTTATCTTGATCTTGATCTTGTCAGAAGTGTCCCACCAATCACGACACGATTACTTAACCACTAAAATCATCCTTCCCATTCAAAACAATAACGTCACTTATTTACAACTAACAACAAATATTCACGTCACATTTCCTTATCTTATCTTGATCTTGATCTGGTTTAAAATGTCCACCAATCACGACACGATTTCTTATCCACTAATATCATCCTTTCCATTCAAAACAACAACGCCACTTATTTACAAATAACAAATGACGACATTTATTTACATCTCATAACAAACATTCGCGTCACGATTCCTTATCTAATCTTGATCTTGATCTTGTCAGAACTGCACCACCAATCACAACACGAATCCTTATCTCTACCATCACCAATAATGCCATACGCTAACCAAAACACAACAACTGAAGCCATTGACACATATGCCCACAGGGAAATTCCAAACATTCCAGACCCATGACGTCACACACAATGACGTCATCAACCAATCACGTCACGATTCCTTATCTTATCTTGATCTTGATCTGGTCAAAAGCGCCTGGTATACTACTAATCTTTCATTAAAACGGATACACCAGGGAAAAAGTAATAACACCACTGTCATAAATCACCAGTGTTGATCATTTAAAACTGTGCATATGGAGCAGAGATAGTAGCAACGGTAATCTTCATTTGTTATATTGAACACACATTTTTCCTTCGACGGTGCAGGATTTAGATAAATTGATATGTCGATTATTTAGTGGTAAAAGAGCAAGTTCAAAAACTAGAACACTTATAGAACATGATTGATGTAATGCTGGATCGTAACGTGCTTTAATCCAGACTTAGAAACTGAAAGAGGGTTGACCAGTCATTAACTGGGTGAGAAGTCTGGGATTATGGACTTCACTGAACTAAAAAAGATGTTTTCTCTTAAGAAAACATCTTGAGAAAAGCGCTTTCAAAGCGGAAACTATGTTCTGACACGTTGAAAAACAACTTTTTTTTTTTTCAATGCAAACAAGACTAGCCACGAACGAACAGTTCTCTTGTAAATATTTCGATGCGTACTCTGTAGGTAACCGAGAATTGTAATGAAGAAATGAAATTAGATGAAAAATTTAGAAAAAAAAGAAAGAAATCCTTATTGCCACCACTCTGAGAATTTATGAGAAAATTTTAATATTTACTTTTGCGTTATTCTTCCTACAAATTCTTCGGCTTATATGGTAATTCTTAAATGGCATCGAGAATAAAATATTAATTACAAGGTATTTGTTGAATGGAAATTTTTTAAACTGATTTTTACGGATAGAAATTTGAAACACAATGTATGCTTTCCACCCCCGTCACCAAGAATTCCATGAAAATGTAATTTGTGTGCACTGCTTGTTTCTACGAAACAGTTTATATAAACATGACAAGAAAAGGACCCGAAATTCAACGGTTTACCTTCACTGAAGCACCAGACGGTGAAACTAGTGGAAATGTCCTTGGTTCAGAAACTCGTAATTGGCTCATGCTGTCCAAATTAATTGACTTCACGTACATCAGAAGTTAATATGGAAATCACATAAAAAAACGCAATTTATGAAAGAGAAAATTCTTCCCTCAATTAGTTCCTTACTGCTAAATATAAATATTTCATGTATCTGCCTGTCAATTAGTGACTAATCTGGTATGAGGTAACACGTGAAAAACTATGGCAACAGTTCTCTAGCGATGACAGCGACCTCTCTCCATTAATATTGCATAACAGAAGCTCAAAGTAAGTTATAGATTTTAATTCACCGTTTATTAAAGAAGTAAAGTGGCATCTAATGACAACTTGAAGAAGTTAATTAGCAATTATTTTTAAGTTTATATTATCCTAACTTATATCACTCTCAATCTTGTATATGAGATTTTTACTTATTTTTAAAGAGCACCATTTCTTCATTTTTATGGCTTAAGGAAATAGGTGTAGAATGACGTTAGCTACAAATGTTTGTGAATTTCGCAGAATTCATTAAAGAATATTTCAAAATGGCAAGCAACACTTAATGATTATTGCAATCTTCTCTTCACATATAATATTCCTTTAAATTGTTTCCTTTTGATAAGCTGGTGGATATTTCTTGTTTCCAGTGAGCGTCCTACTAGGAATCATAATAATTTCAGACCTGGAAATCGATAACTCAGATTTTGAAGACAGCAAACGATAGTAGACACCATGATAATCACCAACGAGGGCAAAAAAAGAATATTTCCAAGGTTAAAATTTTCCTTCAGCCGATACCAGAATTAGTTCATCTTTGGGATACGACAGTTAGGCTTTTTTTTCTATAACAAATTTGAGCTTTCAATCCTACATATCAGTAAAATCGACACAGAAAACGAATAAATATTATTATTATTATTAAGATCAGGAACATTTCTCTTGAATAAGAATTGTTTTGATCTTCCAGAACTCCTAACAAAAACATCATTTGTAAGAGTTGTTTTCTTAAATGAAAAGGGGAAATTAATAAAAATACAAAAAAAAAAAAATCAGCCCTCCCATGGTACTAATGTACTATAGGTTTATAGCCTTTCGAGCGAGGAAGTCACATAAAAATATATATACACTGCATTTTTTTTAATACCTTAGTACGCACACATACACACATAACCCTCTAACGCGTTTTCATTTCCAAATTAAATACGAGGAACTCTAACTTCGGAGCTCTGTAACTTTTTGGATGGCAGATAGCTGGAACCTGTCTTTAGTGTTCAGAGACTGCAGCTCATTTCTACAGACGATTTGTAGATTTATGAGTAACGGGATCATGGCAGACAACCGCCACGTCCTGTTCCTAATCACAACTGGTATTACTGTCTTGAAAAGTGTGAGTTTTAAGGTAATTTTTCTGAGTTGAAGGATTATCAACCATTTCTACAGGAACCTATAGAAATCCGTTCTGTATACCAAATTAAACAGCTTGTTTTAAGAGCAAAATTACATGCCAATCATGTTTAATAAAAAATAAATAAATCCTTTAATGCATTTTATTCCCAAAATGATTAGCAGGGCTCCTTTAATCCTAACTACCTTTTGAAAATCATTGACAGCTGAGTTAATCATCAATAACAGAGCCCAAGCCCATATGATTTAGAAAGCATCGGACAGATAATTGCCGCCATCTCGTGGTCCTAAACTCTATCAAGTATATATTATTCTCTGAAATAGTGTGATTAGTATGGTTGATTGTTACTGAGTTTCCAAGTTAAAATCCGAGTTTCCGAGAGGGGGAAAAAACTTACTTGTGTCAGAGATCAACTAAGTCCTGACAATTTCAAAAAAAGACCTGGAAAAAGTTCTTCTAGTAAGCGGCCAGAATCGAAGGTATGATGGTCTTTCTTCAATCTGTTTATTGCTATGGATGCAGGCATTTTCACGGGACTGCACAGGCAGCCATTATATTTAATGTTTTAATGATTTTTGGATACTAAAATCGATCAGAAGATACTGCATTAAGTGGTAGAAGTAGATCCGACCACAGGTGAGTTTACTTTAACAATCAAACACAAAAAAATCCACAGATCAAATTGATGAAGCTGCACTTCTAGTCCTTATAAGAAGTCCATTCCAGAAAAAAAGTCGCATTGTGCATTTGGCCGAATATTATTAAATAACATTTCCAAGGAGTCCAAGAATCAACGCAGCAAGCAGTCTACTTTACACAACCAAATGTACTTAATTCTTCATCTTCATACTACGCCACTGTCTCATTTGCTGAGAATGCCAACTCCAGCCCATTAATATTATTCTGTGTATAAATTGTATTCTCTGGCCTATTTGCCTGTATGTGGGATGAAAAATTCCAATTTCTAGGAGAAAACCGTGCGACCTCAGTATGAGATGATCGGCTATCTTACTTGCAATCGAAAAACATCCATATAATGATTCCTCTCATCGTGGAGAAGAATCATGAGAGGAATTATTATAAGGATGATTCCTCTCATCACGGAGAATCGGACTCAGGTGTTTTCATCGCACAGTGCAATGTGCTAACATCCTTCCAACTGCGCTACAGAATCGCTGGAGGAAGTAGTGTAAGGAATTTGAAATGGTTGCATAAGAGCACACTCCCTCAACGCATACCTGTATTTTTAACAAGAGCGAGTGCAAATATTCTCCTTGACTGCTACCCGGTACTGATCAAACGACAGTTGCTGTTCCTTCAACAAGATACGCAATAGCACAAAGTAGTGCTTATGACAAAAAAAAAAAAAAAAAGCAGTGACATAGAGCTTTGCTTCAAAACACAGTACATAGATATATGGTTGATCACTAGTTCTAATCGATGGCTGCCTTCCCTCGGACAGTACCACGCTACTATTGTATTGATGTCGAGAGTGGATGGGTCGAGAGCTTTCTGGCACCAAGGACTGGATGTGATGTCTGATGAGGGGATCGAGCCACTTGTGGAGAGATACATGAAATACAATAAAACGTAATGGAATATAGTTTGTTGATATAATTATGAATAAATTCCAAGTGGATTTCAACAGAGCTAAATTGTAATTTGCAAAAATAAATTAAATAAAATTTTTTTTATTAAAAAAAATTTCCAGAGTAGAAGTAATCAGCGCTCATATTAGATCTTAAAGTACATAATAAAAATTGCAGTAAACCAGGAGGGAGAAAACTCGTCGCTTGCGAATCTCCATACAATAAGTAGCAAAACGAATTTTGGTTTGTGATATAATGGGGATTGGCAAATGCCTAAAAAAAAACACATTTAACATAATATTTGATCTGTTATTTCACAACTTTAATTTATATTATAATTTTAAAAATATAAGTAGGATTATTTAACTGAAAATTACAATATTTTTATTCTGTTTTTTTTTTTGGGGGGGGGGGGGAATACCATAGGATAAAGGCAGTCCTAAAGTCCTATATAAGTACGCCACCTATTAGCTTATTATTATTCAGCGTAACGGCCAAGAACATCTAACCAAAAGGAACTACCTTTAACTCTCCAATTCCATCTTTGTTACTGATGTGTTTGATACCAATGTATTAATCCCTGAAAATGCCAATTTAACTTTTGCGAAATATAGGAAGTAATAATTAAAATTTTTAGTTATTATTTAGTCTACGTTGTCAATTTCCCGAAACAACACTGTGCATGCATACTATAAAACCATTTTCAAAACTTTGGAGGGATGAGGCTTGACTTATTTGGAAGCTTCCTAGTAAACGTAAAGCATAAAAATATCATCTGCAATATATTTTACATACATGTGCATTTCATGTTCTTTTAAATGAAGTCAGGGTTTGGACTTTCATAAGTTCTAATAAATAAAGATGTTAATCTTCCAGAAGCTTATTACGATGTATTTCATATTGTGAGGTAGATACTCACGAGTGCTGCAACCAAATAACAGATCAACACACCATGATAAGAGCTTATACTTCTCGGAACAAATACCGTTACCAAAATGGTCACGAATAAAACATAAGCACATTCCAATGCTATTGAATTATCTAACCAAAGTTAAACAATCTTGCTAGATGGCGTTGCAGTATCACAAGGCTCTTACTTATGACAATCACCAGATTTACCTGCGTTCATAATCGGTTATCATATCTGTAATAAACTGCTAATTATGGTAGATATATTTGCTACTTTTTATACTGTGCTCATTGCCGCATTGCAATATACACAGTCTGATGAATAATAATGGAGAAGCCAAAATATACATCTTTACTTTCTATAACGATCCACTATAAGAATAAACTTGTCATGAGTTCACAAAAAAAAAAAAACTTACCTCAAAGGAACAGTAATTAACATCACCTTTTTGCCACTTCGATATTGATATCTCTTGATCATAACTAAATAAAATGCATGCACTGATAGATTCCAGTCAGATGATTTAAAAATTAATATCTTTGGGTGAAAATCAACTCTTTTCTAAGAAAAGGCAAATAAGACAAATCAGATATACATGTACATATATTTCAGTGTAATTATCTTTATGACTAGTATACATAACATTGTCATTACTAATATATATATATAATATATATATATATATATATATATATATATATATATATATATATATATATATATATATATATGAGGAAAACACATATTTCTGTAATTTCCTTGTTGCGAACATTAAGTACAGAATAACGATTCTGTATTGCTTAATTCCCATGTTTTCCTAAGAAATTATATTATTAAATGCACAACAGATATCCTGGTTTTATCAAGAAAAAAAGGGGAAAAAAGTATAATCTAGAGTGTGATCTCTAAACAGCAAGCTTTCTTGACTATCTGCCAAGCTTATCCAACTGTTATTCTAAACTTTTTCTGTATTCTATCCTATCTTCCTTAATTCTTACTTTAATTAAATTGAATAAAAACTCTTCAAATTCTGAAGGCAAAGCGCTGGCTATATGAAGAAAAATCTTAGCAAATATTTGGTGAAACTGTCACAGTTGTTCAACTAAAATATTCGTGTTTTGCAATACATTGCAAACTTTCATTACTCTAAAAAGGACATATTATATAGATTTCGCTATAAGTATACAATACTATTTATAATAACCTCTGATTTTACAATCGCAAAAAGTACTTAGTTTAACATTACCCGCCGAATAGAGTTGACATGAGTACTGTGTGGGTGGGACTGGGTGGAGAGAGAGGGAGAGAGAGAGAGAAGTGGCTCTCAACATCCAACTGTATGTTTCTTCAAAGACTCAGCTTAAATGTGATATTCACCTAGTGAGGCCAGACAACGCTTTCTTTTCAGAAAGAGACTTTTTATTACCTAACGTTTGGGGTGCTGCATCAAAAATGCTATGCTATCCAGAAAAGCGTCATTCGATAGTAGATAATAGGATCATCCTTCTTACACAGACACACACAATCATTTGCTCATAAACATTTTGTTTCTGTCATATTCTGTTTCAACCAACTTGACCGACAAAGTTCTGTTGAACTAGCTTTCATCAGTCCTTCATTGTAGTCTTAAATATTGGATAAACACAAGGATCCGCTAGCCAACATGCGTACTGAATCCAGCTTCATACCTACGAAACACCTTCTCTTCTCCCTCTTTTATTTCCAATATAATAATATGGAAGAGGTATTGGAAGAAAAATTCTGAAAACTCTTTCAGAAATGAAAGTGCAAATGAATTGAATGCTCCTTAACGATTACAATTAAACTACAATTTTTGTAAGAACCCCCGTATGCCAAACTCAAGAGTATGTAATGATAACGTTACTGAAAAATTGCAGATTAATATCCAGTGGTACGTCACTCAATGTGAAACATCTTCACTTGGTTGAAAAGACCACGATTCATATCAAGAGAAATCAAAAAAAATTTCGTAGGTCATTTCAAATTATGAAGAATGAGATAATTGTCTCTGGAGGATTATTGTTACGATTTTCCACATAAAAAAAGAGATAAAGTAATCGGTGAAAAAGTAGAGATAACTGGTTTTGTGTTATCTACTGGGAACCCCACTGCGGTAGTTGCCATGACTCATTTAGGATCCACCAAGAAAGAGAACGAATAAAATAAAAATATTATGAATATACTATTTTCAATTTTGCTGATTGCATGGTTAATAAATATAAGGTATTTTACAGTATAGGGGAAAAATCTTTAAATATAGTGACTTGGAACGTAAATAACATCCTAATAATGAATAAAGAATACTGGGACAGCTTCTTCACACAGTTTTTCAATAAACATGTCAATCGATTCTTTCTCCTTTACCACGTGCCCACACCGAATTGTTTGTTATAAGTTTTGTGACGTCTTGTGCGTATGGAAAAAAGTAAATAAACAACATGCCTTACCAAAATAGACGTCATTAAGCGATAGAGCACTCATGAGCCAAAACATTACGACAATCTACCTAGTGAGGTGTTGGGCCTCCTTTGGCCGAGATAACCGCTTGCATCCATCTTGGCATTGACTCTACTAGACCACATAAGCCGTCCTGAAGTATTCAGGACCAACTAGACAGAATAAAGTCCCAGAGATTATCGACTGAGTGAGGTACTGGCGTCGACCGACCAATGCTGCACTCTACATATCCCACAAATATTCAATGCCATTCAAATCAGGAGAATCAGGAGGCTAGTGAGTGCAGGAATGCTTCAACATGTTCTTTGAGAGCCCTTAGTCCGAAACAATCCCCAAGCAAGAGATCAAGACGTGCTCAATGGGGATGAGAGGACTGAATGATGTCCACGAGAAATCCTCATACCGCCAGGATACTCCCTCTGTTTCCGGTCATCTATGCAGTGTGGTTGGACGAAACAGGCTGTATGGTCATAATGTTTCGGCCTGTGAGTGTATAGTTCACAAAAAAGGTCACATCGATTTCTACTGAATATTATGCATGAATAATGAATTATTATATTTCTAAATGAAGGGAAAAAGCGAACGACAGAAGCAAAATCCAGTACAACATAACAATGACAGTGCATTACTGTGCACATTGTATTTGTAATTCGGTGACACCCCAGCGTCAAGTGTTTCATTTACCTTGGGCTGAGAACAGAGTAAGTATGGCTGTAATATAAACAGTTCTTGTAAGTTAGTCATTGTCAGGATATAGTTCTCCAACATAATCTTAAATTGTGCAAGTTTAGTTTCCAATCTTATTTTGGAGTCAAGGGTATTGTATCTTTTGAAACTTCTCTATGGAACATATTTTTAAATTATGTGAACTGTTTCCTCTTTTCCATATCATAAGTAAATGTGATCAGTTTGAAGTGATTATGCGCTTGAGAAACTTTCAAGAATAAAGTTAGTTTGGAGGAATTTTTTTTTTTTTTTTTTTTTGGTGAGCAATAGTTAGGGCCATACCGATTGATTTTGTAGTCGCCTCTCCCAAGGCATATTCCATGTTGTAATACTGAAATAAAATCCAATCGTAACGTAAGGTGCATGTACATAAATTTCCTTAATATAACTTGTTTCAAATAACAGAGAGTACAAGTTATCGGTTGGATTGGGTTGGTTTGTTTGGAATTACATCCGAAGCAACTAGGGCTGCGACGTCACCATATTATATCCGCTATTTACGTATGGTCGATTTCACCGTTATGTGGATTGAAAAAAAAATCTACACTTAAGGAAAACCGCCCACCCCCGTGTGAGACCGGCTAGCTCACTTTTCTTCAGTTGAAAAACAATTCGAACGCGATTCGAACCCACTTCCGAGTATTCCAAGTAAAGGACTTCGTCAATACCAAGAGTGTATATATCTCATCATTTTTTTTTAATTTTAATTTCAAGTTACTGTCTAAAAAAAAACACACCTAGTCACTTATATAAATTAATTCTCTTTCTCTCTCTCTCTCTCTCTCTCTCTCTCTCTCTCTCTCTCTCTCTCTCTAAAGCTGGGTAGTTGCGCTGTTGTTTGATAATGTAAGTTAACTGGTAGAGTTTAATGAAAATTCAAGTACCCCATTGATTCAAATTATATAACAGTGTTTAATATAATTCGCTTTTAGTAAACCACAATCTCATTATCAGTAGTCCGGATTCAATTACATCATAGAGATGTATCCGAAGTATATACTAAGGAGGCATCATTTGAAAGGAAAAGTCAATCCGCCGTAAAAAAAAAAAAAAAGGGAAAAAAAAAGTCATTTATAAATACTGAAAATAAGAATTGTCCAAGTACCGATGCCGCAGAGCCTATTTTCACAGTTTTAAGTTACTGAATGTTTCACTTAATAGTATAGCTTGTTTTCTATGCGTGAACTTTTGAACCACTCATAACAAGTACCTCTTATACCAATTACAGTACATGTACCTTTTTTAGAATCAAATACTTTCATAATATCTATGATTATTGAAAGAAAATGTTTTTTTTCTTGGTTATCGCGTTAAGAATTGCTTTCTCGATATTATTGTTTTTAATAGTCCCAAACTACCAGTTGTGAAAAGAATCTATTGCTTTATATGATTTTATTATCCTGTTTTTTTTTTTTAAATTTCAGATTGCCTAATTATAAGAGCTAAAATCTTGAATCAGACATTATACGTCATAGTGACTTTGAAGTTCATATTTTGTTAATGTGATCAATTATAAAAAATCAAATAAATTAAAACATGATTAATTCAGATATCTGTGAACGGTGAATTCTCCCCTTTTTTTCCCCTTCTCAAATATTCCCTACTTTTCCTAGATACAGAATTGACAAATAAAGAGCGTACTGTGAAGTGTTACGAAATTTTAGAGCACGAAGTGCTAACGCGAATAAGATATTTGAAAATAATTTACAAGAAACATATCAAGAATCAGTCTCTTCACGCCATTCATAATAATGCAGATCAATCAGGATATAGGATTTGAACACGATGTCCGGTACCACACACACACACACACATAGATACACTAGCTTTCCGGGACTCGAACTCACAGAAGCACTCCAATGTATTATTTGAGCTCTTGAAATTCTGTTTCACAGATCACGGGAAGCAAGAATTGTGGCATATTCCAAGCTCCTCGAGACTAAAAAACCGATTAGCATTCATAAAAAGAAACAATTTATCTCCATAAAAGAAATTTAGATATCATCGCTCTTTTTTATGTTTTAACCAGTTTAAAATTCAAGACGTAAGACAAAACAATTAACATTTTCACAGTACAATGGAAGTCGCTAAACATTTCTTTATAAAGTATCACACTTTAAAAAAATCAAACGACACATCATTCGGGATTTATCCTTTATAATGAATCGTAAATAAGCCATGAAGGGATTTTAAAAGTATTTGTATATAAATATCAGTGCCTAATTAGGTGTGACTAATAGTACATTATTTTGTACATTATATTCTATAATGTACTTCTGTACATTATTTTGATCAATCTACAGACAAGAGGAACATTACATAAGGTCGCATCCTCAAGAAATTTAAATTTTTGATATCACCATATCACCCTCTTCATAAAAAATGATGGCCTTTCATGCACTGTCCAAAGTGTTTTAGGGGAAGAATACTTCCATTCGCAATAAAGAAATAATTTCCATATTTCGTTTGTAGTTTAGTATAAAAAAACAAATAAAATAAATAAATAAATAAAAACGTTTCACACCATTTACGTTCACTTAATTTGGTTCCTAGCCTCTTTTTCTTCTTTATATCGGTTTAAAATAATTTTTTTTTTTAAATATTCGGGGATTAATCGGAATTAAATAGCCGATTTCCAAAATTTAAATAAAAATGCGCTATAAAACTATATTTGCGATTAAAATTAGTTAGTTAAAGCAAAAAATAAAAGGAAAACGCAGATTTAGATTTTATTTAAAAATAATTGATCAGAGATCATAAAATTTTCATTTCTGCCCTTTGATCCTTTACATTCGCATTTGATATGTTTTCTGGAAATCAAACCGATAGCTATTCTAAATCACGTGATACAGAAATCTTGCTGCCTGACAGGTTGGCTGCACGATGCTTATCAGTTTTTCAACGCCATATTTCATTAATGGTTCAAGACATTAAAAGTTTTAAGCTTGTTTTAATGTTTACTAACTCTTGTGTCAACACCGTTCAACCCATTCCTGAGAACCCAGTTTAAATAAACAAGTTTTTTTTTTGTTGTTGTTTTGTTTTTGCGGTTACTAATAGAAAATCGGGTGTTTGTTTTCTACGCTGTTTACTTCTTCTACATTGCGTGAAAGTTTTTTAGGTACACTCAATATGAAATTGTGTACATGGCAAGCATCGCTGGGTTTTTTCCCTTTGATTCGCATCACGCTATAAAGTATGACAACAAAAATTGCGGATGTTTCATATCATAATCTTAATATTTCAACACAAGTTCCACAGACTTCGTGATGGTACCCAGGGCTTATCTTGATAATGGAATGCAACTTAAATATAAATATACAGCAGTCTGCTTTTATAAAAACTGTGATATATTTAAATTTGCACAAAGACTGTGCAAATATATATATATATATATATATATATATATATATATATATATATATATATATATATATATATATATATATATATATATACTAGGGGGGGATACGGCCCCTGGCGCCCAACCCCCCGAGTTCTGGACTGATAGTCCGGTTCTCCTTGAATTCTGATGAATCGAATTTTAAAAACTCGAAAGGGGGATTCCTCCTCCCTGGTGCCTACACTCCCCCCCCCCGAGTTCCGGACTGGTAGGTCGGTTCTCCTTGAATTCTGATGACTCGAATTTTGAAGACTACACACTCAGGGTAGCCCCTGAGTTTCAAAACGTTTCAAATAACTTGACAAAAGACGTGACAGAAAAACGTTACCAAAAAAGGCTTATCATTTTATATTATACAGTATATATATATATATATATATATATATATATATATATATATATATATTATTAAATAGTTTTAATGACTAATACCGAGAGATAAAAAGATGACATGATATTTTGAAAAGATACTACTAGTTAGTTTCGTTGAATTGATCAACATCTTCAGGTATCACAATCAAAGAAATATATAAAGAATTACAGAGACGTAAAATTGCAATAACAGAACAAGTACAAAAAGACAGTAGCGTGTTTGAAAACAAAATGCGGGCTTGAGTTCCAAATAAACGTAGACTACGCGCTGTCGCGACTGCGCCAATACTGAACAGAGGCAACGTGTGCATCAGAGAGCTTGAAACTTAGGCTGTTGTTCATATGGGAAGAATCTAGAGAAATTTCTCTAGATTCGACAATCTTTTTCTCGAGCTCATCATAACACACATGGATGTTAGAAGTTTGAGTCCAGTTCACAATGTGTTGGCGACCTTCGTCTGAGTTAACTGAAAAGAGAACGTGGCTAGAGATAGCGCTGGCTCTACTCCTGTTATAGGAGATATCTCTACAGTGTTCTTCCAAGCGGAGAAGGATGGATTTAGCAGTCTGGCCATAGTATGGCTTTCTACAATCACATAAAATCTTGTACACTCCTGGAAACTGAGTTGGAAGATGTTTCTCTTTAGGTTTACTAAGTATTGAAAGACGTTTTGGGAGCGTAGTGAAGCAAGTTCTGAAATTAAACTTCTTGAGAATTTTGGCCAGTTTTGGTGAAAGAGAGCTGATGAAGCAAAGAGATGAAGGCTCTGGGGGGGGGAAGAGGGATCTTCCCCCAGTCACTCAACTGGGGGAAAGAAATTTGTCAATTTTCTTAGAGAGAAACCATTATTAATAAAAGTTTTTTTTAAGAAAAAGGAGTTCCTTTTCAATTTCTGCTTCTTCTGGAAGTAAAGATTTGGCTCGGTGAGCTAAGGTAGAAATAATACCAAATTTTTGCGGGGGGATAGTGATGGGAGGAAGCATGAAGCTATCTATCAGTATGAGTAGGCTTTCTAAAAATTGAGATTTTAATCTCAATTTTTAGAAAGTCTGGTAAGTTTCAGGTCTAGAAAAGGGAGGTAGTCATTGGATTCCAGTTCGAAGGTAAAAGAGATTTTTTGCATGACAATTGTTTAGGTGGTCTAAAAATAAATTGAGGTTGTTGACCCCATCTTCCGAGATGAGGAAAATATCATCAGTATAACGATACCAAAATTTTGGTTCAATGGAGAAGGAGTTAATAGCTTTTTCTTCAAATCGTTGAGAAATATATCTGCGCGAATGGGAGAGAGTGGGATGCCCATGGCCAGATCTGAGTTTTGTAAGTAGATCTTATTGTCATATTTGAAGTATCCTAACTTTATGCAATGGGAGAGTAAAGCAAAGAGTTTTTTTTGATAATTTGTTCTTGAGAAGATCGAGGACTTCTTGAGCAGGCACATTTGTAAAGAGAGAAACAATATCGAAACTGGCCATTAAATCTGTTTTTTTTAAGTTTGATATCCTTGATTTTTGAAACAAAATCTGCACAGTTTTTAATATGTGAAGAGGAAATTCCAGAGAGATTTCTTAGAAATCTCTCTGGAATTTACCAGAGAGATTTCTTTTCTTCTTTTACCTTCTCTTCTCTTTTACCTTCGAACTGGAATCCGATGGCTGCCTCCCCTTTCTAGACCTGAAACTTACCAGATGTGCTGAGAGTATTAAAATCTCAATTTTAAAAAGCCTACTCATACTGATAGATACCTTCATGCTTCCTCCCATCACTATCCCCCTCCCCACAAAAAATTGGTATTATTTCCACCTTAGCTCACCGAGCCAAATCTTTACTTACAGAAGAAGCAGAAATTGAAAATGAACTCCTTTTTCTTAAAAAAAAAACTTTTATTAATAATGGTTTCTCTCCTAAGAAAATTGACAAATTTCTTTCCCGCAGTCACTCAACTGGGGAAAGATCTCTCTTCCCCCAGAACCTTCATCTCTTTGCTTTACATCAGCTCTCTTTCACCAAAACTGACCAAAATTCTCAAGAAGTTTAACTTCAGAACTTGCTTCACTACGCTCCCAAAACTTCGTTCAATACTTAGTAAACCTAAAGAGAAACATCTTCCAACTCAGTTTCCAGGAGTGTACAAGATTTTATGTGATTGTAGAAAGCCATACTATGGCCAGACTGCTAAATCCATCCTTCTCCGTTTGGAAGAACACTGTAGAGATATCTCCTATAACAGGACTAGAGCCAGCGCTATCTCTAGCCACGTTCTCTTTTCAGTTAACTCAGACGAAGGCCGCCAACACGTTGTGAACTGGACTCAAACTTATAACATCCATGTGTGCTATGATGAGCTCGAGAGAAAGACTGTCGAATCTAGAGAAATTTTTCTAGATTCTTTCCATATCAACAACAGCCTAAGTTTCAATCTTTCTGACGCACACGTTGCCTCTGTTCAGTATTGGCGCACTCGCGACAGCACTGTATACGTTTGTTTGGAACTCAAGCTCGCATTTTGTTTTTAAACACGCTACTGTCTTTTTGTACTTGTTCTGTTAATGCAATTTTAAGTCTCTGTAATCTACTCTATAATATAAAATGATCTCATCTCATCTTCTTTATACCCTCTTTTACCTTGCGGTGTCGAGGGTCCATTGATCATCGGACCTCACTCCGTTTACAGGATAAGGTGGTCAGCCCTATGCCCCGGTGTATCCTATGGCCTGTAGTGTTGAGTTCTTAAGGCCAGTTTGCCTGCTTTGCGGGATGAAAAACCCCAGAATAAACTGGGGAAAAAACCCTGCTGTCCACGCCCAAGACTGGCTAACTTGGCTATGGCTGAAGAAGATCCTTCAGCTTCTCACGTCACCGACGGGAATCGAACCTAGGACACTCCTTCCCCAGGCATATGGTTGCGAAGCGCATAGCCATTAAGCTAACCGCGCGGACATATAAAATGATAAGCCTTTTTTTGTAACGTTTTTGTGTCACATTTTTCAAGTTGTTTGAAACTCAGGGGCTGCACTGAGCGTCGAGTCTTCAAAATTCGAGTCATCAAAATTCAGGCAGAACTGTCCTACCAGTCCGGAACTCGGGGGAGTTGGGCGCCGCAGGCGCCGCGGGGGGGGGTGGAACACCCCTTTCGAGTCTTCAAAATTCGAGTCATCAGAATTCAAGGAGAACCGACCTACCAGTCCGGAACTCGGGGGATTGGGCCGTAGGCGTCAGGGGGAGGGGGGAGCCCCCCCAGTTCTTTATATATTTCTTTGATTGATACCTGAAGATGTTGATCAATTCAACATCTTCAGGTTGAAGATGTTGAATACGAAACTAGTAAACTAGTAGTATATATTGTACGAAACTAGTAAACTAGTAGTATATTTTCAAATATACCATGTCATCTTTTCATATCTCGGTATCAGTCATTAAAACTTTTTAATAATATTTCCCACCGAGTAAAAATGAATTATGATAATATATATATATATATCTGCCACGTTAAAATATGCCATTATGAGATCACATGATACCGTTTCGGCATAATATAAAAACTTAAATCCTCCATTAATAAATATACTGCATGTGCACATAAAAACAGCTTATCTGGTTTTGTTCAATTAGCTTTTATTGAACTTAAAAACAGTAACGTTAAAAAACAGACTAGAGCCATTATGTAAGAGAGAGAGAGAGAGAAAGAGAGAGAGAGAGAGAGAGAGAGAGAGAGAGAGAGAGAGAGAACAGCAAGTTAAACTCTGCCTCTGAGAAGAGTACTTTGAATTTAAGTGGCTATTTGCATTTCTTTTTCATTCACACTTTTGTTATTTATTTTTTATGGGTAAAGGCAAACAAAACTCCCACAGTGAAAAAAGGAATATAATTGGAGTTTATTTTCTACTCGAATTGATATAGCATGTAATTATTGCAAAAAAAATGTAGTGAAGCTGATAACTTTGTATTTTTTTTTTTTTTCACAGAAACATATCGCTTTGGCGCCGATTTAATTACTGCAAACACCAAACGAAACGCTCTGAAAACGAAAAATATTCTAGGATGTTTGCAATGATGAAAAATAAATAAATAAAAATATATAACCCGGATTTCTCATTTTAAAATTTAAATAAATTGTGATTTTTAATTTCGCAATATATGATTAATGAAGTATTTACCCCAAAAAATTATAGGCATTACGTCACAAGCTTTTTTTAGTTTCTTCATTTAAGGTCTAATTAATAAGTGAAGAATGCATAGGAACTAGAAGATCAATAAAACTTGCAAAGTTAACTGGAAAAAAAAAACCTTTAAAAAATGCATAAGATAATAATGATGTATAATACATTATTTCCATTATTTTTAACTATACTAAAATAATGGAAATATCTAATTAAAATTTTATATGAAATTTAATATTGTTTTGATTATGTGAAAATTATTACTGTAAGAAACGCACTTCCAATTTCATAAATATAATTTCATAATTATTCTAGAAGAATAATTTTTTCTTTGAAATATTGCTGGAAATAACGACATATATCTGATTTCCATTTTTTTAAGTTCATGATATATTTAACAGTGATAAAATAGGAGCAACAACGACTTGTCCTGAGCAATACGTGTATACCATAATATTGTTAAGCAAAATTTAATATATTATGACATGTCCCAAAAAAAAACTCCCCAACTACGGGTATGCGATTACCAGTAGGTTTATTTCATTTATTTTTAGAATATTTTAGCTATTCTACTGAAATGTTTTCTTTCTGTTTTTCTTTTCATACTCCAATTTATGTATTACGCATTCAACTTCTATGAAATGGTACTACCCCAGGCGAGAGTGAACAACCATATACAAAAACGAAAGGGAGGAGTGACCTGAAAAGAGTGCGCACACGACTAGCTAAGAAACTCAATTGATTTTTATTCCAGTGCCAGCAAACGGCCTTGTTCCTACACTTTGATAATTATGCAAGGCTACATTGGATAGCAATAATCTTAGCCAAAACCTGCACATTGCGTGAGACTATCTGCAGGTTCCCAGGTCACTAAACCGGATTTCGGGATCGTTATTTAACACTCCAAATATATTTGCTCTTTTGCTTAGAAAACGAGAAAAAAAAAAGGCAATGTCAACTACTTTTCTTCTTCTTCTTCTTCATGTAGCTTCCCCAGTGAGAGGGTGCAGCACCATATCCTTCCAGTTCTCTATGTTGGTAGCTTTCCTTTTTGTTTCTGCATAGTCACGTGATCCTGTCCATGATCTTATATCTTCAAGCCAAGTCCTTTGTTTTTTGCCTCTTGATCCTTTTCCCATAATTTTTCCTTTTAAAACTGTTAATATCCTCTGTCCTGCTGAACCTCTCAGTACATGTCCTGCCAATCTCATCTTTCTCTGGATCATTTCCTGTAATAAAGATCTCTGTGTTCTCATTTTCTGTGAGACATCTGTATTTGTCACATGTTCTGTCCATGGAATTTTCAGAGCTCTCCTTAGAACCACATTTCAAAGGCCATTATCTGTTGCCTTACTCTCTTCTTGAATATCCAATATCCAGGTCTCACTTCCATATGTGAAAATTGGCCACACTAATGTTCTTATCATTCTTTTCTTTGTCTCGATACTCACAGAACTTCTGAGCAGATCTTTATTTTTCCAGAATGCATCTTTAGCTACGGCTATTCTTATTTTTATTTCTTTATATTGGTTTCCATCTGCAGTCAAGTAGGTGCCTAAATATTTGTATTCAGTTGTATGTTCAATTTTCATATTGTTTATGAATATTTCTGGGTCGGATCCGCTTTCTTTTGAGATTTTCATAAATTTTTTTTTTTTTTATTAATATCTAATCCAAATTCTTTACCTTCTTCAATTAGTACTAAAGTAATTTGATTAATTTGTTTCTGTTTTCTGCTATTAGAATGGTATCATCAGCATATCTAAGATTGTTGTATTTAATACCATTGATACTAATTCCTATTTTTTTGTTTTTCATTCTTTTTCATCACTGTCAACTACTTACAGAAACAAAATTAATATCTCATTAAGTAACTATTAACCGTTTGTGTCCAGTGTAGGACCTGAACACTCTCGAGCTTCTCAAGAAAAATATCAACAGGCTCCTTCTTTCCCAACCTCGCCTACACCCTAGACACAAGTTCTATAGCCTCTCATGGATTTGTTATTAAAAAACAAAACGAAAAAACGGTATGTCATTACCTTGTCTTAATTCAATGTACACTTCTTGTTTGCTATCTACAGTTGAACACACACAGAGAAATAAATAGTTATCTCACAAAGCCAGGTTTTTATGCTACTTTTACCCATTTTACAAGTTCGTCAAGTCGTCTTGGTTTTGTTGCACGGGAAACAGAGTTATAACATACGGCAGTGAGATAACATAATTTTTATACAAAACTTCCTGTAGACTGGTTTACGTGTTTAAAAGTTATTTGAAGGGAGGAGGAAGAAGCAGACAGGCAGTTGATCAGCTTAATTTCCCTTAAGGAAAGAAAGCAAATAAATTCTCCTACTGGAATTTTCTATCACGTACAAAGAGGTAGTTTCATGATACAGTTGTACAAGCTATTTTAGCATGTTCTATTATATTTTAACAGGCACTTAAACTACATAATTTTACACATCGGAATATGCCTCATTTCTCTCTCTCTCTCTCTCTCTCTTTCTGCTTTTCATAAAGTTTTTTTTTTCTTTCTAATTTCTCTAGTTGTGTCTTGCCACAAATACTCAGCCCACAGGAGGGTCGACAGGTGCGCTGTTTAGGTCTATAGAAAACAGGGTTTATCTGATAAGCGGTAGATGCACTGACTGGCTATTTTCCTTTCAGTCAACGATTATTAAGAATAACAAAATTTTAAACGTATATGACTTGGCTATTTATCTAATCATATATATAGAAGAAAGCGTCTTTCAAACAACCAACTAAAATTCTTTACTTGAATACGTACCATAGCAACTACGCAACAAAATATACTAAGCAGAGACAATGAGCACATAAACCAGTTTCCTGTAATCCAAGTTCTCATACCGAAATTATTTGAACTGTCGCATTCATCTGCAGTGACAATATTAACACAATAAAACATTTCATTTTTTTTTCTACTCTTTCTTTTTTCTATCAAATTTTTGCAACATTGTGTCTGAGGAGGGGAATGCCTATCTGGGGACTTTCGTTTCGTCCATTTGTACCTTTTATAACAGTATACTCCATTGTTCGATTTCATCTGCAAACCTTGGAGTCCTAATCATTAGAAACCTCCAGATCCACTATAACCAATGCCCTAAACTCTGATCTCTTTGTTATATTTCAATGGGGTGAGAACAAGGTTGTAGACTTCAATGTCACCAAAACTCAATCCTGTCTTATTTCTCGCAAAAACATTTCACGTAACGTCTCCTAACTTTCGATAATATTCAGATATCCAAACAAGATCAATCTCCCTTCTTGGGCTGCCTTCAACCTTTCTCGGCACAAACATTTCAACCATTGCTTCTGCAGCCGGCAAAAAAACTCTGCTTACTTTACCGCTGAAAACACTAATAACGCATCTGTAGAATTGCTAAAAACTCTATTAATCCCAATTCCGCCCAACCATGGAAAACTCCTCACACATTTCGGGTAGTGCACCAAAATCCTCATTTGCTCGATGCATCAATTGCTTGATGCTATTCAGAAGAGGGCAACTCGGTCACCTGAGGATCCCTATGAATCATAAAGTAATAATGAACTCATAAATTAACAATAAAATAATATATTATTTCCTTAGGGTTTTTATATTTTGCAATAAGGAAACGATAGACCAAGCATTATACCTAATAAGCAAAATAGGTATTTGACACCGTAGGAAGGCGTATACATTTTCTTTTAGGTAGAGCAAATTTAAAAATTTAATATATTAAATTATAATCCTGACACATATTGTATATTATAATAATTCATTCTAATTCCTATTGATCTCTGTGTCTAGATAACGTATAATAAATGCTAGCCTCGTTGGTCGAGTGGTTAGCATACTCGCTCTACAGACAACAGGGTGCCATCTCGGAGTGGGAATGGTTGGTTTTGATTGTATTTATTTTAAATTGTATTTGATTGTAAATACATCATTCATCATGAGATGAATGGTATATATTTGAATGTAAACACATCATTCATCATGAGATGAATGGTATATATATACAGTATATATATTTTTTTTAACGTTAATATATATATATATATATATATATATATATATATATATATATATATATATATATATATATATATATATATGTTAAAGATACCAAGCAATTTTATAAGCTATGTTTTTTAATCCTTTTTCCCAAGTAAGCAAACAGACAAGTAAGTAAAGTTTGCGCCTGCACGTAGTGCAAGTCTGAGACAAGTCGTTGTAAAGGTGGATTAAGCTCTGATCACTTTCCTTAGAATTTTCCCCTAATGCAAAACACATTTCCTTGCGGAGATGTATGATGCTATGCATTAAGGTAAGGTCACTACCCAGACCGGTTTCGACCTTTATTGAGGTCTCATCAGTGGGAGCCAGACCTAAAAAATGCCAAGGGGGAAGTAATACAGAGCTTATAAATATTTTACCTAAACAAGTTGCCATAAGGTGCTTTGACCTCATTAAATAAAAATCTCAGGATGAGAGTAATATGTAGAAAAGTTTTTTACCTTGGGTATATATTATGTTAAAGATACCAAGCAATTTTATAAGCTACGTTTTTTAATCCTTTTTCCCAAGTAAGCAAACAGACGTTTTAATGTAAAATGCATTTGTAAAATGCTTCCTGTGGAACGAGAAGCAGTTCCAAAAATTTAGATCAGTCTCTCCATGCAGTAATTCAGACTTTTTCCCCCTCGAGATTTCATGTACTATAATTTTAGCCATATATGAAAATCGCAATGAAGTATCTATATGATATGAAAATTCATTAGTTCTGACAACAGGCTACAATCCTATTATGGTTCAATAATTTTCGATATTTGCTATCTTTATTATGAGTGATATGTATTCCTAAAGCTTTATTCTATTTTTTTAATCAACTCCACAACTTAGATGTCGCAGAATCTGTGACATAAACGAGTTCCATGTTTGCTCATAAATGAAAACATACCATAATATAAAAACGTAAAAATGATTTTTTTTCTTTGTTTTTATATTAATATATGTGAATACAAAAGAAACAAAATCTATACTGCTTATACCATTAAATATACTATGTGCAAATATTAAAACCAAAACGAAAACTAATTTACGATATAAAAAAAAAGTACTCAAACTCGTAAACACTAAATCTGCATAAAATTTCCATTCCAAGGTTGTGCTACTACTTTCTAACTAAAAACTATTTCATAAACTGAGAAGGGTTGCAAAGTATACCGGGTTATTTACATAATGTAAAGCATTTCGCAAGACTTTCAGCAGTATAGGATCGACAATCTTTAAGAGCAGCTAATATTAACCCTATTTTGATTTTATTTAAGCTCGTAAAAGGCAAGATGTCAATATAAACAAAGATATCAACATAAGTTATGTAATATATCTGTTGGCAATCAATACGAAAACCCTGTCTCTCTTGCTCCAGTTTGTATTGCTTGAATATAAACAAGCAACGTGCAGGGCATGTTCATGTAAGTACAGTATTTGCGCAACTAACTTGACATCACGCAGTAAGATTATTCTTTTGGGGTCATTCAATGCATGAATGACGCAAATTGTTATCACATGAACTGCATCAGATCATCTCTGGCATAAATCTTTAGTATTCGATTCTTTATAAGCGGATTTTTAAGTCTGAATGAAACTTCGATATGAAATGAATAGGGTAAAGTTTAAGTGAAGTATTTTTTTATTAATTGCAATCAACTAAGGAAAAATACTCGTTAAATTTTGAGTTGTAAGCAACATTTTCCTTTCGTCGCTCGGTGTGAGACCTGCTCTCTGGAGGTTTGAAGTGACTTGTACAAATGCAATAACACAAAAGAAAACAAACAAACAAGAAGCACTGATATTAGTTTATGGAGGAAGGAAAGAAAAGAAAAAAAAAAGTAGTGTTCCTCCCGAAAGGAGGACAGTCAGATTAGTAAAGCTGCAAAGGAAATAGAAAAGTAAGGCACAAACTAACCTACAAAAATCAATAAAACTGTAAAATAATATTTGAAAAGCCATATCGGATTTGTTGGTTCCAGGAGTAATTACCCAAGAAATGAAAGGAGAAAGCTTTCTAAATGTGATACAAGCATATCTCAGTTTCCATCGACTCAAAAAAAAAAAAAAGTAACAAAAAAAATAATAATGATTTTACGATTAAATTATTAAGCAAAATATTAATTATCTGATAAAATGTTATTCAATTAAAAGTAAACATTTTCCATTAATGTAAAAGTTAGACATTATAAACATTATCGGTAGCAAGCCTCCCTAAAAGTGGATGAATTTCAATTACACAACAGATAGAATTAAATTATAAATTGAAAGGGAGATGATAAATCCCGTTTTATTTTATAGCCGGGTACGAAACTCGGGTCGAAATCCATCGACATCCATAGAGTTTCAAAGCCGAAAACTCTATCGGCGGAACCAAGTGTAAATAATCACTTGGGTAGTACAACACCAGGGCAACTCCATGCAAAGGTGGAGCAAGATCCGTCACTAACTTTAATATTCTCTCATAACGTAAAACACAGCTCCTAAGAGATGTATATATATTGCTCCACCTTTGCATGGAGTTGCCCTGGTGTTGTACTACCCAAGTGATTATTTACACTTGGTTCCGCCGATAGTTTTTTCGGCTTTGAAACTCTATGGATGTCGATGGATTTCGACCCGAGTTTCGTACCCGGCTATAAAATAAAAAGGGATTTATCATCTCCCTTTCCTTTCTTTACAAATTTGCCGGTAAAATAGCCTTTCGGCTTATTATCTTAGAATTAAATTATTTTTCTCTTTGTAGGATCGATTAATCATGCATGGTTTTCTGGTTATGCTATTTCTAGATTACAGCAACTGATAGCCATAGTAAAGCTGTATGTCATACTGTACAACATTACCCAAATTATTATTTATAATTTAAAATTATCAGAATTAAATAAATTCAGGTAAGTTCTTTTAATTAATTTTTAACTACAATTTGACACATTCAGAAGCAGCAATGGGCACTTTTGGACTGACGTAGATAGTGTTCAGTGACTTCAGATAGTGTTACTGCATTGGGTGTATTGCTTGGAATTTTCTAATTATCCGTTTTTCACACTCCGTTAGCCAAGATCTCTTGTTATAGTTCACATGGAAGAGAAAGTAACGATGTTACATTACATGACGGAATATTCCAGCAATGTTCAGATGATATGCCACAAAGAGTTCAGTATTAAAAAAATAAATGAACGACATCATTGAGAAGTGGGGCATGAAACGTTCGTTTCTATGATCTATTATACTGTATATGTGAGCATTCTTGGTTCTTGTCTCTCTCTCTCTCTTTTTATTAGCCAATAAATACAAATATATGTTTCGTATAAGGCTACCGCTAAACTACCAAATCTTGTATAATTAACTTATTACTCCAAATACTGTCCGCAACGGCTAACTTTTTTTTTATTATTATTATTACATCTTTCCTCGAAGCTTCTTGTGTTAAGATTTGTTGTCCAGGGCTATTACGCATTATGTGCGAGTCGGCGTATAAAAACCGAATACTTCTAACTGTTTACATTATTATTTCGTCGGCATAATCGAAGTTTAGCCTAATGAAATGCATGCATGCAGTTACGACTTGGCTATTATTTCTTTTACAAAACGAATTCATTCACATTACCTGATGTGAAAGGTAAAATATATATATATATCACAATATACGAATTATATTCCAGTATATAAATCGTAATTTCCAGTATATTTAACAAATCATAAATATCAATAACCTTACCTTCTGACTTCTATGCTTACAATTGCAGTGACACCTACAAATTTTATCTGCAAAAGAATGGCGAAAAACAAACTAAACTAATTATTAAAATTGGGCTGAATTACATTAATATTGGAAATTTTTTATGTCAGAAACATTACTCTGAAACGTGAAATCCTCTGAAACGCTAAATAAAAATTGAAAAGTTAAAATAAAAATAAAATAAAAAAACTATGGTCATATTAATGAAATGAATTGATAATTGGAAATTATCAATACATTTTATAAATTATCAATAGCAAAATTAATAATTTGCATAGACTGCTGGTTGCAATACTTCTTATACAGCGGTGTTTTGAAATGAAAACAGTAGTGATTTGCCACTACTGAACATCTTTCTTTAGTAATGTACCCTCAACACAAAATTCATCACTGCGAAGCACACACAACTATATAAAATTATGCGTAACAGTACAGTCTTAGTCTCAGAACTGTGCCCATTTCAACATGGAACGTTATTCAACATTTCTTCAACTATAATGACATGCTTGTATAACTTAAATCTCAGCTCAGGAAAGATACTACAGGAATGGAAAGAATCCATGATAGTTCTGTGGTACAAGGGTGGTGCTAAAACCAATATCTACCTACCTATCAGTCTCTACGGTGTTGTGCTGACGATTTTAGAGAAGGTAGTTCACTCGACTACAGAAATGGGTAGACAGACAAGCTGGAAAGAACTAAAGGGAGGTCATGTTTTACAGTTTGCTCATATTTTATAAGAGGATGAGTTGAATAAAGGGAATGAATACGCTATGCTACTGCGAGATTTTGCTAAGGCACTGATAAAATACCACACTGTTGCATTAACTGGAGAATGTGGGTTTGGAATATAAACTATTAACTTGGGTCAGTGGATGGTTGACAGACGGTATTAAAACTGGTGTATGGTAGGTGTGAATCTGCCAGATTTAAGGTGGCCTGTGGTGTACCCCAGGGTTCAGTCCCTGGAACAATGTTGTTCGATCCATACATTAATGATATTAGAAAGGATCTAACAGAAGATGTTCGATTGTTTACTGATGATGCAAAGATATGCAGAGCAACCAGGGATTCTACGATATCGAGCACTTAAGAACGATTTGAATAGGCTGGAAATTTTAGCAAATGAAAATGGCTATCAGTTCAACATTAGCAAGTGTAAAGTTATGCGCTTTGTCGTGATGAGATATCCAACGGCATGCTACAAGAAACTGATGAAGCTAGGGATCTTGGAATGGTGGATAGGAATTTGAAGTTCAACGATCACTTAGCAAATATTGCAAATACAACTCAGAGGATAATTGCGATGTTGAAGCGAACCTTGAAGTGTAGGAAGTCATTTTGTCTCTTTACAATGCCTTAATAAGACCACACCTAGACTACTGTGCGCAGATATGGTCGCCTGGGTTTCAATGAGATAAAGAAGCTGCGGAAAGGGTGCAAATAAGAGTTATAAAGATTATATCGGGATTATGGAATTTAGATTATGAGGACTTATTGCGAGTGTGTGGACTACAGACTCTGGTTAAAAGGAGAAAGAGAGATGATGTGATAGAGGTCTAAAACCTTTGAATGGGCGTTATAGAACATCGTCTGATGAACACTTTCGTTATGTGGAAGTGAGGAAGGAGGTACTCATGGAGATTAAGTTTGTTCATGGATAAGAGAAAGGGATAAGAGATATCTCAGAGATGCTCAGAGAGCAGTGAGTCAGGGAATTAGTTTTGCCTTTAGAGATAGTGAGTGAATAGAACAGTTTGCCTTTTAATGTAGTGAATGATTTTAATGAATGGTATGGCAGCTGGTTTTTGTGATGTATAATCTCCCTCGATGAATCCTTGACTCCCTGGATGTCTCAGATAATGATAATGTAAATAATCGCAGAGAAAGAGGGAGATGTTTACAGTCGCAATGACACCACAATTTATTAAAAGCTAAAATTATTAAAAGCTAAAAATAATCGAATTAATATTAACATTGTGCTTAATTTCATTAGTACTGGAAATTTCTTCAATGATAGCAGAAATATTAGTGATCCAACTGCTTGTGTGGAGAGGAATGATTCAGATTCATACTCTGCAGTGCAATTTGAAGAACGATGGTACATTGTGCCCTCTGATTTGAAAATATCTAGGTTCAATTCTTGTCCAGATGACAGAAATCTTTATATGGGCATTTTCAATTTCATACGGAGGTAGAAGGGGTTATCTCCCGGAAACTCAGGTTTTTCAACCAATATACAGATATATTGACCAAGAGAACACATGCAGTTTATAGACAAAGTGATGGTGGTGTCGCGGAGTAAATGGGGTTATGTGTAGATGATAATATTAGTGGCGTTTTCTGTAGTTCGTAGATTAGGCCGTGGAGACAGAGTGTTGTGGAGCCGAGTAGAGTAAAGTAGAATGCTCTCTTTCAATGAGTCATTGGACTTCTTGAAGGTTTCACGTAATAATAATAATAATAATAATAATAATAATATACTGCTCTTCAGGAGGATTCCAGTAGTTTGGAAAGGTGGATCAAAGATCCTAATTTATTAATGCAGCTAAGGTATGTTATTAAACTTCGGGAGCCACATATAGGAGAAGGCTGTACATCCTATTGATGGGATGTAGACTCTACACTTAAAGAGATGAACAGCAAAAGGAATCTTGGGATGATGATCGATAGGAAGATGAAGTTCATGGAATAGACTGCAAAGTGCTGAAGAAAACTAAGAGAATCGCTACAGAAGAAAGGACATCAACTAGCACAGATTAGAATATGAGAGTTCCGCTGAAATCACAGACATTGATATAAAATTTTGATATAACAGACATTGATATAAGATTCTGATATAACAGAATCTTATCAGACAGCAAAAATCTAGTTGTCTTCAATTCGAGATGCTGAAGGAACTTGCAGGTACGTACACGAGTGAATTTTTAAAAAATTATATTTAGACTCTGGAACGTTCCCTTTGAGAATAGCCTTAAATGCAATGGTCTCAAAGGCCTGTTTATTTTGTAGTTTGTTAAATAGAAAAAAAATGATATGATAGGATGTATAAGCGTTTATAACAGCATAACAGCAGATATTTATTTTATAACATGAGATTCCATAAGCTGAGCCTTATAACAAAAAACGCCCTTTATTCGCCACAGAGGAGTAGACGAAGCCATTTAGCCCTAACTTTTCAAGAACAATTGGCAGCTAGGTTTCACCTTAGTTCAGTCACAAATGAGCTGGCCCAAGACTATCTGGGATTTTAATTGGTATGCAGGGAGAAGAATACTGCAGGCAAATACCACCATCTCGTGGTGCCTAACACTAAGACTTTATATCATTGTCTAAAATAGCATGAGTTATGCAGTCGATTTTCTTGTGTTTGCTGAATGAAAAACGCTAGTTTCCAGGAGAGGAATTCAATTTTTCCTTGCCAGAGGCTTACTAACTCCAGTATCAGTTGAAGAAATGTCTAGGAAGTTTTCTAGGCCTTTCTTCAACTGATAGAATGGAATTTAGAACGGTCTTTATTTTGTCAATCTAGTGCTATGAATGCAAACACCATTTACACAGGACTACAAAGACCTGATATTATGGAAGTCAAATTATTTTAAAAATATAATGGTTCGGGAAGAGAAAGTCCAGATATGAAAATATGAAAATAGGTTTCATATTTTAAGGCATTCAAGTATTCCTTCCACCAATTTTTTATACTGTATAAAGCATTAAATAATTTTGAAGAATTAATTTATCGTAATGGTTTTATAACAAGTCTTTGACCTCATTAACTTATCACCTATCTACAAGTGTTTTCTGTACTTGAAAGAGTCGGAGACTCGTCTACATTGTATTATTGTGTATACCAACATAATGATACATTGTCCAGAACATGCAGAAGAAGACCATAACCAATACTGACAGAGCGTTTTACTATCATAAAGACAAACTATACAGTTGAACTGTATTTTTTATGACTCCCGTCACATCAGGTTGTAAACCTATGCATCGTAGTATACCGAGTAACTAAGGTCTTTTTATATTTAGAAAATTCCGAAATTCTGCTCTAGAAACCAAATATGAAAATGTTTCAAGCCACTTCAAACTTCCAATAAGCGAGACGGTGGTATTACACTAGGTGACGAAATCCAATCTCCCACCTAATGACTACAGTGAGATTCAAAGACCACAATGAGACTCCATGCCCACAGTGAGATTCAAATCTGAACCCGAATTTAAATCTCACTCTCATTAGAACGTGAGCACGCCATCTATTCTGTCATCTAGACCAGCACTTAAGGTCTCCTTAACTCACACCAATGACCATCTTCATTTCCTGTCCATTCTTTTGGAAAGAGGTTCATTCTATGAGAATGTTGCCGATTTCCTGACCACCATAAATGGAATATGTTGTCAATGGCAACAATTTCAGAACTCGAATAACGAAGATATCTTAGTAAGTAAAGTTGAAAGGTGGATGGCTACTAACATTTCTTCCCCTGTTTAAGAAAATACTAACAGGATGACCATTATTTATTGTCCCACAACGTTACCATCGTCCAACCTCATAAAATTTTGAGTATATAACTTGAAAGATCGAATTAAAAAAACGAACTTTTTATGGAAGGATTTCATGTTTCATTTCAATATATGGACAGGGAATATTAAATAATGGTAGCTGTAGGTAAAAGAACCAAATCAGCTTTTAGGTTCAGTGAATTCATAACCACGAGCCAACCTTAATGTGAATACATCAGTAATTACATGGATGCGAAGAGCCCATTGGAGCTGAAAGAATATTTAGATACTACTGTAATAGCAGGAACAAGAAGCTTATATTTTTGATATATTTTATCCTTCAATTAAAATAACAATTTCAATTGACTAACAAACACTTGAGAATGGAAACAGAACAAGGAGCAAGAAATAATTGTGCTTTTTTTCATACTTGCATACATGGAACCAATATAAATGCTTATTTGATCTTTTCCACAGAAACTTGAGTTTTAACCATGAAGATCAAAATGATGGACCACAGAACTCACAGAATTTCAGACAATAATATACATTCGATAGGGGTATAGGATCGCAATATGATGGCTGTCTATCGCACTTTCCCTTATACCCCCTTAAAATCACAAACTACCTTAGCTTTCGCTATCAGCAACAGTTAAGTGTGAAGCTAGGCTACCCACTAATATCCTGAAAGATTATGTTTGTATTTGTTGAATTCACAGGTGATCATAAAAGTAAAATAACAATTTTAATTGACTAACAAACACTTGAATGGAAACAGAACAAGGAGCAAGAAATAATTGTGCTTTTTTTCATACTTTCATACATGGAACCAATATAAATGCTTAATCGATCTTTTTCACAGAAACTTGAGTTTTAACCATGAAGATCAAAATGATGGACCACAGAACTCACAGAATTTCAGACAATAATATACATTCGATAGGGGTATAGGATCGCAATATGATGGCTGTCTACCGCACTTTCCCTTATACCCCCTTAAAATCACAAACTGTCTTGGCTTTCACTATCAGCAACAGATAAGTGTGAAGCTAGGCTACCCACTAATATACTGAAAGATTATGACTGTATTTGTTGAATTCACAGGTGATCATAATGAGTCTATCGTAATCAGAAGATGACTTACAGTAATATGCAAAACTTGTAAAAAGTTCAAAATAATACGATATAAATTCCCACATTCACAATGTATTTAATTAATAATAATAATAATAATAATAATAATAATAATAATAATAATAATAATAATCCCTTAACACCTTTTATTTCCCAAAGGAAGTAGGCAAAGCCGTTTTAACCGAATCTAACTTTTTCGAGGCTGGGGGAAACCAATCACCACCCATGCCAATTAGGGAATAGTCAGCACATACTCTCAATGATATTAAATGGCATACAGTGAAGAAAGTGCGACAGATACCTGCCACCATCTCGTAATCCCCGGCCTTAACACAATATACTATTGTCTGAAATATTGTGGGTTCTAAGGTCGATTTTCTTAAGTTTATGGGATGAAAAAACCCTTTGTCAGTTTTAGAGATCACACTATCTCGGAAGTTGATCGAAGTAAGGATCACAAAAAATTCTTCCGCTATTCGACGATTTGAATCTAACTTAGAACGGTCTTTCATTGGAAAGCCTAGCGGTATGGATGCAAATGTCATTCACCAGAGCTACTCAGGGTTTAATAATTTTAAGCAAATATTTATTTTATTCTTATTTTAATGATAAAATAAATCAGTAGATCATAACAGAAGAAATTATTTAAGCATGAACACATACAAAAGTCTGTCATGAAGGATATGAACTTATTTTTTTCAATACATATTATCATCTATAGCGGTATGCATCTCTTTCCAATTTGCACATTCATTTCCAAAGCAGATAGAAAATTTAAAATAATTCAGCAGACTGATTTTTGTGCATTGTCAAACATTATTCACTGTAGCTATCTTGATGTCTTTCATGAAATGAGTGAACTGTTTCTGATAATGGCGTGTGTTCGCCGGCTCGTTTGTTCTTGTGCAGGTAAAAACCGAGTTTGCAAAGTGAAAGCTACTTTCTTGTTAGGTAGCTATTTAACCTCGCTGAAGAAGAAAAAATGTAGTGTAGATGTAGTGCTCTCATATATAAGAAAGAGAGAGAGAGAGAGAGAGAGAGAGAGAGAAGAAATAAATTTTAAATTGACAGTGAAAAGCAGAATAAATACTCATCATGAAAGCGTCAACAACTAAAATTAGGAACATTAAGCATAAAATTTCTACATCTTCTTGAGTTTATAATAAAGAAAGCGAATCGTCAGTAAAAATGATAAAATGGAAGGAAAACTTAATCGCTTATTAAAGTAATTTATAAGTATAAAATAAAAAAGGAGAGATAGCATAGCACTGCTACATTCTACTTGGCCTAAATCCAAGAAAGGCAGATGAAAAATGCCCGTTGAGATAAATTTCTTAACGGTCTGATTAGAAAGACTGGAGTTCTAGTTACGCAAATCGCTAGACCGCGGATTTATCTGATATATTTAATTTACACTTCCTTTAGTGAAAATGAGTACATCTAAGTATAAAATCTATGCTTCATTCTATCTATTAAATTCATTATTACCAGTATTTACGGTAATTTCACGGGCATTGCAGTATATAATTGTTTTATTCACATCGTGGATCTATTTATATTCCCCTATAACGTTTGAGTTAAAGGTAGTGGCGTAGTGATTATGCCTTTCCTTTTCCTACAGAGCGAGTATTGGGCTACCAAAATCCCCAAAATTCTGTAAATGGAATTTAATTTAATAAGAAAGTCATATAGATTTTTTTCAGGTTTAATAAAATTCTGTGAAATAGAATTACTGATCTAATTGCAAGTTATAAATAAAAGAACTTTTTAGTATTATCATAAAGATTTGAGGATTACGTATCAATTTGGGAGGGTGGGAGGTTCGGACCATTACCATACTAATTATGTCAGTGAAGAAAGATGATCTGTTAAACGAACAGTTCTATTCTGGATACAGTCTAGCATTCTGAAAGATATTTCTGAGACATCACGCCAGATGAGGGAGCAGTATTCTAAGCTTGGCCCATAGATGGCGAACCTCTGGCACGCGTGCCAGAGGTGGCACGTCCCAGAATTTTGCTGGCACGTCAACAATTTACAGGTGATATCCTTTTATACGCTTATAAATTATTCAAATGATTTTAAATTATTACAATGCGTACAAGTTAAACTTTGTTTTACATGAGAGAGCAGTTATGGAGGCGTGCATATGATTGGTGCGGTATTAACAAAAGATCACGCGATCCAAAGACGATCGACAATTGTTGAGTTGAAATGCTAATTCTCTTCAACCGAATTCCATAATTTAATAATAATTGATAATTATTATTAAATTATCATTAATAATTCTGAAACTGTCATAACAACATTCACTCTATATTTCTTAGTTTTAACACATTCACGACGGGGATGTCGTTTATCGTTCCGACGGAACTTCTCATTATCAGCGGACTCAACTCACACAAAGTTTCAACCTTTGTTGAATTTTATCTAGTTGTTTGAGCTGGCAGGCGAACTCACACACTCATTATATGGCATGTTTCAATTCTTGGTAGAATTTTATTTGAAGTTAGCCTTGGTGATCTGTCATAATGACATCGAGAATTTCAAATTCAATAAAACAAATACTTATTTCATGTAATTGAAAAATTGGACAATAGCTTTTAGTTAGATACTGGTGCAACATATGGTTTTGCTTTAGGTCTATACAGCATAGTTTCTGTGAGAGAGGACATGTGATTCATTAGTCAGTGCCGTTTTTATTCCAGCTGTCTCTAATTGGACTATTTGTTGAGAAATATATTACACAGACCGCAAAAGCCTCTGTACCTTATTCAGGGATACAATAAAACTACTTGTTTTTCTTGCATCTGCAGTATAATGGCTGTTAGGGAAGGTGTGTTGTTACTGCAGGGAGCGAATTACCATCGTACTATCGCCTCGACGTGAACAAGTTTAAACATTTTTTGTGTGAGGTATATGCAAAACTTTTTAATGTCTTTTTCGTAAAGTAAAATCACGGGTACGAGTTATACGAGAGGGCAAGTTATATTCGAGTAAATATGGTAAGCATTTCGCTGACATGTTGACATCAGCTGACTTCTATGGTGAATTACAATGCATAAATATTTTTCTCACTACCGTTTTTATTTTTCAAACCAACATGATTACAATCAATTTAATAATACAATAATCCAAAAGATATATTTCGGCGATTACACCACATTTTTTATTCAGTTATATAAAACACTGAAATAATAGTTCCCGACAAGTTTCGTAAATCGTTTTACATCTTCAGGGGGTAAATAGTATAACTTAAAGTTTAAACAAGAGAATTAATAAATACAAATCATAACCGTCTGGCTATTCATAAAACCCAAATAACCGAATGCAGATATATAACGTTATTGACATTGAATTACCATAAAAAACCAAAAATATGGCTACGCTATGTGGACGATATTTTCATCATATTCAGTGGAACAACAGATGAACTTATCAATTTCAAAGATTATCTCAACAATTTGCACAACACCATAAAATTCACTTTAGAACAAGAAAAAAATAAAAAACTTCCTTTTCTGGATATTCTATCAGAAGTTAATGAAGAAAGTAAACTCTCCTTCTCAGTATATAGGAAGCCGACAAACACTGGAAGATTTCTAAATGCAACCTCACACCACCATCCTTCACAAAAAGTAAGCTTAATTAAAACTCTTCGAGACAGAGCATACAATATCTCCAGCACACAAGAAAGATGTAATGAAGAACTAAAATACTTAACACAAATCCTCCAACAGAATGGATATGAAACAAAAACCATCAAGAGAATCCTCAAAATGCCTCCAGCTAACAAGAACGCAATCTCGCTTCCTTATATCAAAAATGTTACAGATAAGCTAGCCAAATTAATGAACAAACACAAGATAAAAGTAGCCTTCCTTCCTATGGAAAAAATCTCAAGATTCCTACATCCACCAAAACCACCTCATCATCCTCTTAAAAAACCAGGAGTCTACAAAATCCATTGCTCTTGTGGGATTTGCTACTTAGGACAGACAGGAAGATCTGGAGAAATACGCATGGCTGAACACCAAATAGACGTACAATACAAAAGAGAACAAAAAACAGGTCTTGCTTTCCTTACCACTTCCACTGGACACGATGTACTCTGGCAAAAAACGACGATGTCATACATAGAAAACAACAGTTATATAAGAAAATTTAAAGAAGCTGCTAATATGCTAAAAAACCCAACCCAATGCAATAAAAATCAAGGTTTAATTCTCCATCAAGTGTGGTCAGCTCTAATAAAAAATCTACCTCAATATGAGCTCGGACTGTATGAACGAGAACAAGAGCACGTGACATCGTCCAGTATTGTTCAACGTCAATAACGTTTTATATATCTGCATTCTGTTATTTGAGTTTATGAATAGCCAGACGGTTATGATTTGTATTTATTAATTCTCTTGTTTAAACTTTAAGTTATACTATTTACCCCTTGAAGATGTAAATCCTACGATTTACGAAACTTGTCGGGAACTATTATTTCAGTGTTTTATATAATTGAATAAAAAAAATGTGGTGTAATCGCCGAAATATATCCTTTGAAACAATTAGCCACAGAAGTCTACGCCTGCAAATACAATAATCAATTTTATAATGAATAATGTTATAAATTTATATATAAATCAATATTATAAATAAAATAAAATATTATTTATAAAATTAGAAATGATTATTTATAAAATATTATATATATATTATAAATTTATAAATAATAAATAAATAAATTTTCTATTAATTTTTCCCCTATTAAAAACTGTCCGACATGTCAGCAACTTGATTTGTAAATTTTTGGCATGCGCCGGCGTCAGCAACTCGATTTGTAAACTTTTGGCACACAGCTTACCGCCACTGTTAGGCGCATTTGGGATTTATAAACTGTTAGGAGTTGGGAAGAGAAGAAATAATTTTAGAATGAAAAATAATATCAAGCTTTCTGGAGGCTATGAATGTAGTGTGTTTATGCTAAGCTTGGCGAGATATGAGCCAGCCCAAGAAGAGATAATGGATCATGCTTGGTGAGTGTTGTCCCAAAATGAAATGAGACATGGTCTTTCTTTTGAAATTAAGACATGTGGTTTGTGGTTTGGTAGCATTAACATTGAGTAAAGTACCTTCATCCCACTTGAGAATAAATAGAAGGTCTGTGTTTTAGGCAGTGATCATAGAAGATTTTGAAGTTTGAGTCATCTGAGTACAAAGTTTTGCGAATGACGGAGGAAAATGAGTGTACATTATCAGCAAATATAGCGTGAGAAGGAAAGGTAGATGGAAAAAATCAGATGAGAGGGAACCATCCACCATATCACGCAATGAACGACCAGAAAGGAAACTGTTAATCTACTCAGAAAGGGTAGGAGGGAGAACCAAAGACGTGAATCTTGGAAAGCTTGAAAAGAAGGATGCAACGTCAGACTCGATCAAATAGTTTGGAAATATTAAGGGCGACGACATAAGAATCTTCAAATCGTTCCATGGTCTGTATCCAAAGGTGAGTAAGGTTAGCGAGGAGTTCTGCTGCAGAACGAAAATGGCGATCACTAATTAATCGATCCAAACGTCTTTATCTCTTTTTTTTTTCATTTCGCCTCCTTTATCATCTCAGATTCCTTTTACAGTATTCTTTCCTCCATTTCTAAGTTTCTTTTTAACAGTCTGCAGAAAATTTTACCACCTTCCTGATATTTGGTGCTCCATAGCACAATTGAAAGAATACCGGTACATTGCCCTTCGATTGGAAAAGACCTTGGTTCGATTCTCGTCATGACGAGGGGAATCCTTATATGGGCTTTTTTTAGTTGAAGGTGAGTTAGCCGATCTCATACGGTTGTAGTAGGTTTTTTTTTTTTTTTTTTTTTCTCCCGGAAACTCGGATCTTTCATTCCGCATACAAACAAATCGGCCTTCAGAACACATGCAATTGCAGACAAAAAATATTGTTGTTGGTGATGATGGACGATAGATGGCGTTGATGATAGTAGTGTGTCGTAGTTGGAGAATTAAGTGGTAGTGGAGAAAGTGAGATGTATTTAGCGAAGCAGAGTAGAGTGCCCTCCTGCGATGAGTCCTTCGACTCCCTGGAGGTATCACGTAATAATAATAATCATATACAATGTTCTTACCAAAGTCTTCCCAGGACTTGTTTAGCTAGTTTTACACACCGCTTCGTTTCTAAAATTTTTCTTTGTATTCTGCTACTAGCACATGATAGCCTACTGGCTAGGAAGTTTCGACGTGCTTTTTTCTCTTCCATGACTATTTCTTTAATTATTTGAGTCCACTATGAAGTTCGGATTTTTCTGTTGTTCTTACAGACAATTTCACCACATTCTTCCCTTGCTGAATCGATCTTTTTCCCGATGTGTGTGTGTGTGTGTGTGTGTCATAGGTTCGCAAGCATTAGGAAATACCTCTTCTTACTGTTAAAATGTTACAGTTTTAAGAACACACCAATAATTATCACTACAGCAGTACAGACTGGCTATTAGATGCTATTCCTGCTTAAATTTAATAAGAAATTAGAAAGAAGCTGTGTTGTACACGTTTCAGCAATCATCTAAGAATATTTTTCTTCATCCTTGACCCTCGTGTCTGTGTGTGTGTGTGTAAGTAAATACAAACTTGAAACTGTACATCCTCCCACACGCTTTTCTTTTATACACAAACACACACACACACACACCGGTTCCGTTAAATAACACCTTATCACGACGACTAGATGCGTGGGTACGTATTCATTAGAGGTTGTATTACGTGACGAACAGTCTCTCATGGTAAGTACCGGTTCATGAGATGTGGTCTGGTCATGTTCCTTTAGCTGGTTGTACACGAATCCATCACTAAACAGACACGTGACTATTAACTGCCCACACAGAGTTATTTCTACGGTTTATAAATAATGGATGGCTAAATATAACTGAAAATGGTGCATTCGATGCCCTCCTCTTAGTATTCCAGTTGCCAGAGAGAGAGAGAGAGAGAGAGAGAGAGAGAGAGAGAGAGACTAGAAGAGAGTGGGCGGCATTGCTCTGCTTTCTAATGACGTACAAAGAGGGGAAAGGGATCAGTTAAGCTCAGTAGCCAACGTAGTAATTCGAATCAATGATTCCGTGACCTCATTACCTATTCTACATAAAAAATATTCCTTATTATTTTCTTATTTCTTTCTTCGGATATTTTTTATTATCCTGTAATTGCAGCCTTGTAAGATCTATATCAGTATTATCTTCATTTTTTATCTTCTTTTTTCTGTTAGTGGCTTCTAGTTTCCAATTCAGGTAAATTCTTTTTTCACTTTTTACTAACAGTATTAATGGTTGGTTGCACTTCGATAAGAAAGGAATCATGGTGATCTAGCTTAATATTCTGAGAAATAAACTGCGCGTTTGTTACATTGAAAATCATATGAATATTATTGCAACAACTTGTTATGGCGCCCTCTATGAAGGTTTTAATTTATTTGGATTTTTGACAAATCATTTCCAATTAATACGAAACTCTCTTGTGATATTCTTGCTGCATATTTTATATTGTAGTTAAAAGAAAACAAAAATTATATCCTCCTAATGACACTACGTTATTTTCTTTGACTATTATATTTTCAACTCAAATAACGCCAGAGAATACAATTCTCGTTATATAACGAAATATTTTCATTTCTTTGTTATCGACTAATATGGCTATGACGTCATGTTTCCATGGAAACAGTAGGATCTGATTGCTCACAGAGTCAGTGCCTGTTTGTATGAAAGATCTTTATTATTATTATTTTATATGACTCTCATCCAAAAGGTTATAAAAACTATAGTATATTAGTGCCGTGATTAAACTATAGTTTTTTTTTAATAATTTTATATTTCAATAAAGTTTACATTTTATCCATTCTTACCTACAAAAGCTTTCGTTTCATCAAAAGTGGTTCATTTGTTCTTGAGTCGATTTTATGCAGACGATCTGACAGATAGACTAAATCTAATACAGACTGTTCGCTTGCAAAAGCGCATAAATACATTAATTAATAAATATTTTATTTGTATTTATATTTGAACTCAGGATTCCTAGTTTCGAACACAATTAGCATAATTAGTATAATTAGCATTCTTAAAATTTAAAAAAAAATTCTATTTCCTGTAAAATGAAAAAGAAATAATTAATAAACAGCAATAAAATAAAATTTTATAATATATAATATTATAAACGGTATATTACGATATATTAATAAAAATAATACATTAATATATAATATAATACATAAAAAGGTAATGATAGCCTCTTCGTCGATTTTTATTATTATTATTATTATATGGAGATGCAATGCTCACATTTTAGTGAAGATACGACACAAATATGTCTAGACACCGCAGAAAAGTTGAATAAAACCTAATGACGTCGTAACTAGCAGAGCTGCAATTGCTGTTCAACGTCTTGTAGTACGTGTTGAAAATATGTGTCAAAAAATATGCCGTTGTAGCCACACAAGCGGATAGACTTGTCGATGTTGAAAGATATGCACAAGTTTGTTCGAATAAAAATACTGGAAATGCTGGACGAAGAAAGAATTAACGAAAGATGGGGGTTGTTGAAAGAATTTTAAGCAAAACGAAAGATCGGGTTAAAATTAGATGCGTGGTCTGATGCAGAAAGACAAGCACGTGGGGGAGCGGAAATGGTAATGGACAAAGTTATCAACATAGGCAACGTTAGAAAGCTGAAAAACGAAAAACAAAAAATAAGAAAAATGAAAGAAAAAATCTAATTCGATAAACAGAAAGTTAATATATAACATATAGTTAATATTATGTATATTATATTTATATTTTTTAAAAATAGAGATTTAATGACTTTAAACCCGAGATAAAATATTAAGTTTTAATGAGAACGAAGCAACTAGTTTCAGCTTTTTACAGCCTTCATCAGGTATCCAATAAAGGTAGAAAATGATAATAAAAATTGAAGTTTCTAAAAAAACTGAGAATCACAGGTAAAAAAGCAATACATAATTGACATATAAAAAACGTTGTATTTTTTCAAGTTGTTCAATCCAACGTGTCATTGTTTATTGCGTGCGTGCTTGTAGGCTCTTGTGAACGCCAGTATTGAACAACTGCAGTATGGCTATCAGGGATGTTGTAACTCAAATTGTTGTTTAAATATTCAGGATTAAGGAGGATTTCCCTGGATTCCACAATTTGGATTCAAATTGTGGAATTTGAATTCAAATTCAAATTCCACAATTTGAATCCAGGATTTCCCTGGATTCAAACTCATCACTGCAGCGAAAAATGTTTTCGGATCTATCCCAGCAAACTGAGTGACTTTGTTTATATATATATATATTTATTTATTTATTTATATTATAATTATATATATCATCTAGATATAGTTCGGTGTCAATATATCATACCAAAGACTTTTGTTTCTGTTAAAGAATTTAGGCAAACAGTATGACCATGTTTCTACAACTACAATTATTTTCCACATATGCCGTGCTGCGACTTCTTCCTTTTACCTAGGACGAAGAACGTCCTGAAGGGGAAAAAAAATATTTGAAAGTGTTCATTCGCTGGTGTCCATTCTCTACTAGTCATATTAAAGATGTATTGAATAATGACAAAGTACTTAAATTTCTTTTGTTGTCGAATAGTTTTTCATCGGTAGGCGTATCATTCACTGAATTTCATAAAAATAATAAATAAATGAAACCACTTACGCTTTTTATTCTCCCTATAGGGAGCAGGCGAGATAGTTTTAGCCCTGTCTAACATTTTGCGAATTGAGGGGCAGTTCAACTGATTTTTGAAAAATCCTCTTTTATTTCCAAAAGGGAAATCAGACACTGACCAACTTTTAAATACAAGCAGTTAAAAATAAATAGATAAATAAAAATAGAAATTAATCCTGACGTTATGGATGGTCTAGGGAGAAATATTCAATTATATGCTGATCAGATAAAGTTCGGACTGACAATAGGGGACATAAGAGGCAGAATCCTTTCAGACTCACTTGAACAGAGTCTAAGTGAAAATATTAATGGGTGTCAGTTTAATATTGCGAAGTGCAAAGGTTATGCATTCTGGACTGAAGAAGTTGCAAAAAATATTATATTAATGGAAATTTGCTGCAGACAGCGAGTTAATATTTCGACGCTAATATTGCTAAGGGCATTAAGCAATCAGATAACTGTAATACAAGCATACACCGGTTAATACGACACGTTATAATAATAATTATAAACAGTTTATAATTACAGCGAAACACCAATACAGAGATGCAGCGAGCAACGATGTCGTAAATAAACGGAGTTCATGAATGCTCAAACTGTTGTATGAGCAAATGAGGTGTTATAAATAGGCGTTTGCCATAATTGAAAACGTCGTATAAGCGGATCGCCATAAAGCAAAGCGTCATAAGTTGGGGTATTACCCCAACTTATAGGAATAAGGAAGTTATTCACCTTTTACAAGCGTTTGATGAGAAAGAGTCGATAATGTCCAGCTTGGGATAATCGAGTTAATATCTGGCTGGTAAAACAGTCATGTAAAGGCAGATTGAAGGAGCGTGGCCTTCAGAGTTTCAGAAATAAAAGGAAGACAAGAGATATGATAGAAACATAAAAGCTAATAAGAGATTCTTGCAATATACAGACAAGGGGAAAGTTTGCAGCTCATGGCAAGTTGGAAAAGAACTCTGGGTTGCCTTGGAAGCTGAGAAGGGTGTGGTCAGGAAGCATGTGAAGCCAAGGTTCTTTTTCATCGCGTATGGCGAGTGAAAAGAATAAGCTGGCAGCGGACATCGTGACAAATAATCATCGAAGGCAGTGTGTGCCTTCGGTGATTGTTTGTCATTACCTTCAAAAGCCTTTCCTCAATTCAGTGGCGCACCCAGGGTCAAGAGGCCCTGGCCCCCTCCGAAGAAAAAGGAAAAAAAAACACTAGAACATTTTCCAAAAATTTTTCCTAATTAAAATTCTTTTTTTTTTATTTATTTATGTTGTTGTGTCGTGTCTTCTATTTCTATACTACTTATGAATTAGCCATCATTGCAGATGCTCAGTCAAAGGTTATATGCGATGTAGTGTGTATTCTCAAATCGTCTACTCAACTCGCCCCCCCCCCACCAAAGTTAAATCCTGAGTGCGCTACTGCCTCAGTGAGTCTCTGATTCCCAGGTGCATATATAATAATAACAAGAACAATATTAATATTATTAATGTTTGATGGCGCTAATATCGATAAGTACATGTATTAAACTGGCTTTTTAAGAATACATTTTGTGGTTAGATGTCAAGTGGTATTTTTGTTTCGTATAGTTATATTTGTTTGCTTGTTTTGTTTTGGGTTTTAACAACCTAATAATTTACATATGAATAATAAAAAAAAGATTGATATACCTCATGGTTTCGCAACTTTTTATTAGGGCATTAACATATATGGATCTAGGCTGTAATATTTATGAATAAATAATTTTGGTGTTATTACAGTACGTTGTAATATTTTATAATTTTCGGGATTTCATTTGTACATATATAAAAGGGATTAATTTTGATAGTTTACAAGAATAAAATTATTCTCATAAACTCTCTGATATATATTTTTGAAAATTGCACACCTTTACACAAGAAATATAGACGAAAGATGAAAAATAAAATACAGTTTTATAAAAAGCGTTGCTATATAATTAGAAACTCTGAAAATATTTGTAAATACAATAAATAAATCTATGGCTAACCCTGTAACGAAATATTTAGCGAAGGAAACCAATTTTGTACGATACATGTTTACTTTAAAACTAAATTACTATATATTCTTTATGTGCTACATTCTTTTTCAACCTCTCTACTCATGAGAAGTTGTTGAAAATCTGCAGACATTGGCACCATTATGTGGGTAGAGGGGGGCCAAGGGTTAGATAAACCGGAAGTCCTGTTCAAATGTTGGTGTTGTTCGGGATTACTCCAAGCACGCTTAGGACGCGAGGCGTGTGTTGTCTGTTAACAGCATGTGTTGTCTGTTTTTTGTGTATGTGGAGGAGGGGGGGGGGGGATGAATTTTCTTAAAGATCGGGCATCAATCGCTTTCGGTAGCATTACATCGGAAAATGGGAATTTTTTTTTTTTTACAACCAAAAAAATTACTTATTCCAAAATGATGGCTTTTGGCTCTATATTTTAACACTTTGATTATGCTCCTACCACCGAGAGTTCATTTATGATGAATATAACTTTTTGACATACATAAGATTGCATTAGCATTGAGAACTTTTTTGTTCGCTAGGTCTGCTTTTAATGAGAATCAACTTCGAAACAATTGCTAGTGAGCCTAATTTACGCACTAATAAAAGGCGAACATGCGAATTCCTAGACAGAGCTCGGATCTTTTAAGTAGTGTACTTTCTTGTTAGAAGTTTTTCACTTGGTTATACTATAAATTATATATTTAGTTTAATATATAATTATATTTTATAACTATATATTAAATATATATAGTTTATCCTTTATCCAAGTGTAAGCAAACAAAATTTGTGCCTGAAGTATCTTCAGGACTGGGGCAACTCGTGGCAAAAGTGGACTGACTTCACATCACTTGCCTTAGTATCCCATAATGCAAAACACATCTCTTTGCGGACACGTATGATGAAGTCAGTCCACCTTTGCCAAGAATTGCCAAGAATTCAGTTCTGAAGATACTTCAGGCATAAACTTTGTTTGCTTACACTTGGATAAAGGATTAAACTAAATATATAATTTATAGTTTACTTTCTTCTGAAGAAAAGGGACATAATGTGATAAATATAACTTATAAATGACAGCGAACATAACATAAAACTGGCTCTCCCCAAAGAAAAAAGGAAAAAACACTAGAAAAATTTCCAAAAATCTTTTCCTAATTAAAATTCTTTTTTTTTTTTTTAATTTATGCTGTGTCTTGTCTTCTATTTCTATCTTCTATACTACTTATGAATTAGCAATCATTGCAAATGTTCAATCATAGGTCGTATTCGATGCGTAGTGTGTATTCTCAAATCGTCTAGTCAACTCCCCCCCCCCCACCCCCAAGATTAAATCCTGAGTGCGCTACTTGGTAGGGTAATTAGGAATGCTACTGATATGCAGTACTTGCAGAATGATTTGAATAGGCTGAAATTGTGGGCATGGCAAAATAGGTGTCAGTTCAGTGTCAGTAAATGTAAAGTCATTCACTTCGGCGTGATTATATATCCAATGTCGTATTATATTGGTGGGATTAGGCTAGAAGAAACTGATGAGTCTAGAGATCATGAAGTGTTAGTACATAGGAAGTTGAAGTTCAGAGGCCATGAGGTAAATATTGCAAATACAACTCAAAAGATAATTGCAATGCTGAAACTAATTTTCCCATGTAAAGATAAGGATGTCATTTTGCTTCTTTACCAAGCCTTGATAAGACCTCACTTGGACTATTGTGTGCAAGGCTAGTCTCCTGGTTTCCGTCATGATTCTGATATATTGGACAGTGTTAAAAAGACAGTGCAAAGGACAGTGTCAAAAATAATATCAGGATTGTGGAATACTGATTATTAAGACAGAATGAAAATTTGTAGACTGCAGACACTAGCAAACAGGAGAAAGAGGGGTGATATGATTGAGACTTACAAACTTCTGAAAGGGTCATAGAGGATTTCAGTTGATGGAATTTTTCAACTTATGAAGGTTGGGGAAAGAACGAGAGGGCATCCTTGGAAGTTGAGAATGAAGGCCGCCTAGGGAGTGTGAGGGCTAGATTTTTTTCTCATTGGGTGCGTGAATGGAACGGATTGCTATTGCTGTTGGATGTTGTGAGTGCAAGCAGTGTGAATGAATTCAAGAATAAGTATGATAGCTGGTGTGTGTGTGTGTGTGTGTGTGTGTGTGTGTGTGTGTGTGTGTGTGTGTGTGTGTGTGTGTGTGTGTGTGTGTGTGTGTGTGTGTGTGTGTGTGTGTGTTGATCTTGGTTGAATTCATATAATTTCTCAGCTTTCATCCTCGAAGCTTATTTATGAAGCTTATCTGAGGATGACACCGGTTAGTTATTTAATAATAATAATAATAATAATAACAATAACATTAAATTACCTTTCTTCATCCTTCAGTTCTAATTGCTGATTTGCAACATGAGTATAAACCGTGAATTATTTCGTATAAGGTTCGCTATATTTTGAAATGTTTTCCCCCCCCCCCCTTCTTACATGAATATATTCTTTTGACGATCAAAAAAGTGTAGATTCTTGTTACATCTCCATGATTTCTTGACTATTTGTAAGATAAAATCTGGTTTTGGCAACTCCTGTTCTACCTAAATCCCCTTTGGTGTTCAATAGTTTTTCCTTTAACCCCCTTTTCTTAGTCGCTACTCCACTCATCTGTAACTCGATATCGTGACGAAGCCTTTTAGATTATGCAGTGCATTTCCAAACTATAGCCTCTGTAGCTAAGTCGGCAGAGATGAAGCCCAGAGGTCGGGAAAACCTGAATTTGATTCCCTCCATGACGTGAGGGAACCTTTATCTGATCTCTTTCGACTAAGGATGAGTTAGCCGGTCTCATCCGGAGGTAGAGATTTTTTCTCCCGGAAACTTTTTTTTTGTCTCTCAGAACAGGCAAACCGGCCGGTGAACACACACACACGGATCTAGAGTCATAAAATACATATTTAATCCCTCATTAGGAGGGCTCAACCAGTCCTAAGAGACTGTTGAGGAAAGAGGAAACCCCACACGAATAAAATAAAAAATTTCAAAACTTTTATATCACCATATTTCAGCAATTCAACCGAAATGTCATCTATTCCAGCTGCCTTTCCACATTTCAATTTTCTAATGTCCTCAGCGAGACACAGATGATCCTTAAAAAAGATTGCAGACCTGCGATCTAAATAAATAACAATTTATTCAGTAAATAATTAATGAAAAAAAAATGTAATTAGCTTCTATGGTAGCTTTTAATATTAATAGCATTACGTTTTTCTTATTCTCGTGTGAAAAAAAAATATTCAGTAGCTTCCGTGCAAGTCTCTTCTAAGAAACACAATGGTAAATAAATCATCCCCCTCCCATCATGTTTTATGCAGGGTCGAATAACGTAAGCAGATACATCTTCGTGGGCGGAGATCAGTCTTTGTGGGATTAATTACCAGTCACGATTCGCAATGCGTGAGACCCCGTGGCCTTGAGAAGCCGAAGGTTACCAAGGATCGATCACCAGTATGTTAATTAATCGTACAGTTGGCACTGGCGTCCACAGGGTCATCATGCTTGTGATGATTATAAATACTTAAAAATTTACAGTGGCAAAATCGCCTGTTTTTATTCTTTGTAAAACCACTTCTTGAGTAGGCCTTGAAGCATGTATTTAGCTTGTTAACTATGCCAACCTTTTCATTCCAGTCTCGTAAATAATGCTTGCAGATAACCAATGAAATGAGAGTTCGCGAACAATGCATTTATCAGATTTAAGTTTTGGAGAAGTTCATTGTGGTATACAGGATTACACTCTTGTTTTCATTTAGATTTTATCTGTCAACAAATACTCGCATACAAACATTCATGGACTTCACTGGTTCTTCCCGGGAAACACTATCAGAACTATAAGATTTTGCTTGTTAAACTCCTTGTTTTGTTATCCACGGTTGTGTAATGACTGTGAAGTAGTGAGGAATTACTATGCTTGTAGAAAAAAAAAAAAAAAAAGGTAGATTTTCATTTTTTTTTTTTTTTTATTCTTACCATAATGTAATGTGAGCACTGACACAGCTGCATCCAAACTACAGAGATGTAGTTTTTAATTGATGATTTTATAATAATAACAAATCATTTTCACGTTATATTGCAATCGGTTCCGTTTATTGCATGAATTAAAACAGTCTAACTATTGAAAATTATTTTAAATATTTACAAAAAAAGAAAAAAGAAAAAAAGAGATAACGCCTTTGTAGCCCTGTGGAAATGGTGTTTGCATTAGCCCTAGGCCTCCGAAGAAAGACCTTCTACGGGCGATTCTAGCCGCCGACTAGAGGAACATTTCCTAAGCCTTTCTTCGACTGGTTTCGAAGTTAATTCCACAACTCATGAGTATCAACCGCAGAACTCGCACTGTTTCAGATAATATGTTGTTTCATAATTAAGGACTGCAAAGTAAAGCACTTGTCTGCTTTACTTTCTTCCCTGAACGCCGTTCAAAATCATAGATAGTCTTGGACCAGGCAGTGGTCATTGGCAAAGGGACTGGCAGCTCAATTTACCCAGAAAGTTGTTGAGGGAAAGATGCTAGCGAACAAAAAAAAAAAAAAAAAAAAAAAAAAAAAAAAAAAAACTCAGTATATCAGTGTTCTTTCATTTTAATCCTATTAAACTAGAGAAGACAGGCCTTAATGATGAATGTCAAGAGATAAAATGCTGAATGTTTCCGATTTAGCGAAGATATTTCATTAGTTATAAATGGATTTATTTGAAAAGAAAGACACAGCAATATTCACTTAAAATTAAAATATCAAAGGCAATGATTTGACTTTTTTTTTGATGAAATGGATTATGCTAGTGATAATCTCCACTGTGATTAGCAAAGCTACTTCTATGTTTCGCCAGGGATAAAGACTCTGAGGGGGGGGGGGAAGGTGATAGTTCGGGTTTCTAAAAAATTATTCAATAAATTCAATATGCAACATTGAGCTCACTGCTACCTCTTCACTGGATGAATAAACTCAGGTGTATAAGGAGGAGGTATTGGATTTATTGCACAAATTGAATAAGAATTCAGCAATACGGACTAATGGAATATCAGCACGGATGCTAAAAGAGTGTTCAGCTGAACTGGCTATTCCTTTGACCAGGCTACATAATTTCAGTCTCAAAACAGGGAAGATTCCACAGGAGTGGAAAGAATAAATGGTATTCCATTGCACAAGGGTGGCACAATGACTAATGTATCCAACTATCGACCAATCAATACCTCAGGAGTGGTGGTGAAGATTTTGGAAAAATTGGTTAGGACTCGCATTCAGAAATGGATTAACGGATTGGATTTACTAAGGGAATGTCATGTTTTGGGGAAAGGACGAGACGGCATCCTTGGAAGCTGAGAATGAATGCCGCCAAGAAGTAGGGGAGGGGTAGATTTGTCATTTATAGAGTGATGCGTGATTAGAATGGATTGTCATTGGATGTTGTGTGTGTGTGCAAGTATTTTGTAGATGAATTCAAGAACAAGTATGACAGCTGGTGCGTGTAGTATGTGGCACTCTCGTGCAGATGAGCCCCTAACTGTCTGGAGGTCTCGCTTAATAAATAATAATAATACCAAACATAATCATTCCTTCAGTGTTCAGTGAAAGTAGAATAATATTGTACCATTCTATTTTCTTTGTTTATGCAATATTTTGTAGTTTTATGTTCTTTGATAAGTGCAATATATTTTTTTTAAATTCGCTTTTTTAGTCTTTCATTATGGCAGTGGACAATATACAGCATTTGAAATTTCGGTTTACGCAGCACATTTCTATGAAACAAACAGATCAAGTACTTCAGTGCATATTTTTCTAAACCAGAGCGTCATTTCCGGACCTTTGATTATACATTCCAAATAAGGATGAACAAGTGAAAACCATTCTATAAAATAGAGGTTGCTTTTAAAAGAGATAATACAACCGTAAAATGAAATAGCATTTTATGGCAAGAAACAAAGTAGAAAAAAGGCATCAAGAATGAATGCAAGCAGTAGAAAGAAAGCTCTCAAAATGGGACACGACTATGAATTTGGGACAGCTGTACTGTTTATGTGCCGTCACTAACTGCATATGAAATGCTTTGGTTTCGTATTTATGAATAATTCGTGGTTATGTTCACTAATGTGGCGTGTCGTTTCTTACTGGCAAACGATTTGTGATTCGGAATAAATAGTGTGGACTATTTTATAAATATGTAAAATGCTTTCTCGTACTTTGTTTTCTTTTTGTTTAAACAAATGCATAAATAGATCATATCAAATTCTCAAAACCAGTATAAGTAAACTGATTATAAATAGTTTCCCGCAACAAGCACATGCTAGAGAAAAATTATTCGAAGCTAAGCTATTTTAAGATGCCAAAGGGGGGAGAGGGAGAGAGAGAGAATTTCAAATCAGTCCCTTTCATAATTTTTCTAATATGTGTTATCATTATTATAACGTACAAAATAGCAGACTATTATATCACTGCAGTACAGCTGCACACGAAACTAAACACACACTAATCCCCTTCCACCTCCTCCCCCCCCCAAAAAAAAACGTGTCAACAAGACAGCAAGATAGCGTTATAAACGAAAATATTGTAAATGATGGAATTGCAAAGTAATGACGAAAACACAAATAAAAAAGCTCACTCAAACCAGACAGAATCCATGGATAACGATAGATAAAACAAAGAAAAAAAAAACCTATGGAAACAACTTAAGAGGTCTCCAAACAACACAGTACTACAAGCCGAATACAAACGAAACGAAATTATCATCCACTAGATTAGAAATACAAAATAGAAACTATTAGAGAAACAAAGTAACTGCTCAGAGATGCTATACCAACACATATAAACACAACTCCTCGGAAACGATAAACCAGCCTTGCTTACGAAATCTCTCAGAGCGTTGGCTATCCACTTTAGCACTTGGTGAACTTCGTGACAAAACCACAGGAAGCAAACCCCTCGCACACAAATTTCTACCTTGCAATCCGACAAATTAACTTTAGAAAAGGACCAGGCATAGATGACATCAGACCAAAAGATATCAAAAGACACTCAACTAGCTTAAGTCCGATTATTCTAAAACTGTTAAATAAAATCTTTGAAACGGAGTACGTACTTACTCGATGCACTAAAGATTGCATTAGGCATAAACACGGAAAAAGAAACATTATAAGTAACTACAGATCCATCGCTCCATCATTGATAATCAACCAAGTTTGGAGCGCATTGTATCACGAACTGTCCACATGTATAGAAAAATTCTACATAATCCCGAAAACACAATAGGGTATGGTTTTCAAAAGAATAAACGAACGACACTCCTTCCAGGAGCGTCGTTCCTTTATTCTTGACCGTTCAATTGACTTTTTTCCAAGCAGTGTATGTCGAAATGCAATTTAAAATGTTCATTGTACATATGTAAATATCTGTGCTATAAATAAAAAAAATTATTATTATTATTACATGACACTTCTACAGAGTCTCAGGATTCATTGCCGGAGGCCATTCTACGTTATGTGATCTGCCGTCTACACTACAAAATTCACTGGCCGCACCATACTATCAACTATACAGTATTTCTTCCTCCAGTTAATTGCTTTTGTTCACAGGTAAATTTGCCGTCGGAAGCCGACTACCTTCATATGAGACCAGTTAACGTATCTTCAATTGAAAAAAGAACTTAAAAAAAAAAAAAAAACATATAAAGTTTCCTCGCGTCATGTCAAGAATCGAATCCAGACCTTTTCCAAATGAAGACTGTTTGCTTGTTCTTCGAACGACGCAGCCTATAGGATTCACAAAGTCTATACCTTCTTTAGTTAATACCTCAGTCGATAATGCTGTTCACTGTATGATCATTTCTCTATTCTTCTTCTTCTATTAATATAATTTTTAAACAAAGGTTTCAACATGTAAGAGAAAACTAAATATAACTTATTACTTCTATATCTTTCGCTCAATAGGTCATGAGCTCCTTTCATGGCGAAGGCAGAACTGGTAATGACATTTAAAGCACAAGAACATACAGCATGTGGCTCGTGCTTTAATATCACGGGAATAGATGCATAATTAATTAATAAATTTTAAAAAATATAAACAATTAACTGCAATCACCTCACAAAACTTAGAGATATGCTTAGAGATGGTCTGTTCGATTACGATTAGTACGTTGGCCTAGGACTTCACACGATTCAAAAAATAGACGATCAAATTTGAACCTACTGTAGTGTAGTATCTTGGTTCCAGTGAACTCTGTCTAGTGTCGATGGCATGAGAAGCAAAGCTTGAACCTTCAGATTCGGAAAATCTTATATAATCTTGATGTTATTGGATTCTAATAGTAGCAGAACGACGAGTCTGTCCAAAGTAGCAAATGTGACAAGAACAGGGCATTTGATAAACACCAGACAAAGATAAAAGTGATAATGTATCTTTGATAGGTGACAAAAAAAAAAGATGACAACTTCCGGTCTGGTTTGAAGGTGATATACAAATTATATCTGCGAAGGGTCCTTGCTATTTGTTCAGATGTTCCTTTACGGTAAGGATACTGATCCTTTTAGTATCAGATTGCAATCTGCAAGTATTATTATTATTTGCAAATATTTTCGATTAAGGCCTCGCTGTATCCATTAGGTAATAGAGTAAGTTTTATTTTATTTAATTCTTCTAATAGAAGAGACTTGTCCTCGCGGTGCGCTCCGCAACCATATGCCGGGGAAAGGCTGCGTTCGATTCTCGTCGCCGACGTCAGGAGCTAAGAATCTTTCTCAGACATAGCCAAGTTAGCCGGTCTTGGGCGTGGACTTAAGGTTTTTCTCCCCAGTTAAGCTGGGGTTTTCCTCCCGCAAAGCAGGCAAACCGGTCTTAAGAACACAACGCTTCACAGGCAATTACACATGGTTGAGCATGGGGTAATGACCCCACCTCGTAGTGAGTTATGAAACCTAGAAATGGGAGGCCAAGACCCCACATGGGGCTTTAGTGCCAAAGAAGAAGAATAGAAGAGACTCAAAAGAACGAATTGGTCTATTATTCTATTACTTAATGGATAAGCGAGATTCTCTCTCCATCTTCTCATTCCCCAGTAGTCAAGATGCATGCGTATAAAGCCTTATAAAGAGGATGATAGCCTTCCTAATCTCAGCTTGTCAATGTCTCCAAGGATTACTTGGACGATGAAGAACATTCAAATAATCCTTCGATCTATTTCTGCAAAATTTTGTAGTATACGCTCTGAACACTTTGTCCACCATCACTCCCTAGCCTCATCAATTCTCTGCAATCCAGTACCATCAGTGATACGCAGTATGTGACCCAAAGTGACCTTACATTTTGGAATAATAAATTGACAAACCATTGTCATTCGCATACACAACTGATTTATTTAAATAATTCCATAGGATATCATCTACATCACCTTAATTTGCCATTACATCGTCAGCAAACAACTGAATATTCTTCTTAAATCATTTCCTATATCATTAATATACAAAGTGAACAGTAGTCGTCCCAGTACAGAACCTTGGAGCACTCCTCTAGTCACGCTCATTCTCCTAGACTCGGATCCACCATATACTACCATCCTCTGGTGTCCATCAACTATCCCCATCATGCTACTTTATATTCATTCCATAACCATTGACAATGTTTCTTACTCACGTATAACCATGGATTTGAGCAGATTTGGTTTTAAGCAAAGGTGATACAATTGCATGGACATTGCACATTTTTGCGTATCTTATGAATGCACATTTTTCCTTTATTAATTAATATTTTTTTTGAAATGTAAAAATATTTTTTAAAATTTTCTTTTTCATTTTCTGAAGAATGATGCAATTGCACAAGTAGCTTATTATTCAAAAACTTATGTAGTTTATTCGCTCAGTATTTAAACGATTTCAAAGAGTGACTTTACTTATCAAAAGTTAATTTTTACATTGATTCTTTTTCATAGGCATCGCCAAGACAATGACATTTTGAAACTTGACAAACATAATTGGAAAAGAGCCAAAAGAATGTTATGGAATGATGGAAAATTCATAGAGGTGGTGTCATTCCAGCTTGGCAAACTTCAATGGCCGAGCATTTTACAAATCAAAAAGAAAGAAAAAACCTTGAAGAAAACATCCGGATAAGACCGCATTTCTAAAGAAAACCAACCTGACAGAACTTCTTCAAGAAGAGAAAATGTTGGTTATGATGTGGCACAAAAAGCGGATGTCTATCACTCGAAAGAGTCTAGTACAGAGGTTATTGCTTGGTTCATCGTACCCAGACTTCTACTTCTTTCTAAAAGAAGTATCACCTTAAGGGTAGATTTTCTTCTATGGAAGGAGTCAAGGTGGCGGCGGCGAATGCAATTTTTAAAGCGATAAAGTAACATAAAAAAATTCCAAATGTTCTATGTACTTTAGAAAAAAGTGTCAGTGTCAAGAAATATTTCAAAAGTGATCATTTTGCTATAAATAAGGAATAATTGCATAAAAAGAGAGGTATTGTGAACTTTTTTTAACTGACGTTTTTGCAATTTGTAGACATCAAACAGTGTCCTAAGATAGAATGTTATTAATTTATTCAATTCTTGACTTTTTTTTAGGTTAAAAATTGTCTTAAAAATGTTTGAAGTTATTAAAACAAGGGATGCTTTACACAGTATTTATTCTTATTTAATCATTCATCCGGGTAGTTTTAAACGCTCAGATTAATTTTAAAAAAGCATATATTTACGTAGTAAATTTTTTTCATGTTTTTAATGAAAGCATAATAATATCAAACATTGATAAATATGATGCAATAATTTTATACAATTTACTGATGAGATGTCGCTAGTCTCTACATCATAATTTAATGACATTTCTAGTTATCGTGCTAAACCTTTTCACTGTATCATAATAGACGTCTGTTCTAGAATTTGGTCTAATAAATAATAAATAGTGTAAACAATATTCATATCTGTGCTAAAAGACTTGATATCTTAGTTATGTTATGACCAACATTGAAGAGGGAGTTGTTTTGCAACGTTTCAGTAAGTTCATTTGAAAATTGTTTATTTTATTAATTAATACAATATTATATTAGTAAAGACAAATAGTAGTATTAATAAAACCCTACCCGGGAATAAGACGACTACTTCAGTATTTTCGAACATGAAGTTCCTATGTTATCTTTAGCTTTGTTTATTTGAAATACATACAAAGAAAAATGCATATAAAATATGTATCAATTATGCAGCAAAAGATATGCAGTTGAACTTTTTTGCCAGATGAACTTTATTTTTATATTCACATGATTATGATGTATTGCATATAGCTGCGATTAAATTTAAGAATTTAAGGTTCAAAATAATTAAGGATCTTAAGAACAATAAATAAATGGAGGTGTCACATAATAAGAATAATAAACATTAACCATGATATTATAGACTTATTAAGACTAACCAAGCGATGGTAATAATGATCGCTTGGTCAGCCTTACTAAAGCTGTCCAAGTATAACGGAAGTGTCACATAATAATGATAATAATAATAATATAGAATTATTATTAATTATCCGAACATTGATCATTGATTGAGTAGCAGTAAAATCTCACAAGAAGAATTAAACCAAACTTATCGAGTTGTTGTGAGACAACTTCCTCAAGCATCAGGTACTCCAGGTCACCGAGTGTTAGATCTGATTATAGTGTCAGAGGAGATTTCAGTTAAAGACGTGACTGTTCCGCCTCCGGTTGTTGACAGTGATCACGCTGTACTGACCTGAAAATTTAGTAAGTATATGGATTCTCCATTCAGAAAAGGTTACATGCTGAACTACCAAGCAAGGAATTGTGACTAGCTGAGAAGTATACTAGGTTCAGTTCCATGGTATTAGTTTGCTACATAGGAGGATGTCGACAGTGCATGGGAAGTATTTTAAAAAATGCATCAATGATGCCATATCAGAATATGTTCCCACAGTTTAAAGAATAAATAAAGCAAGAATGATATGAAGAGCAATTTTATTAAGCAACTAACTCTTAAGAAAAAGAGTATGTGGAAGACATACCGTGCAGATAAAGATGATGTCAGTTATGAAAATTATAAGGTGCGGGGTCAGAGGAGTTACAACTATTGGTCGGAAAGCTGTTTGAGTATGAAAAGAAACTGGCTATGTAAAGACAACCAAAAGGAATTCTGTCACAAAATATATTTTGTGATAGGAAGCACTAGAGCTGTTGTACAAACTGAATAAGAATTAGGCGGTTGGGGCTGATGGGATATCAGCACGGATTCTAAAGAGTATTCAGCTTAACTGCCCGTTTATACTATTAACATTTGATATTAATACAGTACAATGTACATTATATAAGAATTATACAAATATTACAACAGCTCACTGACTTATTACGCAAATAACGCCTAATTAGAACCTCCATTCATCTTCGCAGCTTTCTAGCTTATTCAGATCCTCCTGAAGAGCCACTGCACTCCCCAACTTCAAATTATTCACAAACAACTGAATATCTCCCTAAATTGAGTGATAGCCTCACTGATATATAGATCGAACCAGTGGCGACCCGTACATAAGCACTGCGACACTGCAGCATCCACAAGGAAAAAAATTAAAAATTTCAATTTTGTTTGTGTTTATAAATAATAACAATGCTTACAACATTATATAAATGCAGTACATGTTAAAAAGCTTATGTTTCGACATTGATTGAATAGTTAATAATTGGAACTGTCTGGTTAACGCTTTAGATTACGAAACAAATACACTGCGATCTAACGCAGTGTCGATATTATCACGTTGCAGCCAGTCTCGCCGATATTCGTTTGGGCTGGTGATTGCACGGTACAAGTCATTCCGACACTGCTCGTTTCAGCAGTGTATCGTATGCTTGCGCGCGTTGTTTCTGTGAGATACGAAACTTTTATTATTGGTGCGTGTTCGTGGTGAGGGTGAACTATTTTTTGCAAATCTTATTTTATTCTTTTAAAATAACATTGTTTATTTATTATGGATACAAGGCTGAATTATGAGGAGTGTCACTTGAAAATATGAAAAGAATTATATTTTTCAATTATCGTTACACGAAACTAATACACTGCGATCTATCGCAGTGTCAGAATTATCGCGTTTGGCCAAATGCAGCCAGAATCGCCGATAATCGTTTGCGCTTGTGATTGCACGTTACAAGTCATTCCGACACTGCTCGTTTGGGCAGTGTATCGTATGCTTGTGCGTTATTTTTGTGAGATACGAAACTTTTATTATTGGTGTTTGTTCGTGGTGAGGGTGAAATATTTTTAATAACGCAATTTTTTAATATGTAAATTTATTTATTAATAAATTGGTTACTGATTAGGAAAAAAAGATTTTGTTTTTATTCATTTTTTTTATTTTGTATATGCAGCACCCCCACTTAAAATTTTCACCGGCCGCCACTGGATCGACAGTAACGGTCCTAGTACAAGGCCTTGTGGAACCCCACTGATAACTTTTCTTCTCACTGATATTGCTCCTCCATACGAATCCTTTGATACCTATCAGACAGCCAATCCACTCCATCAACTCAATATGCAAACCCATACGTTGCACTTTCAATATCAGCTTATTGTGTGACACTCTATCAATTGCTTTTTTTCCTTATGAATCACTCTTGTTTCTTTATTGTGGGATTTAACCAAATTACTGAAACAAGAGCGTTCTCAGTCCATCATCCATTTTCCCAGTACCCTTACACAGCAGTGTACATTATCCTTCTTCCATTCCCCGACTTTTCTAGTTACAAGGCTTTTATTAAACAAAACAATCCCCCCGCCCTCCCGCTTCTCTAACGTTTAAATCCAGCTGTTAAGTTGTTGGGAAACTAAATGCGTTGACTTTCAAAAACAAGTTTCTCATGCACTGTAGTAATTTTTTTTTTTTAATCAACTATAAACAAAAATAAAAATTGCTGAGTCATGGCGCAAACGTTTCTACTGGAATTGATAATATTATTTATTGTATTTATTATTCAAGGCGCCACGACTTGAAGATTTAATTTAATAAATACACGTCACTTTCATCCCACTTATATCAGACTTGAAGGTCCTTTAACGACTCAGAATAAATATTATTATAGTTGTAGGCATACAACAAATCCAGTTAGCACTAATTTTAAAAACTCGCACCGACATTTTGGGACTTTACACCCAAAAATGTTCTCATTAAGAACAGCTAGTGGATCTTATTTTATCGTTCTTTTGATAACATATGTAAAATATAATGCTCTTTGTATGTAAAGTGCTTCGCTAAGATTTTTGCTACAGGAGTTAGCAAAAATGGAAATAACAGGATTCCTATTTTTTTTTAGTTAACTCCCACTATTTCTGTATGCGGATGAAACTTCCAAGAAAAAGGGTTAATTTAATAGCTGGAATGCGGTTGTAATTTCCTCAGTAGATTGAAAAATGTCTTTTAAATCTGTCTGCAAGATCCTCATGTTAGAAAGCTACTGGTAGATTATCAAATTGTTCTGATAAATGGCCTATTGAATTCATACGTAAGTTAGTAGTAATTACGGTTGACAATGGTATGGCAAATGCTATCGTAGTGCAGAAATTACGACATTCTTATTTCATTAAATACAAATGCCATCAGATATATTTGCCATATCGTATATTTATATAATTACTACAAATGTAGCTCTAAGAAGGTCAATTCATAAATTTATTGCAGTAGGTGAATAACCTTTACGCATTGGGGCAGATGGTCAACTCAAGAATTGCCCAAGGACCATATATTATGTGTACAATTATATTAGAGCAATAGTAATTACAGTCAAGGGGCACAGTATAGCAGATGGTGTGCCTATGAAATAAAGGTCTGATAAAATCCGTTTATTTACCTTAGATCATTATGGCAGTCGAGATATGAAATATACAGCCAGCTGCTTGGCTTCCTCTGTCGGGTTCGTGTGAAGGTGGAAGGATTACCTCTTTGGGAAAACTCAGGTTTTACCAAGTTCGATTATCCGCTCCGTATATTAGGATATGTGTTAACTGTGTTGTCCTCAAGACAAAGGTTCGTTTGTTTTGCAAGTGGGGAAACCGTTCTAGCCTCCCTCCCCTCAGAGATTGACTAATAGCTTCGAATGAAAAGTCCTATAAAATTATTTATAGAGTCGTGCATTCATCTATGCACTTGTGTGTCTGTTATGAAGGCGCCATCTTCATATACCTCTGTTTGCTTTGGCATTAAGGTTTAATTCGAATATGGCATTACAGTCAGTGAAGTAGGAGGACTTTGCAATATCCTAGCAGCTGTTTTGCTGTATGGCTTATCACAGGAAGAGTGCATTATACAAAGCCCTGTCTCCACTCAAAGATAACGGGCAACACCTGTTTAGTCAAACGGTTATATGCAGCATGAACATTTTTCTACTGGTTGTTCTATACGCGGAGCCAATTTAAATCACAATAAAATAACCGGCGACAATCAAAATATAGACGTGTTATATCTTTCCACCACATGCTGGCTGAATTCGTAGGTGTGTGTGTGGGAGGGGGGATATGTATATATATATATATATATATATATATATATATATATATATATATATATATATATATTCAAACGAGATATTACACAGTTTTTATTTATGATTATATACATCGTACTTGGTAGACGTCTTTCTTTGGAAGTCAGAACTTTGTAGACCTTGTTTATCTGGTACACTGAAAACACATCAGAAGCCGCATAGCAGTATTCCTAAGGGAATTATTAAAAGGAAGGAAAAAAAAAAACACCCGCAGATTTCATTACTGTAAAAAAAAAAATGAGGTTACGTTTTCCAGCCGCTGGGGGAATTTGTTTGGATTAATATCACGTGATGTTGTTACTCTCTTTAATAGAAAACAGGCGTCTGCTTTGCTCTCACGTTTGACAACGGCAATGGTGGTTGGTATTAGTTATTTTATTTCTTTTCTCCCTGGGGCAAAGCTGCCTTATAATAGAAATATTGCTAACAAAAGATACAGAAGGAATGGATTGTTTTATGTTGAAATTCCAAGTGGGAATTACTATAAAAGATATCAATATTAACACAATGTTTTGAATTATGAAAGGTGAGGAAAAAATTATTCTAAACAGCAAGTTAATTTACGATGCAGTACAATTAAAGCAATATCTGTTAATCTGCTACATTTGTCCGTGTCAGATATTTGTAATTTATAATTATATATATATATTCCAAGTGGGAATTACTACAAAAGATATCAATATTAACACAATGTTTTGAATTATGAAAGGTGAGGAAAAAATTATTCTAAACAGCAAGTTAATTTACGATGCAGTACAATTAAAGCAATATCTGTTAATCTGCTACATTTGTCCGTGTCAGATATTTGTAATTTATAATTATATATATATATTCCAGCTCAAACTTATTGTTAACTTTAAAATGTTTCTTGTCGCATAATCATAAAGAAGGAAATAAATATATTTTGTGAATTTTCGGTACCAACGAATTTTTGAATTTGGAAATAAATAAAAATAGACAAAACATCTTTATTATCACATCTCCCCTATATAACTGGTTAATCATTTTTGTTCAGAAACTAAATTGCTTCAAATAAAAAAGAGTCAATCATTGAAGTCTACAATATCTTGCTTCAAGTAAATCGGGTGTTATATGCCATTTTATCTGCTTTGCAGGAGTCAAAAAATCGGCCATCTCCGTCCTATAAATGTTTCTTTATGTCCCAGATGGAATTAAGAACGTAGTCTAGAGCAGTGCTTCCCAAACTTATGGATGTAAAAGCCCCCTTGGAAAAATTAAAATATTTCACGGTCTCCATCGAGAAAAAAAATCGTAATACAGACATATATTATTATAATATTTATTGTATTTATATTCAATACAAAACATACACAGCGAATATCGCAAAAATCAAATGCAAATATTACATTTTTAGCACCTTACATACACATTTGACATGGCACACACACTTAGTCTTAAAACATTTCGAATTTGTTTTCATTATTTCACAGCCCCCCTCAACAAAACTAACGGACCCCCAGTTTGGGAAGCGCTGGTCTAGGCTGCAGTGCTTCCCAAACTTATGGATGTAAAGGCCCCCTTGGAAAAATTAAAATATTTCACGGCCCCAATCGGAAAAAAAATCGTAATACAGACATATATTATTATAATATTTATTGTATTTATATTCAATACAAAACATACACAGCGAATATTACAAAAATCAAATGCAAAAATTACATTTTTAGCATCTTACATACACATGGCACACTTAGTCTTAAAACATTTTAAATTTGTTTTCATTATTTCACGGCCCCCAGTTTGGGAAGCGCTAGTCTAGAGGGCTTACCCGTTCTTCAGATAATTATGTATTATATTTTTAGGTATTTACAATCTAAGCTATCAGATACTGGATATTGTATTTGTTTAGGAATTTATAATTGCGCAATTATCCAAGTATCATAGTTTTTTTTAACTTTTTTATTTATTTAAAAATCATAGCGTATAATAAGCTATTAGTTGCTAATGTACACATTCGTGTATATTTAAATAAGTATAAGAAACTCTAATCATAAATTAGTTCTGTTCTATTAGCGATCAAGGCTGTTTGATCTAGAACAGATTAAATATCGGTGAAAGTACATGCTCCAAGGATTTGCAAAACGTGTGAATAGTAATATTTAACACGTGTTTATGTAAAGGAAAAACTGATACAGTGGAAGTTATCTAGAAGTTAAAGAAGGAAAAAGTGTTTTAGAGGTCTGTTTAAAAGAGCATTTAGATAACTGTCACTCTACCCCTTTCTGCCCCACAGGGGAAGCATCCTCTAAAATCAGTAGTATAGAATTTCCTTTACAACCCCTTTTGTCCTCTGTCCTCTTGAAGGAATGTTGGGAAATGAGTTGTGCAACTTTCCTAAATAGGATGAAATCCTTGAAGTCTAAGTCCAAGTGTGACTAACATGTGTGTGTGTGTGTGTGTGTGTGTGTGTGTGTGTGTGACGCAACAACCACATCGCTCTGAACTACAACGATGTCTCTGTTCATAGATAACTAAACCGACCCCAATGTATAATTAATACTTTGAATTCATTATCTATTCTAATAAGAAGTTTTGCATTTTAGATTGAATACAATACCCCCCCCCCGGATATGTTTTGTATATACAGCAACTTAGTTATGCTGTCTAGAGTTAACGGGAAGATTTGGAAACAAATGATAAAGTCGATGGTTACATTTCTTATTCAGTAGCATGTTTGAAATTGTGTCACCTGCATTAATTTGATTGCTTCATATCAATAATATAATAAAGTAGTTTTAAGTTTCTCCACAAATGAAGTGCGTGCTAGACGAAAATTGCATTATATTTGCGACAGTTATGAATTATGAGTAAAACCACTCAAAGCATTCCAACATTTCTGATGCTTTGAGAGAAGATGGTTCTTTTCGAAAATACATTATATAAAAATTTTTGAATTTGGTGATGGCGACTTCTATCTTTCAGTTTGAACAAAAACCAGTCTGGCCGTGATAAAAGATTGGTTTCTATTAAATATCGTGGTGAGTGATTGGAATACATTGCCTAACAGTTCATTGAGTGCTGAGACGGCGAATGCATTTAAGGCGCAGTTTGATGTGTGTGTGTGGGGGGGGGGGGGGGAAAGCCTCCCGCGGTGTCTTTTGACACCATTGAGGTGTAATACTACTACTAATAATAATATCGATTGACAATTCACTTCTATTAAATGCTTCCGTAAACAACTTGTCATGCATGACAACAATCCTGTGTATGTCCTTTGTCAAGCACCTGCCCACCTTCACCACTAAAACTTGAAGTTTTGCAATGTTTATATTATACAAAGAAATGTGATTCCAGACTTTTTTACTTCCAGGAAACATCATAAATCTTGTATTTAAAACTATTAAATCTGGGTAGGACTGTTAACTGTAATGAATATTTTAAAAAAATAATATAAAAAAATAGTGTTTAGAGCTATTATGTGCATGGTTAAAGCAAGAATCACAATAGTTACTCCCGCGAGTGAGTGAAAACAGAAATTAATTATTTAAATTAAGGGGATATTAAATCCCACATTGTTTTAAAACCGAATAAGAAACTCAAAGATTGGAATCAGAGAATTTCATGCCGAATATAGTAAACTATATTCGCTTTTATGTTTTGTTTTGTTTATATCGCCGAAATGAAGCCTATTGGCTCTTTATATTTAAGTAACAGAAATTAATTATAATTATGCACAACTTGTTTCTTTAGTAAGCCTATACTCAGGGTGATTTGTCATTCAAGGAATTATATTAGGTGGATGCGCTTTTGCCATCTTCAAAATACACTCCCTGTGTTTTTATATCTCAATAGTTTTGCCTTGCCTAGAAACCTTCCGGAAATAATTTTCCGAAGTCTTTTCAGTACCATTCTCTCATGTCATCAGTTTTCTGGGAATAGAAAATTCTCATGGCCAAAGGCTTGGGTAGGATAAACATACAATATCATTATGTAGTAATTCAATCATTTTATTCTGGTAATCTTCAGAGTTCAGGATGACTGTTGCATTTCCTTTATCCGCAGGGAGGATGATTATATAAATGATTGAATTACTACATAATGATACCTACTCAATACTTGAGAGAGAGATCCAATTCGTGAACTTCAAAATCGTACAAACAACTTATTAAAAACAACAACTGGATTATCCCGAAACGTTCGTTTATCTCTACGTTCTCTCCATCCGTTAATTCCTCGCATATATGGTGTTCCTAAAATCCATAAAGAGAACACCCCATTACGCCCAATTGTAGAAGGTATCGATTCTCCTACATACAATCTTTCAAAATATCTTGCCAAATACCTCAAAAGTTTTTCAGGGAAGTCACCATCCTTTATCAAGAACACTACAGAATTTGTTACATACATCAAGGATATTACAGTTGATGAAAATGACATCATGGCTAGCTTGGACATAACTTCTTTGTTCACTAATGTCCCAACAGATGAAGTCCTAACATTACTCAAGGACAGGTTATCCAAAAAAATGTTAGCCTTGCTTACACATTGCATCAGATCAGGTTACTTCAAATTTCAAGATAATATATACAAACAAAATCATGGACTGGCTATGGGTAATCCTTTATCTCCTGTTCTTGCAAATATTTACTTAGAAGATTTTGAAACCAAGGCTTTATTTATTCTTCCTTTACTTTAACACCTAAAGTTTGGAAACGTTATGTGGATGATGTCTTCATTGTTTGGAGCCATGGACATGAATCCCTTATGGTTTTCCTCGAACATCTCAATAGCCGACATCAAAGTATTAAGTTTACTGCTGAGCTTGAAACGGATAATTCCTTGCCTTTTCTTGATGTCAAACTGACTCGCTCTTCTGGTAAACTAAAAATATCGATATATAGAAAGCCCACACATACCAACAGATATCTGCACAGTCAGTCCCATCATTTCCCTCCTCATAAGCTTGGAATAATTTCCACCTTGGGACATAGAGCCCGTTCTCTTCTTGATGATCCAAATGAACTGCTTACAGAAATAAACCATCTGAAAACTTCTTTCGAAGTTAATGGATATTCCAAGAAAATCATTGACAGATTCCTTCTTAATCCTCCTAGACATCACTCAGAAGAAACAAATAGATTCAAAAGCAATATATCTATTCCTTACATAAGTACTGTTTCACATAAATTAGCAAAAGTTCTAAGAAAATACAATATCAGAACCTTGTTCACTCCACTTCCAAAGATCCGTTTCTTTGTAAGCCACCCAAACCTTGTCATCATCAACTCAAATACCCTGGTGTATATAAAATATTATGTGACTGCGATATTCCTTATTTCGGGCAGACAGACAAATCTGTCGAAATGCGTATGGAAGAACACATGAGAGACATTACTTACAAGAGACAGCGAGCGAGTGCATTATCAAGTCATATCCTTTTCTCGGCTAATCCTAATGATGATAACCAAAGTCACAAAGTCTGCTGGGAAAAATCTACTAACATCTTCCGTTGCAGTGACGAACTAGAGAGACAAATCGTGGAATCTAGAGAAATCATCTTCAATCCTGTTCATCTAAATAACAACTTAAGCTACAACCTCCCAGATAGTCATTCAGCTGTAATCATGTACTGGCGTTCACGTGATGCAGCAAGCACGCACTCTCCCAACAATGCAACAAACGAAAGAACAGCTTCAAATACAACTACAACGTTTTCATGCTAATTATGTATAAAGACTGTCTATGTTGTTCATAGTCTTTTAACTCTCAATGTTTAGTGTTTTTTCTTTTATAATGTCACCTGAAGAAGGCTGTTACAGGCCGAAACTAGTAGTGTGTTTATATTAAAACCTTTTTACTTAAATCTCGGTTCTAGTCATTCAATTTTTTCATAAAACTATGTATGTTAACCGATATATAATATATATATATATATATATATTATAGAACTCGGTTCTAGTCATTCAATTCTTCATAAAACTATGTATGTTATCCGAGTTAATGATCATTCTATATCATTCTATATCACTATCAGAATATATATACTCTGCTTTATAATGACACGCTTTAAGAAATCTTCCGGGTTTACCATTAGGCGGTAGCTGAGTATCATCATCCTGTGTGAGGTTTGCAGCGGCATGAAAAAAAAAAAAGGTCTGTTTCGTCTCTACAAGAGGACTTCCGGGTTATCTAACTCTAGTCCGTCCATAGTGCGAAAACTAAAGATGCTATAGTTTTATAGTCGGTAGATGCTATAATTTTATAGCCTCTTCTGGGCATCATTGATATATTTTAAAAAGCACAAAAAATGGAGGTGTCAGGTAATAATAATAATTTTTTTTTTAAAGGCAACACTACTATAATGTCTCACATGTGATTCATTTAGGCACCTGTTAACATCCTTATAATTTGCACAATGTGCGATTCATATAACAGAATAATAACAGTCACAGTAATGAGGTACAATTACGAGTATAGTTTACAGTTACACAAGTTAGATAATTGATTAAATGTTGCATTATACGTTTTTTTTTTAAGTTTCACAAAGCGTTATTATTATATTTTCTGTTTAGTAAAACATATAGTAAAAATATATTTTTAAAAAATGCCTGCAGCAGAGTAATGATTTTTTTTCCAAGAAATCAAGCTTTATTATTCATACATAATATTTACAATATATATTTATATATACATGCATGCATTCAAGTGTGCATAGAGTACACGTGTACATGTATATAATATTAAAAAAACCCTAATAATAAGTATACAGATATATATATTTTTGCCATATATCCATATATATTTACACACACGCATGTTTAGGCTTTTATGAAGATGTTTTAGGTATTATTAGAGTATATAATTAGGCTACTAATTGTTTTATACTAGACACCCTTTCGTTTATTTAATACTATTATTAAGTACAGTTATTATAATACTTAATAATAGTATTATTAAGTACACAACACTTAATAATAGTATTATTAAAATTAAAATTATTACACAATTCTGAGGGCATTTATTTTTTTTAATATACCTAATGATAGCTTATAGCTAGTGATTTGGATTAGAGGATATCTGGTGGATAGATATCAAAGAATGGTTTAATGGAGGAGCTGAGTCCAGGAGAAGGCAGTGACTAGTGGTGTACCTTAGAGTCAGTGCTTGGTCCTCTATTGTTTAATTTGTACATTACATTCACGATATTGGAAATAATTTGGAAGGAAATATCCACTTGTTTGCTGATGTTGCAAACAAGTGGATATTAGGAAGAGCGATAGTCAATTCAGATGATGTAGATATCTTGCAGGATGACTTAAATAGACTGACGGTATGGACGAAGGTAAATGACTGTCAGTTTGATGTGGCTAAGTGTAAGGCGATGCACTTCAGGAGGATGCGATCACATGCTATTTACTATATTAACGGAACTGAACTGCAAGAAGTTGACGAGGCAAGGGACTTGGGAGTTATTGTGGATAGAGAACTTAAGTTTAGAGGGCATATTGACAAGCAGGTATAAGGAAGTGATTGTCCCACTTTATAAGGCATTAATAAGACCGCATTTGGACTATTGCGCACAGATCTGGTCACCTGGATTTCTTGGTGATGAAGAAATGGTGGCGAGGATTCAGAGGCGAGTTACAAAGATTGTTGCAGGTCTGTGGGATTTTTCCTACGAGGATAGATTGAAGGTCTGTGGGCTCCAAAAACTAGCTGATAGACGTAGAAGAGGAGACATGATAGATGCATATAAATCGTTAAAGGTATTTTATAGGATTGATATTGATCACTTTTTTAAGACCAGTGCAGGAAGGGAGAGAACGAGGGGACCATTCCCGGAGATTCTGTAAGAGTGTGGTTAACAGGGGTGTTAGGACTTTTTTTTTGCTTGGAGGGTTCTGAATGAGTGGAATGCGTTGTCAGATGTGGTTGTGAATGCTTCGTCTGTGAATGAATATAAGGAGAAATATGACAGGAATTGTGTGAATAATGGTCAGTGTGTCAATATAGGATCTCCCGCGATGAGTCTTCTGACTCCATGGAGACACCGTTATAATAATAATAATAGTAATAGTAAGTGCAGTATATTAGCCGTACATATGTTATTTTGTTCACATCTTTCGATAGCGGTGTATGGTTTATGTGAAGATGAATAAGTATATAATTAAAATACTGTTTTTTTGTGTGTGTGGAGGTGGGGAGACGTGGCTACTTTACTATTAGGCATTGTTATTGTCGTGTGTTGAGCATTGGGACCACAAAGCTCTTTTTAGGGCAATATGAAGTTAGGTTCTTCATACTGTATGTTAGCTTATTTAATAGGTCTGGTCCATAGAATTGACGGGTTGCTTTTTCATGCGTATTATTATAATTACTTGTAATGTATGTTATATGCCGAGGTTTTATTTGAAAAGGAATTGTTAATTCTTACTGTTCGATATTTTCTGGAAAAGTAGTGTCTTAGTGTGATAGTGTAATGCCTAAGATTTGTTATAGTCATAATTCTAGTTGGTATGTGTTGATGGATGAAAAAGAGGGGTACTCAAGAGTTGTTGTTGTCATCAGTCTGTTTTGTGATGCGTTTACGTTTTTCATTAAGTATTGCGGTGAAGAAAACCATGGCAAGATATTCCATTTCTCAGTATAGACTTAGACTCACCTATGGATTTGTAGATGATTTTTCTAGTATGTAGAGGTAATATGTCTTGCAAGTAGTGCATTTTGAAGAGTAATGTGCGCAGTTTTTTTGTGTATATAGTTAATATGTGTATTCCATCGCATATTGTAATCAAAGTGTAGACCTAAGTGTTTGAGGTTTGTAACATCCTGGATTGTAGGGTCTTAGTTTTCTTTGGTCGATGTGAGGTATGACATTTCAGTGATATGTGTGAGAGATCTGTAGCCATCCAAGGGTTTCTAAATATGATGAGTTGTGTGCTAATGTCAAAATCTTTAGAGAAGTCAAGAGCTAGTGCAAACACAAAGTAATTTTTTTCCAGGGATGAGTTGATTACATCACAAAGATCTTTCGATAAGGCACTAGTTCCTTTATTTTTTACGAAATCCGTATTGAGTGTTGGATATTATTTCGAATTATAATATTATTTAATTTAATATTCAATTTTTAATATTTTAATATTTAATATAATATAATATAATAATAATAATATAATTTAATATAATTAAATTTAAAAAAATAATTTTAATAATAATTAAATAAGAAATAATTAAATTATTTTAAAGTGATTTTAATAGAACAAATAATTCATTTAATTAAATGAAAATATAATTTAATAATAATAAGAAGAAGAATTCTTCATTAGATCCTTGTTTATCTACAGTTAGTTGCGTATTACCTGCTTTTTTTCTAAAATAAAATCTATTAATAAATTAATAAAGTCTCAAAAATTAACTCTATAAATATATAATTTCGTTTTAACTTTAAATAAGTTCCAGTACATCATTAATATGAATTTAATATACTGGTTATAAATTAGCTTTATTTTTGTAATGTGCTCCTAAAAAGTTCAACACACATTATAAAAAAATAAAAATAAATAAATAATAATGAGGCTAATTTACCATTGATTCAAACTGAGATTCTTTGTTCAAAACCTATTATTTTGTTTAAAATAGTAATTTATAAGTCTTGTTAAATTTTAATATTTTTTTTTTATTTGAAATACGTCAGGTTCTGCGTTTTTATTATTATTTGAAAAAATGTGCTAAGATTTTAGCTATATTGCCAGTTAGTTTATTACAGAATGAAAAATTTAGCACGTGAATATTTCATTGAAATAACACCAGTATTGTAGTTTTCTTTCTATTCCTTACTCAGATTGATATATTTCTGTTTAATGCGTGTTTCTGTTATCAGCATAAAGGACCTTAAGTCTAATGAAAACAAAAAATGAAGTTTGACAAAACGGTATCAGTAGGAATGCTTTATCGTAACATTTATAAAACAGAGCCCCCTTCACAGGATTTCTAGGACTTGGTGTGTTCAACATGAAAGAGTCAGTCAGTCGTGACAGCGTTTGCTCGCTGCCCATTTCGGTGATACTCTGTAAACAATATTCGACACCAATGTCGTCAGTGTTTTTCGCTACTTCCGTTTGTCTAGTGAGGTTCTTATCTACCTACAGGTCATTGCCAGGAATTGTGAGTGAACTGTTAACACTTGCTTACACTTTTAGAATGCAAGCAGTCTTTTTTTTTTTTTTCCTTCCCTCTCTCAGTAGCTTTTCTTGGCACTGGATGACTACCGAGAATGTACATTCAGTGATGGCAAATTTCCAAAAAAAAAAAAAAAAAAAGTTGAACGACTTCAACTGTTTCGGTACTCACAATAAAGTTCAGTACCCTTTTCAGACTGTATCTATTCATTATCATTCCCTTGCCTTTCTTTGCATTCATCTATTATAATTTTCACTTAGCATAGAAGTGGAAGCCATTTTTTTTTTTTTTTTAATGGTTGTCGTTTCACACTGGCCATTCGAGTTTAGATTGCTGATATAGAACGAAAATGAACATTTAAACGAATTAATTGAATGCTGTTTATTTATTTGAAATTAAACCTGTTTGATAATGGATAATTACTACGAATAAATAAGATTTTAATAATTTGTTTACACTATTAAAAGTCCTATATCGGTAGTACATCGACTTCAGTTGTTAGGAGACGAGACGTTAGAAAAAACACCTCCCCCCCCCAACATTTCAGTTTGCTTTAGAATACAAACCAAAAATATAAAATAAAAACGCAAAATTATAGTTAGGATTCATTTTTGTTATATATTAACCCCCCACACACACACACACACAACATTAACTAAAAAGTCACAATTACTTCGATACTTTGGGACTGAATATCGCCTTATTCCTTCTAATTCGATTCTCCAGTGTTCTCAGTCAATATTGACGATGACCTTTGGTTGGATAGACGTGGGTTCGAATCCCGTCTAGGATTCGAAGGTGAGTTAGCCAGTGTTCACGAAAGTAGTCGAGTTTCCCCCTCCCGGATTTTAGGGTTCCGAAAAGCAGGCAAGAGGAATGTTTGCAGATATAACGCACTGCTCTTAGCCTTATGTCATAATTCTGAAACAACAACAACAACAACAAAAGTGTTCCTCTTTATACATAAAAACGTGTCTTACTACTTTCGTGAACCCCTGCTGAATTTCTGGGATCGGAATCGTCACAGGGTTTTATGCTTGGAAAAATACAAAAGGTTCATCTATAGAGATGATCTTGACAGTTTTCCAGTTGAAGGGTGGAAAAAAAAAAGAGAGAGAGAGAGAGAGAAAGAAAGACAGAAAAAGAAAAAACCAGTTTCTGGAAGACTCGTAATTTTGAACTTCAAGAAATGGTTAATGAAATAAACACAGGACGAGAAAAGAAAAGGATTAAATGTTAATTTAAGAGACGAATCAGAAATAATTAAATATATAACAACTCTAGTATAGATGAAAAACCATTTCACTGATATAGTAACTTCCTATATTTACTTAGGATACAATATTACTAGCGAGGAAGACTGTGAGAAAGAACTTATTAGATATATGAAGAGCCAAAGGCTTCAATTCGGCGACATAAGAACTTAGTTAGCCAGTATCTTGGAAAACACCGTGAAGCGCTGAAAGGAAAAATTCCGTTCTGAAGATAAAAATAACTGATAGCTGCATACTTTCGATCATGACGTATGAAAGAAAAAAAAAAGCAAAACATGGACTCTGACCAAAAAATGAACAAGTTGTAGAAGAGATCACTGCTAGATATCATTGAGATTGAATGCAAACTATTTGGGTAGCACCTTAAACCAGAGTGAAGGACATTATAAGGGTTCGTAAAAGATGCAGGTCTATCTATCTATCCCTTCCGTGTTACAGACGGGGTTGGGTCTCCTCCTAGTGCGGAGTCACGGCGAAATAATGCAGCCGGCACGCCACTCCTCTGCTGCATCCCTATTGGAGGTATTCATGACTATAGTCCGTGTGTGTGTGTGTGCTCGCGGGGTCGGTTTCCCCGCTTGCGGGATGAAAAATCCCAGCTAAACTGGGGAGAAAAACCCTACTGCCCGCGCCCAAGACCGGCTAACTTTGCTATGGCTGAGGAAGGTCCTTGAGCTCCTCACGTCTTCGACGGGAATCGAACCTGGGACACTCCTTCCCCATGCATATGTTTGCGAAGCGCATAGCCACTAGGCTAAGATACAGATAGCAATGGAAAAACATACTACAAGGAGAAGTAGAGCTCAATAATAAACAAGAATGGTATTCCATAATTGAAAATCCCATATCCCATAATGGAAACTGCATAATTTTGTACCATGTTCTCAGAGACATAAGAAGAAGAATAAAATAGACTTGATGGAATCTAAAGTAAGAATATATAACATTGATCGCTTTTTATGTCTGAATTTTTTTTTGCACAGTAACTGGCAACTGGAATTCAACAAATCAAAAGAAACACTGCACTTTCTACAGTGGTTTAACCACACCATTTTGACATTCACCAACAAACACGCATGCGCAGCTCAGTAGGCAGGATGAGTCACTATAAACCTATAAATTTTGAATTTATCTGCGACTGAAACTGATTTTTATCAGTGTGGGTTTACGAAATATACCATTTACACACACACGTATATTCCATGCGCGTAGTCTATTTAAGAGATTTCCCAAGGCGATAATTTTTGTTTCTTTATGAAACACCTACGATAAACTTGAAGCAATTCCTTGAGCAAGCTACTTTTACCCCCCCCCCCACACACACACACTTCTTCTTTGATTATATATTGATCTTGGTTTTTTTTTTCTTTTTGGCCTATTTTTATTACTGATTATCAATTTATCATATTTTGTCTACTATCTACTTATGCTGGATATGTTATTATGATATCGATTCATGTGGTTTTTCAAGAGTTTCATTAAACATATGATTAATGCAGAGAGGACCAGCGCAATATATAGAAGCAGAGATGCGTATATTAATTCAATAATTATTAGTTTTTGGCGTTATGCATTACAAAAGAAAATTAAATATACATTGCATTGTTAGGGAACAGAAGGGCTTGGCCAACTAGAATTTCCATAATATACACCTAAAATATTAATTGAATTCCCTTAATAGAACGAATATAAATAATTATTATTCCCAATCATCGCCAGCAGCGAAGTAAAATCTAATTTGCAAAAGACTGTAACTATGCAGTTAAACCGAAACATTTGATATTTGAAACATATTCTTTTTAGGACATTTCCCAATATTTTATCTCTCTGTACTATAAAATACTCAAGTCATGATGTTTAGAAATGCGTGCTCACTTACCCATCTGCACTCGAGGCATTGCTATAGCAACCATATTAAATACCCATGCGTGTATTTAATCGTGAATCATCAAATCACGATCAAATACGATAATGTTATTCAGCATAGTGTTGTGTATTTTATAATTTTAGACTGGAGTCGTTTACGAAAATAGAAAAACAAAATAATTGAAAACAGAGATTTTTCATTTTATTTTCTAATAGTTTGTATATACGGATTACGTCATGAGAACGCCTGGGATTGAAGGTGAAAAGAGAAATAGGGTTCATTTATGCTAAAATGATTACTAATTCCATATGGAAAATGGGCTAGTTAAAAATTTATAAATCGCGTAAACGAGTTTGAGGAAATACAGTTTTGTTTGTTACTACAGTTTTAGTAGTACTACTGCGGAAGGGAGAGTTTGCAACCAGACGAATTTTCATTTATCATTTTGTACCGGCATGCATTGCTTTCCACTAAGTTAGTAAAGATACTCAAAACCTTCATTTAAAAAAAAAAAAAAAAAAAATTAGATCATAGTTTTTATGTATAATTAATCTGTCATAATTAATATATGCAGTTTTTAATAAAAGGAGAGAAAATATACCCCTTAAATAAATATAAGATTAGCATTAATATGTAAGCCTGTCTTTTGCCAGATTTTCTTTTTCTTTTTCAACAAATTATGCCAAAATACTTGATTGCGAGATTATTTGTTTTCTCTTAGCTTTAACCTTGTTTTGCAGAAAATAACAGATCCTTTCTCCAGGTAGATTAATCAAATGTTATTTGTTTAAGGTCAAAGGTCGACAGACGAAGAATGATGATGAGGATCATGTCCTTTAAATTACAACATAGGATTATAATTTTAAGTTACGTTTCATATTTTAATATAGTTTAAATATCTTATAGTTCTTTATAATTCTTATACATATAATAGTCATGTTTCGTTGTAATAGTAACTGAAGGTGAGTTAGCCAGTTTCGTGGATGTGGAAGGAGTACCAGAAAGAAAAAACAAAAGTTTTTCATGCTAATAAAACAGCCGGATATCACGTGTGATATCTGGCAGGAATAGCATCCGATATGATATCTCCCCAGAATAGCATACGCAGTTTGAAACACAATACAATGTCCCTCATAGTCATAATTGCTTCGACCGTAATTCCAAACAGACGCTATAGTGGATCTTCTGATGTCTCATCGTCTTCTCCTTAACCATGTTGGACTCAACAATCTGCCACGGTCAAGAAACTTGGCTACATATAAATCTCATGATATTCACGATATAGTTGTTAATGCTTCACTCTCCACCCCCGTACGAGACCGGCTCACTTATCTTTCAGTTCAAAAGTTCCGTATAAAGATATTTCGCGTCGTAGGCGAAATTCGAATCTGAGTCTTTCCAACCAGAGGCTATCGTAGATACCGACTGAGCTGCAGAGGCTCCCTTCTCCTTCCTAAATCAGGACCTTACGATTATTTTTGCTGATATTTTTGATAATGACTCTTAAGAACTTGAGAAATTCTTTCTTCACTCCCATTTACTGCCTATTTCCTCCTTTTAGTCTACAATTTCTGTTAAAATCTTCCGTTATTGCTAACTTTTTTTTTTGTACGAGTTAAACCTATTTTCTTACAGAGAGAGATGTAGAAATCACAAAGTAAACTGTTTAACATCTGACACTTTGAAAACTACTCTCACTATTATCCTAGCTTCTCAAACTTAAGTGAACACAACTCAGTCGCATCATTGGGAGTACACCTTCCCTTACCCCCCCTTCATTTTTATCACTTCTCTCCACCCTAAAAGTACTGTACCTCTTGCACTTCAGTCCTAGTCAAGATATCATCAGCAGTCGCTATTCAAGTCACTTTCTCCCATCCTGATAACTCTAATTCCCTGATTTGACACCCATACTCATTTATATGGCCCACTTTCCCCATATAATTACTTTCTCCTATCACAATCAGTATCCAAGTGATCAAATCCTCCCTTCCTACTCATTCTGGCCATCACATCATTCATTATCAATGCCTTTTTTAATTCTCCATTTATCATATTTCGGTAACACATTCACTCTCGGAGCACGCTCACCTTTTTTGTTTGACTCCTTGCCACATGATTTTCACCTCTTCTCAAATCCTTTTTTTCCAACAATTACAGTGTTTCATCGGTCGTTTCACGCCCTCAGGGTACTTACTGTCCATCAAAACTTTGTATACATTTCCTTCTCACAATGAAATGAAACTGTAGATGAATCTAAATTACTTTCATTGCTACCTACTCATTCTTCTCAGGTTGCTTATCATACAAAAGGCTGCAAAGTAAAGGAGAATTTGGAAGCATAGCTGTACGAACGATGGAATGTAATCAACGAAGCTCGTGTATCTTTCTTTTAGTATCTGGATCGGTACAATTATTTCCCTCACCTGCTAGTTTAGATACCACTCCTTAAGGCATTTAGGAGGTAGGCCTTGTTTCCGTATAGAATTTCGAGAATGTCGGATGCTAGTGAAATAAAGGAGACGTTTCTTCCCCACAACCATCCACAAATTCTGGTCTCCATTTTCTTAATCAGTCTTAACTAGAGGATCCATCCGCCCATTACTGATTGTGTTGATTTACTTAATTTTCAGCCGAGTTCAGTGAAGAAGTTCTGTCCTTGGTTCCTAGTTCTAGACTATTCAAGCTTTACCAAATTACTATTCCGGAACCTTACATTGCAGTTGGAAACTGATACAGAAAAAGTAATAACAGACTTTCAGGTGAAGTAATTTAGGCTTGGCAGAAACAAAAAAAGATTCAGTAAGTGGTTTTAATGGATTACAACTTCAGAGAGTCTGAACCTACCAGTTTGGATATCAAACACATTCACTACAAGTCGGTTGGCGACATGTTTGGTTCAGCAATTCGCATACGTGCTAGCATGCTGTATTATTGAGAAGGCTGCAATGTTGCGAAGCACCCTACGTACATATTTCGTGGCAGTTATAAGATTTTTATTATTGCTTAATGTTGTTTATATGAAAGGGAAGTCATTGCATATCTGTGTTTGTTTCTCTGTTTCTTCCGGGTTTAATATGTCGTAAAGTCCTTTTGGGATGAAAATGTAAAATAACAGTAATATGGATAAAAAAAAATCATTGGTTCCACTTCCTGTAATTTTTTCTCCTTTATATTAAATAATTTATTCTAGTCAAATTGGTTATAGCTTCTGTGACCTATATTTAACTAGGTGTGTCTTGCATCACTTTCTAAATGTTATGAATATTTTTCTAGATACATATCAAATTTTCCTTTAACATTTCTTTGGATGGGAAGATGTATTTTATGTTTGATCTCTTATTCATAACTTAACCTCAAATTTCTTTTAAGATATTCGAAACCATCATCAATAGGTATCTCTTTATTTGCTCAGTATGTCTATATGTATTACACTACACATTAAATCGTGAATTTCTTGCTGATTCCATTGCACTCTACGTTTTTTAAAAAAATTCTTTTCGCCGTAGTAATTACGCTGAACATATATTTCGACTTTTTCGGGACACTTCCGGTTTTCAGTAGGCTGTATCGAGAATTCCAATACTTCAACCACTTATAACTGAAGGAATGAACGAAGTTAGTTGGCATAACTGTAAAAATACACATAATCCACAAAATATTGGAAGCGGTAATCACAAAATACTGGAGCGTTGCAATTGCTCTCAAAAGCACTCACATATTAGTCCATACTATAATATTACTTATAAGATGCACGCACGCACATGCTGTGTGTGTGTGTGCGTGCGTGCGCGTGCGTGCGTGCGTGATGGCGTACAGTATAAGTTTAATACAAATATCTTCAATCTGGGGTCCCCAAGCTCTTGCGTAGTGGTCCTATAAAAATCATAATAAAAAAATATGTACTTGTAAAACTTATTATATCATTCAAAATAAGGTTAATGATTAAAATGTTTTGAGGAAAAGATATTCAGCATGCAACTGCCTTTTGGATTCTATCGGCACTACCTAATCTTGATGCCCACATTAAATACTGTTTTACTGTATTGTACGCTCTTTCAGAAATCGATCGTAGTGAATGGACAAAAATATAGTACTCTATTCGGATTAGTTGAGTCGAAATATTCATGCGTTGAATCAAATAAAACGTGATTCAGGCACTTGATAACAAATTGACAAATATTGCTTTCGTGTTCCTACTGATATTAAAGTGCTCTACAGCTTTGTAAAATGTTTGCTTTTTTTATTGATCAGTAATGTCAAACAGACTACATGTGAAGGTGCGTGCAAATTTTACATGAACCCTCACATCTAGTAATACTTATAAGGAGTAAAGTTAAATCTTTTATATCGTAAAAGATTTAACTTTACTCCTTATAAGCTGTACTAGCGCAAAGGCTCTGCTCAAGCAATTCACATTGTTTTACAATATGTCAGATACAGAGTTATTTCCCACTCTCCCAGTAAACTTAGAAAAAAAAAATCCAAATATTCATTATAATGTATTGTCCATAACGAACATTTTCTTGTTTGAGGCCTCTTTAAATTAAAGAAGTCCGAGTCCCATAGTATAATGCTAACTTATGGACCCTCGTTCAATGTTTTGGGTTGATGTCAATCAGCAGTACAATGACTTGCGTTTATCGAGTAGTATTCCCTGGCTCTCACAGGATTACTTGTATTTTGGAGTCAGAAAACTATCTAAAGGGACTAAGGAACAAGAAATAACGAAAAAGCAATTGTTTGCAATTTCCCATTGAGAAGAGAATCGGATTACCAAAAAGCAAATTATGCTAGCTGAGGAAACAGACATGTTCTATCAACCAAAGTACACGTTTACGTCCCTAAGCTGATATTTTTCTTGTAGATGTAGATTGTGTACGATGGAGTCGCTTCCTGAAATGGGACCTGGGATTCCGTGGAAGTGTCATGTAATAATAATAATTATAATAATAACACTCCCCCCCCCCCCGAAGGAACATGGCCTTGCCGTGGCGGTGGGGCTTGCGTGCTTCAGTGATTGAGAGCTATTCCGGCGGTAGCATAGCTGCCAGCAGGGCCACCCTTGTCAGACAGGTCTCAACTTAGGAGCCAGACTAATAGTGCTCCATCCCCCATCTTAATGGTGAAAAGGAAGAAGAGATCCATACCAGATCATTCGACGCCCGGGTCATCAAGGACTGCGTCAGATGTTGGGGATCCTAGGCATCAGGCGACAAGTGCGCTACAGGACCCAGCTCTCCTTGCTGGACAATCAGGGAAGGAAGCTGAAAAGTGACTGGAAGAAACCAAACGTAAAAAATGGACTGTAGAAGAAAACAGAGAAGTTATGAAATTTTTACAGATCAACACCAGAAAAACGAGGTTTCAGAAAGCGTATGCATTTAATTTGGAAACAAAAATTCCCAGAATCTGCAATAACAGAACAAAGACTTGTGGACCAAAAGAATTTCATTTTCCGTAACAAAATATTTACTGAACTTGAGCTGCAAGAGTTATGTAATAAACCAACAACTCCAGTAACAGCAAATCATCAGGAGGTAGCTATATCAAACTTTGGAATTCATCTCAGTAAATATCAAGCTGATGACATATATCAGAATGTTTCGACAGAAGTGCAGTGTAAAATAAAGTCAGGGATACTGGAACATATGAACTCTATAAATGACCGTATAAGACTACCACCATTAAAAGCTTTACAAAAATCTAAGCTAAGCTAAACAGCTCCTCTTAGACGCAAATGCTGTAATTGAAACCATCAAAACCAACAGTAACAGTATAAGGGAAACAAATCAGCTCCTATACAGCACAGCGAAGTGAAGCTGGGTTGCAAACCGAAAGAGCAAAAGCCGAGGATGAAACAATCTGCACTATGGAAAATCCGGTTAGAACGAAGTCAACAAACTTTTACCGAAGTGCTAAAACAAAGAATTACAGCGACTGCACAGAAAATTAAAAGATATGAAGCAAGAATAAATCAATATGTACAAAATATGCAATTTCGATAGAACCAACGTCAGTTCTTTCAGTCTCTCCAGAGAAATACAAATGCAAACCATCATTCACCAGGAAAAGAAGAACCACACAAATTTTGGAAGTCAATCTGGGATAATCCTATTGAACACAATAAAGATACTTCATGGATTAAGGAAATAGAATCAGAAATGAAACAAAAACAAATGCAAACTGCCATTATCACTAAAGAAATGGTCAGTGCTCAAGCTAGAAAATTAAAAAAAACTGGAGTGCACCTGGCAAAGACGAACTACATGGATTTTGGTTAAAACATCTAACCAGCCTGCATGATTGAATGGCAGAACAATTTAATTATTTGTTGCAGTCAGGCTCAGTGGAAGACTGGATGATATTTCGGCGCACTTTTCTCTTAATGAAAGATAAGGATAAGGGTGCAGATCCAAGTAACTATCGTCCAATAACATGCCTGCTAACTATGCTTAAGCTGTTCACTGCAATCATGGCAAATTCCATATACCACTACTTATCAGATAATCAGATTTATCCGATTGAACAAAAAGGCAATTTTCAAAAATCTAGAGTAACAAAAGACCAGAGCCTTATTAATGAAATGATTCTCATAAATTTAAAAAGACGAAAAACTAACTTAAACATGGCATGGATAGACTACAAGAAAGCATTCGATTCCCTCCCACACTAGTGGATCCTAAAATCACTAAAACTATTTGGAATTAGCAAAAACATATGTTTGTTTCTGGCTGCTGCCATGAAATCATGGAAAACAACTTTAATAGTGAATAATGAACGATTTGGAGATATCAGCATTAAACGTGGAATTTTCCAAGGTGAGTCCTTGTCACCATTGCTCTTCAACATTTCTTTGATACCTTTGTCTATGATTCTGAAGAAAACAAAACGTGGATATGAAATTCTTAAATGTAATATTAAAATTTCCCATCTGTTGTATATGGATGACTTGAAGTTATATGGAAAATCGGCCCAGCAAATAGATTCTTTATTGAACACAGTTCGTATTTTCAGTCAGGACATTAAAATGGAATTTGGTTTAGATAAATGCGCAATTTATCTATTAAACGAAGAAAAATTAATGACACTAGCAGTTTTAATTTTGATCAATAGAAATATATAAAAGTAATTTCAGCTGACGAACTCTATAAATACCTAGGAATGTTAGAAGCCAGTGATATCCTCCACTCGAAAGTTGAACAACAGGCAGCATCAGAATACATCAAAAGAGTTAGAAATATTCTGAAAACAAAACTAAATGGATTAAACACAATTAGAGTAATGAATTCTTGGGCTATACCAGTGATCCGATACACAGCTATTGGACAAAAGAAGACCTGGACAAACTGGACCGCGAAACTAGAAAACTAATGACTATGCATCATGCATTACATCCACGAAGTGATGTTGACCGCTTGTACCTACCGAGGAGAATAGATGGACGGAGTCTGCTGCAAGTGAGACAGACTCTGGAAGAAGAAGAAATTAGTTTAAGAAGTTACATTGACAATAGCTCTGAGCCAATGCACAAGAGCAATTATGCACAATGAGCAATTACACAAGAGGGCCTTCTAGAAGCAACAGGAAACAAATCCGATTACAAAAAAGGAACAACAAAATAACCGATATGTGCGCTGAAAAAATAAACCCTTGCATGGCCAATTTCTTCGAGATACTGAGAATAAAATTGACGTGAACAAGACGTGGCAATGGCTACAATACGGATACATTAAAAAAGAAACAGAAGGATTTATTCTAGCAGCTCAAGAACAGGCATTACAAACACTAATGCAATCAAAGCAAACATTTTGAACATCAATAATAACAGAAAATGAAGATTATGCGATCAGAAAGATGACTGTAGAACATGTAATCAGTGCCTGCAGCAAAATAGCTCAAACTGACTGCAAATACCTCCATGATCAAATGACCAAAATAATTCATTGGCATCAATCCTATAAAACCCTTTTAATAATTTATATGCCTCTATCATATCTCCTCTCATACGTCTATCAATTAGTTTTTGAAGCCCACAGACCTTCAATCTATCCTCGTAGGAGACATCTCACAGGCCTGCAACAATTTTCGAAACCCGCCTCTGAATCCTCTCCACCATTTTTCCACATCACCAAGAAATTCAGGTGAGTAGATCTGTGCACAATAGTCCAAATGAGGTCTTATTAATGCTTTATAAAGTGGGACAATCACTTCCTTATCCCTGCTTGTCAGTGTGTTCCTCAATAACCATGTAATCTGATGAATCTTTAGAATACAAACTGATCGGCATTTGGAACACAATAGATCTGACATCATAATTATCGAACATCTACAGGTTTGGATTATTGATATCGCAGTACCCAATGATAACAACATTAACAACAAAGAACTAACTGGAAAAAATTACTAAATATCGAGATCTGGTAATCGAAGTTGACCGACTGTGGCTTAAACACACCAAAGTCATCCCAATAGTTATTGGTGCACTTGGTGCAACTTCAAAGAAGCTATCCAACTATTTACAGCAACTAAACATCAATGAAGTGACCCTATATGACCTACAAAAAAAACAGCATTACTTGAAACAGTCCATACGACGCTACCTGAAGGACTATTCTTAGATTCTTGGGTAGAATCTGAATTGTTCTGTATCACAAGTCAAATTTTTGTTTATATGATATCTTGTTTTGACTGTGTATCAATTATGTGAATAAAATAATAATGATAACAATAGCGTTCAGAACTTTGGCTTTCACATCCAAAAGATCGTTGGTTTGTCTTTGCTTGGTTTTAAAAATAATAAATATGAATATTATCATTCACTAAGCATAATTACATTTACAAGGCTAAAATTAGTTTTTAGATTTATTCTTCAAAATAATTATTTGAACTTATGTATTAAATCTACGTAAACTTTTTTGTTTGTTTTTTAGTAACAGAAAACTGACTCCAGTCCCCTCCCTGACTGCCAGTTAGAACTCTAATAAAGATTGACCCTCCAAATGCTTTTAGTTATGCAAATATAATCCTGGTAGCGCTAACCAAATAATTATATTCCCTTTTTAAAATGGGCATTTGAAAGCGTATCAAAATATCCGCACTTTCCAGTTATATACAAAGGTCCCATTACACCGTAATGTTAGAACGAACATGTTTGAATAAGAAGAGTTGAGGATGCGTCGCAAATGACGTTAATTTTTTTTTTTTTTTCATTTTTAATGAATGTAAGTTGGAATGTAGCGGATTCTCACCGTATATATTGCCATGGTTTCTTCATCTAAATTTGCTAAATGATATATTATACCTTATACAATTAATTGGTCATTTGTGTTATTTTACTGATATATAGTTTACCAATTAAATAAGGTGGTAAAATGCTTAATAAAGAACTGAAAAATCTAGTGTTGGATTGTTATATCCAAAAGGCATCTGAAATTAATTTCAAGCTGTCATTATTCTGAAAGGAGTACTTTCTCATTAAAAAAAAAAAAAAGGAACATAGCTTGACTTATGACTATTATACCCATTACTCCAAAGAAATAATAATCTCTACGATTCATTTTTAGTGCTGTTTCTAAGCTTATTAAAGAGCTTGTGAATCTTCATCATTATTATCGTCACTCGTCACAATCGACCTGCGTTCGTCTATTGTGCAATACCATCATTGAACTTAGTAACTCCACTACACACAGAGAGAACGAGTCATTCCTAATTTGGGCACTAACGAAGGCAACTCAGCAGTTTCTCTAGGAACGGCACACAATGACAAAATGATTCGGCTGTGGAGCAGAGGAGAGCAATTCGCCTGGTACAGAAAATATCACTTTAGTCATTAGTCTGCCAAAGAAAATAATGTACAATAGAACCAAATAATTATTGGCTAACAACATGCCATGTTTTCCACATTCTCATTGAGTACTAGGAAGTAGTTATGAGATTAAAAAAAAAAAAAAAATCTGTTAACTTCCTGATTCAGATTTTTTTTCAAACTTGAAGTCATTCATTTCGATTTTTTCTGTATTTCTTTCAAAATACAGATATTAATTAATCTCGGGGATTCTAAGCCTCTTACGAAATTTAGATTTCTTTAATATATATGGAGAACGATCTAAAATAGCGTATACAATCCTGTGTACACCTGGTTGCCAGCCATTTCTTAAAAAATACTTTAGGTCCCTAATTGCATAGGCCTACATGTGAAACAGTCATCACCAACGATCAAGCATGTTATGGTGTCAAACCTCCGGAGATAAAGAAGGAGAAAGTGCACCTTCTGTGTATTATATTCTTGAATAATTCTTATTTGGCCAGGGTTATGTCATTTTGCAGCTAAGTTTTGCCATTATTGTTTACTGTAATTTTCTTTCAACATATTTCTAACTATTATTTTACCATAATGAATGTTTAAAATATAATTACATGTTACTAATGTCTTTCAAGTTAAAACTATGATGAGTAAGATTATAGAAAGATTCAGTCTAGCAAGACATAATAAAATTGTCAGGATGGCTTCAATTTATGTTTATTAAACTTATTAAATTCTTTAGAAGAGTTCTTTCATTATTTACTTCTAACTCCTCCTTCGTCTTCTTCTTTTCTTTTCTTTCATTTTATATTAATAACATGGTCCTCTATGAAATCAAGCTTTGGATAACGATGTTCTGAATGGCATTCCACATTATTTAAGAATACAATTAACTAAAGCAGGAGCGCAAAATGGAAATTAAATAAAAATGCTTCGCTAGCATTTTAATGGATAAGATTATTTTAACGCTGACGTTTGCTACATGTGTGTAGCAAACATCAGCGTTAAAATAATCTTAAATGTTTAAAATAACTAAAATAAGAACAAAAAAAAAATTGAGATCACCGGTTTTGTGACGGGTAGGTCAAGCCTCAGTAACTTGCTCGCTCACGTTGTATAATATAGTGACAGTTGAGTTGAATAAAGGTAATGGGTTTACAGTGATACTGCCAGACTTTGCAAAGGCCTTTGACAGGATACCACATGGAATTCTAATCAGTAAACATGTGGATGGATATAGGGTGGGTGAGATGGTTAGGCGGGTGGTTGATGGAGAGATATCAGAGAGTAGTTTATTGGAGTAGAGTCCAAAAAAAAAAGGCCTGTGACTAGTGGTGTGCTGCAGGGTTATGTTCTTGGACCGCTACTGTTTTTGTTCTTTAACGATATAGGAGAAGAGCTGAGAGGAACTGTTCAGTTATTTACCGATGATGCAAGGTCGATTAGAGCAATAGTTAATGCAGATGATGTCAAGTTTTCGCAGGATGATTTGGATAGATTGGCAAACTGGGCAAAGAAGAATGGATATTTGTTTAATGTGGCAAAGTGTAAGATGATGCATTTTGGGGTGAAAAGGTTACCAGCTGTATACCACATTGGTGGAACTGTACTCCATGAAATTGACGAAGCCAGAGACTCAAGAGTGTTAGTGGATAGGGAGTTAAAGTTTCCTGATGCACCAAGAAAGGCTGATGTCACTTGATTTCTGTATGCTGTAAATGTTAACGGATATTTTCATATTTTTCAACCTTTATGATTTTGCTATGAAGAAAGAAAATATTCCATTGCCCTTTATTTTATTTTATTGTTGACCTCGTTTGTGAAGGTCTTTAGTGGTAGACGAGTTTCACCTAGTTTGGGACCACAACCACTCCATTTACTGGAGGCCTGAAGTGGCGTCAAATGTTGTGGACTTCAAATTTAGTCAAGAAATTAATGTACCAAAACCTTCTCACCAACTAAACAATTAGCATTGATTTGACCGACCATTTTTAAAAGGGAAATACCGCTTAAATATATCCTGGATATCGACTCAAACGTTCTTGGTGTAACATTTCGTATGATTCTATGAATGTGCTACCGAATTGGCAATGCTGCCATTTGGGGGGGGGGGGGGAGGATGGCGTCTGGCTTTTTACTTTGATACTGTTCCATACGAACAAATGTGCCCGGGAGATAGAAGTGGAGAACAACTCCGAAGAGTTCTGAATGCAAGACTCCACAAAACTTTTCACAGACGCAAAACATTCAGATTTCAATGTATCGATTCAGAGGGAAGTGCTTTTTTAAAGAACACTTGAAATAAATAATTTATTCACAATACATCCATTATTAGTTTATACAAGTAGACAAATTGTATTTTTGCTTAAACTTTTGATGAATTTTAGCTTTCGACTTGAGTTGTTTGGCATTGCACTCAACGGACGATCTAGCCGTGAACCTTGGTTTAAAAACTCATTTTCTTTATTTCTATAGCACGTTTAGTTAATTTATAAAAAAATTAACAACAAAGCGAAGATATTAGCAAAATATTAACAAAGCGTATTAATTTAATAGAGGGTACCATATAATAATAATCTTGAAACATTTCAGACTTAAAGAGTTGTCAGCTAATTTTCTTTGAGGGTCACGATTTCCTTAGTAACCGAATTTTAATCAAATCAATATAGCGCTTGTTTTTGTTGACTTCAATTAAGTATTCATGAATAACTGAAGATAATATTAAAATTATGTTATGTATTTAAGCATTGATTATTCGGAAAAATGGCACTTTCTCTTTTTTCACAAATTACAAAAACTAAATTTGAATTTGCTATTTGTAGCAATTCTATCCCCCTCCCCTCCCTTAGATCCTTGCATTTATGTTAGCCGAGATCAAAGATTGATTTCTTATAAGCTCTATTTTCGTAAATCGTATCTAACTGAGCACTTATTATTTTTGCTACTGTTATTGTTTAGGGAGAATGCTTTCGTTCATCGGACACATGACTCGAATTTCATTCAGTGACGCACAGAAAAGCTCAAATCACTGATTGAGTTACTTAGCGTGTGATTAAATTTTGCCAGTGTTATACGTCAAAAATAAAGACACTTGTAAAAATGTAAATGTAAATAATTTAGGCTGAAATCACGCAACAACAACAACAACACGAAAATTTGGACCGCCGGTAATCATTTGGAGATCATTTCTGTGACCTATAGATTATAGAACAACAGTTGACTCTAAAACACTGATATGATCTAGAAGAATACCATTATTAGACGTTTGCGAAAAATTACAAAAGTTATATACATATTTTTAATTAATCATATTTTTTTCAAAATTCCGAAAAAAAAAATTCTTATAATTTTTTTTCACTCTTCCACATTGCGAAGATATTTTTGTACTAATTTCGCATACATTGCATGAGCGCACATGATTCAGAAGGTAGCATCTCTTTTGTGGGAAAGACAATCAACATCGACGATCTAATATGCACTCTCAAGGAATGTGCAAAATACTATAACAGTACTACTTGATTAAGTTTATATTATTACTGAATCTCCTTTCAATAGTTTTCCTCCAAATTAGTCTTTTACTTGTCAGGACTCCAATATTGTCGTATCTAATATTTCGGTCTTTAAGAGCACTTCCGACTGGATCAATCCACCTAGATCTCAGTCATCCACATTTTTTTAATTCCCCATTTATTGAGTATTAAATGGATTTCTACTAGAAATAAATTTTCATTTCTAGTATACTTTAATCTTTCTGTCTTATTATTATTAGTAGTATTAGTTTTGGTATTTCACGCATAAATTCCTCATACATTCTGCTCACACAAAATGGTGACGTCATCACGATATTTTTTTTTACGTGAGTCCCACCCACGGAGCAGGTTACCAAACATGCATCTTTTTCACGCGCTTCAGGCCTCCAATGTACTATCTAGATATTCACAAGTACCCACGTCTGTAACGTGGGTACTTGTGAATTTTGTCACCAACGTGGTGACAAAAATTAAATATCAAATATTGATGCAGCGTCGGCAACACACATTATTACCACTCCTTGTTTGACGTTGCTGTACTAAAATCCGTCTAAAATATGTCAGCGATGATACACGTAAATTTGATGACCACAGTACTTTTAATAAGAGATTTCAGCGATTTTATTTTATTTATTTTTTTTGCGTATCTGCCACTCACTGAACGTTATACATATTTAGTACTCGGTGGGCGAGATAAGGATTTTTAAAAATGCTTGTATTATTTATTGCATAATCTGGAAACCCTTCTCTAAGAGATCCAACATGGGATTTTTTCAAGTCACTTCAGGTTTCTAATTAAAAGTCTAATAACATTGCGGTGGTCACAAACATCATGCTGATGTTCTCTTAAAAGGAACTACATGGAATGAACAATAACGAAATAAAGAATTCAATAAATATTGAATAACTAAAATGTATATTATTAGTAGTAAATGTAATATCTTTTCCCAAGTCTTAGGCGCAGTGCTTCTGTCACAACCAAGTAATTTTGCTTTATACACCCTCTGTCCAAAAAGAAACCGAACTTTTTGAAAACAGAAGAAACTAGTGGCGCCACCTGTTGTACCTTTTTGTTGTCGAAAGCGGCAACCTTCATTAGTGTTGTATCAACTGTTTATGATATTTGTTTCATTAGAAGCCAAGTTATAGTGCCAAGAGTGACCAGTGTGTTTTGACGAACGGTGGGAAAATGAGTTTCAAATAGAGAGCTGCGATTGACTTTTGTGTTAAAATTTGGTAAACGTTTTACCGAAACGCATCAAATGCTTCAGAAAGCATACAGTGATGAATGTTTATCCGGTACTCAAGTTTTGCCTACCAAAAACTGGACTGAACGAAGTTAACATCCAAAAAGTGCGTGATTTCATCAAAGAAAACCCGACATCGTCCGTAAGATTGATTGAAGATGAATTGGGGATTCCAAAATCAACTGTGCACACCATTTTGACCGAGAGTTTGGGCCTTCTTAAATTGAATTCAGGATTTGTTCCCCACAAGTTGACTGACGACCAAAAAAATGTATCGAATTGAACACTGCAAGGACCTCATTAAAACCGCTCGTAAGGACTCAAACTTCCTTGAAACGATCGTGACTGGTGACGAAACGTGGTGTTTTGAGTATAAGCCCGAAACAGAGCGCTGAGTGGAGTCACCAGAAGAGGAGCATCCGAAAAATAGTCGCTTGGAGAAGTCAAAAGTAAAGAAAATGCTGATTTGTTTCTACGATTCCAAGGGCATTATCCACAAAGAATTAGTTCCGCCTGGCCAAACGTTCAATGGTAAGTTTTATCTCGACGTTTTGAAGCGATTGATAGCAAGAATTCGTCGCGTACGGCATGAATATCGTGATGCAGGCAGCTGGTCACTTTTGCATGATAATGCACCATCTCATCGTTCGAACGTTGTGAGAAAGTTTTTGAGCAAAAACCAAGTTTGTGTGTTGGATCACTCGCCGTATTCACCTGATTTAGCACCTTGTGACTTCTTTCTCTTCTCCCGACTTCATTTGCCGATGAAAGGAAAGCGATACGACACCACTGAAAACTTTCAAGCGGCAGTAACCACGACCCTCAACAGTATCCCCAAAACCGATATAAAAAACTCATTTAATGAATTTAATTGACCGTGCCAAACGCTGTATCGCAGTTGAGGGAGAGTATATTGATTGAAATAAATGATTTGAATAATTATAATTGGCTTGTGTTTTATTTTCTATCAACAGTTCGGTTTCTTTTTGGATAGAGGGTGTAGGAAGATCGGATAGACTGTTAATCCTCCCTGCATAGTCTGTCATATGATGTATGCTCTCTGACCGAAATGCCTGTCTTAAGAGACGACACACCTGAAGCCCTAGAAGGAGGAACTTTTTCACGACGGTATGAACCGGTATGGCGAACTTACCGTTGAAAGGCCCTGCGCACCAAATAGTATTGTTGTCCCAGTTGGATGCGGGGGCTATATTTAAAATTATTTAATAATAAATTGTAACAAACAATTACGAGATTTTTTTTTTTTTTTCAGTTCTTTTGGTAGATTTTATATTCACGGGAACCTCCATGGAGTCCATAGACTTATCGCGGGAGGCTCACTTGCATTTGACCATGTCCTAACGATCATTTGCACCATACCTATCATATTTAGACTTGAACTTATTTACCAACAAAGCACTCAAATTGACTCCGGCTGCCTATTTCCGTCATCCACCACTCTCCAAGCAAAAAATATAATCCTGACATCCTTGCTAACCCCATTCTTACTCAATTTCCAGGAATGACCCCCTAGTTCTTCCTCATACTGGTCACGTAATGAAAAAAAAAATAAAAAAATTCTTCTGTATCAATCCTATAAAACCTTTTAAGTAACTCAAATATCTCTATCGTTCTTTTTCGCCTATTAACTCATTTTTATAAATCGCAAATCTTCAATCTATTCTCAATAAGAGGCCTTCCATAGTTCTGCCACCATTTCGGTCACTTGCCTCTGGATCCTCTCCACATCTCCAAAAAACCCAGGTGACCAGATCGATGCACAATAGTTGCGATGGGAAAGTATCAAATAGGAATAATAGCAAAGAGGAATAACAACCTCCTTGCTTCTGCTTGTCAGGATGTTCTTCAAAAACCAAGTAATCCTATTAGCTATTTTGCTACCCTTGCAATAACCTCTGAACTTCAACTTCACAATTCTCAACATCCCTAACCTCGTTAATCTTCTATAGTTCGATATCATCAATTTGGTAATTTCTTTTGCAAAGTCTCTACATCATCCTTATTAACTAGTGCTCTACCCAGTTTTGCATCATTAGCAAAAAACGGAATAGTTCCTCTCAGACCATTTCCTGTATCACGAATGTACATGCTAAATAGCAACCGCTCAATACAGAGCCCCTGTGACACCCAGCATTCTCTTGGACTGTGCACTTCCATGAAATTACACCGTAATGTCTCTCAATCAGCTATCCTCCTATCCATGTCATAAACTTCATAACCAGATCCATTTGCTCCAATTTATATAACAGAGTTTCATGCAGCATCCTGTCAAAAAACCATCGCATATGCATTATTCTTATCCAGCTTAAAAAAAAAAAAAAAAAAACTGAGGTATATCCTACCTAACTTGAATTTTTCTTCGGCGTGGCATCTGTATCCATTTAGCGGCTTCTTTTCACATCTGGAAAATAATAATAATAATAATATTATTATTATTATTATTATTATTATTATTATTACAGAATTCATGGAGTCAGAAGGCTCATATTAAACAATATCCACTCTATTGGCATAGAGTCTATTTATACCACACTTTAAATTTATTCACCCAAAAAAAAAAAAGAAAAAAAAAGTATAACACAAATCATGAAGCGGCACGAGAGCCTATCATGAGAATTAAGATGAATAGTCTGTTTAAATATTTTTAAGATTAATAAAACTCTTGCCAAACGTAGTTTAACGGGGGAACTATTTTTGGTTTAAACTTTAAGAAAAAAATACTTTTCCTGACACACGAAGACAGCATAAAGTGGTTAAATAAAATGAAGAAGCAAACAAAGTGCGCATTCAGTTTTAAGCACCTGTAATATAAACAAATTTATAAAATTTCCTATGAAAGCGATAACATTACAAGAACTTGAGTGTACACTGCCCTGTTGAAGGCGCTTTCTGATAGGTTTCGCTGTTTCTAAAACACACACCTTACACTCTCTGCTAGCCTTTGACTGCCAGAGTTAAACGCGCGAATCGGTTGTCAACATCCGGGAACTTGAACAGCTGCAATGCGATAGTAACTGCAAACAGAGTCGGATGATGGACTTGTGTTGGAGTTTGTTGACATTACTGTGTGCTTTGGTTTCGTACGGTATTTACATATTTTAATTTTACTATCATTAGTATGTTTTGATACAGATATATGCCTTGGTTACTTCCGAATGTTGGCCATCAGTGTCATAGTTGTCTGACATTACTAATGAAACTGCAAGCAAGTATTCCGTGCGACAAAGTAGTTCGTGCTCGTAAAGCGGAGTTCTTTAAGGTGAGTCCTGAATTCCAAAATTTAAGTAGAGCGAGAGAGAGAGGATTATTATTCTTTTTTCTTTTAGAACTGAAAGTGTTATTGCAGCCGGTTTCATTACCATGTGTTGGCATATTTTGTTTACTGACAAGAGTTGTTGCTGTTTGTTAGCAGCTACTGGCTCGTCGTGTAAAGTGTGAACCCAATACATTGAAGTGGTGCTTTTTTCTGATCATTAAATATCCCCTGGTAACCAAGGGAGAACTGTATTGTTCAACAGAGCCTACATGAATATGATTCAGCGCTTGTTCATTCATTCGCCTGGCTGTCGCCTATCGTATAACGGGACAGAACATATCGGCGAGACAAAGAAAATTTTACTGCTGTGCATGTGTATACTGTGAAGTATTTTGTAGTTTAATACAGAAAGCATATATTTGAAACTGCGAAGAATTAAAATGTGATGAGTTCTGCATGTGAAGGAGCTTAAGAAATTAATTGTACTATGGCAAGAGCATTAATAAATGCAAGAAAGATTTTGGAGATCTTCAATTTTCTTCCGAATACGCATCAAAAGTACCTTATCTGAGAAAATTTAATGTCATTAGAATTTTTGGAAAATTTCGAAGTGCCTATTTCGATTTCTCTGCTTTGCAATAAATTTTTATGTTGAAGTGCGTACACGGGGATATTTGGCAGTTTAATAATACCAATGTTTAATTGTTTGATATGAATTTGGAAGAGAGCTGTAAGTGAGTATATTTTGTAAAGCGCTATTTCTAGATGATAAAAGGCGATTGAATGAATTAGAAAAAATTGCTACAGTTTTTAAATCCTCCTTTGCCATCAACTTGCAGGTCTTCTTAAGCCACGAAGAAAAAAAAATGTATTGAATTAGTTGAATGAAAATATTTTATATTTTTAATCAGTAGTTTGCTATCGGTAAGCAGAATATCGGATCGTAGTATTGCTAGAATAGTATTCGTAATCAGTATATGTAGACGGTCCATATTTTTAATATAGGAAAATACACTTTATATAAGCTGGCCGCTAACAGATATCACGATAATGAATTGCATATGAAATTTTAATTACGTGATTATATCAGCAAAATAATGAGAGATATATCAAAACGTGTTCGCATTCATTTCAAACTAAAAAAAAAAAAAAACATTTTAAATACTTTTTATGACTTCTAAACTGCATTTTTTAAAATAATTTTACCCTTTTAAAAATAAGATATAATTAATTGGATTATTAAGCTTTGTAAGCTTCATTTCTCAGAATTCTTGTTTTTATACACAAAAACAAATATGGGAATGAATTATCATTAAATACCTCATGTGGTCAAAGGGTTCCCCTTTTTATTCGACTATTGAAAAGGATAGTTAATTGGTTGTACAATTACATTAATAGTAGCTTATCATATTTTATACTCTAAATAACTGATCAAGTTTTCAGATATTTCCAAACTATTTAGAAACCTTCCAATTACAGCGAGTTTTATTGATTTTTTTTTAAATAGTGTGTGACTTTCATTTTTTTTTCCCTGTTAATATCCCTGTTTTCTTTCCACCCATGTATGATTATTCATGGAGTCTAATAAGGTTTTATGTTATCACACTAGTCACATTTGCATTAGATTGCAGAATCAAAAAAACATGTCCATTCCTAATTGTTTTGTAATTATTAGTTGGATATGTGGTAAATTTCATGAAATTTTCAAAGAATGATTATTTTACAACGAATTGTTCAGAGCATCTTTTGCACTTACTAGTTGTATCCCTTATTGAGCATATAATTATCCTTGCATCATGGTGATTTTGAATTTCAGCAATTGTGACAATTAAGCCTTTGCTTTCTGACATCACTTGTTAGATTGATTGATTAATAGTATTGTTGATAGTTTTTATTATTCAGTGTTTATACACACAAACACACAAGTTCTTATGTATCCTGACCATTAAAGGTTGTAAATCTATTGTATGTTTAATATCATGGGCAAATGAAGTACTAGATAATCGGGAAATCCAGCTATAGAGACCAAATAAGATACTTTTACAACACAGCTTCTTGGTTGGAGAGCAGAAATGTTATCCACTTGGCTAACTAGACTGGTATACCAGACTTATCCAGAAATTTTTTTAATGCGAGTTTCACCATAAAAAATAGTAAACCTAATGCACATTAGTGGCATGGATGAACTGTGGGTTAAATAATTTGGAAATCCTGTCCTAGATAGACCAAACATGAAATTTTTTCCAAGCCACTTCAAAGGATTTAATAAATTAGATGGTGGTCTTACACCAGGTGATGCAGTTTATCTACCACCTAAAGACTACACAAATGTTTGTGCCCATAGTGGGTTCAAACCCCATAGCCTGTTGGATGGAAAGCAGAAACAATCATTATCCATTCACCTGGTATAAAACTAGTTTGAAAGTTTTTTGTTTTTTTTTCACTTGATGCAGTAATTATTTGCAACGGATATAGATTTTAGTCCTTTTTTATGTAAGAAATTAACAATTTCACACCTACTTACACAGATCTCTCTTTATTGAAAATATCTGGATTTGAATCCCATTCAAGACATGGACATTATCTAGGCTTTATCAGCTGATATGAGTTAGCTAGCCTAAAATGGAATTGACAGGTTTTTCTCTCTTTAAAAAAAAACAAACTCAGGATTATTGTCTTGCAAAAGAGACAGACTAATCTGGAAATATTCAGTTTGGCATGTAACAATGAGATGGGTTTAATAGTATTTCTAAACTGCCCCATCAAGGATTGAAATCACCTACTATGATTTATTATGGAGCTAAGGTAAAAAAGAAAAAAAGTCTTGATTTAGCACTAAAAGTAATTTCTTCATATTTATGGGGGGAGGAGAAATAACATTCAAGAATGGAATCTAGCTTTGTGTGCTTTGGGAAAGAAATGTGCATAACATTTCTTTCCCAAATTTTGGAGCTGGTAAGAAAAGTTCTCACTTTCATGTATTGTTCTGTTTTGCAAGAAGGTAACTGTAATTAGAAGCTTTATACAGTATTTAGATCAGTAAGTTACTGTTATGATGAGAATATGTATGCAGAGAAAGTTTCATTAAAATGAACTTATTCTGAACAAATTTTAAGATATTCTCATTCTGTTGAAATCATTCATTCCAGTTACAGCTAAATAAAGACTTGTTTGTTAGATTTCTTATTGGTTATAAGAAATGCTTCAAGTTCTAGTTAATCATAAATGCCACTTGTTCTTTAAATAATACAGAAATCATGTCCTGTATTATTTAGATATTTTTAAGATATTATTTCAATATTTTAATAATATATTTTTAAACCTGAAATGATTCTCCCTTGTGAAATTTTTAACATTACTGCATTATAAAATATATAAGCAAAATTAACCTTTACCATGGTTCAATACATGATATACTTCATAGGTTCCCAGTTATGAGAAGCTGAGCTAGTTAAATGAAATAAAGTTGATTATTATTAAAAGTCAGAAATTAATAAAATTGCTCTTGATTGGCATAAGGGAAATAATTTAAATAAGTCTTATACATTTTTATAAAATTTGCTGTAAAGACAATAGATTTTTCTGAAATTACATTGCATGTCTCTCTCTCTGTTGTCATCTGTTCCGTTGTCATATCATTTTTACATGAGATGCTCTTAGAAGTAGGGCAATCAATAATACAGCCCTGAACTAGTAATATTGGCCTTGGGTGTGCTGATAAACATAATGGATTTGTGTGTGCAGGGAGAGTTTCATTTATGAAGGCAATCATACAGAAATAAATATGCCAGATATGCAGATTCACTTCAGAGAAACTATTAAAAATATAATCTATACTCTCATACAGGATTTGTTAGTTTTGTATTTATTGCCTTTCAAATAAAATGAAGCTTAGTGTTTTGTTCTTGGTAACCATAGCAACCATATAGCACTAGTACTTCTGTATTTTTTTTTATTTGTTTCGAGATTTTTTTTTTCTCCATCTGAGTTTAAAATATGTTTCTGGCTACATTCGTTTTTACTATGGAGCACAGTGTTTGTTTATTTGTTTTTTAATATTTGTTGCATCTTTCCAGATAAATATTCCCTTATTTTCAGAATTAATAAAGTTGCAAATATAAATACTTGCTTTTTCTAAATATTTGAATAACAAATCACAAATAAATTAAGATGCCAAGAAATTATATTCTTCATTTAATCCTTCATCCAAGTGTAAGCAAACAAAGTTGGCAAGAAGTCGTTAGCAAGGGAGTTTGATTTTTTTGCTTTGAGTGTGGCGAATGAGTGGAATAGAATGCTAGAATCAGTTGTGTTTTGTCAGTGAATGATTTCAAGGCAAAATGACATATTGACAAATGTTGATTAATGTTTTTAAAATGGACCTCCTATGATGAGTCTATGGACTCAAAGGAGGTGTCTGTATGTATATAATATTTAAAATTGACCTCCTATGATGAGTCTATGGACTCAAAGGAGGTGTCTGTATGTATATAATATAATAGATTGGGCTGCTTTTATATAGAGGCTAATAACTTCATATAAGTAGCCTAGTCATGAAGATATTTCATGCACAAATTTTATTTGCTTACACTTGGAGAAAAGATTAAACGAAGAATATAATTAATATCTTTAATTTATAGTATAACCAAGTGGAAAAAAAAACTTTAAAAATCGCAAATGTTGCACAGAATATTCTAATATTTTTTGCTACATTACTAGATTAATTTTCATTGCTATCTAAAAAAGTTAATGTAATTTCAGAATAAGCAGTTATGATAGGTATCTCTTAATTATCACAAATTAGAATATTTATAGCTGTCATCTATAATCATATTCTAATTTACATACTTCATCCTGGGTAATGTATGAATCATCGAGAAAAAAAGTTACTTCATCATAAAATATTATGATGAAAATCATATTTGATGCATGATTTTTGATATAATTTCTGACTAGTCAGTTCTTTTATAATTCATAAATATTTAGTGTTATAATCTCCTTTTTTGATACAGATATATTATGTATTTATGTCAGCTGTATTACATACAAAACTAAAGTTACAAGCAGCTGAACACTTCTGAATATAACAGATTTATAAAAAAAGCTTGTTACTATAATGTTACACTCATCTACATTGCCTCTGCCCTAATAAGTTCACATGTTGCTTATAAGATCTCATGGATGATGTTTCTTCCAGATCATGTTTAATACTAAATTATGCAATAATAGGAAAAGATTATTTTTATATTTGAGCAGTAAAAATTTAATATATGTAATTGTGTTTTTTTGTTTAATTATCATAATAGACAGTTTCAATTAAGAATTTTTCTGGGGACATACATTTGGACTTCTGTTTTGAGATGTCAGTCATTTGCCCTTTTTATTCAAAACATCCAGATCTGTATTTTGTTGATGACTAACCTTCACAGAACTTTTTCAGCTGAAGGTGGGTTAGCTGATTTCATATAGGGGCAGCAGGGTTTTTCTCCTAGAATCCGTTTTTTTTCTTTTTTGCATCTTGCAAAAGAGACTAATCTGCCAGACAATATACACATATATCAGACGTAGCTGATATGGGAATAACAGCTAGCTATTCTATACTGTTGAATTCAGCTTTGAATAGGTCTGCATAATGTAAGTGTAAACTGTGTTGAAGATCATGATGAAGTTGATATCTTGTTGTATTATTTTTAAATGTGAATATTCATATTTTTTTCCTCAAACACATTTCTAACATTTTCTTACTGCTTGTATTTCTTTTCTCAGTATTTATAATGAAACTTTTATTTATACTGACTTGATTCTTCATGATATAATCAGCATAAAAATATCCCAGGTGTTCCCCCCCCCCAACAATATGTTCTACACAGTGAATTTTCCAACTCCATGGAAGCCCAGAAATGTTCTGAAAGGTGGGAAATATGCAATGAGAGATGTGAAAGAGTTGATATAATCAGCAGGAAGATGTAGATGCCATATATTGAAGCAAAAAAGAAGAGTCAGAAAGTAAGGATTGTGAGTTTGATGCCTCGTTATGATAGGACAGTACTGAAAAGGGCCATGATTGTCATTGAGAAGATTACGCAAGAGGAATGGTGTGCAGTTTATTGATGTGGAGTGAATTTGATGGACAAAAGGACTTTTGAGAGTGAGGTAGTGCAAAACCAGGGAAACTAGAGATATTAGGGAGGATGAAATCAAGCATGTGTACTATAATGATTATGCAATGCCGAATTGGATTTCACAGGTCTCCAATTTGAATGAGTTGGTAATGACATTACACAAAGGTAACCTATGGGTACAAAGGGATGTTGAAATGTATGCACACCAATGCAAGAAATGTCAGGAATAAGGGTGAGGAATTTTTGGCATTGGTAAGCTCAACTTGGCCAGAAATTATAGGCATCAGTGAGACCTGGTTAGTTAACTGAAAATGATAATATAGTTACAGGGATAGAATGTAAAGGGTATTGTATTTTCAGATTTTCAGGAATGACAGGAGGTGGGGGTATGCTGATGTTAGCTGCAGAATTATAACCAACAAAATTAGAAGTTAGAGGATTTTAGGTCTGAGGGAGATGGTTCATTTGAGGCTGTCTGATGTGAGATAGAGGCAAATAGGACAAAATATGTTGTTGGGTGCTGCTATAGACTGGGGGAGGGGGTCCACAGGAAGATGTAGATGCCATATATTAGAAGATTAGCATGAGTGTAAGCCGAACAATTATTATGGGAGACTTTAACTATGTGATCATCGATTGGAGGGAGGAAAGGGGACATAGCAAGATGGAAGTGAGATTTATACAGTTGCTAAGGGATAATTTACATGAAACATGTTATAGAGTGAACAAGGGGTTTGAGGGTATTGAATCTGATAACATAATCAGATGTATCCATAACCAAGGTAGACACTTTGCATCCAATTGGGAAGAGTGACCATACAGTCTTGTTCTGGCAAGTTGCCAAACTCTGTCAAGAAGAGGGTTTATCTTCAACTGCAAGGCAGGTAATTATGAGAGACTCACGACTGTTCTTGGAGCAGTGCCTTGGCTTGAGAAGCCATAAGGAAAGAATGTCAGTAGTGCATGGTGCAAGTGGTCAGAGATTGCTTGAGAGAAGCAGTATCAGACTGTATACCCAAGGTGAGGAGGATAAACCAACTTGGAATTAGTGGATGAGTAGGGATATAAAGCAAGAGCTTCAAAAAAAAAAAAAAAAAAAAAAAAAGAAAACATTGTGGAGGAAATATAAAGAAAGAAAGTTATCAGCATACTTATAAGCAGTCCAAAGTGCAAGCAATAAGGGTGACTAGTATGGTAAGGCCAAATCAGACTGAGAGAGAATTAACCAAGCAGGCTAAAGTAAACCCAAAAGAGTTTTTTTCATTATGTAGCAAGTAAGAGGGGAAATGACTATGGTAGAATGACTTTAAATACAGCTGTTGATGTTACAGAGATGCATATCACCACCATTGAGGTAAATGAACAGGAAGTCAGCATATTAAAAAATATGAATGTGAACACAGCAGTGGGACTGGATGAGATTATCAGCCCATGTACTATGTGAATATGCAAACAGAGGTAGCAAGACCAATTAATATATCAGGAGTGGTTGTAAAAGTATTGGAGAAGTTGGTGGAAGTTAAAATACAACAGTGCATAGATGGGGGATGCAATGTTCTATAGTGGGCAGTATGGTTTTGTAAAGGGTAGGTCCTGTCTTAGTAACTTATTCACATTTTATAATAAGGTGACTACAGAATTGGATAAAGGTAATGGCTACACCATGAAACTGCTCAACTTTGTCAAGGCATTTGACAAAATACCACATGGAAAACTATTACAAAAACTGGAGCTGGATATGAGAGGCCAGTAGCATGGATGCGGGGGGTGGGGAGTTGATAGACAGACACCAGAGAGTAGTATATGGGGGAGTGGAATCTAGGAGAATGATGGTGATGACCAGTGGAGTATACCTCAAGGTTTGGTACAAGGGCCACCACTTTTTAATTTCTATATCAGTGACATAGGTAAAGATTTAAGAGGGAATATTCAGGTTGTTTGCTAATGATGCAAAACTGGGGAGAGCAATAGTTGATAAAGGTGATGTAGATATCCTGCAGGATGATTTAAATCAATTGGTATTGTGGGCAAAGGATAATGATTATCAATTTAATGTTGCAAAATATAAGGTTATGCACTTTGGGTTAAAAAGGTGGCATATGGTGTATCATATTGATGGTATTGGATTACAGGAAATTGATGAGGCTAGGGACTTGGGGATAATGGTGGACGAAGAGTTGAAGTTCAGAGGGCATATTGCAAAAGTTGGGAAAATAGCTCAAAGGATTACTTGGATGTTGAAAAATACATTAACAAGAAAAGATAAGGAAGATCCCTCTTTATAAAGCTATGATTTGGCCACATATAGAGTACTGTGCACAGATTTCTTGGAGACCAGAAGGTGATACAGAGGATTCAGACTAGTGACCAAGATGGTGACAGGTATGTGGAATACTCCTTACGAGGATAGGTTGAATGTTTGTGGATTACAAAGTTTGGTTGATAGGCAGAGGAGAGGGGACATGATAGTAACTTTTAAGATATTAAAGGGGTTTTATGAAATTGATGCAAGTGAAATTTTTCAATATATGACAGTCGGAGAACTAGGGGCTATCAGTGGAAGTTGTGCAAGAGTGGTTAGTGGGGGTTGTGCAGCAGACCAGATTTTTTGAATGGAGAGTGGGTGTGAGTGGAATGGATTACCAGAATTGATTGTGATTTCCTTAATGGTGAATGGATTCAAGGAGAGGTATGATAGGATTTGTGTGTAGGAAGATTGATTTGGGTCTCCTGCAATGAGTCTCTGGACTCCATGGAGATGCCGTTAATAAAAAAAAAAAAAAAATAATAATAATAATATTAATGTTATTAATAATAACAGTCATTGCTATGCAGTTGGAAGACTTATTGCAGGAAGCCTGCACCAGCCATTATTCACACAATACCTATCATACCTCTCCTTAAACTCATTCAGTGTCAGAGTGCACATAGCTACCTCTAAAGATCCATTCCAGTCATTCCCTAATCTTCAAATAAAAATCCTCACACCTTTACTAATAATAGTCTTATACAACTTCCAGGGTGACCCCCCCCCTAGTTCTCTCCCTACTGGAAGAAAGTTGGGTAATTTTTCTCAGAAAAATTCTTGCTATGAGCAGTGCCATATACAGTGCAGTACTTGTTGACATTACTGATCCCACTTGTATTGACAGTTTCTGTAATGAATCGTACAGATGTAGGATAAGAACAACATGCAACACTCAACTTTCAAACATTCATAGGCATATCTTGTAAATGCCTATCCAGCAATATCATTGTCATTTCTTTTACCTAATTAGCAACTATTACTTTATTATAGAAAGTGAGTAAGAATTAACGTATAAGCTAAACACCAGAAAAATAAAATAAATTGCTAAGATGATAACTGTGTTGCACCTTTCTCATTTCTGAATTTGGTCTTGGGCTGCTTTATGCATCAGTACCTCTATCCACTCCTAGTACCTTGCCAGAGTTGAATTAAACAACCTAGTTAGGTTAAAGATTTTTTTTTTTTAAATCTAATTAGTAAAATGTTTTGTATGTATGTGAAATGTACGCATTAGAATGAATGGTTTAAAATAAGAGCGTGTCAGAATTGTTTTGCAAGTGAGTTCCCAAGTGAAGATCCTGTCAGAAGTGAGAGATTGAAGGGATGAACATTAAAGATGATAGGCATGAAAATCTGAGTATCATAGAGTTTAGATAGGAATGAAGGAACAAACAAAATACTCTTTGCCATCTACAGAAGACAAACTGGCACCTCTATCATTAGCTGGCGTTTGCCAGATACCGTGTGAATGTAATTTAACCTACTTTCGACAAACAGGCCATTCTATGAAAAAAAGAATGAAGGAACATCAGTATTATATCGAATACATGAAACCTCAAACGTTTGGTCTGGCACAACATAATATTGACACTAAACACAATATCCTGTGGGATAAAGCTTGTCTTCTCCTAGATGCAAGTTTAAATACAAATGCCTTTTCAAAGAAAGTTGCGAAGCCCTTTTACATCAGCCAAATTTGAATCAAAATGACCGTCTCTCTCCCCCAAAAGGGAGATTTGGGAGATTCTTATCTTATGTAATCATCAAAAAAATATTTTTTAAGAATTATTTGATAATATTTTATTAATATTAATTTCTAGCACATGGCAACAATTTTTAATTGGTAATCCACCGACTGTTCTGTACTTTGTATTCCATTCCTTTTTAACTGTTTGTTCTACACTGATGATGTACTGTTAATTTCAGTACGAAATATTTGTACCTTTTTATTTCATAAAAGTTAATTACTGTGGTTATCGTTAAGTTATTATTTATAGTTATGCCACGTGTACCTCTAAAGATTGAAATACAAATGATATGAATGCTGTGATTGAAGATCAGTAGAATAACGAGGTGAGGTGATTATGAGAGAGAGAGAAATCTTGAAAGTGTGCTTGTGCTGACTTTCATAGGACAAAATATGAGCCTGAGCATTTAGGAAAACTTTCTTTGCAAACTTTCTTTACTCATGCTTGAATAAAGGATTAAAACAAGAAAATAATTTCTTTTCACCTAGTGTAATTTACTTTACTTTAATTTCGTGAAAGGACTCGTACAACTAATGGATTGCGCTTGAATGTATTTAGAGTTAGATGTGTGCGATGAAAGTTTTCGGTAAGATTGGAAGTGGAAAAATTGAGAAAGGGCATGCATGTAATAAGCAAGTGTGAGAATACGAATGATTAAAAAAAAAAAATGTTGAATAGTTTGCAGGTCTCAAGTTTGAATGGGGAAGTCATTGTCATTTCAAAATATCAATCAAAAACATAAAAGTAAAAGTGGGTAGGGGCCTAAAGAGAAGCTGCAATTTCTATATACTAATGCCAGAAGTATCAGGAATAAGAGAGAGGAGTTTTTGGTATTGGTTAGTGCAACCTCACCAAAAGTTATAGGCATTAGTGAGACTTGGCTTACAGCAGATGTAGTTACAGGGATAGAATATGAAGGGTTTAGTATTTTCAGAGAGGATAGAGAAGATAGGATGGAGGGAGGGATACAGCTGATAATAGTGAATGAATTGCAACCAAAAAGAATAGGGGTGGCAGCTGTTCATTTGAAGCAGTCTGGTGTGAGATTAAGGTCAGTATGACACAATATACAGTTGGTTATTGCTATAGGCCAAGGAGTTCCACAGATGATTTGGAAGATATGCATCAATAAATTAGTACAATGAGTACAGGTTGACTGATTATTATGGAGGACTTCAACTATGGAGATATAGACTGAAAGGAAGAAAGATCACATGGCAGGAAGGAAATAGAATTTATACACCTACTAGAAATAATTACTTAAGGCAGCATGTGATGGAGGAGACTAAGGGTGGGAGAGTGTTAGACCTGGTCATAGATCAGAAGAGCTATCCATAACCAAGGTGACCACAGTCTTGACTTGGAAGAATGACAAGCTTAAGGTGAAGTTTAAATCTGAGCCATGTCATAAAACACTGCAGGGTAAGGATGATAGTAGTGCATGGGATATAGTTAAGAGTCATACAGAGGATGCATTAAATTGTATATCTAAGTTAAGGAGAGTTAATCAGAAGTTAGATGGATACTTAATATCATTAAGTACGAGCTGCAGAAGAAGAAAATGCTGTGAAGGGTATAATAAAGAGAAAGGAGACCAGCAACTCATGAGCAGTACAAGCTCAGGTAAGGAATGCAAAAATCAGATTATGAGAAGAACTTGTCTCAGCTCTGGTAGAGGAAGTGGAAAGAAGGCAAAATCATTTCCTTGCATAAGGGAGGTTCTATGACTGCAGTAGCAAATTGTAGACCAATCAGTATCTTGGACATCGTAGTAAAAGTACTAGTGTTATTTTCTGTGTTATATGACTTTCTATGACACTTATCTCTATAATGTTATAGAGATAAGTGTTATTTTCAATTATCGTTGATAAATATACTTTAATACTGCGTAGTTTTGTTTGCCTTGCGTATCTTAGTGCGTCTGTTTGTGTGTTTTTGGTGTTTTATAATTTATAATTTGATAAAATACGTTACAAGTAAGTATGGCTCCAGTACGAAGGAAAATGGCAGCCAGTAATGATGGTTCGCCATCTTCTTTCAAGAACGGTAATATAAAGGAGATGATTCAGTGTACTATATGCGAAATGTACGCTTTGCAAAGTGTGGTCAGATGATAATAAAGGAGTGAATGTGTGTAGAAAATGTAGGGAGAATGAGAAATCGAAGTGTATTTCGGATCGTGAGTGTGATATTTTTGTCAAACTTCAGAATGAAGAAAATAGGGATATGACAAGAAACGGCGAGGTTGTACCAGAGAATTGTGAGAGTGTGAATGATAGGATTAATGGTTTTACAGAGAATAAAAAAGATGAGATAGATGCAATGAGTGAGATCGCGTTGTTGAATGGTGCGATACAAAGGGCAAAACAGCAGCTTGAGCGTATGAGCAAAAGTTGACTGAATGAACCAGCAAATAATAAAAAGTATGACAGGAAAAATAGGCGTATGAGTGTGAACATGAACAAAATGAAGGATAGAGTGCTGTATGGAGACTCGTTATGGAGGTGTGTTAGTAGAGGATTTGACAAAATCGTACCAACCTGGTGCGACCATAAAGGATGTAACTGAGTCTATTAGAGAGCCAAAGGAAAGGGTGAAAGAAATGATTGTTGTGGCAGGTACGAATGATTTGAAAGGAGATAAAATGGAAATGATAGAAGACCTGAATGAATTGTTTGAGGTAGCAAAAGAAAAGAGTGAGAGAGTTAGAATGATTAGTCTTTTGCCACGGTATGACAGTGAAATGTTTAAAAGGAGGGCCATAATTGTAAATGACTTTATACGCCCATCGAACTCGCTCCACACGTCCACAAATTCCACACCACTCATGTATGATGAGTGGTGTGGAATTTGTGGACGTGTGGAATGAGTTCGATGGGCGAAGGGATCTATATAAGATGGATGGCTTGCATTTGAATGGTTACGGTGTAAGGAGACTTGAGAAAGTGTTGCTGAATGTAGTGGATGCGCAAATTCAGGGAAACTAGATTTATTAGGGGGGGGAGTAGATATACAGTCCTTAGGGAGGTAGTTGAATGTATGAATGAATATAATATGCCCAAGCAAATAAGGACAACAAATCAGAGTGGGATGGTTAATATAAGGCATCAAGGTAGGGTTGGGGCTAATGGGGGTCTTAAATTCATGTACACTAATGCTAGGAGTATTAGGAACAAGAAGGAAGGGTTTTTGGCCATGGATGGCACTTCCGGACCACAGGTTATTGGTATTAGTGAATCATGGCTGACTGTAGATGATATAGCTAGTGGGATTGAATGTGATGGGTACAGTGTGTTCAGGAATGACAGGGAGAATAAAATGGGGGGGGGTATTGTTGATGATAGCTGATGAGCTGCAGCCAAGGAGAATAGAAGTTGAATTGCAGGATAGAGAAAAGAGCACATTTGAGACTATTTGGTGTGAGAGCAAGGCTGGCAGAACAAAATATACAATTGGGTGCTGCTATAGACCAGGTGATGGAAAAGATGATGGTGACAGTATGCACAAGCAAATAGAAGAAATGAGTGGAAGGAGGGTAATTATTATGGGAGATTTCAACTATGGTCGCATTGATTGGAGTGAGGAGAGGACACACGGGAGGAAGGAATTGGATTTTATGCGGTTATTAAGGGATAACTATCTGCGACAGCATGTAATGGAAAATACTAGGGGTCAGAGAGTGCTTGACCTAGTAATTACACCTGAGGATTTGGCTGTAACAAATATGACCACATTGCCACCAATTGGTGAGAGTGATCATAGGGTCTTGACTTGGGAGGTGGCTAAAGGTGTGGAATTTTCAGTTAAGACAGGGTACATGTGGAATTATCGGGCTGGAAAGTATGACAAGCTTAGGAGTTTGATTGGTTCAGTGCCATGGCATGTACAACTGCAAGGACTTGAAGTTGATAGTGCATGGGAGGCAGTTAAGAAGTGTTTGCATGAAGCAATGGCTGACTGTATACCTAGAGTCCGAATAATCAATCAAGTAGGGGTTAAATGGATGAATAACACCATTAAGCTTGAGCTGCAAAAAAAAGAAACAACTATGCAGGGAATTTAAGGAGAAAGGTGACCGGCAGGCACATGAACGGTATAAAGCGCAGGCCAGAAGGGTAACGAGTGTGGTAAGAAAAGCAAAAAAGGATTACAAAAGAACATTGGCCACGCAGGCTAAAGAGAATCCTAAACAGTTTTTTAGATATGTAGCAAGTAAAACGAAAAATGTACGTGGCAGAATAATTTTAAAGAATGCCGATGGTAGGGAGGTAACTGAATCAGTTGATATAGTTGAGTTACTGAGTGAGCACTTTGCAAGAATATATCATCCAGGTGGTGACATTGCAGAAACGAATAAACCAGTGGATTATACGGGAATTGTGGTGAATGAAGTGGAGGCGAGTAGTCTATTGCATAACCTCAATGTCAATACATCCGTGGGATTGGATGGTATACCAGCTCGTGTCGTACGAGAAGCAGCTAAAGAATTGTCAGTACCCTTGACCATTTTGTTTAATTTGAGTCTCGGGTCTGGGTTAGTCCCGAGGGGGTTGAAAGAGGGGAAAATAGTTCCGCTGCATAAAGGAGGTTTCAAGACTACTGTTGTAAATTACCGATTAGCATATCAGGAATCGTTGTCAAGGTCTTAGAGAAATTAGTCAAAAAAAATTACAGGATTGGATAGATGAAAATGGGATATTGTATGGGGGATAACATGGTTTTGTGAAGGGTAGATCATGCCTCAGTAACTTGCTCATGTTTTATAACACAGTGACGTCTGAACTGGATAGGGGTAATGGGTTTACAGTGATACTACTGGAGCAGATGGGGATAGATATAGGGTTGGTGAGATGGATAGGAGGGTGGTTGAAGGAGAGATACCAGAGAGCGGTTTATTCAGGAGTGGAGTCTAAAAGACGGCTTGTGACTAGTGGTGTGCCGCAGGGCTCTGTTCTTGGACCACTGCTTTTCAATTTGTTCATCGATGATATAGGAAAGGATTTGAGAGGAAGAATTCACTTGTTTGCTGATGATGCAGAGTTGGGTAGAGCAATTGTGAGTGCACAGGATGTCAAAATTTTACAGGATGATTTGGATAGTTTGGAGGACTGGGCTAGGAAAAATGGATGTCAATTTAATGTGGCAAAGTGTAAGGTTATGCACTTTGAGGTGAAAAGAATAGCAGCAGTATATCGCATAGGAAAGGATTTGAGAGGAAGTATTCACTTGTTTGCTGTTGATGCAAAGTTGGGTAGAGCAATTGTGAGTGCACAGGATGTCAAAATTTTACAGGATGATTTGGATAGTTTGGAGGACTGGGCTAGGAAAAATTGATGTCAATTTAATGTGGCAAAGTGTAAGGTTATGCACTTTGGGGTGAAAAGAATAGCAGCAGTATATCACATTGGTGGAACCGTACTCCAGGAGATTGATGAGGCCAGGAATTTGGGAGTGTGAAGTTTAGGGGGGCACATTGCAAAAGTGACTAAATTAGTTCATCAAATCACTTGGCTTCTGAAAAATACTTGAATATGCAGAGACAAACAAATTGTTGTTCCTCTGTATTGAGGCTTGATAAGACCCCATTTGGAGTACTGTGCCCAGTTATGGGCACCAGGGTTTCTTCGTGATGGGGAGGAAGTGGAGAGGATCCAGAGACGAGTGACCAAGATGATAGCAGGTCTGTGGAATGAACCTTATGAGAATAGGTTGAAGATTTGTGGGTTGCAGAAATTGGTTGATAGGCGAAGGAGGGGTGATATGATTGAGACATTCAAATTACTGAAGGGTTTCTATAAGATTGATCCAGAAGATATTTTTGAAAGTATGAATGGTCTTGGGAGGACTAGGGGCCATGCATGGAAGCTGGGCAAGAGCATGGTTGACAAGGGTGTTGGAGCTAGGTTTTTTACTTGGAGAGTGGTGAATGAGTGGAATAAGCTTCCAGAGTCTGTTGTGGGTGCTATGACCGTGAATGAGTTCAAGGCAAGGTATGATAGATACTGTGTCAATGTCGAATAGTTGTTCTTGACATGATGTTAGGGCCTCCCTCGATGAGTCTGTCGACTCCTTGGAGTTGCCCGGAACAATAATAATAATAATAATAATAATAAAAGTATGATACTGTATGAGCGTCAACGTGGTTTTGTGAAGGGTCAGTCATGCCTTAGTAACTTACTAACTTTTTATAATAGAGGAACAGCTGAATTGAATAAAGGAAATGGTTACACAATGATTTGGCTGGATTTTGCAAAGGTATTTGACAGAATACTGCATGGAACTCTGTTATGCAAATTAGAACAAATGAGGATGGATATGACACTGGTTTAATGGATAAGAAAGTGGTTGCTAGAAAGATATCAGGTGACTAGTGATGCGCCACAAGGTTCAGTGCTGGAACCATTGCTGTTTAATTTGTACATAAATGATATAGGAAATAACCTGAAAGGAAATATTCGGTTGTTTGCTGATGATTAGGTAGAGTAATATTGTGGAGAGCTGGCAGGATGATTTAAATAGGCTGTCAGTATGGGCAAAAGATAATGTGGAGAAATCTAAAGCTGTGTATTTTGGGAAAAATAGATTACAAATCGTGTATTACATTGATGGCACTGTAATCCAGGAAATAGATGAAGTTAGATTAGGGGTGGTGGTAGACAGAGAGTTAAAGTTTAGAGGACATACTGCTAAGGTAGCCAGTAAGATTACTTGGCTATTGAAGAACACATCATTAACATTTAGAGATAAGTCAGTTGTTATTCCTCTTTATAAGGCCTTGATACACACACATCTGGATTACTGTGCTCAAGTCTGGTACATTAATGCCAGAAGCATGAGTTTTTGTATTGGTTAGTTTATTAAGCCAAAAATTATTGAAATTAATAAAGCTTCTTGATTGAATGATATAAATGGAATGTAAAGGATATTGTATTTTCAGGGACGACAGAGAATATCATCATATCAGAATATCATATACATATATAGCATATCATATATACAGAATAGCATATATCAGAGTTGCATATATTATCAGAATAGGATTTTTGAGAGTGGGATATTGTTGATAGAACATTTCAATCAACAAGAGTAGAAGTTAGGAGAAAAGCAAGGCCATGAGAGGCAGTGCACTTATGGCTATCTGGTGCAAGATAAAGGCCAATCATTATCAGAAATTAAGATATTGGGAAAGTTGGTTGAGGCCATATGGATAAAGTTAGGAATTGGTGGAACAGAAATGCGATACTCTATGGGTGGGAGATGAATATTGATATTAGCCATATCAAGTATGCTTACATGATACAACACTTACCCTTCAGAAAGCTATGGAAGCATAGCTTTCTGAAGGGTAAGTTTTGCCTAAATAATTTACTCACTTTCTGTAATAAAGTGAGTTATAAAATGAATGGTATAAAATAAATGGCTACACTGTGATAGAGCTGTATTTTGCAAATATATTTTACAAGATACTTCTGCTATGTAAATTAGATTAAATGAAAATGGATTGCCAGCCTGGTTGGCATATCCGCTCTCCAGCCAAAAGGCTGCATGCTCGAATTCTGCCATGGGCATGGATGTTTGCGATTGCCTGTGAAAATACTAATGGTGGTGGTGGTGGTGAGCGGTAGATTGTGTTGGTGTAGATCAGGGGTGGAGAACCTTTTTTCTGCTAAGGGACATTTGGATATTTATAACATTATGGCCTGCGAACACAAAATTATCAACTTAAAAATTAGCCTGCTATATTTGGTCAAACATTTTATTAACGCTTCTCTAATGTGATGGCTGGAACTGCTTCTCTTTGGTGAGGCATGTCTCCTCAAAGTGGGAAATTCATGATTGCTTATGTAATGTTTATAGAACTCAAGCAGTAGGAGGTTATTGTACCTAGCTTTCAGCTCATCATCACTTTGCTGCTGAATGATTTCGTGTTGTAGGTTATCAGACACATCAGTTGGTTCCATATTGAACGGTGTAGCAAAGATGTTCAATTCCATTTGTTTACTTTTCACGTCCTTGAATCCTTCGTTAAATGCCTCAATTAATTTTGCACATTCACCAGCATATTCAAGTGTCGTAGAAGGCTTGTGTCCTTCCAGAGTGGGGAAATGCACTGTTATTCCTTTCATGTTGCACTTTTCATAGCCTTAATTTAGCTTCAAATGATTTCATGTTTGAAAGCAGGGAACTGAGAAGCTGGTTGGGGCCCTGCAGCTTGACGTTCAGCTCTGAGAGGTACTTGGTAATATCCACCATGAATGCTAGATCACACAGCCATTTGCTATCATTTAGTTCCCTGACAGGTTTTTTCCTTCATCTCCATGAACTGCTTGACTTCATCCTGCAGTTCGTAAAACCTCATGAGCATGTTCCTGTGACTCAGCCACTGCACTTCACAGTGATAAACAAGATCACCGTACTCAGACTCAAGATCATTCAGTAACTCCTTAAACTGACAGGCTGTTAAGCCCTCTGCTTTTGACAAAATTTATGCATGACACTACTGTTGACATCACATTGTTGAGCCGCAACGACTGTGCACAGAGACTTTCTTGGTGTATGATGCAGTGGCATATAATTAAATCACTTGGATCAAGACAGATGATTCAGTTCTTTCTTGACAAATGCAATTACCCCAAGTAACAAATGCAAGCCATCCATGGTTGGGGCTACATCTGTAGTAAGCCACTTAAATTTTCAAATGTTAGCTCAAGTTTTTTTCATTGATAAAACAAGTCATCACCTCTTGTAGTGCCATGCATGGCTTCCAGTGACAGCACTTCCTCTCGTGTGTCAAACTCTGCAGTTATCCCACGAACAAAAACGGCCAGTTGAGCAGTATTTGTTATGTCCGTTGTCTTGTCATAAGCCAGAGAGAAAAATGGGAAATCTCCTGCAGAATCCTTTTTTTTTTTTTTTCAGTATCTTGTGCTAAGTAAATAATCTGATCTGAGATGGTTCTCCGAGACACACTAATCCTCTGAAACAATTTTACTTTGTCTGGTGCTAACAACTCCGCAGCAGCCACCATGCACTCTTTCGCAAACTCTCCCTCTATATGAGGCCTCAGCTTCTTTTGCGATTAGCTCGCTCACTACATAATTCATCTGAATAATGTCTCTGTCACAGCGAGGCCTAACGAAAGCAGCTTGTTGTGATTCCCAACTCCACTGAAGAGCATTGATTTTATCCAGACACATTTGGCCTCCCAATTCATTGAGTTTAGCATGTTTTGAGTTGTAATGACACTCCAGATCGGCTTTTTTTTTTTTTCATTACTGCTAAAGCATCGCCACAAACTAGGCACACAGGTTTGCCTTTGACTTCAACAAAAAAAATAATCATTTGTCCATTTCTCCTGGAAAAGTATCCAGTGTGTGTTGCCAGTGACATGATTATTTTGCTTGATCGTTGTTCTAATCCTGCATCTTGTATTTGGAACATATCCAACGTTCATACTCTCGAGGTCGAGAAGCATACATTTCTGTCCCATAATGTATCCCATATGTATCCTGTCTATCATGTAATGGACGTTCCTTGCTTGTCCTTCAAAATTTACTTCATTATTATAATTCACTTAATATAAATTTATGTTGCTATGAAAAAAAAGCTCCTAGATTTATTGAATTTTGAGTCCTGCCTGCAGTTGCCTTGACAGGCCATACCAAATGATTTCTTGGGCCTTATACAACCCACAGACTAGACGTTCCTCACCTCTGGTGTAGATGATGGTAGTTGTAGTTCATTGTATAGTTGGTGGATTTAGTGATGGAGACAGAGTTATATAGGTGCCCTGCCTCGATGAGTCTTTGGACTCTCTGGAGGTGCCATATAATAATAATATGAAGTTTGTGACATGAATAGGAGGGCAGGACAGATCATCAAAGAATAGTATATATAATGGAACAGAAAGGCAGTAACCCAGTAGTGTCCTACATGATTTAGGCTTGGTGTTTGTATGCTGATGATATAGAAACCAAGGAGGTAGTAGATACCAGCAGTGATGTAGAGGTCCTGCAGGATGATTTAAATACAGTCTTGCCATAAATACTATTACAACTTCTGCATACCAGTGCACTGCCCACAGAATTGTGCAAGCCTGGTTCTGTTAGTGACACTGTGCACAGCCAACATTTTGTGTGTTTTATTAGTGTAGAGAGAGAGAGAGAGTTGTCCTGCTGTACAACTCTCTACTAATGTACAGTACATTAGTCTCTCTCTCTCTCTTTACTAATGAACACTATTAATTAATAGAGAGAGAGTTATCCAGCTGTATGGGTTAACATGCTGTGGGGGAGATTATGAGAACCATGTAGCTGTAATGGCACTTCAAAAGGTTTGAATGCAGCCACCTTATTTCCAGCATGCTAAAAATACTCGGGATTAGTAGGATGTTTGTGTATATGATTATTAACCATGAGAGGTTAACGCTTTGCAGAGAACGATGTCACGTGCTATCTGATGACCTAGGGATGAGAGTCTATCGTTGTTCTACTGGATACTTCTTAACACCACAACTTATGTAGAAGAGGGTGATAAAATCAAAGGCACTTCCCTGGCAGTATGAAAACAACTTATTAGATACAGAGATATTCTCTTTACAGATGAGAAGATTTTCACTATTGAAGAGTCATTTAACTGCCAGAATGATTAGATATATGTCCCTAATGGTGGCATAGCACCCAGGACTCAGAGAGGTCATCATCCTGCTTCAGTGATGGCTTGGTAAGGGTGACATATCAAGAGGAGTATCAAAGTTGCATTTCTGTGAGAAAGGGATCAAAAACTCTGCCAAAATGTACTTATATGGTGCTGGAACCTATGGTATGACCCCTTAACAGCACCTTGTTTTACAGAAGGCAGTGAAACCTTCCAATAGTACTCATTCCCTGCACAAAAAGCGAGGACCGCACAACATTTGTGGAGGCAAATGTTCCTGACCACATACCATCCGGAAGTCCCGATCTCAATCTGTTTGGCTTAAAATTTTGGTCAAAACTTGAGAAAGTAGCTTGCAAGAAAAGACATCCCCAGCATTAAGGTGAATTTGGAGCAAGCACTGGCAGTGTTTCTATTGGATGTTGTGTGGGTTGCCATTGATATATGTGACCTCATAGACATGCTTCACAGACTTCAGGCATACATGAAAGCAAAAGCGAACATTAAATGCTGCTATATGCACGTTATACATGTGGTTTGTATGTGCTGAAAGCTGTAAATGATTACTTATAGATTAAAGGTTTATGTGCTGTTCAAGTTTTAACTGTATTTATGGCTACACTAGGTAGATTGCCCATACTGTCAATAGATTAGTTTCAAGTAATCATTAGTTGAAACTGTTATCTTGATGTGAAGTGTCCATTGAAATCAATTAAAATAACATTTGGACACCATTGAAATAACATGGATATGAAGCATAAATTATTTGATATATTTCAACGTAGCAAAGTATATTGTTTGCATGAAAAGATTGCATGCTTTATTATTATATGACATCTCTAAGGGGGTCTAAAGGACTCATTGTGGGAGGACACTTGACACCATACAATCCACTGTCTGTGCCACTTAGTCCTCCATCTTCACATTATACCACTGTCCACCATCTGCACTCTATGCCTGCCATCTATTGCCTACTAATGAAAGGTTGAAATAAATATCTGAAGAACAAATCCTTTTTTTGATCCTTATTCAATTATTCCAGAGTGGAACAATATATTTTTTTCAACAACAAATTACACGATAACCACAGTAATTAACTTTAATGAAATGAAAGTACAGATATTTCGTACTGAAAATAACAGTACATCATTGTTGTATAGAAACAATCAAATGAAATCAAAGAAACAGGAATACAAGGTACATACAACAATCAGTTTGCCAATTAAAAACTGTTGCCACATGCTAGAAATTAATATATTAATAAATAATATTATTAAAACTATTTTTGATGGTTATATAAAATGAGAATCTTGCAAACTTTTACAAAAGAGAGATAATCATTCAGATTCAGATTTGGCCAATGTAAAAGGGCTTCACAACTTTCTTTGAAAAGCGTTCATATTTAAAACTACTTCTATTGAGAAGACGAGCTTCATCTCACCAGATACTGTGATGAGTGTCAATTGGGAGACCTGAGAGGAATAGTTCATTTTGGTTCAAAACCATTTCAACCCCTGCTACTAATAGTATTTTTGTTTTTTAATTGCATGTGTTGTCTGGCCAACTTGTCTGTATGCAGGAGGGAAAAACTCTGCTGCCATCATAATGAGATTGGATTGATGAATGAAATGTCATTTCAGTGTTGCATTGATTGGGCTGAAAATGGGGATGTTATTGCATGGTTAAGTGTAAAGTTATGCTCTTTAGTCAGAGAAGATGGAATAAGGTTTACCACAATGGGGGAACTTTGCTTCAGAAAGTGGAGGTGGCAAGGAATCTGGGTATCTTGGTAGATAGGGAACTGAAAAACCAAAAAATTGCTACTATAATGCAAAGAACACCGACATGTATGAATAAGGGAGTGATAGTTCCATTCTATAAGGTGTGCTAATTAGGCCTCATTTGGACTTCTGTGTACAGATCTAGTCACCTGGCTATATCAGTGATAGGGAAACACTGCAGAGAGTGCAGAGGCAAATAATTAAGACTGTCTCAGGATTCTGGAATATTGAGTGTGAGGACAGCTTGAGAGAGTGTGGTCTTCAGAACTTAGTAGATAGGAGGAGGAGAGGTGATATGATATCCCATATTTGAGATATCATATATATAATAATTGAGACATAAGCTGCTGAGAGGAGCATATCAAATAGATACAGAGGAAATCGTTGCATAAGATAATGGGTGATGTAAGAACCAGAGGTCATCCCTGGAGGATGTACTAGGATCACACGAGTAAAGAGGTGTTTTTGTTTTGCAGGTGGTGAATGAGTGGATTGCATTGCCAAAATGGATGGTGAGTGCTCCAACATTGAATATGTTCAAAGCAAAGCATGATAGTTATTGTAGTCTCTGCCTCCACGATGAATCTTTGGACTCCATGGAGGCTTGGAAATAACTAATAATATGAGAATCAAACTCAATTTTTTTTTCAAATTGAATTTTTTCCATCAATGTAATGATGTCGATTTTAACATCATTACATTGATGGAACTGGACTGCAAAAAAATGACTGGGCTAAGATTGGACTGATGCCATTTCATTGTTGCACTGATTGGGTTGAAAAATGGGAATGTTATTATTATTACTACCCAAGACCTCATGGAATCAAAGACTCATCTGGGAGGTCCTTTTTATCACACACACACATCTCATCATACCATGTCTTAAACACACTCAAACTCCTTGCAGACACCACACTCTCAGGCAAGGCATTCCAATCATTCACAACTCTGCACGAAAAAAACCTGCCTCTCACACCCTCTTTATACAGTTTGGGATGACCTCTGGTTCTCCCCTGATCTCCCACTATTCTCTGTAGAACTTCTCCACCATTGATCTTATAACAACCCCTTACCAACTTGTAGGTCTCTATCATATCTTCCCCTCTTGTCCACCAGACTCTGCAAATTACATCTTCTCAATCTTTCCTCATACTTGACATTCCAGAGGTCAGAAACTACCTTAGTCAGATCTCTTTGGACCCTTTTCAACATCTCTTCATCCTTCTGAAAACCTGGGCACAATAGTCCATGTGTGGCCTAATCAAAGCCTTATACAACGGAACAAGAATCTCCCTACTTCTACACGTCAGTGTCCTCCGCATCATTCCCAGAAACCTTTGTGTTGTCGTCACAATTTTGGCGATGTGTCCCCTAAATTTTATATCCTTATCGACTATCACCCTAAGATCTCTTATTTCCTCTACCTCCAACAATATATTCTCACCAAGCATTAATTCTGCATCCCATCTTTGTTTCCAAATTTTAAAACCTTACGTTTTGCAACATTGAACTCGCATCCCCATTTCCATGCCCAATCACTCAATTTATTCAAGTCTTCTTGCAAGGCCACAACATCTTCACTACTCTTTATGGTTCGTACCAACTTTCCATCATCTGCAAACAACTGAATATCTCCATCCAAATCTTCTCCAATATCATTAATATGCAAGTTAAACAGTAATGGCCCTAAAACAGACCCCTGAGGCACTCCACTAGTGACTTTCCTTTTACTGGATATTGCATCCCCCATACACAACTTGTTGATACCTATCAGATAGCCAGTCTCCAATCCAATGCACCAATCTAATATCCAACCCCATCTGCTCTAGTTTGACTGTCAACTTATCATGTGGTACTCTATCAAAAGCCTTTGCGAAATCCAAGTATATTACTGTGTATCCTTCTCTGTCCAAGGAAGCAGTCACTTTATTGTAATAAGTAAGTAGATTACTAAAACATGACCTCCCTTTAGCAAATCCATGCTGTCAATCAAAGATAATACCATTGTTGTCAACCCAACTCTGGATCCTATTATTGTAATGTTAAGTGTAAAGTTATGCTCTTTGGTCAGAGAAGATGGAATAAGGTTTACCACAATGGGGGAAACTTTGCTTCAGGAAGTGGCGAGGAATGTGGGGCATCTACCAAGATGCCCAGAAAAGAGAGATATGACGCTATTGTTTTGAATAATGGTTAGTAGGCACCTCCTGCATCTTTGGGCTCATGGAGGTTTCTATAAAGTAATAGTAATACTAATATGTTTAAAAGTGCTAAGCTAAATAATCATAAGCAGCTTTTAATTAACCTATTCTCCAGTCATAACTTTTTTTTTTGAATGTTTGCTGCTTCTGCAATCCATTGCTGAAAGCCTTTCTACATATTTTCAAATGTAACAGTAAAAATTAACTTATACATTTTTCTGTCTTTGCTTTTTTTTTTTTTTTCATTATACTGTCTAGTAAATGCTAGTTTAGTCTTGCAAAACAAACATCAGTTATCCCTCCTATGTATTCACTAAACTAACACTTCACAAACGTAAATATAATTGCCATTTATTTTTAGATAAAATTAACAAATTACGACTAACCAACTGATTATTGTAACTGTTGTGGTATGATTTTGTTTAACATCCATTAAAAGTAGCGAGGATTAAAAGCTAGTAATTACATTTGGTGTAAATGAATTTAAGGGAACATATGACAGTTAGTTTGAAGGCTTTATAGCCTCTCTTGATGGGTCCTTGACTCCCTGGAGGTATCAGATAATAATAATAATAAAATTTGGATGAGTTGAGTTATAATTTGGTGACTGATCGTAGACACATATCTCTCAATGATCTAATAGTATTGGGAAATCAGTTTGGTAACTGGTTAAGTTAAGGTATGGTTAACTGAATTTACATAGTGCTTTCCACTAGTCAGATCATATTATTAATACTAGCTCTTTATTCAAGGATTGTTTAATTGCAGGTTGGGTTATTTAAATATTGGATAATTGAGAAATGAGTGTATTATACATATTGGGTTGAGGGTTAGTTAATCTGGAAACTTTACACTAGAGACCAAATATGGAACTTTTGCAAGCCACTTCATATCTCTAATAATGTACAAGGTAGCCTCACACTGAATAATGAAAATCTGCTGCATACGGTTTATTTTCATTATGTTCTACTCTAATCAGTATTTTCATATTATGTTATAATGCATAATTTTTTTTATTGTATCTCTTAGAGTGAAATGTTGATTGTACATTTCTAATTTACTACCTTATATAACCAATCTCACTGGTCAAAATATTAGATATATCCCTATGCTAAATGAATCCCACTAGTAACATGTGAATAATGAGTCAGACACATATAAATATATGATAGTTGTTTCTAAGAGAGAGTATCTATGTTTAAATCTATTTAGTGAACCCTATTGTTGCCAGAGAAGAAGAACAAACAGTCATGCTGGCCACTGATTTATTCTTTTATTTTTTTTTTTTTTTATCACTTTCACATACAAGAAGCTACAAGGTCTGTAGCAAATAAATACTATGTGTTTGTTAGAGTTCAAGAGCAAAGTTATCTATTGACAGTCTTCAAGTGCTGGAGTTTTGTAATCATTGTGAAATATTTCATGAGGGGAAGGCTGTTCCACAGAACTGAGGTAGATGAGTTCCATCGTTTTAATTGTAAAAGGATGTTGGATAGTTGCTGCTTGTGCTTCTGTAGGTTTAGCAGAAGTGGGGAGCATATTATTATTATTACCTGACACTTCCAGGGAGTCCAAGGACTCGTAGAGGGAGGGCACCTGCTTTACGACTCGGTCTCCACCACTCAGTCCACCAATTGACTGCAACTACACCAACACCATCTAGCACCGACCACCACCACCACCATTAGTATTTCCACAGACACTCGCAAACATCCATGCCCACGGCAGAATTTGAACCTGCAGCTTTTTGGTTGGTGGATATGCTAACCACTCGGCCAATCAGGCCAGCATGGTAGTTCTGCTGAACAGTAACGATGGGGAATCTACAGAAGAGAAAGTGCAGAAACTGACTGAGATAGTGACTAAAGAGAGTCTGTAAGAGAGGATTCATCTGTCAACTGAACCACTGTCTTCTGGACTATATCAAGAATTTTAAGAGAAGTCTTACGTGCACCACCGCAAATGTGAGAGCAGTATTCCTAGGTTGGGGATTTCAGATCTGTGCAGAGTTAACAACTGGACAGGAGAGAAGTAACATCTTGAGTGAAAAGCATGTCAAGTTTCCTGCAAGCAGATGATATAGAAGTGATGCGATTATGTTAAGAAATACTTATAAGTAAGAGTCAGTCCAAAATGAGAGATCTGGTTTTGGCTGTGAGTGGAGAAGAATTAAGGTTTTTTTATTTGTGAGAAAATAGGTAAAAGTGTGTTTTAGAAGTGACCAGGTTGTTTGTTTGGTCTTATTGCACGAGCATCGTGTGCAATAAGACATTATCTTTGCCTTAATCAATTTAATTGATTCAATGTGTCTACATTCACATGAATGGTTGAGGAGGATCTTTGACAAGAGATGAAACTTTGATAAGATTACTAGCTGAATTACCAAGAGGAATGCACTCACCTCAAAAGTTTAAATGAAATTTTTTTTTGCAAATGATGCTCAGTTGAAGAAAACTATAAGGAGTGAAACTGATGTTGTGACTGTTCAATATAATTTGAATAGACAATCTCTTTTTGTGATTGTGAATTGCAGTCCATTTTGCAAAGTGTAAAAGTTTTAAAATTGGAAGGCAAGTTATGGGATTCTGTGAATTCAGTTAAGAAGGTATGCATTTAAGAAGATGGAGGAAATAACAGACTTGAAATGCTGCATTTCAAGAGATATCCAAGGACAACATAGCAAATTACAAAATGATTATTGTTATATATACATTTTCACATATTCTAAACACTCATTGCAGAAGCCCCACATTGACCATTATTTAAATAATACCTGTACCTCTCCTTCAAACTCATTCACTGACAACTCACAACTACCTCTGGCAACCCTTTATATTCATTCACCAGTAGCCAAGCAAAATGTCATCCCTTGTACCTTGCTAACCAGTCTCTTACTTAAAATTATAATAATGGAATTAACTCACGTAAAATATTATTTATTCATAGAATTTTCGCCCGAGTATCGCAGGCATCTTCAGTACATGTAAAAAACGAATTAAACAATAACTGACAATTCCAAAGAGTGCCACCTAAGTAGCTCATGTAAGAATCTTACGTGATTAAGAGTAAGAATTGTTCATGTAAGAATCTTACATGAGTTACTTAGGTGGTGCCCTTCGGAAGATTATTATTATAATGGTGTCTCCATGGGGTCAAAAGAGTCATCACGGGAGACCCTACATTGATACACTAACCATTATTTACACAATACCTATCATACTTCTCCTTAAATTCATTCATAGACGAAGCATTCACAACCACCTCTGGCAAATCATTCCATCCCTTCACAACCCTGCAAGTAAAAAATCTAGTCCTAACATTCTTGTTAACCACACTCTTACATAATCTCCAGGGACGGTCCCTCTTTCTCTCCCTTCCTGATCTTGAAAATGTCATTCGTAAAATCCCTTTAATGATTTATGTTTCTATCATATCTCCTCTCCTACGTCTATCAGCTAGTTTTGGGGCCCATAGATCTTCAATCAATCCTTGTAGGGAACATCCCACAGACCTGCTACAATCTTTGTAACTTGCCTCTAAATCCTCTCCACCATTTCTTCATCACCAAGAAATCCAGGTGACCAGATCTGTGCACAATAGTCCAAATGCGGTCTTATTAATGTCTTATAAAGTAAAACAATAACTTCCTTATCCCTGCTTGTTAGTGCGTTTTTCAACAACCATGTAATTTAATGTGATGTTTTGGCAATCTTTGCAATATGCCCTTTAAACTTAAGTTCTCTGCCCACAATAACTCCCAAGTCCCTTGCTTCGTCAACTTCTTGCAGTCCAGTTCCATTAATATAGTAAACAGCATGTGATCTCATCCTTCCGAAGTGTATCACCTTGCACTTAGCCACATTAAACTGACAGCTATTTACCTTCGTTCATACCGTCAACCTATTTAAGTCTACATCATCTGAATTGACTATCGCTCTTCCTTATTTTGCATCATCAGCAAACAAGTGGATATTTCCTTCCAATATCCACTGGTGTACCTCAAGGCTCAGTACAAAGCACTGAGCCTTGAGTTACGCTACTAGTCACTTGCCTTCTCCTGGACTCAGCTCTTCTGTAAACCACTCTTTGGTATCTATCCACCAGCCATCCTCTAATCCAGGGGTTCTCAGCCTTTTTCAGTGGCGTACTACTATATTTACATCAAGATATTAGATGTACCAGTAAGGCAGTGGCTCACTTACCACCAGTGGTACGCGTACCATTGGTTGAGAATCCTTGCTCTAATCCAAATCACCAGCTTCAGATCCATACCCTTTGCTCTAATTTATGGAACAGAGTTCTGTGTGGAATCTTGTCAAATGCCTTTTGCAAAATCCAGCAATATCGCTGAGTAAGGATTTCCTTTATCCAACTCTACTGTTACTTTATTATAGAAAGTAAGCAAGTTACCAAGGCAAGACCTACCTTTCTAAAAACAATGTTGCTCCTTAAAAAGTATTATATTGCTGTCCACCCAGTGCTGAATTCTAATTTTTACCAATTTCTCTAAAACCTTAACCACCATTCCAGATATATTGATTGGTCTATAATTTGCAACCTCAGTCTTGGAGCTTCCCTTGTGCAGTGGAATTATTTTCCCCCCTTTCCACTCGAATAGTACTTTACCAGAACTGAGGCTTAAATTAAACAGCCTGGTTAGAGGAGGTGTTAATTCTCTTGCACATTCTCGTAACACATGGGCCGATATGCCATCTAACCCAATGACAGTGTTGGCATTAAGGTTCTGTAATATATTTCGCACCTCTATTTCGTCTAATCTCTAGAACTCTCATCAGTCAATGACACATTTGACACTGCACTATCACAACCAAGATGGTACACTTTTGCAAAATCACTAAGCAACTCAACTATTTGATTTGCTTCTGTTATTTCTCTACCATCAACACTTTTTAAAGTAATCTTTCCATGGTTATTCTTCCTTTTACTTGCCACATAGTGAAAGAACTCTTTAGGTTTTCTTTTGGATTCATCAGCTAGCTTCCTCTCATAATTAGCTTTGGCTTACCTTACCATACAGTTACTCTCTTTGCTTGTACCTTGTACTGCATGAGCAGTACCTTGTACTGCTCATGGAAATGCTCACCAAACTTTTTCTTTATACTTCCTCCACAACCTTTTCTTTATCTGCAACTCTAACATAATATGCATGAAGATGCCTGTGATACTCACGCAAAAATTCTACTAATAAATAATATTTTACGTGAGTTAATTCTGTTATTATAATTTTAAGTAATATGTCTACTCACGGTATTTCCTTACTGAAACCATTCTCTAGCCCAACTCTCAGGGGTGATTCTTTGTAAGGAGGACACTTGCAAAAATTGCAGAGGTTATAGTTCTACCATAAAGTCTTTGATCAGGCTGTATATGGAGTACTGTGTGCGTGCATGCGTGCAAATTTGGTCACATTGTTTGAGGAGATAGATATTTTGGAAAGGGTCTAGTGAAATTGCTTCAGGTCTCTGGAAATGATGGCATTTCCTCAACCTGGTGGATAGATAGTAGAAGAGATTATATTATGGTTTGAATGCAAAAACAGTAATCTTGTTTGCAAAATTTCTGCACTCCAAAAGACATGATTTGATGAAAAATTATATGGTAGTTGAGAGCCTCCCATAATGAATATTTTGACTCTGTGGATATCTAATATTAAACCATTTGCTATCCTATTTTTGATTCTCATAATTTTTGTTTTTAATTAAGAATGCTAAAGTGAAAAAGGAAGGTGAATTTGTTATATGTAATATGATTTTTTTTTTTTTTTTTTTTTTTTTTTTTTCAGATGGGAATTGATTTTAGGTTGTTATGACAAAGTCATAATCATGTATAGCAGCCATGACAGTTATTCAGTAATTGGCATCTGATATCATTATCTCCAAAGGTAAGAATAATTAAAAGCAAGTTTTCTGAACTGGCCTATCATTCTTAATAAACAGAAATGTAGGTAGCAAAGAATTTAAGTAATGATTGTGAGAAATGTATTGCTTTATTCAAAATTGAAGTTCTTTCATTTTCATTCATTATTTATAAATATTATTTATTTTTTCATTGTGGTTTGTGGTGAACAAAGAAAAATGGCAGAGAGAACTAATATCATTTTATCTTACATTGCCAGAATCAAACATAATGAACAGTATCAGTTTCTTGAAGATGATTTATTGTTGAAAGTGCAGTATGTATGAGGGTGGTCTGAAAAGTTCTCGGCCTAACAATGAAAAAACGAATTTATAATTTCAAAATTATTTTTATTTTTTGACATAATCTCCCTTAAGACTAATACATTTATTCCAGCAGCATCATTATCTCGTCCCTGTAGTGGTTCTCTGTAAGATCTGACAAAAGGTGATTACTACAATCACCTGTTGATTCGAAGAAAAATGTCGACCAGCAAGGAAAGTTTTAGTTTTGGGAAGACATAGAAGTCAGAGAGAGCCAAATCTGGGGAATAGGGTGGATGTTCCAACAATTCATACTGCAGATCCCTTAATTTTCCCATTGCCAAAACACTTTTGTGGGCAGGTACATTTTCCTGATGAAAGATGATTTTTTTCTTCTGCAAACTGGGTCTTTTCTCACAAATTTTTTTGTCTAGTCTGGTTAAAATATCAGAATAATATTTCCCGTTATCGTTTTATCCTTTTCAAAGATAATTAATAAACAAAATGACTTTTTAGCATCCTAAAACACCAATGCCATGATCTTTCCTGCTGATGGAACCGACTTTGTTTTCTTTGACTCTGAACAACTGGCTTCTGTCCATTGTTTTGACTGCTGTTTGGATTCTGATGTGTAATGATCCAAGCACTGTTCAGAGATTTTCATGCAAGTGCGTTTTTGATCTGCTGTGAGCAAACATGGTACCCATCTTGCGCAAAGCTTTTTCATTTGCCATTCTTCCATTCTTCATGCAAAATATATCCTACACATTCATTTTGAAATGCCTATAGTCTCAGCAATTTCACGCACTTTGACTCGCCATTCATCCAATACCATATTGTGCACTTGATCAATGATTTCTGGTGGTGTTATACTTTTTGGGCTTCCTTCACATTGATCATCTTCCAGGCTGGTACGGCCACATTTAAACTCGACAGTCCATTTCTTAATTGTCGAAAATGAAGGAGAAGAGTACCCATAAACTTTTATGAACTTTGAATGAATTTCTTTTAGCATTAAACCATCTTTTACAAAGAATTTTATAACTGCATGATACTCAATTTTATCCATTTCAAGGGATACGGACAACACTTTTGTTTCCGACAGTTGTATAAAATAAACTACTTGATAGAATGACTCGATTTCACATGGATGCTTATGACAGATGTACCAACTTAGGAAAAAAAATCTCTTGCCAATAGTGTTGCCATCTATGGTCTGAGAACTTTTCAGACCACCCTTGTATGTATGCACGCATGAAGAAATGTTGAGAGACTAACAAGAAAAGTGCAACAGTATGGATCTACAGAGAGTGCAAGATTTTGATGAACTGCAAGGTATCAGTAAATGAGAGCTGGAAACATGAAGTAGACAAGGATATAAGGCAGGCAGAGAACATAACATTGTGCCTGGTATTAGCTAGACGAATGAGCAAGAAAATAAGAATGATGTGATTGTGAGAGAAAAAAAAAAATGAGTGTTTATAAGAATGATGTAAATGTGATTGTGAGAGAGAAAAAAAAGCGAGTGTTTATAAGAATGATGTAAATGTGATTGTGAGAGAGAAAAAAAAACGAGTGTTTATAAGAATGATGTAAATGTGATTGTGAGAGAGAAAAAAAAACGAGTGTTTATAAGAATGATGTAAATGTGATTGTGAGAGAGAAAAAAAAACGAGTGTTTATAAGAATGATGTAAATGTGATTGTGAGAGAGAAAAAAAAACGAGTGTTTATAAGAATGATGTAAATGTGATTGTGAGAGAGAAAAAAAAACGAGTGTTTATAAGAATGATGTAAATGTGATTGTGAGAGAGAAAAAAAAACGAGTGTTTATAAGAATGATGTAAATGTGATTGTGAGAGAGAATAAAAAACGAGTGTTTATAAGAATGATGTAAATGTGATTGTGACAGAAAAAAAAAATGAGTGTTTATAAGAATGATGTAAATGTGATTGTGACAGGAAAAAAATGAGTGTTTACAAGAATGATGTGATTTTGACAGAAAAAAAAATGAGTGTTTACAAGAATGATGTGATTTTGACAGAAAAAAAAAATGAGTGTTTACAAGAATGATGTGATTTTGACAGAAAAAAAAAATGAGTGTTTACAAGAATGATGTGATTTTGACAGAAAAAAAAATGAGTGTTTACAAGAATGATGTGATTTTGACAGAAAAAAAAAATGAGTGTTTACAAGAATGATGTGATTTTGACAGAAAAAAAAATGAGTGTTTACAAGAATGATGTGATTTTGACAGGAAGAAAAAAGCATGTTTATAAGAATGTGTGATTGTGACAGGAAAAAAAAAAGTGTGTTTACAAGAATTAAGAGAGAATGTGACTAATGGAAAAAAAGTGAGTCGCCTGATTGTTGATATGAAAGAGTGTGATTGCTGGAATGCAAGAGTTCAAGAATGAGTTAAGGTGAGAAATGATGTTAGATATATGCATAATGAGATTAGTTGTTTGGTGGATATGAATGAAAGGATATAAAAAAAGAGAAAGTATTGAAAAAGAGGTGATGAATGACTTGAAAATGATACTCTATGGAGGTTCCATTATTTATATACCCTGTAGTATCAAACTTGTAACCTTTCTTCTTATTGATAACTGTTTTCCCATACACACCCTTTTGATATCTGTCAGATGGTTATCAATTGAATCCAGCTTATATATAAACCCCTCTGGTGCAAATTAAGATATCAGCTTGTTAGGGAACAACTTGTCAGATGATGCTTTTGAAAAATTCCCAAAAGTCACAGTATATTCCTTCCCTTATGAACACTCTTGTTAATTATATATAATTATATATGCAGCTCTTATTTTTTTCAAAATCTTAACAATCATAAGAAATACAAAGTGTTCCATAATTTGATGGTGCTATTTTATCCTTCCATTATTTAAGGTACTCTTCCAATTGCAAGATTCACTGAACAACCATGTTGTGGAAATGTCAGTGCACTTGAAACATGTGACAAAATCTCATCTATCTCCTGCTGACTTTTGTAGTATTCTAAATGCATCCATTTCATTCATTTCCAATCCCACAACTGTCATCTCTCTCCAGAAATAAATCCATTTCACCAGCATAAAGGAAGGGAGCTATTTTATCATCCAAATAATAAACATAGCTGTTTATTATTATTATATGGGCACCTCCATGTAGTTCCAAATACTCATTGTAGAAGACCCAAACTATCTGCACATTCTATCATTCTACATCACTCCTATAAAACCCTTTAACTTAAATGTTTCTATCATATCTACTCTTTTTCTCCTATCAATCAACTGCAGTCCACACACCTCAATTTATCCTCATATAGAACATTCCACAGGTCACTCACCTCTGAATCACTTCCTCATCCTCAGGAGACCAGACCTGAACACAGATGTGGATGAATCAAGTCCTTATAAAGAGGAATAATAACTTCCTCGTCTCTACTTGTTCAGGTGTTCTTTAATAACTAAGTTTAGAGTATGTCCTCTAAACTTCAACTCTCTGTTTATCACCACCTTCAAAATCTCTAGCTTTATCTATTTCTTGGAGTACATTTCCATCAATATAGTACACAGCTTGTAATCGATTTATCTCAACATGCATAACTTTACATTTCTCCACATTAAACTGATACTCATTACTTTTTTGCCCATATTGACAACCTGTTTAAATTGTCCTCCAAGCTTTCCACATCGCTTTGATTATCTATTACTCTAACTAATTTTTCATGATCAGCAAACAACTGAATTTTTTTTTTTCAGGTTATTTCTTTTATTATTATTGTTATACAACATACCACTAGTCACCAGCTTTCACTTGGTGACTAGTGGTATGCTGTATAACAATACCACTTCTCTGTCCAGCAGCCTCCTTCTTATCCACATAACCAGTGTCATATCTATTCCCATTTCTTCTCATTTGTGTAACAGAGTTCAGTATGGTATTCTGTTAAATGCCTTTGCAAAATCCAGCAGATTCATCATGTAACCATATCTTTTATCCAACTTGGACGTCACTCTATTATGAAAAGTTATTAAATTTTGAAGGCATGACCACCCTTTCACAAAGCTATGATGCCCCTTGTACAGTATCATATTTTTAACCACCCATTCATGAATTCTCTTTGACCAATTTTTCTAGTACTCCTGGGATACGGATTGTGCAGAATTTAAATGTAAACACTGCTGTAGGTTTAGATGGAATATCAGCTCGGATGTTGCATGAATGTGCAAAGGAATTGTCAACGCCTCTTACTTGGTTATTTATCTTAAGTTTGAACTCTGATATGGTCCCTAGGGAGTGGAAGGAAGGCAAAGTAGTTCCTTTTCATAAAGGTGGCTCTAAAACTGCGGTAGTTAATTGCAGACCAATCACCATCTCGGGAGTGGTGGTAAAAGTATTGGAAAAGTTCGTTAAGGACAGAATTCAAGAATCGGTGGATCAGAATATGATACTCTATAGGGGCCAACATGGTTTTGTTAAAGGGCGATCCTGCCTTAGCAATTTATTAACTTTTTATAATAGAATGTCATCTGAGTTGGACAAGGGAAATGGCTACACAGTGATACTTCTGGATTTTGCTAAGGCTTTTGACAGGATACCCCCATGGAATATTGTTGTGCAAATTAGAGCAGATGGGGATGGATACTAAACTGGTGATATGGATAAGAGAATGGCTCATGGAGAGATACCAGAAAGTAGTATATGGAGGAACAGAGTCCAGGATGAGGTAGGTGACCAGTGGTGTGGCTCTGTGCTTGGGCCATTATTGTTTAATTTATACATAAATGATATAGGAAATGGCTTAAAGGGAGATATTCAGCTGTTTGCTGATGATGCAAAGTTGGGTAGCGCAATAAAAAAGCAAGCTGATGTTGAGAGTTTGCAGGATGATTTAAATAAGCTGGCAAAATGGGCAAAAGGTAATGGATGTCAGTTCAATGTGGAAAAGTGTAAAGTTATGCATTTTGGGATTAAAAGATTACCAGCTGTGTACCACATTTATGGAATGGCACTCCAAGAGATTGATTAGCTAGGGACTTGAGGAGTGTTGGTGGATAGGGAGATTAAGTTCAGAGAGCACATTGCTAAGATGTTCAAGATTGCACATAGGATTACTTGGTTATTGAAGAACATATTAACATCCAGAGATAAAGAGGTTATTATTCCCCTTTATAAGGTGTTGATACTTCCACATTTGGACTACTGTGCTCAAGTCTGATCACCTGGATTCCTTGGAGATGAGGAGGTTGTGGAGAGGGTTCAGAGGAGAGTGACTAAGTTGGTGAGAGATGTAAAAAAAAATTCTCCCTACATTGATAGATTGAGAGCTTGTGGATTGGTTTTTATAAGGTTGATGCAAGGGAAATATTTTATCTGTGTGATGATAGTGATGGAAGAACAAGAGCTCATCCCTGGAAATTAAGGAAAAGTGTTGTTAACAAGGGTGTGAGAACTAGATTTTTTGCTTGGAGGGTGGTAAATGAGTGGAATGCATTGCCTGACTCAGTTGTGAGTTCTTTGTCTGTAAATGAATTCAAGAAGAGGTATGATAGATATTGTTTTGATAGTTTGGGTCTCCTGCGATGAGTACTGACTCCATGGAGTCGGTATTATTATTATTACTCCGTAATATTAATGTATTTGCAAAATGCAAGTTGATATCTTATCTATTCCCACAGCTGCATTTACATTGAGATTCTACAATATCCTTAAAATCTCCCATTCATCTGTCACTGTTTCTCACATCTCTGGCATATATGTCAAAGCAATAATCCCACTTGGATGATATACCTTTGCAGATTGGTCACTCAGCAACTCAACCATTTTATCTGCTTCTGTAACCTCATGATCATCAGCACTGATTAGGGTCATTCTTCCACTTACTTGCCACATCACAAAAGAACTCTTTGGGATTTCCTTTGGCCTGCTTGGCTAGATTCTTCTGATGAACAGATTTTATCTTCCATATTATCAGAGCCAGCACTAGAGTCTTTGTTGCCCGCATGCAATGTCTATCTAAGTGCCCCTGTAACGATCCGGGCATGTGGGGTTCTTTTACGATAATAAAAATTTAAATTATTTGAAATTTCTTAAATAAATTTTGACAGAACAGCCACATGTTGGTTCGCTAAATGTAACGAACCGGGGTTGTTGACTAGGCAGGATAATCATTAAAAACCTGAATATTCAAAAAATTCTCAAAAGTTAAAGCAAATTTTGATAAAGCTACTTCACTTTAATCGTTGAATATAATGATACAGGAATTATAGCCTTCTCACCGACTCGAATCGCAAACAAAATTAGAATGAATTTTGATTAAAGTTAAAATTTATTTGAACTAAGGTTTAAAAAATTCTTGTATTTTACAAGTTACTAAATTCTTAGTAACTTGTAAAAATTTTTTAATAATTTTTTTAAGTGGAACTATCTTTTAGGAAAATAAAAGAAACTCAAGATAGATGAGAAAATAAGAAAAGAATTCAGAAATAATTAGAACCTTTAATATAAGTCTTCAAAAAATAACATCTTCAGAATAACAGAAAAAAAATTAAATTACATAAATATACTTGAAATTTTTTTAATTAAAATTTTAGGGTTTTTGATTTCATATTCACAAAATTAGAAATAATGGTCTTAACGTCTAATTCCACACATATATCATTTTCAGTAACTATTAACGGCAAACTAACAAGCCTTTTTTGTGACATATTTGTTCTTAAGTAGGTTTTAATCAATTTCAACTTGGAAAAGGAACGCTCACCGCTCGCTACACTAACAGGTAAGGTTAATAGTATTCTTAAAGCAACTGAAAAGTTAGGGAAAGATAAATTATTGGACACAATAAAATTAAGAATATTGAAAGGATTTTGAATATTTAAATTATCCTTCCGCAAAATATCCCGGAAAGCACATAACTCGTCATATAGTTCTATTGCATTTACACCTTTATTGTCGCCATCCTTCAAGAGAATCTCTAAATCGTCACAATTTTTTCATAAATCTTCGTTATTCATTTATAGTAATCTATACAAGAAATTGAAATTGTCATAATATGTTTTTAGTTGTTCAAAACGTTCTATTAACGAACACATTGCAACGTCTAAAAGTGTATAAAACACATTCACTCTAAATGTATCTTCTGGCGATTGTGGTGTTTCGTCATGATGCTCGTAGTCAAATTGTCGTGTCTTCTTTCGTCGTCGGACTTCCGTACCAGTTTTAAATTCTCATTCTCTATCCACCTCTTCACTCAGTTCTTTTGGCGTTTTAGAACTCCTTTAAAATTTGTATCTGATAGATACTCTTGTAAGAATATTTTTAAGTTTTCGATAGATTCTAAAGCAAGTGTAATGTTCATATTTTTGTCTTGAAGCATTTTACTCACAGGGTTTATTCTGTTAAGTAAATCACGCCTAGTTATAAGAGAGCAAATAAATTTGTAGTCCTTTTTTTTTGCACATAATGTTTGTGCTTCCTGCTGAGTTTCTTTATTAAAATTTTCATTATTTAAAATTTCAAAAAGTGCATCGTAAATTTCTCCTGACTGATATTGTAGAGGGCAGATTGCATTAATTTTACTTTCCCATCACGTTTCTGATGGTTGTTTCAATTTTAATTTTTTTACGATCTCAGCATGAAGGACATTTCATTCTCTTACAAATGTTGGACAATCCTTTAAAAGGATTGCCCAACATTTGTAAGAGAATGAAAAGAAATTGTATATTTCTTGAATAATCACAAAAAATCTAATTGTATCTGCATTCACTTTGGCTGCATCGTTAATGATTAAATTTAGAGTATGAGCAGCACATGGCACGTAAAAAGCTCGAGGATTTTTGTTCAAAAGCAAATTTTGGAGGCCATATTTTTTCCCTTTCGTATTTGCCCCATTGTCATACCCTTGACCTTGCATATCTTCAACGGGAATCTTCCATTTTCCCAGTTGTTCCATTATTGTTGCACATAAACCACGTCCTTTGGAATCTGATATCTGCAAAACCTAAAAAGTTTTTCCTGATCTTGACAATTCCATTGTCACAGGAAACAAAGAGAATAATATTGGTCGTTTGTTCTGTTTTACTTACATCAGGTGTGCAGTCTAAAATTATGGAATAATATATAGATTTTTGAATTGATAATAAAATTGTATCCCTGATTGCGTTACTTAAAGTTTCCAATATTTCATGACTGCCTTTACTCAAATAATGTACTCTATTGTTTCGTTGTAGGGTCCTTTCAACATGATTTTCCATAACGGGATCAAACTTTACAAACAGTTCGACTAATTTTAAAAAATTGCCGTTATTCCTTTCATATAATTTATCAGATGATCCGCGAAAAGCTAAATTTTGGCTACCAAGGAATTTTATAAATTTCAATCAAGCGTTCTAAAACACTTGTCCAATGTTTCTTTTCCATTGAGTCTGGCAATCAATAGTAGTTTTGTTTTTTAAATTTTTATCAACTTCCTTCCATTTTAAGAAATTTTTCATGTGAGTTAAACTAGTCTCGTGTATATGCAAAGTTCTACTTACATTTCTCCAATCGTTCTTCTACAAGACTTCTTGATTCGGTAGGTGCGAAAGGTTTGCAACAAAAGCAAAAAATAGAATTTAAAGTTTCGGAATAAATTAGTCATGTTCTTGGCACGAGCTCACCGTTTTCCATTTTTCTATTATAATGCATGTCGCTAAATTTATGACCATATGTATCTCTGAGATATATTATATATTTCTTTTGAACAGGCCCCATTTCAATTAAAACAACTCGTAATTTTTCATCCATATTTCCCCATTCACCTGGATCCTATAAATTTACAGAGACTAACAATGTGTTAGTTTCGTGGTTAACTACAACTAAATCTTCCAACTGTTTTTCACTTAAATCATGCAGCTTGTTATCTTGTTCAATAGTTGCAATAGTGTTTTCATGCAAACTGGATGATGTGCACGGTTCTTCAACTCTGATTTCTGATGTATCGAGTTGGTTACAATCTGCATCAGAATATTTTAATATATTAACAAATTTATTAAGAGCCCCAGTTTGTTTCTTAACATCATGCTGCTTCTTTCGCAGCATGACGCTTATGAATTTGTGCACCGGATAACGTTTTTTAAATTTTTGATTCCATTTCTATTTTATACCCACAAGAAATTATTACACAACACGACACAGACACGAAATAATAGTCTGCACTGTGCTACTGTCAGTAGCCTACTGAGATGCGTACCATATGACTGGTTAACTAGCAACAAATGTTTTGTACGAAAATTCGTTTCTGCACATAAAAACTGTTCACTATTTCACTTTAGATAGACTGCAGTAGACACAACTCTGCAGGCAAGCATTTAGCCTGCTCTCGCTGCAAAATTGTAAACAGCCGGCTAATCAAAGAGGCGGCAATATACAATTTTTTAAAATTTTTATTCAGTGTATCGGGCCTTATTTTAATATTGATCATTCTAAGAATTTTTTGTTTTCATGATAAAAATTTTGTTTCTTAAAAATGAACTTATGAATCGTGCCTCGGTGGCGGCACCCGCTTCTGCCAGCCCTGCATATCATGCTGGTCACCTTTCTTGCCTCACCCTTGTACTGCTCATGAATTTGCTGGTCACGTTTCGCCTTATATAACCTCTACAGCATTTTCTTCTTCTACAGCTCATGCTTAATGATATCACTCATCCATATAACTTTTATCTTAGGTATACAATTTAATATTGCTTTCTTTAGATACCCCCCCCCCCTTAACTATATCATATCCAATACTAGCATCCTTCCTTTGCAAGGTTTTATGTCATGGAACACCTTCAATGCTTCCTCCTAAGCTTGTCATAATCACTTGCCTTGCATTGTAGTTCCACCCACCCCCATCTTGACAGAATATTCCTCATGTTTTATAATCTTTTATGAATATAGTTGCACTATATCATTGTCAAGTTACTCATATGAAACATGGTGATAGTAACCAATTTTAATTTAAAAAAAGTATATAATTTTGCGTGTGTGTGCATGCATGTGCATATATATCTGTCTCGCACATGAGAGGTTGCAAAACCAATTAGCACATCAGTGCCTAGTGTAGACAAGTGGTTAAAAAGAAAGAAGGAACCAAACTATTTTTTTTTAATGCTGTTTTTTTTTTTATTCATAAACAGTGGTGAATAACAAGACAGTCACATAGGTTATTTTGACAAGGATTAAAGAAATTCAAACACCTGAAATGTGATAAAGGATGCCTTTTAAAAGATTTTCATTCCATTTATAGTCTTATTAAAATCTTGAGATTTTTGTCATTAGATCCAAAATGTATAGGCAGGAAAATTTTTCTCTTATGCTTTGAATGTTCCCCCTTCTGATAAGAAACTGTTTTACATATAGAGAAGTATTATCCTTGAACTATGATGTTACTTTTCTTTTAACTCTTGCCAAACTACCTAAGCATGTCAAGGAAGACTGTCAGCTGTTTTTCAAGGTCTTTTTCTCTTTCAGCTATGCCATTATATTGTTGATTTCAACAGTTTGTTTTTCTTGTACTGTAATTTAATTATCTATTAAATATTTTTGTAACGAATGAGTACTTATTTTGTTACATACGAAAAAATTCTGTAAAATTTAGATATAAAAATAAAATCAAGACAAAATGGTGAAAAAGGGGGATGAATATTGTACTAAAAGTAGCTATTTTCTAAATTTTATAAAATTTAGAAAATGAACAAAATGATGGAGAGGGCAGAATACTATTCAAAAGTAATTGATTTTCTTGGAGATTGGTAGAAAAGGTGCATGCAGTGCCTAAAAAAAAAGTTGAGTGTTTGAACAGGACATTGGTTTCAGATTTGGTTTAATGAACAGTGTTTATGATAGTGAAAACTTTCCATGATAAATTTTTTTACTCTAGGTAGGTCCAGAAATATTGTCATTTTTGGGGAGGAAAGAATCCATATCATTTGGTCTATGTGGTATTGTCTTTCAGAAGTTTAGATAAATTTAATTTAGATTTAACCAGTGATGAGATTAGACAGAAAAAATACTGTCTGTTATCCTTTCTTTATCTTTTTTCATTCAGCTTCCAACCTTTTGGTTCTTATTTTCGACTATTTCTTTCTTTCTTCTTCTTTTTTTTTTTTTTTTTTTTTTTACCCTGCTCAAAACCAATAATCTAATTTCTAATTCTATATAAGCTTATTTCTAATTTCCTGTACACTTCTTGTATCCTGAACCATTCTGAAGATATCACTATCAACAATAAATGGAATCGGTGAGATTTTTTTTATGTGTTCCATGTGAATTTATGAATATCTTTATATCAGAGCATGTTGTTAATTAATGAGTAGTCCATATCCTGAGTAGAAATCTATGCGCACCTGATATACCTCTTTCTACAGATATACTAATATATACTAATCTATAGAAATATTCCCAAAATATTTCTATAGATCTGGGATTAATCTTCTACTCTTCTGTTTTTTATTATTATTATTATTATGTGACACCTCCAAGGACTCCAAAGACTCGTCGAGGGAGGCACCTATTTTACAATTATTCCTCTCCACCACTAGCATTTTCATAGACAATCACAAACATTCATGCCCATAGTGGGATTCTAGCCTGCAGCCTTTTGACTGGAGAGTGGATATGCTAACCACTCAGCCAGCTAGTTTAGGTCTCCAAAAAGAATAAACATTTCCCTTTTTTTTCCTTCATGTTAATAATAATTGAAATTCTTCTTAAAAGTTGAAATTGTCTTCCATTCAAGATGGTATCTATTTAGTCTTAAATGCTGTAGTTACTTTCTCCTTTTTCTGATCACTGTTACTTGACTAAATTATCCTCATTGGTTGAAAGGATCTCTCTTATTTTATTCTTCATCTCATAACATCACCTATATCAACATGATATTTTTGTAATTCCTTTGCTATCTCTACTATTCTTGCACCAATGCCTGTCTTTGAATTCTGTTGAGGATCTTGAGAAGGAGACTATGTTGTTTGACTCTGTTCCCTGACAAAATCATCAGTGACCTTGCTTTCCAGGCAGCATTATCCAGCCAACATGATGTTTGCATGATTATGTTGCACTCATCATAATATATATTTTGTTACAGCTCTAATACAGAGTATAGTTAAATTCCCAGATTTCAGTCTGTCCAGTTCATTCACTATTAAAATGGATACCTCTTCATTGGGTTTAAGTTGGGAAAAATGAGGACCACACATTAAATTAGATACTTCAGTTAGTTCTCTGCTTTACTTAGAATGTAAAGGTCTCTTCTCAGTTATCTAGCAATCCTTTGATTATTTTGATCATTTATGCAGTCCTTTGATATTTTTTTTATTGTTATCATAGGGAAATACGTTTAAAAATGTACAGTCATGTTTCGTCTTTGTGTGTGTGTGTTTACATGTATGCACAGAATAAAAATAAAGAATAAAGTTCTGTGAAGCATGTATCTTCACTGGATTATATTGTTAAGTGATCAGTAAATTTCTGTAAAATGTGACATGTAGGCCTATATGGGAAAAGAAAAGGAGTTCGGATCCCTCAAAAATTAGAGAAATCTGCTGCAGTATTTACTAACGCATACTGAATGGAAAAGTAAATTTTTTTTTAATTGCTTTATTTTTCTGAAAATAAGATTTTTGCATCCATATTTGTTTGACAGTTATAACTAGCTGTATGAGTCATTTGAAATGTTTAGGTAAGTTGGATAAAAATACAATGCTTAATGGAAAAGAAGGTTGTATACTGTTGAATCCAATGTCTCTCTAAATGCAAAACACATACCACCCAGACCAGTATTTTCCAACCAAAACCTGTCACAACCTTACGCTAAAGTGCTGTGAGACTCGTGGCTGGAGAATGTTCATTTTTGATATATAGTGGTCTCCTAGTCATGCTGGGGGAAATCAATTTTCAAGTTAGCAAACTGACTGCTTAAGGGGTCAAAGCTGCATAATTAAGAGGAGACCTCCACATAGCCTTTAAAGGAATGCGGAAAACTGATCAGGGCTTCTAACCTAATCTCTAATCCTCACCTTCTCGTGGTACACCCTGTTAGGTATCTACCTGGATACTGAACGATCAAGGATTGGCTGGCAATTTGGGATTTAACCGACCAAATTGTATTCTTATTGGCTTATACCGAAATATTAAATGATGGTGTAACATGACAGAATTTCATGCCGGCTGGTGTGTTGCCCCGGATAAACAAGGCCCCTGTTGTTTTCGACAGGGAACCAAGGCAAACAGCAAAACATCAGTTACTGAAACAAATCTTAAAACACCATAACTCAACATCATCAGAGTTCAAGATCAGTACTATTAACAAAAGAAGCCTAAATGGCTAAGAAATGGAGCTAGCTGAGGAATTAGATAAGTACAGATCAATATAATAGGGGTGACTGAAACAAAAAAAGACAAAAACTGGTGAGATCTTTCTAAGCAATAAATACAAAATGTTATATTCAGGCAATGACAATCAAGGAAACGAAGGAGTAGCCATAGTATTCAACACTAAATACAAGGCTGATCTTCTTGAATGCAGGCAGTGTCTCAAGTAGAGTGATGTGGGCAAATATCAGAATGGGGAATTGGACAATGAGACTTATTTGTGCCTATGGTCTCGCAGAAGGTTCTAATAAAGTAGAAGTGGAGGAAGTTTTTGAGGCTTTAGAAAAAGCAAATGACACAATGAAAAAGGAAAAGTTGGTCCTTGTTGGGGATCTAAATAGCAGAGCAGGAAATGATTGTCAGACATACAAAAATATTTTGTGAAAATTTGAAGAAAAGAGTAAAGCTAATAATAATGGCAAATACCTGTTGGATTTCTGCTGAGGACATGGACTGGTTATTACTAACACAATGTTGGACGATAAAAATGTGCACAAATTCACATGGAGAGTAGAGGCAAGGAATAAGAAAAGTCTCATTGACTATGTTATTGTTGATAGTGATGTCTTCTCCCTTGTGCAGCACACTAGAATGTACAGAAGATTTGAAATTTTAAGTGATCACCCTTTAGTCTTGAGCAGGATAAAATTGAATTTCATATTGTAAAGAACATGTAAAAGTTTAAAGCAAATAAAAGTTGAGCAGTCCTCAGATGTGAACTATAGACTAAAATACACAAACATTATTGAAGAAAAAATTGAGTTTGAGAACAGGAACCAAACCTTCGAGATTCAGTTACAAGTCCTGCAGAAAGCAACAACTGATTCAGTCAGAGAGGCATGTGGTGAGGTTGTCTGCAAGGATAGAAAAATCAGAACTCCATGGTGGAAAAAAAAAAAGTGAAGGAAAAGAAGGAAGCCTATCAAAAGTTTCTGGCAAATAAGTCAGCTTATTCTCTTAGAGAGTACAGAGACAAATGTAAGAAAGCTAAACACTGTGTAAAACTGGCTAGACTAAAGTCATGGGAGGACTTTGGTAAGAACATAGAAAATAAATATCAAGAAGGTGGCAAGATATTCTGGAGGTTGTTGAAGCAGCTCAGAAATGGAGGAAAGATGGAGGCAAATCCATCTCTAAAAGGAATTAGAGATGATAAAGGCGACATGAAAACAGGAGAAAAAGATATCCTTGAAGTATGGAGTAATTACTTCGGAAAATTGCTAAATGAAACAAGTAGTAATTACAGCACAGTGGTAAAATACACTGATCAGGCATATAGTCAGGAATACATATCTATACTTGAAGTGGAAAAACCATCAAAAGCCTGAAATGTGGAAAGGCAGCTGGAGTAGATGATATTCGACCAGAAATGCTCAAGTATGGAGGTATAAAAGTCTTAAAGTGGCTATGTTGCATAGTTCAGAAGGCCTGGACAGAGGGATGAATTCTAGATGATTTGAGTAGAGCTCTCATAGTACTCATATATAAAAAGGGAAATAAAAACTGAATGTGAGAATTAGAGGTATTTCCCTACTGAGTATTCCTGGTAAGATTTATGCAAGTATACTTGAGAAACAGTTGAGAAGGATTGTGGAAGATAAGATTGGTGAAGAATATCCTGATTCTAGCCAAATAGATGCTGTCAGGATCAAATTTTCACTTTATGACAAATAGTTGAGAAATCATGGGAATATAACACAGATCTGTATTTAAGTTTTATAGATCTGGAAAAAAGCTGGGTCAGAAGTAAAACACTTGATCAAAGACTAGAGACTGCTGATATGAGTCCTGAGAAAGATTAGGGGCATGAACAGATTGCATCGATGGCAATATCATATTAAAAATAAGGATATCAGTCATATATTTTCCATATACAAGTAGTAAAAAGTATTAAAACCAGGATCAGAGATAGTCGTAGAAAGTTTTTTTCGCTTGGTTACAAATAAATGATGTGAAGTCAACACTACTACTCTTTAATTTGTATATCAATGATTATAGAGAAAGATTTAAGGGAGAGCCTCCATAGCTCATCATAGATGAAGCCTTTTGGTCGGAAAGACCTCAATTCCCAAGATGCAAGGAACCTTTATCTGATCTTTTTCAACTAAAGGTGAGTTAGCAGGTCTCATATGGAGGTAGGGGATTTTTTTACCCAGAAACTCAGCTTTTTGGTCCCTAGAACAGGCAAATTGGCCCTATGGACACACACTTCTAGTCATAAAAAATTGTCCCCCCCCCCCCTCATCACCAGTAACCAGATTCTGTGACAAGCTGACTGGGGTTTCCCCCACAGTTGCATAATCATAGCAGACCCTGCACCAAGTGGAATAAAGAGGAAGAAGAGAAAGATTTAAGGGAGAGGGGTAATTCAGTTGTTTGGTTCTGATGCAAAACTGGGGGGGGGGGGATAGTTTGTAATGCTGATGTAAATATCCTGCAGGATAAATAATTTAAATTAATTGCCATTGTGGGTGAAGGATAATGAATGTCAGTTTAATGTTGCAAAATGTAAGGTTACGTATGCACTTTGGTTGAAAAGGTTACATAGTATCACATTGATGGTACTGGATTGCAGGAAACTAATGAGGTTAGGAACTTGGGGATAATGGTGGATAGAGAGTTGAAGTTCAGAGGGCATATTTCAAAAGCTGGTAAATAGCTCAAAGGATTGCTTGGATGTTGAAAACATGCTAACAAGTAAAGATAGGAAATTGTATCCCTCTTTATAAGGCTATTGTTTGACCACATCTTGACTACTGCACAGATTTGATCATCTTGGGATCAGTAGGTGGTAAATAGGATTCGGAGACAAGTGATCAAGCTGATGACAAGTCTGTGGAATGCCCCCTGTGAGGAATATACATTAAAGATGCCAAGAAATTATATTCTTGGTTTAACCATGCTACTGGCCAAGACGTCAAGGTTATCATGGATGTGAAGTGCATATTAAAATTGTAATACCATTGATATTATATTGAAATATATGATGGATATGAAGTGTATGAGGATGCATATTTGATCCATAATGGCTGGTAAGGTGGTTAATCATTTATCCAAGTGTAAGCAAAGTTTGCACATGAAGTAACTTCACAACTGAGCAACTCATATATAGAGGCTAATGACTCCACATCACTTACCTTAGTATCCCAAAATACAAGGCACATATCCTTGCATTCATGTATAATGCTATGCATTATGGGAAGGGTCACTACCCAGACTGGTTTCAACCTTTGTTGACCAAGAATATAATTTCTTGACATCTTTAATTTATAGTATAACAAAGTGTGAAAACTTTCAACACCTATGAGGATAGGCTGAGGGTGGATGGGTTACAAAGTTTAGTTGCTAGGTGAAAAAGAGGGGAACATAATAGAAACTTTAAGATATTAAAAGGATTTTGTGAAATTGATGCAAATTTCTTAATACATAACAAATACTGTGTGCAGACTAGATTTTTTTGCGTAGAGTGGTGAATGAGTGGAATTTAAGAAGAGATATGATCAGTTTTCTGTGTATAAAAGTTGTATGGTCCCCCACAATGAGGTCTCTGGACACCATTGAGGTACCATAAAAAATATATATACAGGGTGTTCGGGATAAATTTGACATATTTATAATTAATTATATTTTTCCGTAAGTTACATGTATTAACACACACTTCTCTTCATTTAAAAGTTTGGACCCTTCTTCATTCATATACAAGATGTCAGAAAGGATGGATAGCTGGAACCCACCTGAATCATGGAAGAGAATAACTTGTATCATGATGATTCGTGCCCGCCATCAAAATAAGGATATTACGACTGCTGCCCAATGCTCCCTGAATACAGTAAAAACAATCAGGCATGAACTAGAGACTTGCAATGGTGACTACGAGGATGTAGCAAGAAGAAAGATCCCTAGCAGACGATCTGATTGCGTTCGTACAGCAGAATTCCTCGCAAATCTGCAGGAACAGGTGTTGAAGAACCCTGGCATTGGAATTCGGGCTTTGTTCGTGGAGTTGCTAACTGTAGTCAAGCCCTGGATAACAAGGGTAGCCAATGGTAGGCCGTATGTATGGCAGCAGGATTCGGCCCCTTGCCACACCTCTGGGAAAAGTCAAAAATGGTTGTCTGAAAATTTCTACGACTTCACCAGTCCAAATGTTTGGCCTCCAAACTCTCCAGACCTTAACCCCATGGATTATTTTATATGGGATGCAGTTGAAAAAGACACCAATCGCACTTCCAGTAATACAAAAGCCCAGTTAATGGATAAAATTAAAACAGTTTTTGCGGCCCTTCCCAGGGAGACTGTAGCATCAGCTTGTTCGAGGTTCCGAAGCAGAATTGAAGCTGTGATCGATGCTAATGGTGGTTATTTTGAGTAAATCTTGTTGATAGTATTGTAATTAACTCTGCCTGTAATGTTTTTTTGTCAATTCATTAAATTTAATAGATACAAAGAAGATTTCTTTTTCCTTACGAAACTGTCAAATTTATCCCGAACACCCTGTATATAAAAAAACACAAGTAGCATCTAGTAGTGAAATTACTTGCATGCAAGCTTTGTTTGCTTATATTTAAATAAATTATCAATCAAGAATATAATTTCTTGTCAAATATAATTTACTTTATAACAATTGAAAAATTGTTATAAAGTAAATAGCTCAAAGGATTCTATAACTATCTCTGATTCAGAGTATTTTAATAATATGCTGGACCATCAATAAGACAAGGAAAGTTGAATTAGTTAAAAATAAAGCTAAACAGAAGAAATTAAAAGACAAGTTACAAGAAAAAAATAAACATAATCTAAAAGAATAAGAAAGGATAAAAATGTAAAGCTAGATAAGGTTGTGGATCATAAGATGAAAACTCTTCTGGCTCAGAAGCATTCATAGACTATGAGGAACCATCTCATACTGATAAAGGGAAAGAAATGGATAGAAGTGAGGAAAAAATAATGAAGTTTGATTGGGAGTTCTCTCAGTATGTATATCATCTACATGAAAAAAAAAAAAAATAACCAGCTTCCTAATCAACAATAGTAGCCATAAAATTGAAATAATGGCACGCAACTTCAAAAAGCTGGAAAAACCATTTACAAGAAGCAGGATAGACAATTGTTTCTTTCCAAATTAAAGAATTTATCAGATTTATCCAATATCTAGAGCAGGGGTCTTCAACGCATGGCCAGCAGGCCACCTGTGGCCCGTGGAGCTCTTTGCCATGGCCTGTCGACCATTTTGAAAAAATAACTACTTAACATTAAAAAGTGATAAAATAAAAAATAATTTCAATGAAACCCACAGGCCACGAAGCTATACTGCGGTATTTAGAATTGTAAGATGCTTTCCAGATTCACAAGGGATGCTGTGCATTTGATACTTTACATAAAATCCTATAAAAATAAATATTAAATAGACATGCTTCTTCAGCCATCTACCAGTGCCAAGCGGTAGATAGTTAGTACTAACGTCGCAGATAGATGGCTGAAGCAGTAATTTGTTCAAGTGCACTGTCTAGTGCCTTCCAGATACATCTTGAAACATGTAAAAACTCACCATTCATGATGTAGATGTTTGTAGATGATCCAAATTTTCAAAAATTCCCATTTTTAAATATTAATAATAGTATTATCATTAATAATATTATTAGTAATAATATAATATTAATAATTATTAATAATAATATAATATTATTAATAATTAATGATACATTGCTATGATCAAGTTAACTCGATTTTATCGAGTCACCATTTTTCCGTGCTCGAGTTATAATATATTAATATTATAATATTATTAATATTATAATAATTTCATATTATATAATATAATATAAATATATTAATATTAATAATAAATTATTATTAATAATAATATTATTAAAATCGAGTTAACTCGATCATAGCGAAGTCGCCATTTTTTTTCCATGCTCGCGTTAACTCGACCGTAGCAGTTAAAGGGTTAAATAATAAGCTGTGTGGAAACTTATGCTATTCCATAATATGAGATTGTTATTGTTTCTCCAAGAGATCACCTACAGCTACAGATATCAAGATATAAAAACATTAACAGATAAATACTTACTCCTGTTTTATTGGAGCTGTGGAAGGTCTAACAGGGCTGGAATAGGATTCTTATCCTTGTCTCTCCTCTCCTTGGATCATTCCATAATATCCAAAGGAATGCATAAGGGTGAATCTTTACCATATACTTGAAATACTGTGGATTGTGTAATAAGGTTAAAAAAAATATAGATACTCTATCCATTGGAACAGTTATACAAAGATTCTTCCAGGAATTACAGCCATACTTATTCTAGGCCCACTATATCATAGCAGCTGGAGATTGGAATTATATTGAAAAATCCTTCATTAAAAAAAACATAGGAGACAACCCCAGAAGTGGAAAAGCAGAATAAGCACAATTAAAAGTATGTTTTGATAGTGCCCAGTTAGAAGACATTGAGAAATTGAAACCTTAACTTCAGGCTTACACTTAGATAAATCAGTAAATAATAAATTACACGATAACCACAGTACTTAACTTTAATGAAATGAAAGTATAGATATTTTGTACTGAAAATAACAGTACATCATCAGTATGTAGAAACAAGCAATCAGAGGAACTGGATTACAAAGTACATATAGCAGTTGATGGTTTACCAATTAAAAACTGTTGCCACATGCTAGAAATTAGTATTAATAATTAATATTATTAAAAATATTATTAAACAACTATATTTGATGGACACATAAGATAAGAATCTCCCAAACGTTTTTGGGAAAAGAGAGACAATCATTCAGATTTGGCTGATGTAAAAGGGCTTCACAACTTTCTTTGAAAAGGCGTTCATATTTAAACCTGCATCTATGGAGAAGACGAGCTTTATTCCACTGGATATTGTGTTTAGTGTCAATACTATGTTCCAGACCAGACTTTTGAGTTTCATGTATTCAATATAATATTGATGTTCTTTAATTCTTTCTACAGAACGGCCTGTTTGTCCAAAGTGTGTTAGATTACATTCGCATGGTATCTGGTAAATGCCAATTAACAATAGAGGTGCCAGTTTGTCTTTTGTAGATGGTGACAGCAAGAAATATTGTTGATTGGAAAATATGTGGGAATGTGATTGATACCTCTTCAGAATTCTACCAATCGGTTCTGAGATGCCAGAAATATAAGGGATTGGAACCCTGAGGTGTTGGAACACAGGAGTCCATTATCTGCTGGATTTGATTAGGGTTGTAACCATTGAATTCCATTAACTTTTTGATAGTGAGAAGTTCTTGTTGTAAGCTTGAGGGAGAGGAGCACACCTTATGTGCTCTATTAATTAAGGACTTGATAACACCAATTTTTTGAGAGGTGTGATGAACAGACTTTTGATGGATGTATTTGTCAGTAAAGGTAGGTTTTTGATAAACACATTGATACTGGAAGCTGTGAGTGTAAGGTGGATGTCCAAGAATGGTAAACTATAGTTAGCCCACCATTTGTAGATCCCTCCTTGGCATTTTGCCAAGAATAGTCGATTCTTGCTGAAGGGGAGAAAGAAATGGATGTACAAATTGGTGCCAACATGCGAAATCATGTGCTTTCTTGTCTGTCGCTATACTAGCTTGCTTTTTGTTGTCGCTTTTTTGCATTATTTTTTTATTATGAATTTGTATGATGGATCCAGTACAGTCAACAAGTTCTGTTGTTAAATGTTTCAGTAGCTCTTGCAAAAGAATATTGAATAATGTGCTGACATTCTGCGAAAAAGAATCGTCAGAAGGCCGTCTTCTTGTTCCCCTTTCTCAAGTCATAAAACATGCAAGTGCAATTGCAGGCATATCAGGGTCGACTGTTAAAAGAATTCGTAGGAATCAAAAGGTGAAGGTAAGCCAAAATTTAAATCTCCTAAAAAAAAAAAAAAAAAAAAAAAAAAAAGCTCCAGAGAAAGAAAACCATCGAAACCGTAGCTTTGAATGATTTTGATGTAGACGTTATAAGAAGAACTATTCACGAATTTTACGTGGTCGAGAAAAGAGAGCCAACTGTTCCGAAATTGATTCCTGTGCTTAAAGAAAAAATTAATTTTCTTTGGAAAAGAGAAACTTTAAGGAAAATACTTCATGAAATCGGATTTTGTTTTAAAAAGTCCCAGAATAAAAGGAAACTTATCATGGAACGAAGTGACATTGTTTTATCTAGAATGCAGTATTTGAGAGCAATAAGACGTTTCAGGGAGGAGAAAAGACGATTGTGTATCTAGATGAAACTTGGATTGATAGTAATTTAACTTATGGAAAATGTTGGCAGTCTAAAGAAGAATGTGGAGTGCTACAAACCGGAAATGCCTCGCGTCGCATAATAATTTTGTGTGTAGGTGGAGAAATGGTTTTTTTTACCGAATTCAAACTTGCTATACAAAGCCAATTACCATAGGCAAATGAATTCTACGATCTTCGAAAAGTGGGCAGAAGAAAAACTGATTCCAAACCTTCTTAAAAATGCTGTTGTTATAATTGATAACGATTCATATCACTCTATTCGATCAAACAAAGTTCCAAATTGGTCTAATAAGAAGCAAGTTCTTATGGATTGGCTCTCTGCAAATAACATTTTTCATTCCCCAGATATGCGAAAAATTGAATTGAATTTGCTTAATTTGGTCAAAAGAAACTCGCCCGCAACTAAACTATTTAAATTCGACACCATGCTCAAAGAGCATGGATTTCTAGCTTTGAGGCTACCACCATATCATTGCAATATTAATGCTATTGAGTATGTTTGGGCAGAAGTAAAAAGTTTCATTCGCCATCGCAACGTAACTGGGGATATTGACATGTCGAAAGTTTTTAAGCTTTCAGAACAGGCGATTGAAAGTATTACAGTTCAAAACTGGGGAAAATATTGCTCTCATGTCACCTCATTGGAAAATATATATTGGGACAGAGACGGAATTATCGAAGAATTATGCGAACCTTTGGTGATCAGTTTAAGTGAAAGTGATGGCGATTCGGACACCGATTCAGATGACTGAAGATTAAAAGAATTTGACAATGGTTTTTTCGAACATTTTTTTTGCATGGGTTTGTTAAAAGAGTCAGAACAAGTCATAAATAATTAATCAGTTTAGGACATTTAAGTGTCTCAGTTCTCTCAACTGTAAGTTTAGAATATCTAAGTTCATTTGAAATAATTTCTGTTTTTCTGTATAATTATTTTTATTTATAAAACAAAAATAAACTTAGTTACATTTTTGTTTTATGCTATACCTTTTTATAATTTTGTTAACACTCTACGTACATTTTTCCAACTGTTATACAAGCAAAATAGTTGCCCTTTAAAAACAGTAAAACTTTTCGTAAAAGAAAAGCTGAATTTTCCGACCTGTAATAATAAACAAACTGATCCCAGAAGACAGACTGATTACCCTATTATCGGAATGGATTCTCCTTTTTCTGACATGTGCAGAAGTGTCGAGGGACCTCTAATCGGTGGGCGAACTATACCAGCCTTTTCTTTTTCCATGGTGAACTGAATGCATGGGTGAAGGCTATTGATCTGTTGTAGAAAATTGATTAGTTCATTTTCAGAATGAGGCCAAATAGCAAAGACATCATCAACATAACGGAACCATTGAGAAGGTTGGGGATGAATGGATGAGAACAAGGTATATTTTAGATGGTTCAAAAAGTAGTTTGCCAAAGGTGGAGACAGAGGGCTACCCATGGCAGTACCTTCAACTTGTCTATAGATCTTGTTTTTCCAGCTGAAATATCCAGAATGTATAACAAATTAAAAAATCTTTGCAATATCTGGAGGGTAATCATCATATAGTAAATTGACAGTGTCAGATAATGGAATGTTGGTGAATGGAAGAGGGAAAAAGTTGACTAACAAATCCGACTCTTGTATATGAATATCCTTGATTTTTTTTTTTTTAAGAAAATGTATGGAATTCTTGATGAATGATTTGGATTGTCCAGTGTGGGCAGTTAATAAACATAACAGAAATTTAGCAATTCTATAGGTGGGATACAGTTCACAAAGGGTCTCTGGATAACCTTCTTTATGAATTTTTAGGAGGCCATATAAACAAGGAGTTCTTTCAAAATTAGTGCACAACTTGTCCACAGTATTTTGAACTTCATCAAGTAGCTTATTTAATTGTTTGATTTGCATTTTTGTAGGATTATAATTAATTTCTTGATAGGTGGAGGTATCCTGTAAAAGGTAGTCTAGTTTTCTCTCATAGGTCATCAGCCTTATCCATTACCACTTTTCCTTTATCTGCTTTCGAAATAGATATATTGCTATTTTTTCTTAATGAAACTAGCGCCTGGGGTTTCAGCACTCAGGTACCAAAACTTCACAATGTACCTTAGGTACATCATGCCACAGGTACCTCTAAAGATTAGATAAATTTTGAGGCAGGTGAGGATCCTTGCCTGGCTTATGTATAGGAATTACATCGGCCAGTTTCCAGGTGGAAGGAAAATAGTGAAGACTTAGGATTGCATTTATAATTGTGGTCAGGTGCACTACTGCTTTTCGGGGCAGAAGTTTGATCACCTGATTAGTAATGCCATTTAGCTGAGGAACTTTTTTGTTCTTTAATTTTTTAATAATGTCATATATCTCAGCAGGTGATGTTGGTGCAGTATGGTCAGTGATGGTGACAGGAAGTTTGAGTGAGTGTCTGACCTTGCTGTGAATCTTATGTGTGATCAAAGTCAAGGTTTTCATATGAAGGCCTGCATTGCTCCTCCAAGTTGTTTGCTATAACTTCTGCTTTGTCTGCATCTGTGTGAGCAAGGCCCTGGTCAGAGAATACTGGGGGAAGGGATCTGTCTTTGTTTCTGATATTTTTCAGTAGTCCCCAGATGGAGTGATCAGTAGATGAAATAGAGGCTAATTTAAGATGGCATTGACGTCCCTGAGCTTTGAGTGCATCTCTTACTGCCCCATTTATCCTGTTTAGAGCTGTTTTATCTTGTGGTGCACACATGTTATGGAATCTTTTCCTAGCTCTGTTTTTTGTCTCTGATCAAGTTCATGATGTCTTCAGGCAAACGATCTGGCTTGCGGGCAGATTTGTAGGAGGTAGCTACCGTTATAGCAGAATTAATTTGTTGTGCGAGATTTGTAACTGCAGTTTCTACTTCTTTTGTGCATATGTGAGGAACAGTCCAATATAATCATTGAGTGCTGTTGACAGTCTTTCACATGCTATGTAGGAGTGAGGAGGAGGAGACAGGTATTCTTGTTTTCCCAGCTGTAGTAGAATTGGGTTGTGATCAGATGATAGTTCATCCATAGATATGATGCTGTATTGAAGTTTGATATCCTGCAGGATAGCTATATCCAGGATGTCAGCAGTGCCAAACATACTGAGATGAGTTGGTTCAGTGGGGCCTGCCACAACAGCGTTGCTTGATCCTAAGTAATTGGAAAGAATGCAACCATTCTTGTTGGTGGTTGTGCAATTCCAAGGAGGGTGCTTGAAATTCAGATCCCTGGCTATAATGGTGGCTCTCTGATGCATAAGATGGCATTTAGGTCAGAGTGAAGTAGAGATTTTTGGGGGAGGGGTTATAAGCTGAGTAGATTTTCAGTTTGCCAGCAGAGCTGATGACTACTTCCACGCCTGTGATCTCAATGTTAGTGGTTGAAGGGTTGCTCACAGAGTGGTGCTTAATGTAGTTTTTAATGAAGATGGCAGTGCTGCCACCTCTGTAGAGTAATCTGTCATTTTTGTATAGGTGATAACCCCTTATTTTAGGATTGTCAGAGGGTCTTAAATGAGTTTCACTGATTAATATAACATCTGGTTGATACGTATATGTGATATCTTGGAGTTCCAGAATTTTGTTTTTGAGGCCATTTGCATTTTCCAAGCAACTATCTGAAGAGATGGAATGAGTTTGTTACTATTAATTTATGAGAGCTGCGAGGATGACCTGAGTTTCACAAAGAAATATTTTTAGTGGAGGTTGCAGTAGGGTTTGACAGGCTGAAATCTTGTAGCATGTTTGCTAGTGAAGCCATAATAACAGCTGTTAGGTTTTTAGGTGCTATTGGTTGATTTTGTTCTGATATTGGTCTATTTGTACAGGTCACGTCGGCTGGGTGTCTCTATTTTTGCAGGTTTCCGACTGTGGCCGCTGAGTCTCCGGTTTTGATGCCTGGGCTTCTGGAGTTCTTATACTGTAGGAGGTGGGCTGATTGACTGCCTCCATCCATCTCTTCTTTGGGTGCTGAATACATCCTTTGTAGTTCGCAGGATGAGGGCCACCGCAGTTGGCACATTTGGCCGAGGTGGTTCTCGGCTTTGTGCAGGTATTGGCTGGGTGGCTGTCCCCACATTTCAAACATCTATATTCTGCTCTACATAGATTCTGGGCATGGCCCAACTTCTGGCACCTGTGGCACTTCCCAGAAGATGATCTTTTCCGGAGTGGTTCTGGTGTGACGATGAGTCCACAGACCGTTTTTAGATTGTAGATATTTTTGTAAATTTTATGAATCTCTACTAGGACTAATGGCATGGGAGTCTTGTCTGCTTTGTACATTCTGCTGACCTTGACTGGAGGCAGATCCTGAGAATTAAGGTCAGCAGCTATTTCTGCTGTGTCAATGTCTTCACAGATACCGCGAAGGACCACTTTTAAATTTTTTTCCGAGCTGAGCGCAAAGGTATGATACTGGATGCCGCTATCGTCCAGTTCTTTGGTCAACCTCCTATAGTCTGTCACTGTTGCTGGCTGTATCTTTATGCCTTCATCCATGTTTTTAGCTTTAATGAAGCCAATGTGCAGATTGGACATTGTGGATCTTAAAGCTGCCCACTTCTGCATTTCTTTAAGGATGATCGGAGGCACCTTTTCTTTGGGAGAAATAGCGGCGTCCGAACCCTGAGGATCCTGTTCCATTTCGTTATCATTGTGCGGTTCTTCTGTTCTTCACTTTTTGCGTGCATGCATTTCTACAAAGTCTGAAAGAGTAGAAGGCACCGATTCTAACTGATCTTCTGCGACAACGTCTGTGACACTTTCCGGGGGAAACGTGTCGTAAGTTTCACTTTTCCCGGCCAATTGTTGTTAAGTAGTTCACCTAGTCTTATAAATTCTCTATATACCTCCTCGAATATTGTCTCATTTAACTGTTTTTCCATGATTATCAATGTGAAGTATCTAAAGTTGATATAAAAAAAATAAAAAAAAAACGCTTACTGTGCAGTTGTGGTCTTACCGGCACTGCTGCAAGACTCTGAACTGTTTTGGTAAGAGCACTGATTCAAAAATTGCATGATCTTCAAGACACATAATATCATAAACGCACCACAATTCCAAAACTGACCAAACTCCCATTATTCACTAACTTCTAAGATAACTGTTCAGATCACTCACTCAATTCACATCATCCTTCCTCCAATTCACAATCTGGTGTAACAGCAGGGCTAGTATCCTTAAACTCAGGTGATACTAAGTTGAAATAATGCAGAAGTTATATTTTCATATATGAGTAGCCAAAAGATTTCACATCTTATTATTAAAATACTCTGGATTAGAGATAGCAGTTGGAAGTTTTTCCACTTGGTTATACTATAAATCAAGGATACCAAGAAATTAATTCTCGTGGAAAGGCTTAGACATTGGTTATGCATTTTTTACTAAATAATTTAAGGAAATTACAACGTCAACTAGGATATACATTAAAATAAATTTTAATATACTTCAATATTTCGGCAACGTCACGTTGCCATTTTCAAGAAACTTAAGAACAAGACACTTGCATGTAGGCACAACAAACAGTAAGTGAGGAAGAAGCAGGAAGCTATTATTTCTCCTAAAGTCCTGATGGTGCTCACTAGCCAGCAATGTTGGTATTTTTGGGCTATTGGGCTGAAGGTCTTCTGATGTAGGTTTCCCAAATTTGAGGCAGTCTCATGCAGCCAAATTTGTTGAGGTTTGGATTGTTTCTTAGGGCTGAAGCTGATTCCATTAAAAGCCTTTCATATTTGTATTTACTACCGTGTATTATCTTGGCTTTCTTCACCCGTATTCTATGGCAGGTATCCAGCACATGGTCAGCAAGACCAGAGCGGCTGTATTGGTGAGACCGGATGTAGTCCTTGTGTTCTGAAATTCTGATATTTGCTGTCCTTCCTGTTTGGCCAAAGTAGGACAGCTTACAGCTGCAAGGGACCTGGTATACACCAGGTAGGTCTGGGGGGGGGAGGTTGGTCTTTAGTAGAGCTGATATGGGATGCTAATTTTTTATATGGTCTGTAACAAGAAGTTAAGTCATGTTTTTTTTTTTTTTTATGATTTTTGTAATTTTTTCCGAGGTGCCTCGGATATAGGGTATGGTGATGGATTTAGAGTAATCCTGGGGGGGGGGTTCTGGTTTCAATATTTTTTGGATTTTTTTTGGGGGGGTAGCCATTGACTGAGAAAGTGTTGAGAATGTGGTTTAGTTCTGTGGTTAGGGCATTGTCATTTGAACAGATAAATTTAGCCCTGTTGTGTAGTGTCTTAATGACTCCATATTGTTGCGAGGAGGGGTGGTGGGATTGTTGGTCAGTGTATCTGCCTGTATGGGTGGGTTTTCTATAGACTGAGAAAACCAAAGTTCTATCAGGCTGGCGGGTGACTAGTGTATCTAAGAAAGGAAGGCAGTTGTTTTTTTCCTCTTCCAGGGTGAATTTGATTCTGGGGTGTTGGTTGTTTAAGTGTGTTAGGAAGGAGAGGAGTGCATCGGAACCATGTGGCCAAATAGTAAACACATTATCAACATAGTGAAGCCAAATGGTTGGTTTTTGTGGGGCAGAGTTTAAGGCTTTCTCTTCAAAAGTCTCCATATAAAAGTTGGCCGAGGGTGGGGAGAGTGGAGCACCCATGGCTGTCCCCTCTATTTGTTTGTAGAATTTTCCTTGCCAAACAAAATAGCCTGACTTCTTTGTGAACTGAAATAGGGCTGTGATATCGGGAGGAAATTTAGCTTGGATTAGCTCTAAGGATTCTTTGAGTGGGACCTTTGTGAATAAGGAAGAGACATCAGAACTGACCATTATGTCAGTGTGTTTGAGTGTAAGGTTTTCTATGCTGGCTTTGAAGTGGCTGAGTTTTTTGTGTGTGAAGGTGTGTTGCCAGTATAGTGTGAGAGAGCTTTGGCCAAATGTTTAGCTAGTTTGTATGTGGGGAAATCAATGCCATCCACTATGGGACGTAATGGCACATTTTCCTTATGTATTTTTGGGAGTCCATAAATACTGGGGGGAGTTAAATGGTTTTAATTTGTTAGTGATTTCCACAGGTCAAGAAGTGACCTTAAGGAGCCTGTGGAGTTTTCTAATTTGTGAGTTGGTGGGATTGTACTCGATAGGGGGGTAAGTAGCCCGATCTAACAATTGAGCTTTCAGCTTACCTGTGTAATCCTTTTGGTTAAGCAATACTGTGGCATTTCCTTTATCAGCTTTGGTGATTATTATTTTCTTGTTTTTCTTTAATTCTAGTAGAGATTTAATTTCTTTACTGGGCATGTGGGCTTTTGGTGGTTTAGCTTTGGTCAGAACACAAGCCACATCCAGTCTAATATCGTTGGCGACGTGGTTTGGAAGGTGTCGTATCCCGCATTCAATTCGTATCATAATATCTTCAGCAGGTATTCTTCTGGGCGCAATGGCGAAGTTGTGGCCACGTACGAGGGCGTTGAGTGCTTCCGGTTTCACACTAAATGACGAAAGGTTGACTACCGTTTCGGTAGGAAGTTGTGATTTCAAGATTGAGTTCTTTTTTAAATTTTCAAATTTTTTGATGTGTCGATCTCGTACTTTTTTAAATTCTTTCTCCGCTGCAGTGCATGAGATATCGTATAAAATAGACCAAATTTCGTGGTTTAAGGTCATCTTTGAGTGCCTGGATAGCTAAGTTAGCATCATTCAGGAAACGATGAGTCGTGGCGATTTGTTCCCTGAGCAAGGCTTGGCTGGCACGGTTATAAATACGAAGAGCAAAGAGAAACAGTGCTTGAATTTCACACAGTTAGGAATTACCTGGTTATCCCAGCAGCGTTTTAGGAAGGCAAGACGATTCAGTTGTCTTGATAGCTTTAACTTCATTTTACCGTAATGGCGTGCTTTACGTGCAATATCATCTCCATGGATTATCGTAATTCTCGTGGAAAGGCTTAGACGTTGGTTATGCATTTTTTACTAAATAATTTAAAGAAATTACAATGTCAACTAGGACCAAGAAATTATATACTTGGTTTAATTCTTTATCCAAGTGTAAGCAAACAAAGTTTGCTGAAGTATTTTCACGACTGGAGTCATATATAGCTTTTATATATGAGTCCAGAAAAAGCCCTGTGAGGGTTTTTCATCCTGCATACAGACAAATTGGCTTTCAGAACACACAATTTACAGACAAAAATACTAGTGGTGGGGTGGCGGCGGGCAATAGATGTTATTGGTGTCAATGATGATAGTGGTGGTTTGGCATAGTTAGATGATCTGATAGACCAAGTGAAACATGGTGAGAGTTGGGTATTAATGAGAGGTTTTAACACAATAGTTGGAAATTTTAGAATTGGTACGAGAAATTAAGAGTGAAAAATTAGTAGGGTTTCATAACAAAGTAATCTAGTCATTAGTTACACCTTTAAGACAAGTTCACAAAAGAATAAGATATACATAGAAGATGCCAGATCTAAGAAGATACCAAATTGGCTATATAATAAAGCAAAGTTTCTATAACCAGGTTAAATCTTGTAAAGCAGTAAGCATAATCTACTAATCAGATTCAAGCAGCAAACTAAACTTCAAAAAGAAAAGATTTATGATATGAATAAACTTGAAAAAAAATACAACTACAAAAAATTAATATAAATCTTTTAGATATGAACAAAGAAAACAATAAACAACTAGAAAAAAAATTGTTGGAGTGGGGGGGGGGGGGGGAATATGCCAAACAGCAGAGATATGCATACACAAAATAAAAAAAAAAAAGAGAGAGAACTTAAAACTTTGGGTAACAGATGAACTGATCTCATTGATAGATGAGTGAAATAAAAGGAAAAAACCACATAAGAGTAAAGAGGAATGTGTAAGATTAAGGAACAAAATTACTTCAGAGTGCAGAAAACTGAAGGAGAAGTGGATGCATAAAAGATGTCAGCAGATTGAAAATGTGATGTATGAATTGACATTGCATACAAATTAATAAAAGAAGTGTCATAGTGGGAAAAGCCAAACAGTGATAAAAAATCAAAATGATAGGATCTTGACAGATCCAAAAGATAAAGAGATGGAGACATTATTTAGAATTATAATGGACAGGGTTAACATACAAATGTAATAGTTAAGAAAGATGATTCTAGTGAAGCTGAAGGATATGATATTTTAAGAGAAGAATGAAAAGTGTACTTTGCCATCTAAACAATGAAAAAGCACCAGGTCAAGATGACATCAAAATGATGACTGATAAAGGAAGCTCATGACATAATAAAATCTGAATAGGCAGAACTTATTAAAGTTATTAAAAAGGGAAAATAAAGAGAGTCCAAAGAAAGTGTAATAATCCCAATACCAAAGAACACTACAGATTGTAAACCTTATCACACAATTATCCACTTGTCACATACTAAAACAGTTCTCAGAATAATACAAAGCAGAATTCTTGATTTATTATTATTATTATGTGACACCTCCAGGGAGTCCAAGGACTCATCGAGGGAGAGTGTGCCAACAGCATTGAACAATTGAGCCCCTTGCAACTACTAAGCATGCTCAAACTTGCTTAACTTTTTTGCGAGCCATTAATAGCAGAGGCTCTACCAATCGACCAATCTTTGCTGGCCTAGACCAGTACTTTTTTACTGATTGGTTTGTCTGTTTTCAGAGACAAAAAAAAAAAAAAAACTCAGTTTCCAGAGGAGAAACCATTAGCTCTGTACAAGACTAGCTAACTTGCCATTTTATTCAAAGATTTGATGAAGATTTCTCACATCACAAGTGAGATTTGAATTCGGCTCTTTTCAACCTAAGGGCTCATCTAAAACCATCTGAGCTTGGGAGGCTCGCAAACTTGTCTTTACTTATGTAAAAACAAGTTTGGATTTAGGAAAACATGCGATAAGAGAAGCAATCCTTGCCTTAAGACAAATCATAGAAAAAAGCATGGATGTATGTAGGAAAGGCCACATATTACTTTTGTGAATTTGGAGAAAGCATTTGACCAAACAGACTGGGGAAAATTACAATAATAGAAAGAGCTGACAGACTGGAGAGACAAGCAAATTATATGCGACTTATGCTCAGAACAAACAGCTAGAGCCTGAAGAGATGAGAATTCTGAAACTGCTTAAATGAAATAAAAGTGGAAATAGTGTTGAAAGTTTTTCCACTTGGTTATACTATAAATTAAAAAGATACCAAGAAATTATATACTGTTTAATCATTTATCCAAGTGTAAGTCCTGAATTTTACAAGTTGCCCCAGTCCTGAATATACTTCAGGTGCAAACAAAGTTTGCACCTGAAGTATATTCAGGACTGGGGCAACTTGTAAAAGTGGTATGACTTAATATCACATGGATAAAGGATTAAACCAAGTATATAATTTCTTTGTATCTTTAATTTATAGTATAAATAAGTGGAAAAACTTTCAACAACTAACCATTTCTAATCCAGAGTATTATAATAATAAGGTGTGTGTGACACCTTTTGGCAACTCGTATATGGAAATATGACTTCTGCATTACTTCAACCTTGGTATCACCCGCGTCTGGCTCCCACTGATGAAGCCTCAATAAAGGTCGAAATCGGTCTGGGTAGTGACCCTTTCTATAATGCATACCATTATACATCAGCAAGGAGATGTGCTTTGCATTATAGGATATTAAGCCAAGTGATGTGAAATCATACCACCTTTATCCCGAGTTTCGCAGTCCTAGAAATACTTCAGGCACAATCTTATTTGCTTACACTTGGATAAAAGATTAAAGCAAGTATATAATTTTTTGGTATCTTTAATTTATAGTGTGATATACACACCATTTCCACATTGTACCCTGGATTAGATCTGTAGGTAACATTGTAGTGATTGTTGATTCGGAACCTGCAAAGTGTTTTGCAGGTTCTGGAGAAAATTTTGGAGAGATGGTCCTGATCAAGAGTAGAAATCCACTGCACATTTGAAACAGTACTTCGTTTTAAATGTTTCAAGGAATTGTCAAAGGAAACTTTAACAAAGTTGAAAGGTTTATTCTCCTCCAACAAAAATGCACTATTCATAAAAGTGTATATATATTTGAAGTACGTATTGCTCTTTATGCAAGTGAAACATGGACCTTGTCAAAACAAGACAAAAGAATAAAAGCATTGTTATGGTGTTAACCAAGAGTGCTGAAAATTAAATGGACAGAAAAAGTGAACGAGGAAAGCCAGGAATATTGTTAGGATGGTGGAAAATAGATACGACATCTGAGGCTCAGCAATTTCATGAAAATGATTTTTGAAGGGAAGGTGATGATGGGTAAAAAACAACGTGGAAGCAAAATTTTCTGGATTAGGAAATCCGAATGCTACAGCAACACCAAAATGAAAAAGACAAATAGATATAGGTGAATGGCGACGGGATCATTCTTTCCTATGCCTTCGAAGACAGGAAAATTATATATTATATTATATATAATATTACATATTATATATATTATTTACATACCGTAAATAATATATATAATTTACGGCATGTAAATAATACTTATACTTTAATTATATATTAATATAAATTAAAGTATTATTTACATAATATATACAAAGTATGTATATAATATATATTATTAATATAATTATATATTATATACATACCGAAGTAACTTGAGCATGGAGCTTCAGCAGTGATCCTAAACATCGAAAAACTAATTTTCGAATCTCATTTTTTAGCATTTGATGAAATTTTATCTTTAAATGTTAGCCTTTAATCAAATGCTTCAGATTAAGTTTTCGATTCATTCTGTATATGATTATTAATGTTATAATAAATTAAGAAGAAATACTCAAGCATAAAAAATATTTTTAGTTAGGCCAGAATTGATTTATTCGTGTACATCTTCACCCAGTATAATTTATTTATAGCTGTATCACTAAGTTTTGATATGGAACTGCTGTTTTGTTCATCATAAAGTAAACAAAACCACAGTTAGCGTGCTACGGCCTGTAATGGTAATAATAGCGGTCATTTCGAAATGTAACACGGGGAGATACTTTAAAAGTGATTATTTTGAAATAATCAAGGAGACATCAGTAACTCATTGTACTGCAGTTATTCTATTAAGAAAGGACCTTCGCTGTTGTCAGATGGTTTTTCTTCGGTACATACAATTTACCATGTTTACACGTGTTGTTAAATATGAAAATATTGAAAGAAAGCTTACTTCCTATTCAAACTATATAGATATTGTCATTTAAAACTTCAAGAAGGGTTTAGTTATCATTAGAGTGTTTGCGCCAGTACAAAAAATTTTGCCTGTTTACAAGTGTTTTTAAATATGAGGAAAATACTGAAGACGAAGGAACTCGCATCTCCAACAATTACTGACAGTAGTAGTTTAGATTTTGTAGCAGACAATTGGTCACTGGTGTTGCCACTGCCGCATTTCGGATATATATACAGGTGCATTAACTTGGATTGAAGTCAAAAGAAATCGTTAATTCACTCATTCCTTGTATACTTTACAATTGCACTTCAGTTTTTATTACGACGCAAGGCTCTCCCGATCACGAACATGTTGCAACCACCTGGTCTTCGAAGCCGTGACCAAATGGTCAAACTCCTAAGTGCGTTAAAAAAAAAAAAAAAAAAAAAAAAAAAAAAAAAAAAAAAAAAAAAACTCATCGACCGTGACAAACCACCTGGCAGTTCGTTGAAATTTGTAACGCTTCTCACATGGTAATTTCACTTTCCCTACGCTACACGAGCAGTTCATTATCATTACCGCCAATATTCACAAACTTCTGGTTTTCTGAAAGGAAACAGAATTAATAATATAATTTTTTTCTGGTTTTATATATTTTGTTTAGCCTTTATTTAACAAATTATATTTGTTAAATATATACTATAAAAAATTTCTTTCAGAAAGTTTCGCTGCTGTTTAAATAATTCATATTCAGAGGGCGATTAACAGCATGGGGGCAGTGCAAAATATTTGTAACAGTGGTGGCTAAACATTACTTAGCAAACTGGAACAATTCATCATTTTATTTTAATAAATTGAATTTTAATCATCAGAAGTATTAGATGAGATGACAGTTTTTTGTAATTTGGAAATGGGCATTACTTCAAAATAGATCTTCCATTTTTTACATAACAAATGGAAAGTTAAATATCCAGTTTCTGTTAGTGTTGATCCAGACTTCAGTTTAGAAGGAGCTAATATTAGGATTGGGAGACGGCTTTTTTTTTTTTTTTTTTAACATTTCTTACTTTATTAATATAATTTACTTTAAATTTCTAACAATAGCATTCATTTCAGAACTTTAATAATTGGTATTATAATTCATACAGTTCATAGATAAATTTGTTTTATTATAACTGAAAATTGGATTATTTTGCTCTGATTACTTGAGAGAAGAGATACTGTTGCCTGTCTGGCATCTCTCATTGGTATCATCTGTGTTAAGTATCATCACTGTTGGTTAATTATTTCATTTGTTATCATATCTACAAGGGTTGTCTGAAATGTTCTCGACCATTGATGTCAACATTATCAGCAAGATTTTTTTTTATAAGTTGGTACATCTGCGATAAGCATCCATGTGATTTTGCAAGTCATTCTATCAAATAGTTTGTTTTATACATCTGTCTGAAGCAAAAGTGTTGTCTGTATCACTTGAAATGGATAAAATTGAGTATCGTGCAGTTATAAAATTCTTTGTAAAAGACGGTTTAATGCCAAAAGAAATTCATTCAAAGTTCATAAACGTTTATGGACGTTCTTCTCCTTCATTTTCGACAATTAAGAAATGGGCTGCCAAGTTTAACCATGGCCGTACCAACATCCTTTTTGGACATCCTCGTGAAGGATGTCCAAAAAGTGTGACAACACCAGAAATCGTTGATCAAGTGCATGATATGGTATTGGATGACCAGCGTGAAATTGCGGAGACTATAGGCATTTCAAAACAACGTGTAGGATATGTTTTGCATGAAGAATTGCAAATGAAAAAGCTTTGCGCAAGATGGGTACTGCGCTTGCTCACAGCAGATCAAAAAGCACTTGCATGAAAATCTCTGCACAGTGCTTGGAGCGTCTTAACAAGAATAAAACTGATTTTATGTGTTGATTTATTACTATTGATGAGACTTGAATTCACCATTACACACCAGAATCCAAACAGCAGTCAAAACAGTGGACAGATGCTGGTTGGTCACCCCCAAAGAAGACAAAGTCGGTTCTATCAGCAGGAAAGGTCATGGCATTTTATTTATTAATTATCTTGAAAAGGGTAAAACAATAACCAGGGAATATTATTCTGATCTTTTAACTAGACTAAACAAAAAAATTTGTGAGAAAAGACCTGGTTTGGAGAAGGGAAAAAATCGTCTTTCATCAGGACAATGTACCTGCCCACAGAGGTGTTTTAGCAATGGGAAAAATTAAGCAATCTGCGCTATGAATTGTTGGAACATCCATCCTATTTCCCAGATTTGGCTCCCTCTGACTTCTATTTCTTGCCAAAACTAAAACTCTTCCTCGCTGATCAGCATTTTTCTTCGAATCAAGAGGTGATTGCAGCTCTAGAAGGGTGTTTTGCAGATCCTATCGAGAACCACTACAGGGACGGGATAATGGCGCCGGAGCATCGCTGAATAAATGTATTAGTCTTAAGAGAGATTATGTTGAAAAATAAAAATAATTTTGAAATTATAAATTTGTTTTTTCACTGTTATGCTGAGAACTTTTCAGACTACCCTCGTAGTTATTAGTTCATTCATTATAGTAACTATGAAACATATTTTAAATCCTGAATTCTTTATGTAGTATCACCTGTGTTAAATATTTAATTCTTCATTATCATCACAAACCATGGGCTCACTGCCTGTTTCACTATCTTCTTCCACCTTTCTTTGTCCAGTGCATAATGTCGCAGTTTTTCTACAATTATTCCACACCAGTCTTTTATATCGTCTATCCATTCTCTGTATGGTGTACCTCTTCTGTTTAAACCATCCAAAATACCAAACATCAATGTATTTATCTTCCGGTCTTCACTCATTCTACAGATGTGTCCAAATAATTGCAGCTTCTGTTTTATAATCTTCTGCATTAGATTCAATTTTGGTTGTATCTTCTGATAGAGCTCTTCATTGGTGATTTTCTGTACCCATCCTATTCTTAGAATCTTCCTGTAACAGGTTCTTTCAAATGCCAAAATTCTTTTTCTTGATTCCTTATTTATTACCCACGTTTCAGATCTGTACAGTACACCACTGACAATGCATGTTTCCAATACTCTTAGTTTTGTTTGCAGACTGATCACTTTACTTTTCCAGATGTTATCCATGGCCTTCAGATTTGTTCTTCCCTTTGCAATCCTGATCTTTATTTCTTTTTTACAGGCCAAGTCATATGGCAGTTTACTTCCCAAATATGTGAATTGTTCTATATTTTCTATATTAGTTCCATCCACTTGTATCTTTTGTTTCATGTTCTTCTCACCAAATACCATTGTCTTTGTTTTTTCAAAGTTCATAACAAGTACTAATCTCTTCCTTTCCTCATTTAACAGTTTCAGTTTATTTTTGTAGTTCTCTTTCATCTTCTTCAATAATAACAATGTCATCTGCAAATCTCAGATTGTTAATTCTCATTCCGTGTACGGATATTCCTTTGGCATCTTCTTTCATTTTATCCATTTCTCTTTCTAAATGTGCGATGAAAATGCTTGGTGATAATCGGTCCCCCTGTCTAGTACTTCTGCTTGTTTTAAACCATTTCCCCAAATCATCACCTATTCTAACTGCTGCAACTGCATTCTGATAAACATCTTTTAATATAGCTATTAGTTTTTTATCAATTCCATAGGATTCTAGAACTGCTAATGTCACTTTCTGGTCAATACTGTCAAATGCTTTCTGAAAATCAAAGCAAGTATATATGTTTTTGTTTTTTCTCCTAGCTTTCTCTGCTATTAACCTCATTGTCAAAATCTGTTGAATTGTAGTTCTATCCTTCCTAAATCCTGCTTGCTCATCTGCAAGGTATGCTTCCAATTGTGTTCTCAATCTTTCTGTCAATATGATTATCATCACTTTACCAAGGTGAACTTATCAAGGCAATTGTTCTATAATTTTTACATTCTAGCTTATTTCCTTTCTTGTATAATGTTACTAATATTGATTTCACCCGCTCCTCTGGCATTTTCCCTTCTTTCCATACCATATTACATAGTTGGTGCATTTCTGTAACCATACTTTCACCACCGTATTTAATCATTTCTCCAGTAATGTGTTATTGTTACCAGGACTCTTGTTGTGTTTTAGCCATCCTATTGCTTTCTCTACCTCTCCTCTTAAAATGTCCATATCATGCTCATTACCTGGTGGTGATATCTGCTTCAATTCTTCAGTCAGTTTCCCAAAGCTATCTGAATCTAGTTTTTCTTCATATAACTCACTACAGTATCTTGTCCACTGCTGTATAATTTTTTCTTGATTCATCAGTACTTTGCCTTTTTCATCTTTAATTGTGGTTTGTTTTGGTTGCCACTTTCTATTAATGGTTCTGATCATTTTGTATACCTCCCTTGTTTTATGCTCTCCATAGTACTATTCTATATTGTTGCATTCGGCTTCTAACCATTTCATCTTATCCATTCTGACTGCTTTTTTCCACCTCATTACACTTTCTTCTACATTGCTCTTCTATTGGTTCTGATGTATCCCTTCTTATCTTCAACATTCTTTTCTCCTGTACTAATTTCAGTGTTTCTTGTGTAATCCATTTCTTCTTGATCTTCTCTTCTTCTGGTACTGTTTCTTCAACTGCATCTATCACCTTCATTACTCTTTTCACTCTTAAATTTTAGTTTTTTTCTTTCTCCACTTTTAAGTTTCTTTTCTAACACTTTTCTGTACCTTCCTATTTCTGCTTCACTTATTCGTGCTGTATCTCTTCTATTCTGATGTTGGGGTTTATATTTCTTTTTTAATTTCATCTTGATGTTTTTGCAATCACTAAACTATGGTTCCGAGTCTATATCCGCTCTTTGAAAAGTTCGACATTGCTGTACTGATGTTATCCATCTTCTTTTAATCATAATCATATCAATCATGTTTTTGGTTTTCCCATCATTTGATCTCCATGTCCATTTTCTGCACTCCTTTTGTTGGAATCTTGTGTTACAGATCATCATCTCGTGGTCCACAGCAAATTCTAACAATTTTTTACCTCGTTCATTTCTTTCTCCGAAACCATATTTTCCCATGATCTTTCCCAACCATCGTTATCTATTCCAACTTTGGCATTCTAATCTCCTTCAATAATTAGCACATCTTGCTTTGGTATTGTTACTATTGTCTCTGTCAGATCTTTGTTGAATAAGTCAATATCCTCATCTGTGTTGTCCGATGTGGGTGTATATATATGGACTATTGATATGTTGAACGGCTTTGCCTGAAATCTTGCTACTATGATTCGTTCATTAACTGGTTTGTAGCCTAACAGTGCCTCTCGAGCTGTTTTGCTAAGAAGGAAGCCAACTCCTGCTTCATGCATGGTGTCATGTCCAGACCATATTACTTCGCATCCATTGATCTCTCCAGATGATGTCCATATCATCTCTGCTAATCTTAGTATATCCCACCGATATCTCTTCATTTCCTCACGAAGTAGTTCTAATTTTCCTGGCATCCAGAGTGTCTGCACATTCCACGTTCCTAATGATAACAGTTCTGTTAGTTTCAGTTTCTGTTTCCTTTCGTATCCCACTTTTCGATCCAATCCCGATCGCTCGATTGGTATCATGGGCCTTGTTTATTCGGGCGATGCCCGAGCCGGCATGTTGTAGCCATTGATTGTATATATAGGCATCAGATAACAATCGTGTTTTTTCTTTACGGTCAGAGCATCGACACTCATCTGACCGACCCTCCTCCTTTATCCAGGCTTGGGACTGGCATGAGACCCCTAAGGATCCCATGGCGGAGTTATATAATTCTTGTTGATCATTATTTTCATGGAGTCCTGAAATTTACGCTATACGGGATCCGGAAAAGTCGCCCCCTGTAGATGAGTAGGTTACAAAAATGTAAATAATACACCTGATTTTTTTATAATTCTAATTTATTTTGTTTTAATAGAATAAATGCACATTATTATTGTTTAAAACTCTAAGTTGTATGCAGTGCCTCTAAGGTAATGAATCACATTACGATTTTGAAAATCTTGGACTATTGTTTTGATATTAGCACATTTGTAGCATACTTCTTGTTTCTTTGATTGACTGAATTACTGGCAATTGTGTAATTTCGAAATTGTGCAGCCCTTGTTTCTTTAAAGAATCAATGAATCGGTAAATATTTGGGAATAAAGTAGCACAAGTTTCCTGAAATCCCCTGTAAACATTCCACAATTCGATGGCAAAAATGGGTAATTGCCGGCCTCTCTGTTCTCTTTTTCCAATATATGCATCTTCAAAGTAGTTTGCAATCATCATAGCTTCAATGGGGAAGTCATTAGCTTCAACTAAATCTTCAAATGCTTGAATAACGTTATCAGGAAGAATAAATGCCAATGCCGGAATCATTCGGATCCAACGAACAAATTCATGGTCTTGTTTATATCGGACTTTTAAACCTTCATTCTGTACCTTTCGCCAAACGCTGTGGGAAAGATGAAAAAAAAAAAACAACCAGTATTTACAATATCAGGAAATTCTTGTTAGAAGGCTTGCATGGCACTTTGTTCGAAATCTGTCATAAGTCGCTGGGGTTGGAGACCCGGTTGTAGATTTTTAACTTCTTGAAGCAACTTGACGTATTTGGCACAAGTTTTGTTAGGCAGAAGCGTGTAGACCACTGGATTAACTGCATTGAATTGAACCACATGAATTGTATAAAGCAGCTGGAAATGCATGGATACTGTGCTAAAAGTTCCTTCAGAAAACCACTCCTGGCTATGGCCAATAACTAAAGATTGTTACTAGTGGAAAAAATATGCATGCAGCCCCGGAGCAGTTCGTCCTGAGAATCATACATCAAAAACTGTTGTATATTGGCATCGATAATAATTTCTTGATAATTTTGTGGAATTACTAGGTCCTGGAGATTGCTCGGTAAAGCAGGAGTACCATTGTTGCATCAAACATGACAAATGGTTCGTTTAAGTAAATCCTTTTTAGGAAGTAATGCCGTGACATTGGCATGAGCCTCTGCAATTACTGATGCAACAATTTGCTGTGACCGTTCGTTCGTGGTTGTTGCATGTTGCCGTATTTGACCAATCAATTACAATGCTTCTGACGTTGCAGCTTGAGCTGCATAGGTATGTTTAGTTACAACTTTCACAACTGAGCCTTCCGAATCCTGTGTCCAAACAAGCCCTTTTGCAGGTGGAACATTTTTCATCTACCGATTTTCTTTTGCCTCTTATTGACAGAACACTTTTTGCCATTGTACACACAGGATTAATCAATCAAGATACAAAAATAATATGCAGATATTGCACTGCCTGCGGCGCTCAGCTTGTTCACGATGCACCGCCGATAACGAGGCAGCGAAAACAGCAAATGCGCGCTGTCTACTGCGCCAGAAAATGTGAGGAGAGCCAGATGCAGGAACTTTTATTGTGAATTTAGACAAATCAGAACAAGATTCACTTGTTAATGAAAAGACTCCTATAAGATTAGTCACTGTTCCCTCCCTCCCCTGTCCGTCTCTAACCATGTGATGGACATGGGGAGGGAGGGAACAGTGGTCGAGTATGTATTCTCTATCGCCCTCGTGGTCGAGTATGTATTCTTTCCATTGTGAAAGAATTAACAGTTCCAGTTAATTCTTTCACAATGGAAAGAGAACCCTGAAGACATACAAAAGGACAGGAATTAGTTTAAAAGCTACGTGACAATTTGTAACACGAATGTAATTTTGAAAATTTGTTTTTGGAAAAGTTAGAGTTAGCGGAAGTTCAGTTCGAGTACTGAACGAGAGAGTTTAACATTGAATCTCCACTAAAGGGGCTGGGACTTCAATAAAAATTCGAGTTATCAACAGTTGACTGTATTTCCATTTTTGTAACCTACTCATTATCTACAGGGAGCGAAACGAGAGGGACGACTTTTCCATAAACCACACCATACAGTCTACTTAGCTCCATTCTACCGACTTCCTAATGTATTTTTTTGTTTGTTGATTGCATGTATTCTCCAGCAGGTTTGCCTGTTGTTCTTCTGGCTGGTTTTTCTGTTTTGACGTGATGAAAAATTTGGGTTTCTGGGAGGGAACCCTGCTACCTCCATCTGAGAACATTATCTTCCTTTGAAAAAAAGATCCTTATCAAGATTCTTTGCATTCTCCTATGATTCAAAGATCTTTTCTAACCAAATGACATTTGTCATGTTGTTCTTGCAGCTTCTCTAAAAACACAGAGATCTGTTTAACATGACTAGTGCTAGCAGAGCTAGGCATAGTATTCTGAAATGCATTTTAGGTACCGGAAACTGGATTCAAAAGCACTTTGCGTGTTGTACTTCCCAATTTAGTCTGCAAATATAGAGCCTCGAGCATTTTTTGTCAGCACCATGGTAGTTGAAAATGCGTGTAGAATTGTGCTTGCTTGAATTCAGAAAGTTATATTATCATTGTTCCCTTTTTTTGGGACGGGGCAATTTAAATGAGGATATTTTTATCATGTGTTCTCATCCATGAATGGTTATAACTCTAAAGCACATTAGCAGTGCCATAAGTAGCTTTACGTGGGTCCTGTAAAGATTTTATTTTTGCCCCCCCCCCCCTATTTTGGAAAAAAAAATTAAAAAAAACAAATACAATAGAATAGATCAGTTACTTTTTGACTTAAACCAAAAATGTTACAGAATCGGCCCCACAGTGGCAAAATTTAACATTTGAAAATGAAAATATAATACTGATTATTTTTTTGATACTCCATTTCAGACTCACTTCGTCCTGGGCCTGTGCACCTGCCTAGTTATGGCACTGCACATTAATACTGTGCATGAGCTAAGTCATATATTCAGAAACTCTGTTCTAGAGACCAAAAATAGTACTTTTTATGCAAGCATGTGATGGAGTGCAGTATCCATGCTACTGTGGATTTGGAGAGTAGAGATGGTATCCACTCATGCCATCAAAGAATAAACTATTCCTTAAATCTTACCCTGTGTACAAACCAATGAAGTTGTATTTTTGGTAGTTGGCATCAATGATTGTTATAAGATTCAGTTTGCATGGGAAACGTTGTAGCAATTAGTAGTATCAACTCATTCTTTATCAGCATTTCACTGATGGGAAATGTTAATAAGGAAACTATTGGCTGGAAAAATGAAACTGCTGTTAATAGAGTAACCAAGCCATCTAAAAAAAAATAGTAACACACACACACACATTTAACTCCACTTCCTACAGTGTTGAACTGTTTTCACGAATGGAGATCTGGCTCCAAGTGAATATTGCCACATACCTTTCCTTGAGACCCAACATAGAACTTTTTCAAACCACTTCACCCTCCAATAAGTGGGGTGCTGCTCTCACCCAGGCATTGAAATTCATCTCCCACCTCAATGACTGCCATTGCAAAGTGAATTACTATTGCTTTACTAACCAGGGGCTCCTGAAGTGGATGTGAACGTGGCCTGAGAGCAAAAACACTGCAGCACTCTATTTGTCCACTTTCAATTTTAAAACATTGAATCCCCTTCCCCAATTTGCTGACTTCTTTTAGTCAGCCATCCCTATAAGTTGACTGCTAGTTCATGCAGTATTTGCTAATATACTTTTGTAAAATCCAGGAAAATCGCCATATAAGCAGCCTCTCTTCTATCGTGGAGAGGCTTATATGACTTATTATAAAATGTACAAGATGTACACTTTTAAAATTGCCCTATTATAAAATGTACTGAAGTAAGAGACTTACCCTTAACAAACCTATGCTACTCTCTGGAAAGATGTATCTTCATCAGTCCAACTTTGCATCTTATTGATAACCAGCCTAAAGAGAAGGTTCAGGAAAATCATCTCCTACTATACCAGAAACAGTCTACATGCCTCTTGTGGCCTTCTAGTTCTAATGGTATTCTTTCAGTTACACTTAGAGATGTATCCATGAACTAACACCTGTTCTGTATCATCTCTACATTCTTTATATACTCTGGCACTAATCCCCAGACATGAAAACAAGCCTATATTGAATCTATTCCAAAAAAAGGGGAGATAAAAGTCTACCATCAAACTATGTATACACATCGCCTTCAACTCAATCTTCTCCTCCAGAGTAATTAAGTCAACTTCTTTACTGACTAGAGGACAGTCAGTTTTTTGTAAACCTAGTATATTACTAATGGGTGGACTAAGGATTTTTTTTCTGTTTTCATTAATTTTATTTTTATTATTTTTTTTTGTATGTTTTAAATTATTTTTTATATCATCTGGAAACTACCCTAGAAACCAAAACCAGAACTTTTTCATTTCAGATTCCAGTAGTGGCTTGTAAAAGTTTTGGGTGTATTCCCAGTCATCCATGCCCACTATAGCAGTGCTTCCCAAACTTATGGATGCCAAGGCCCCCCCTTTGGAAAAATTAAAATATTTCACGGCCCCATCAAAAAAAAAATCGTAATATAGACGCATATTATTATAATATTTATTGTATTTATATTCAATACAATTTATATTCAAGATTTAGCATTTGTAATATGTTTTTGCATTTCTTATCAATATCTTTGAAATGAAACTTATATGAATAAGCATATATTTACTAATATTCATTAATCGCAGAAATACGCAAGAAGCAAAATTTGTGAACCAACGCTAATGTGCGATTTTTTCCACTAAAATATAAAAAAGAACAAAAAAAAAAAGTTAAATTCATTTCTTTTAAGATTAAAAAAATCAAAAAATCTACTTAGTCTTAAAACATTTAAAATTTGTTTTCATTATTTCACAGCCCTCCTCAACAAAAAGTACGGCCCCCAAGGGGGCCACGGCCCACAGTTTGAGAAGCGCTGCACTATAGGACTCAAACCCACAGTCTGTTGGTTGGAGAGCAGATATGCTAACCACTCAACCAACCATTTTGGCAGTTAATCAGTGCTCTGAAAGTCCCTCTTGACATTTCCATAACATTTGATTGTGTCCGGCATCAAGGCCTGTCTGTCAATTGCCTTCCTTTAATCTACCTTCCAACCTCTGTAATTGGATAGCCACCTTTCACTCTCTGTCTCTCTCTCTCTACAAATTTCTTTACCAGTCAAGAGTGCTGTAGGACTCTATTCTGTTGCTTCTGCTCTATCTTCTATATTGACTGAAAAATTAATTTATCTGGAGTGGTGGATAAAGTATTGAAAAAGTTGGTGAAAGGTAAAATACAACAGTGGGTAGATAGAGGGATGCAATACTCCAGTGTTTCTCAAACTTCAGATATCTGCATACCTCTTCTTAAATTTTCATTATTACCAAGTACCCCTAATTATTAAAAAATAAATTCAATAATTAATTAAAAAATAAATTAATTAATTTAAAATATTAATTAAAATTAAATATCTATTTTATTTAAATTTATAAGTTCATGTAAACAAAAAATGTGATTTATTTTTAAATTTTGGTTCTTTAGAGATGTCAGACGACACATTCTTATCAATTTCATATGCTCCAGGTGCAATATCAATGTTTTCTTGTAGCTTACAACTACTTGTATTTGTTATATTGCTCTCTTTTGGGGGTTTTATAAATCCAATCTTTAACCAATGATCCATACGTAAGAATTTGAAAGCTAAAAAAAAATACTGTATTTACTCGAATATAACTCTAACTTTTTTGCCAAAATTAAAGCTAAAAAATCGTGTTGCGAGATACGTGTGGGAATTTTCGGAAACTAAAGTTTTCAGAAAAAAACTGAAAATGGCGCGACTTACCAAGAAGCTCCTACTTTGGCATCGAGAACAGTTTCTTTGTGTGCATTGTCAATGTCATCTACCCAAATAGCGTCATCCTCTTTCCTATTATTTCAAGCAAAAATTGCCAGTAATTTACAAGACTTGAGATATGTAGAGCAGCAAAGAACTGCATATGATTGGTGCTGTATTAGCAAAAGATCGCACAAACCAAAGACAAATTAGCATTTCAACAGTTGAGTTGCAATGCTAATTCCCTTCAACCGAATTCCATAATATCTGAAACACATTCACTATATATTTCTTAGTTTTAACACGTTAACGACGGGGATGGTGTCGAGCAAAACCATATGTTCCACCGGCAACATGGTTTTGCTTGTCTATAAATAATTTTCTGTTGGAGAGGGGGTGTGATTCATTAGTTAGTGCCGTTATCCCGGCTGTCTCTAATTGCATTGTTTGTTGAAAAATATAATGACTCCTTTAATTATGCATAGCCAAAAATTGCCACGTATCCCAATGACCTTTCGCGTACCCCTGGGGGTATGCGTACCACACTTTGAGAAACACTGCAATACTCCATAGTTGGCAACATGGCTTTGTAAAGGGCAGGTCCTGTATTAGTAACTTATTCACATTTTATATTTATATAAGGTGATAGCAGAATTGGATAAAGGTAATGGCTACACCATGATACTGCTTGCATTTGACAGAATACTACATGGAAAACTATTACAAAAAACCTGGAGCAAATGGGAGTGGATATGAGGCTAGTAGCATAGATGGGGGATGGCTGATGGACGGATGCCAGAGAGTGGCATATGAGGAAGTGGAATCTAGGAGAATGATAGTGACCAGTGGAGTATACCTTAGGGTTTGGTATTAAGATCACTAATTCTTAATTTCTATATCACACTATGACATAGGGAAAGATTTAAGAGGGAATATTCAGTTGTTTGCTAATGATGCAAAACTGGGGAGAGCAATACTTGATATAGATATCCTGTAGGATGATTTAAATCAATTGGTATCGTGGGCAAAGGATAAAGATTGTCAATTTGATGTTACAGAACGTAAGGTGAAAAGACACTTCGGTGAAAAGATTGCATATAGTGTATCATATTGATGGTACTGGATTACAGGAAATTGATGAGACTTGGGGATAGTAGTGGACATATGAATACAGCTGAAGTTAAGAGAGCATATTGCAAAAGTTGGTAAAATAGCTCAAAGGATTATAGGTGGCCAACAGCAGGCCTGCGGCAGGATAAAAACTATATTAAATTATATGTATTATCAATTTAGCTATTAGTTTCGACCACAGATTTTCTGATTGATATACTAGTCATATTCATTATTTCTGATGATGGAAACATTTATATTCTCAACATGGAATCAAAATTGCTTTAAAAGATTACTCAATTTATAAAATCTACTGCTTCTCTGTGCGAGTTGTAGTAGTGGGAGTGGCAGATTTCTATGCGCTCCAGAGTAACACATCCTTGAAAGTCACTTGCTCTGCTCTGGTTACAATGATCAGTTTCAGGACTCAGTTTCAAATATTTTATATTGTTCTCCCAGTAGTAAAATGATTTAACAAATATAGCAATTCAATATATATAACTATTTTCTTGAAAAAATGCAGAGTTTATTTTTATTTAAGTTCTGTCTAAAAGGGTGCAGCCCATCACGCTAGCACTCGTCACATATTGGCCCGCGTATAGAATGAAGTTGGCCATGCCTGACTTGGATGATGAAAAATATGCTAACAAGTAAAGATAAGGAAGTTATTATCCCTCTCTCTATAAAGCTATGATTCGGCCACATGTTGAGTACTGTGCACAGATTTGGTCACCTAGATTTCTTGGGGACCAGGAGGTGATAGAGAGGATTTAAAACTAGTGACCAAAATGGTGACAGGTCTGTGGAATACTCCCTATGAGGATAGGTTGGAGATTTGTCGGTTAAAGCTTAGTTGACAGACAGAAAAGAGGGGACATGATAGAAACTTTTAAGATATTAAAGGGGGTTTGATAAAATTGATGCAAGTGAAATTTTTCAATATATAACAAATAGTCAGAGAACTAGAGGCCATCCATGGAAGTTGTGCAAGAATGTGGTTAGCAGGGTATACAGACCATAATTTTTTCATGGAGAGTGGTGAGCGAGCGGAATGGATTTCCAGAATTGGTTGCAAGTTCCCTGACGGTTAATGGATTCAATAATATGATAGGATTTGTGTGTATATTGGTTAATTAGGGTTTCCCACAATGAGTCGCTGGACCCCATGGAGATGCCATAAAATAATAATAATTTTTTATTTAGCCTTTTGTATGTAATTCAGTGGGTAACCTAAAATCACAAATTTGACAGTTATGCTATTTATATGAAAGCCACTAAGAAGAGGATGAGGACTAGATTTTTTCTCTCATAGGGTGGTGCATGATTGGAATGGATTGCCATTGGATGTTGTGAGTGCAAGCAGTGTGAATGAATTCAAGAATAAGTATGATAGCTGGCATGTGTAGTATGTGGCCTCCCTCAATGAGTCTCGGACTCTCTGGAGGTCTTTCTTAATAATATATTTTCAAAAGTGTGGAATATTGTTTTGTCTAATAATGCAACTCTTTGGAAGAAATTATTTTCTTCCATCCTTTTGTACATAATCATAGCCTGAATGACTTGCATGTCAGTTTCAGTGATATGCTGAACAACCTGAAGCTTATTCATAGTCTTTTTAGAAACAGTTGGTTACTTCAAACTTGCCAAGTTAGTGCTGTCTTAAGAGTCAATTCATGTTGAAGGGGAGAAAGGAATAAGGCAATGTATGACTTCATCACCAACACTCAGTCACATGCTTTATGTGACTGAGTGTTGGTGATGGGATTTTTCATCCTCCAAAACAGGCAAATTGGACAGATGAACACACACACACAGCTTATAGATATAACAGACAATGCAGATAGGATTACCCTCCTCTTCCCCATCAATTGTAGTAATCAGGTTTCTTAGAAGTAAAGTTACTTCAGATGGGATGGAAACTTTTTTGACTTAACCAGGGAAGTAAAAAAGTGCTTCATCTTATTTTTCACTTTTCTTATTATGTTTTGATTAATTTTCATATTTCATAAATTTTATCTTAATATAATAATAATACAAATAATATATATATATATGTAGAAAGTATTTTTACCATGGGTATAATTATGTTAAAGATACCAAGCAATTTTAAACCTGGTTTTACTCCATTTTTCCCAAGTTTGCTTACTTGGGAAAAATGGAGTAAAACCAGGTTTAAAATTGCTTGGTATCTTTAACATATATAATACCAATAGCCAGGATATAAAGCTGATTATATTTTAAACAATTGGTATTTTCATCATTTTCCAATGGCACTTTAATTAGATCCTAGTATCTTCATTATTAAATTAACCTCAAAATAATGAAATATTTTCAGGTTATCTGTCAAAATGGAGGCGTGCTCTATACAGCTTGATGTCATTTCCTGAAATTATAGGTAAGAAACTTTTATTACATTTACTATTTTGTTCTTTGTATTGAAGCAAGAAAATTATAGACTTCATAATGACAGAAGAATTGATTAATTTAATGAAAGCTCAGTTGCAGTCACATGTTTTGAAAACTATACTGGTGTTATCATCAAGACTATTACTACCTCACAGAAACTGAATAAAGCAACGGATTTGTCAGTTTTATTGACTGATACCAGTGTAATCATAGAGTATTATTATGTATGTAACCTAGACATTGTGCGAAGCTTACTCTGATCACACTAAAACTATCTTATCCCACTTCAGTTTCATTCGTAGACTTGCACCTTCACAATAACCTGTTTTCAACTTGCTAACAACTTGCTGAATGAATAATCGAGAACTTACATCCTTGCTAACTCCCACTATCAAGGAGACTGCTTGCTCTCTGTATGGGTATCAAGTACAGAAGTATCTCTTCTCATGACATGTTCCTACTCTATCCCTTCATCTAATATTGAATCAAAAATGAAACATACAAACAACAATATCATGACACTGCAATTAAATCTTCCTTGAAAACTGATCCCAACAATAACAACAAAAAAAAAAGTTATCTGCACAGTTAGCCTAGTGGCTGTGCACTTTGCAACCATATGCCTGGGGAAGGAGTGTCCTAGGTTCGATTCCCATCAGTGGCATGAGGAGCTGAAGGATCTTCCTCAGCCATAGCCAAGTTAGCCAGTCTTGGGTGTGGACAGCAGGGTTTTTTCCCCATTTTATCCTGGGATTTTTCATCCCACAAAGCAAGCAAACTGCCTTGAGAACTCAACACTACAGGATATATGATACACCGGGGCGTAGGACTTGACCACCTTATCCTGTGAATGGTTTGAGGTCCGATGATTAATAAACGCTTGACACCACAAGGATACACCGGGGCGTAGGACTTGACCACCTTATCCTGTGAATGGTTTGAGGTCCGATGATTAATAAACGCTTGACACTGCAAGGTAAAAGAGGGTAAAAGGAAGATGAGATGAGACAAAAAAAAAATATCAAATCAAACACTATACAAAACATGCCAGAATCCCTACAAAATCTTGCTCACATACACTATCTACCAATAATTGTCCGGACACTTTAACAATTTATAATTGATACTATAATATTGGGTATGTCCACCTTTTGGCTTTGATCATCTCCTGCACCCTTTGAGGGAGGCTTTTCATCAATGTGCAGCAGACATCAAGTGGAATTTGTCTACATCCCTTCATTAAAACAGGACTGAGTTCAGTGAGAGATTGAGGATGTGTTGCTCTAGACCTCAATCGCTGCTCCAATTTGTCCCATAGATGTTCGATGGGGTTGAGTTCAGAACTCTACACAGGCCAGGGCAGTTGTTTAACACGCATCTCTTCATACCATTTCACAACAACTGCAGCTTTGTGGCATGGGGCATTGTTGTCTTGATAGTAACACGAGGTCCGTTCCATAAAAACTCCCGGTGCAGGCAAAACTTGATTATCCAGAATATCAAGGTACTGAACTGCCTTCATGGAACCATGGACAATGACCAGTGGCTCCACTACAAGCCAACCGAATGCACCACACGTCATTACTCCTCCACCACCAAACTTTACTGTGGGTTCGACACACTGTGGTAACAAGCTTTCACCTGACTGCCTCCATCCATACTCGCACCCTGCCATCAGACTGGAAACAGGTGAACCTTGATTCATCACTCCAGAGTATCATTTTTTGCTGGTCAATTTTCCAGTTCACACGCTCTTTGCACCAAGCCATATGAGCCGCCTTATTCGTTTTTGTGATGTTCGGCTTGTGTGCTGCTGCTCTTCTGTGGAAACCCAGTAAATGGAGTTATTTTTGTACAGTATTAGTGCTCACCATGGTGTTTCTGGAACTCATCACAGATGGTCTGTGCTGATTGTAGCCGGTTTTCGTGTGATGATTGATGCTAGAACATCTCCATTTGTCGATCACATCGTGAACCGTTGATTTTCAATGCTCCAGTGGAGCAGCAATGGCATGTATGGACATGCCACCAATGTGACAGCCCATGGTGACACTTCTCTCAAAGTCACTGGGTTTACGTCATGTTGCCATACCATATGTATTCAACTGCTATTAACAAACCTGGAATGTTCCATAATGTCTGAACAATTATTGATAGATAGTGTACACTTGACCAGCATCCATGGCACGCCAGAATCCCTACATTAATGACATACAACACTTAGACATCCAAATAAGACTCCCCTTCTCTACTCTTGACAGAAACCCAAATTGCAGCTGCATCAATCACAAATCATCTTCGCTGTCCAAATTACATGCTTCATGATTACTTTTGCCATGAAGATGACACCTGTGCCTGAGATCTGACTTTGTTGCCAGAGAATACCTAATTTAGAATTTTTTTTTTCTTAAAAAAAAATTTTTTTTTTTTATAATCTGCTTTGTCTTGAGATCTCCTTTCACCATTCAGTAACATTAATTTGCCATGTTTACCACTCTTAAAACTCTGAAAACCGCTTACTGCTTCCCTTCCTACCCACAAAGCTCGAGCTTCTGCAGTCCAGCTATCCAAATAGTAAAGTCGTCTTCCTAGGGGGGAACCTTAACATATACAACTCCAACTGATACCCTCCCCCCCCCTTTCCAACACTAATGAAGCTAATGAGATGTGGATGTTTTTGCTATAAGCAGTGAGCTAACATGAATTACACATCTACCTGTCCGAATTTCTGATGACCCCCTCTCCTCTCTCTGACATTCTTGACTTTTTTTTTAAACAGTTCGCCTTTTCCTCTCCTATGAGTAATTCAGATCACAATCTTGTGCAAATTTTCACTCGCACAGAATGTCCCTCAATCTGTTCTTTGGCACTACAAAGGTATTGATTGGGATGACCTCTTTAACTTCTAGTTTTCCTTTTCCATGATCAAACTATTTCTTCTCCTCTTCTGATTCAAACATGTGCTCTGAGCAAGATAAAGACACAGAAACCATCTTAAATAGCATGAAGGCCTTCGTTTCCCTTTCCATCCCATATTCTATGACCTGGTTTGATAGAAGATATACTAAAGCATTTGTAGAAAAAAACAGTTTACTGTAAGTGGCTTACAACAAACACCAAAGCTTCAAACTCAGTCTGTGCTGAAGCATACAATAAATGCAAAACAATCATCATCAAATCCAAATCATTCTTCATAAAGGGCAATAACAGACAACTCACCTCCAGTCCAGTCCAAATGGAAGACCTCTGTTTCCACCCCCCCCTCATCTAGAAGGCACCACTATTTAGCAACTAAAGATAAAGCTGATTTGACATCATTTTTTTTTGTCCAGTTCTTGCACAGATGACCAAAGCAAATCACCATAACAGAAATTGAGCACCATATGTTTCTATGGGTTTTCAGCAAAAAAAAAAAAAAAAAAAAGACATCAAAAGAATACTGATCAACTTGGATGCTAAAAAATCTTCCATTTCCAGAGGTTTTGATTGTGTCTGCCATTGAGATATGCTAATCATTGCCATCCTTTAGTTTACCTGCCCTCTGTAATTAGGTAGTTAGCTTTCTCCCTAGTTGGAAGTTTTTTTTTCACTTGGTTCGACTATAATAAATTTAGTTTAATCCTTTATCCAAGTGTAAGCAAACAAAGTTTGCTCCTAAAGTATCTTCAGGACTGAGGCAACTTGTGGTAAAGGTCGCCAAGCTCTCACTCTTTGTCTTAGTATCTCCCATAATGCAAAACACATCTCCTTGGTTAGACTATAATAAATTTAGTTTAATCCTTTACTTCAGGTGCAAACTTTGTTTGCTTACACTTGGATAAAGGATTAAACTAAATTTATTATAGTCTAAACCATGTGAAAAAAACTTCCAACATCTTTCTCTAAATCCAGAGTAATTTAATAATAAGGTGAGACACCTTTTGGCAACTCGTATAGGTAAATATGACTTCTCCATTGCTTCTGCCTTAGTATCACTACCCCTGGGTCTAGCTCCCACTGATAAGACCTCAATAAAGGTCAAAACCGGTTCTGGGTAGTGGCCCTTCCCTTAATGCATAGCATTATACATGTCTGCAAGGAGATATGCTTTGCATTATGGGAGATACTAAGATAAGGAGTGATGAGAGCTTCGTCCACCTTTACCACGAGTTGCCTCAGTCCTGAAGATACTTCAGGCGCAAACTTTGTTTGCTTACACTTGGATAGAGGATTAAACTAAATTTATTATTTCTCTCTAGTTGTTCATTGCATATCATGGCACCCTCTCTTTGAGCTTTGCTACCAGTGCAGCAATGCCTCAGCGCTCTTTTCTATCACGTGTTCTCTTTCTCCTGTCAATCGCCATTATTCCTATATATATATATGTATATATAGTTTTGCTGATGATATTACACTCTGTTTATCCTATGCCTCCAAAAACATGCCTTAAATATGATTTCCCATATCATCCTTTAACCATGCTACCGGCCAGGACGTATATATACGTCCATATTTCCATGGATGCGAAGTACATATTAAAATTGTAATACCATTGAAATGATGGATAGGAAGCTTTTGAGGGTGCGTATTTGATCTTTAATGGCCAGTAAGGTGGTTAATGGGGTGAGGATAACATGGACTTCAATGCAGTGTTGCCTTTTGTCTTGCAAAAGGGGATCTCAGCTAACCTTCCCTTATTCTCAGTAATAATAAACAGATCATCAGACAAGATCAGATCTTTCTCTCTCTTTTTTGGAACTGATATTTGCTTCTCTGGCACAAATATGATATCATTAGCTTCCTCAGCCTTTAAAAAACCAGGCATTTTTTTCTGTTCAAGGTGCTATTTTTCACCACCCAATCTGTACACATACCAAATCTTAGAATACTCTTCTCATGTTTGGAGTGGTGGTGGTGCATCTAAAATTTCCTAAAATTCTTGATGCCGTCCAGAGGAGAGCAATTTGTCTCATAGATGATCTTTCCCTCCCAGGCCTCTATCTCACAGACACACTGTTTCAGCTCAGTGTCTTTTCTATGGGTATTGAATAATGGTCGCTAGTGTCCAATGAATCTGGCAACCATCATTCTTCCACTTTCACTTGGGGATTGTTAAAATTATTATTTTTATATTTTTATTATTATTATTATTACTGGATAGGCACCTACATGAAGTCTTGAAGACTCATTGCAGAGACCCACACTATCCACAAAATCTGTAAAATGTCCCCTCCTTGAATCCATTAACAGACAAGGCACTAACAACTGACTCTGGCAACCCATTCCATTCATCCACAACTTTCTAAGTGAAAAATTTAGTCCTTGTGCCCCTACTGGCCACACTTTTACTCAACTTGCAGAGATGACCTCATGTTCTGCCCTCTCTAGTCAAGTGCTGAAACATTTCCTCTGCATAAATCCTGTAAAACCCCTATAAGTAACTTAAATGTTTCTACCATATCCCCCTTTTTTGCCTATCAACAAACTTCTGTAGCCCACACACTCTCAATCTGTCATCATAAGGAACATTCCACATACCACTCACCAGTTTGGTTTCTTGCCTCTGAATCCTCTCCACCACTTTCTCATCCCCAAGAAACCCAGGCCTGAGCACAGTAATCCAGATAAAGAGGAATAATAACTTCCTTATTTCATGTGTTGAGGCATAAGTGCTGTGAGGACATCACATTGAAGTTTAATGGAATATTTACAGCACTAGGAAAGGATTAAAACTGATTTTAATGTTTTCGATATTTCATCTCAGTCACTGAGACATCTTCAGGGATTACAAAAAAAAATTGTAACACACAAATTGGTAACATGGTCTTTAATGCCACCAAATTGAAGACCAATACAACACAGTATTGAGTGAAACATGTGGATGACTCAAGTCCGATCTAGGTGGTATGCCCTTTATGGGCAATTGTAGGTGGCCTAGGATGTAGGCAGCACTCAGAAATCAACCGAATTAATAAATTTTATTTCTTTAAATAAATAAAATAAAAACTTCCCAAAATTTGGAAAATATTAATTATCAGAGATCCCACCTTACATCCTAGGCCACCTACAAATGCCCATACAGGGTGACCACCTAGATAGGACTTTAGTCACCCATGTGTTTTACTTAGTATTGTGTTGTATTTGAGTGTGTGTGTTACAATAGTTTTTGTAATCCCTGAAGATGTCTCAGTGACAGACAAAATATTGGAAGCATTAAAATCAATTTTAATCCTTTCCTAGTGCTATAAATATTCCATTAAACCTCCAACATGAACTTCCTTATTTCTATGTGTTAATGTGCTCTTCAATAACCAAGTAATCTTATGAGCTACTCTAGCAACCATAGTAATATGTTCTCTAACCTTCAACTCTCTGTCTATTATCACTCCTAAATCCCTAGTTTCCTGGAATACAGTTCCATCATTGTGTGTGGTACACAGCTTGTAATCTATTTATCCCAAAATGCATAACTTTACATTTCTTCACATTAAACTGACATCCATTATCTTCTACCGTTACTGACAGCCTATTTAAATTGTCCTGCAAGCTCTCCACATTAACTATTACTCTACCTAATTTCACATCATCAGTAAACAACTGAATATTTCCTTTCAGGTTATTTCCTATATCATTTATGTGCAAAATAAACAATAGTGATCTTAGCACTGAACCTTGAGGCACACCACTAGTCACCAGGCTTTCACATGGACTCTGCTCCTCCATATATCACTTTTTTTTATATCTGTCCAACAGCAACCTTCGTATCCACATAACCAATGTTCTATCCATCCCAATGAGTTCTAATTTGCATAACAGAGTTCCATGTGGTATTTATTCAAATACCTTTGCAAAATCCAGCAGAATCAACTCGTAGCCATTTCCTTCCTTTATCTAACTCAGCTGTCACTCTATTATAAAAGTTATTAAATTACAAAGACTTTATGACCGACCTTTCACTAAGCTATGATGCTCCTCATAGAGCATCATATTTTTAACCACCCATTTGTGAATTCTCTTTGAACAATTTTTCTAACACTTTTACCACTACTCCTGAGACACTGATTGTTCCATAATTTGCTACTGCAGTCTTAGAACTTCCTTATGCAAGGGAATTATTTTGTCCTCTTTCCACTCTCTTAGAAATCTACCAGAGCTGAGACTAAAATTAAACATCCTAGTCATAGCCATTGCCAGTTCCCTTGCACGTATCTGCAAAACACAAGTTAATATCTTATCTGTTCCCACAGCTGTATTTACATTGAGATTCTACAATATCCTTAAAATTTATCCGCCTCTATTCCCACATCTCTGTCATATACGTCAAAGCATTAATCTCACTTGTATGATATACCTTAGCAAAGTGGTCACTCAGTAACTCAACTATTGTATCTGCTTCTGCCACCTCATGACCATCAGCACTCTTGAAGTTTATTCTTCTATAGTCATTCTTCCTCTTACTTGCCTCTTAGAGAAATAACTCTTTGGGATTTCCTTTAGCCTGTTTGGCTAGTTTCTTCTCATAATGTGATTTTGCCTTCCTTCCTTACCATACTGGTCATTGTGCATGACTCGTGTACTGTTCATGACTTTGCTGGTCATCTTTCTCCTTATATACTCTCCACAGCATTTTCCTTTTCTGCAACATGGGCTTAATGATATTATTCATCCATCTAATGCCTACCTGATTAATCCTCCTTAGGTATACAATTTATCATTACTACTTCTAGATGGCCCTTAACTATCTCCCATGTACTACTAGTATCCTTCCCTTGCAGAGTTTGATGCCATGCCACTGCTTCGAGCTTCCTCCTAAGTTTGTTATAATCATCTGCCTTATAGTTCCACATATATTCCTTGGGATATTCCTCATTTTTTACAATATTCGCGCATACAACTGTATGGTCACTTTCCCCAGTCACAGGCAATGTGACCACCTTGATATTACGGATAGGTCTTCTGATTCTATGACTAGATCCAATACTCTTGCGCTGCAACTCCCTTTATCACATTCTGCCTCAAGTAATAATCTCTCTGCAGGTGTATAAATTTCATTTCCTTCCTTCCTGCCATGTGATCTCTCTTCCTTTCAATCTATATCTCCATAATTGAAGTCCTCCATAATAATCACTTAACCTGCACTTGCACTAATTTGCTGTTGCATGCCTTCCAGATCATCCCTGGAATATCCCTTGGCCTATAGCAACAACCAACTATATATTTTGTCTTATTCGCCTTGATCTGACACCAGACTGCTTTAAATGAACAGTCACCTTCCTGCATATCCACTATTCTTTTTGATGCAATTCATTTGTTATCATCAGCATTGCTCCTCATCCTCTTTCTTCTCTATCTTCCCTGGAAATACTAAACCCTTCACACTGTATTCCTGTAACTACATCATCTGCTGTTAGCCAAACACTAATGCCTTTAACTTTTGGCAAGGTTGAACTAACCAATGCCAAAATCCCCTCCCTCTTATTCTTGATACTTCTGTCATTAGCATGTAGAAACTGCAGTATCTCTTTAGGCTCCCAACCACCTTTACTTCCTGCATTTTTGCTTGAGAGACTAGATTCCATACTTATTTGTCATTCTGACACTCATTCGCACCATGGTGCCTTCACACACATTCACCTGCATCCACCCTGATTGCTTAAGTTTTCCTGAATTTGTACTTCAGTGAACAAAAATCTCTCTCTCTCTCTCTCTCTCTCTCTCTCTCTAGATACCTAACACCAAACCCATTTAGATATGGTCTGTCAGCTTTTATACAAATCCTTCTTTCTGTCAAACTCAGGCCATAGATCCTACATCATTCCTTCAGCATTGCCTGCATATTAATTTGTTTGCTATCAACATCCTTTTCTCAATTTGCCTCTAGCATAGCATGGCAGAAGACATAATCTTCACCTTCTTGCTCTTCATTTTTACTTTGTCCACCATCCATTTTCACTACAACTGGAAACACGCTGAACCTGCTTTTCCTTTCCTCTTTTATTCCATTTGTGTCCTCTGGAATAGCCTTCCTCATGAAGTTCCCAAACAACTGCAACCTGTAACTAACTCAAGAAAAATTCCAAACTTTTTTCTCAACCCTCATCTCTATCCCACACATGAAAGCAGTATTAAAAAAAAAAAAAAAAAAAAACTATTTAACTTCAAGGGATAAATTTTCTCTGTTGCCATATAATGAAATATTTCATCCTCTCTTTTTTTGCATTTTGTATGTCAGTATCATATCTTTCTCCCCTATAGTTCTGATAAATTTGTTACCCCTGTGTGTGTGTGTGTGTGTGTGTGCGCGCGCTATGTTTTGCTGATTTGCTAAGAATTGTGGAGATTCTTAGCAAGTCATTTGACCACAAGAATTCAGATACAACCATAAGATTTTGTAAAAAGGCACCATGACTTACTTATTTTACTTCATACTTTACATATCCTACTAAGTAATAACACACTTATCCTTTGTGTCATGTTTATCGCTTTTGTAATATGATCTATGAATTTCAGTTCCCTGCCAAATGTCACTTAGAGATTCACTAGTTTCTCTCATTTGAATTGAGATGAACTGGCATCTATTATTTGTCCATCCAGTCTCTATTTTATTATATATTATTTCTATAGTGTCTATGTTATTTCATTTATTTATTTATGCATGAGGAGTGTTTGCCAGGAGGAACAATAGAAAGTGTGGCTTTGGCAGTTAAGAGAAGCAAAAAGGTGGATGAGATGATTGTGATGGTGGGAACAAATGACTTGAGTGGTGGTGTAAATAGGGCAGTGAGAGATATGAGATTCTTGCTTGAGGTGGTACGAAAGAAGACACAGAGAGGAAAGATTGTGTGTGTGTGTTGCCTAGGTATGATAATGATGAGCTGAGCAAAAGAGCAGTGATATTGAATGACATAATAGCTAGAATGTGTGACAAGAGAGGAGTGGAATATGTGGATGCTTGGAGTGAGATTGAGGACAGAAAGGAATTGTATACAAGAGACTGCTTGCATTTGAATGAGGAAGGACGTAGGCATCTGGAGAGATTGCTGTTCTGAACAAGTCAGTGTGTCTCAGGGAGGATGGTAGCAGGGGTGGCCTCTTGTGGGAATGAGTACTTGGGAGAAGGGGGATGGGATGACATTAGGTAACACTGAGCCCAGTGGAATCTAGAGGGGATAATGCTGGGTATAGAAACAACGGCATTTATATGCTTCATACTAATGCCAGGAGTATCCGGAATAAGGGAGAGGAATTGGTGGCGCAGATAGCATCAGCCTGGCCAAAAATTATTGGGATCACTGAGATGTGGTTGACAGTAGAGGATATAATAACAGGAATAGAAGTCCCTGGGTACAGCATTTTTCGGCAGGATAGGAAGGGAAAGCGTGGTGGTGGAGTACTGCTTATGATAAGTGATGACCTATATCCTCTAAGAGTAGAGACTTTGGAAGGCAGTGACACTAATGATTTTGAAAGCATATAGTGTGAGGTAGAGGTGGGCAAGACAGGATATTTAGTGTGGTGTTGCTATAGACCCAGGAGCTCAGAGAGTGGGGACAAGGAAATGTTTAGACAGTTGAGTTTGGCAAGTGCAAGAAGAATGATTGTTATGGGAGATTTTAACTACAGTAGTATAAATTGGGGAGAGGAAGATGCATGTAGCAATAAGGGAATGGAATTTCTAGAATTCTTGAGGGACAAATGTCTTAGGCAACATGTAATAGAGGGAACAAGAGGTTCAAGAGTGTTGGATTTGGTTATCGCATCAGAAGAGTTGATAACTGAGATGACATCTCTCCCATCAGTTGGAGAGAGTGACCATATGGTTTTGACTTGGAAAATGAATAGACATGCAGGAGTATCAAAGAGATGGGAACATATGTGGAATATAAGGCAGGTGGTTATAATAGTCTAAGATGTCAACTTGGGGAAGTTTCATGGAGGGAGGAATTGGAAGGCCGGGATATCATTAGTGCGTGGAAAATTATGAAAGAATATTTGTTAGCAGCAATGGTAAGTTGTATACCACGAGTGAACAAGAGGACACAATTTGGAGTAAAGTGGATGACAAACAATATTAAACAAGAATTGCATGTGAAAAAGAGGCTATGGAAGAGATATAAGGAGACAGGGGTTGATTATTGATATGATTGATAGAAACCTCAAATTTAGGGGACATATTACAAAAGGTGGTGAAGGTAACACAGATGATTGCTGCAATAATGAGAAGGATGCTGACCTGCAGAGATAAAACAGTTATCATTCCATTGTATAAGACCCTGATTAGACCACACTTGGACTATTGTTCTCAGATTTGGTCCCCAGGATTTGAAGAGGATAAATTAACTGTGGAAAGGGTACAAAGGTGGATAACAAAGATGGTTTGAGGACTGTGCAGTGATAGTTATGAGGATTGGCTGAGGATATGTGGACTGTAGAGTTTGGTGGATAGAAGGATTAGAGGTGATATGGTTGAGACTTTTAAACTGTTGAGAGGTGGTTACAGGGTTGACACTGGGAAGTTCTTTCACTTGGTTGAACAGCAGGAAGGAGTGATGACAAGAGGCCATCCCTGGAAGTTACGAAAGGAAACTGTGAGCAAGAGGGTGCGGAGTGGTTTCTTTGCATGGAGGTGGTTGAACCATGGAATGCATTGCCTGATGGAGTGGTGAGAGCGAGAATGGTCAATGAGTTTAAGGAGTGGTATGATAGATCTTGTGTTTCTTAGGGGGGGGACCCCCATCGATGAGTCTTAATAGACTTTGTGTTTCTTAGGAAGGACCTCACACGATGAGTCTTTTGACTCCATGGAGGCCTGGATGATAATAATAATTATTATTTTCCTTTTAAATTGCATTTACATTTTACTTTTTAATACAAAATTCTGTAGTAAGTACTGCATGAAATAATATTCACATAATACTATAATTGTGAGATTTGCATTACACAGAAGTGGCATGTGTATGTTCTAGAGTGCTACAATATGATCCAGCCAAGATTTATTTTTGTTCATGCATTATTATTATGTATACTTTGGACTTCTTAAGGCACCAGATCAGCTATACATTTTTAGTGAAATGAATGCAAGTAAACATAGATTAGAGATAATTATTATATATTAGAAATTTTTGCATTAGCAATAAGCTACTTTCATCATCATCATCATCACGAACCATGGGCTTACTGCCTGTTTCACTATCTTCTTCCACCTTTCTTTGTCCCGTGCACAGTGTTGCAGTTTTTGTATACCCATTCCACACCAGTCTCTTATATCGTCTATCCATTCTCTGTATGGTCTACCTCTTCTGTTTAAACCATCCAAAATACCAAACATAAATGTCTTTATCTTCCGGTCTTCACTCATTCTACAGATGTGTCCAAATAATTGCAGCTTCTGTTTTATAATCTTCTGCATTAGATTCTGTTTTGGTGGTATCTTCTGATAGAGCTCTTCATTGGTGATTTTCTGTACCCATCCTATTCTTAGAATCTTCCTGTAACAAGTTCTTTCAAATGCCAAAATTCTTTTTCTTGATTCCTTATTTATTACCCATGTTTCAGATCAGTACAGTACACCGCTGAAGATGCATGTTTCCAATACCCTTAGTTTTGTTTGCAGACTGATCACTTTACTTTTCCAGATGTTATCCATGGCCTTCAGATTTGTTCTTCCCTTTGCAATCCTGATCTTTATTTCTTTTTTACAGGCCAAGTCATATGGCAGTTTACTTCCCAAATATGTGAATTGTTCTATATTTTCTATATCAGTTCCATCCACTTGTATCTTTTGTTTCATGTTCTCCTCACCAAATACCATTGTCTTTGTTTTTTCCAAAGTTCATAACAAGTCCAAATCTCTTCCCTTCCTCATGTAACAGTTACAGTGTTTTTTGCAGTTCTCTTTCGTCTTCTTCAATAATAACAATATCATCTGCAAATCTCAGATTGTTAATTCTCATTCCATGTACAGATATTCCTTTGGCATCTTCTTTCATTTTATCCATTATTCTTTCTAAATGTGCGATGAAAATGCTTGGTGATATTGGATCTTCCTGTCTAGTACATCTGCTTGTTTTAAACCATTTCCCCAAATCATCACCTATTCTAACTGCTGCAACTGCGTTCTGTTAAACATCTTTTAATATAGCCATTAGTTTTTTTTATCAATTCCATAGGATTCTAGAACTGCTAATGTCACTTTCTGGTCAATACTATCAAATGCTTTCTGAAAATCAATAAAGCAAGTATATATGTTTTTGTTTTTTCTCCTAGCTTTCTCTGCTATTAACCTCATCGTCAAAATCTGTTGAATTGTAGTGCTATCCTTCCTAAATCCTGCTTGCTCGTCTGCAAGGTATGCTTCCAATTGTGTTCTCAATCTTTCTGTCAATATGATCATCATCACTTTACCAAGGTGACTTATCAAAGCAACTGTTCTATAATTTTTACATTCTAGCTTATTTCCTTTCTTGTATAATGTTACTAATATTGATTTCACCCACTCGTCTGGCATTTTCCCTTTTTTCCATACCATATTACATAGTTGGTGCATTTCTGTAACCATACTTTCACCACCGTATTTAATCATTTCTCCAGTAATGTGTTATTGTTACCAGGACTCTTGTTGTGTTTTAGCCATCCTATTGCTTTCTCTACCTCTCCTCTTAAAATGTTCATATCATGCTCATTACGTGGTGATATCTGCTTCAATTCTTCAGTCAGTTTCTCAACACTATCTGACCCTAGTTTTTCTTCATATAACTCACTACAGTATCTTGTCCACCGCTGTACAATATTTTCTTTATTCATCAATAAAGCCTTTTTCATCTTTAATTATGGTCTGTTTTGGTTGCCACTTTCTATTAATGGTTCTGATCATTTTGTATACTTCCCTTGTTTTATGCTCTCCATAGTACTGTTCTTTATTGTTGCATTGGGCTTCTAACCGTTTCATCTTATCCATTCTGACTGCTTTTTTCATCTCATTACACTTTCTTCTATATTGCTCTTCTATTTGTTCTGATGTATCTCTTATCTTCAACATTCTTTTCTCCTGTACTAATTTCAGTGTTTCTTGTGTAATCCATTTCTTCTTGATCTTCTCTTCTTCTGGTACTGTTTCTTCAACTGCATCTTCTATAGCCTTCATTACTCTTTTCACTCTTAAATTCGAGTTTTTTTTCTTTCTCCGCTTTTAAGCTTCTCTTCTAACAGTGTTCTGTACCTTTTTCCTATTTCTGCTTCACTTATTCGTGCTGTATCTCTTCTATTCTGATGTTGGGGTTTATAGTTCTTTTTTAATTTCATATTGATGTTTGCAATCATTAAACTATGGTCCAAGTCTATATCCACTCCTTGAAAAGTTCGACATTGCTGTACTGATGTTATCCATCTTCTTTTAGTCATATCAATGATGTTTTTGCTACTTTGAAGTGCAGTAATATTTATCTGAAGGGTAGACAAGTCTTGCTGATGAATACCATGCCACTTCCTCTGACCACAGAACTAACTGCAGTTGTGATACTATTCAGAATGCCTGCACCTACCAGTCAGTGGGTCTGTCCTTTGGGCATACATGTGAATCATAATCTGAAATTGAAAGCCCATATCCAAACTAAGGTAAAATTAAATGCATAGTATCTCATAAATTTTTGCACTCTATGTTATACAATGGTATATACAAGAATTTGGCATAGAATTTGTTTTGTAGCTGGGGGGGGATACAAAAATATCCTTGGCAAATTACACAATTTGCAACAAAATAATGAAAATCTCCAATTTTGATCATAATTCTAATTTAATCCTCCTCAATAAAGACAACTTTAATTTAATCTTCCTCAGTGTCAGACAGATATACCTTTCTAGTATACTTATTTTCTTACAGTGAAATAGACATCAGATTAGTCTCGGTGACTAGCATTGTATCTTCAGGCAGAATGCTGTACTTTTTCAGATATGAGCTTGAACAAATAAATGGAAAATTCTCTTCAAGCCTTTCTCAGTATCACTAATAAAAAAAAATTGGACAGTTAATGATACCAAAGCAGTCTTGTGGTAACTCTCTCACACACACACACACACACACACACACACACACACACACACACACACACACACACACACACACATAAACACACACTAGTTACCTACAGTTTCTGACTCTACCTTTCCACATACTACTTTCTGATGTCTGTTGGTAAGCCATCTCCATATGCTGGATACTGGAGGCCTGTAAAAAAGTACCGTCTTTGGTCTCTAGAGCAGTGTTACCTATTTGCCCCTTATTCCAACATGATACTTTTGCTATAGGTTTTTAAAAAATGACTCAAACAGCCATCCACTTGAATAGCAGTGTGTATAGGCTGCTTTAAGAATGATATATGCCAAAATGGTGGTATATTAAATTACTATCATTTTGTTAAATTTATTTGTTGTACTGAATGACAGAACATTCATTTAAAAAAAAAAAAAAAAAAGGCCGCCCCCCATGCCCAAGAAATATTTCTGTATTCCTATTGAAACAAAGCTTTTCACAACTTTCCACGCCCAATAATTCTTGAACATAGTTGTAACCAATCACTTTAAGGTTTTGCTGACCAATTTAGCCATTCCTTAAAAAAAAAAGTGGAACTATAAGCTATCTTTATCCTTCTTCACCTGCCAAAAGTTTAAACTTCCTGAACAAAAAGAATAAAATTTTCCTATCCCATCACTATCATCATTAAATTTGGTAGATAAAAAACTATCTACCAAATTCTAAAGTATAAATGAAGTTTCAAGAAAGTTGCAGGAACTTTAAGGAATTAAAATAAACAAAAACTATGGACATTTCTATGACTTGGCCAGTCCTCTTCCCAATTCTGTAAACATCTTCCGTCAACTTCTTAACAGTTACTACTTTGAGACCTTATAGTTCAATATTTCCACAGTCTTGTTGGATAGGACAATAGACAGAATTTAACCAAGTTTCTAATCTTACCTAGAATATAAAAAGACATCTACAAGGATGACCTTTCAGATAAAAGTGAGTTTTTTATGGAAGGTGCAGGATATTTCCTTTCACAAAATAAATTAGCCACAGGATAATACATTTGAGAGATCATATTCCACTTTGGCATGTTGAACATATGCAGAGCTAGTCCCAGAAGTGGACCAATATAATGAGTTTCAATACAAGTTAGACTGATATCCCAGCTAATCCTGTGGCCATAATTGCATTAAAGTTCTGCAATATTGTAAAAGACATGCATTCAGTTGTCTTAACGATGAGAGGAATCTTTAAAATCGGTTTTTCAATTAAAAGAAGTGAGTTACCTGAAAAACCCTGCTACTTCCACGATGATCTCGTGGAAGTAGCAGGGTTTTTCATTTCATCCCACATAGAGGGATGAAATGAATGTTTTCTTTCACAAAATAAACTAGCCACAGGATAATGCAATTGAGAGATCATATACTCACCTTGGCATCATGGCAAGACAAAATTACATCACAACAGTCAATAGCTTAACATTAGTATGCTAAATAAAATAAATTAATAAATAACTTCCCTGTCATCAGCAGTTGTAAATGCCATTCTTCCTTTTACTTCACAACATAGGAAAAAGCCTGGATTTCCTTTGGCTTCATCTTTAGCTAGCTTCCTCTCATAATTAGTTTTGACCTTTTTACTATACTGGTTACTCTTTTTGACTGTTTTCTGTTTTGTACAGTCATCAGCTTATTGATCATCTCTCTCTCTCTCTCTCCCTCTCTCTCTATTATATATATATATATATATATATATATATATATATATATATATATATACACACACACACACATACACCTTTCAATTTTTTTTTTTTTTCAACTCCTATTTAATGATGCTGCTTATCCATCTACCTCCTATCTTACTCTGGGTATACCTTTTGATACTTCTTCCTTTAAATATCCTGTGACCATCTCTCATGCACTGCAAACTCCAAATTTTTATGCCATGACATTACTATGAGGGGTGGGGAGCTGGAAAATTCTGATAAACTTTCTAGGATATCACCTAGAACAAAAATGATATTAAAGCAACTGATATAACCACAAGAAAGAACATATCTTAAAACCCTTTAACCTTCATGTTTCATCAAATTGTAATCATTTTTTTTTCTTTTAAGATATATAAGACATAAAATTAATTAAGTTTTGTTCTAGACATTTATCAGAACTTTCCAGCTCCTCCCCTCTCATATAAGCTGGCTCCTCAGTTTGTCACCATCAGTCTTCAGCTCATAGACAGCAAGGTAATTACTGGAATGCCTCTACAGGTATTTTCATGGGTACTGCTGAACTGGCAGACATCACTGTATTTTTAACTCAAACCCATAAAATACACAAGTAGCTGCTAGTCAACATCTGTTCACTGTTCAGCTCCAGACCTATTGAACCAAGTTCTCATCATCCTCTTTCATTCCACCTGCCTCTCTGCTTTGAACAGTTTCCTCTGAGGACTACAACTTCTAGTTTGTTCTCAAAAACATGAGAGGTTTCTTTCTTTCACTTGGCATTGATACACTGTATGTTCTGCAATCTTTCCTGTGTAGGATTGATTAAAAAAAAATTCAGTTACCCTCTATTTTTGGCACAAGCCCTTCACAACATGTTTTCATACATTACATGCTTATTATGCATATCACTGAAGAAATTACAAAAAAAGTTATACAAAAATGAACAGTGATTCTGTATTACAAACAGAATCTTAATTATATCTCATTAAGGATATCACAAAGTTACGTCTGAAAGTTTGAAATTCCTAGCTTGTGCACATGACTGTGGCACAGATATATAATATTTTGTATTATTATTGTTGTTATGTACAATAACATGAAATATCTACGTCTTTAATATACAATGAATGTATATTAAAATTTGATTTTTTTTCTTCCAGATTATCCACCACCTAAAAAAAAAAATGATGACATCAACACTAGTTGAAACCGTATCAATCAACTATGAAGATTTTAGTGAAAGTTTTTTAACTTGTGGTACATGTCTCTGTACATATGATGGCCAAGAACATACCCCAAAGCTGCTGCTTTGTTCTCACACTGTTTGTCGAAGTTGCTTAGAAAGAATTGCTGCAGGAGCAGGAGTAAGGGATGCTGGATCATTCCGATGTCCAATATGTCGAGAGACTATACCTCTTCCCCGAGGTGGGGTAAGTGCTTTGCCACCAAGTTTTTTAGTTAATCAGCTGCTAGATCTTATGTCACGACAACGACGAGAAGTAGTTCCTAAATGTTCAGCTCATCCTTCTCAAGAGCTTTTATTTTGTGAAACGTGTGACTGTGTGTTCTGTTGTTTATGCACCAATGGTGTTCATGATAATACAGCTGAAAGCTGCCAGCATACTGTAATTCCATTTTCTATTGCAATCAAACGAATGTCTGAAATACTTCTCTATAAAGCTCATTTATGTATAAGCAAACTAAGCAAAGCAGCAGAAAATGTTAATGATGAAATTGCCAAGTTAGATCAGAATGCAGAAGAAATGTTTGAAATGATTAATCGTTCATTTCAAGAGGTTACTGATATGGTTGAAAGCAGAAGGCAAGATCTTTTAAGCACAGTTAAAAAGCTGAGAGGTAGCAAAAAGAAAATACTAGAAGAGCAGTTGTCAATTATTCAGGCAGAAAAGGAAAAAGTAGAAGACCAGTGCAGTGGTTTACAGTATCAAGTGGAAGTACGAAACATTACAAATAAAATTAGTGATCTTAATGACAAACTTGATAAAGTAAATAATCTTATGGAACCAAGAGAAAATGCATTTTTAAAATATGAATATGATCAGAACAGTGCATTTCCTGATATACAACATTCCCTTGAAGTATTTGGTAGTGTTCATACTAGCACTACATTTCCTGCTTTGTGCACTGCTACAATTGACCCATGCTCTGCACATCTTGAGGCTACTGCTACTATAAGAGCATTTGATTACCATGGTAGTTTCCAGATGACTGGGGGTGATCCTATAATTGTAGATTTGCATTATGAAAATGGCGATCAGGTAAAAACAAGGGTGATTGACAAATGTAATGGCACATATGAAATAAAATTTTTTCCTGAACAGCCAGGAGGATACAAACTTCATGTAACTATATTTGATAGGCCAGTTCGAAATAATCCATTTCATTTTGTTGCTTCTGAGCATATCAATCCTATATGTCAGTTTGGAAGTAGGGGGAGTGAAGAAGAGCATCTTTTACAGCCAGTTGGAATTGTTGCTTCATCTAATGGGAAAATATTTGTGTTAGACACAGGTAACAGCAGAATAAAAGTCTTAACTCCAGAGTTAGACTTTGAGAGTCACATTGAAGGAGTAGGTTTAGAAGAGAGAGGAGGAACAGGTATTGCCATAACACCTAATGATACACTACTAGTCATAAATTGGAGGACTAGGCATGTTACAGAGATTAGTTTTGATGGTCAAATGTTAAATAGCTTTACCCATTCTCAATTTGTTGAGCCTATCGATATTGCAGTAAATAGCAAAGGTCAGATTCATGTTGCTGATAATGGTACAAATTGTGTGTTTGTGCTAGAACCCTCAGGAAAATTAATCAATAAAATTGGAAAGAAAGGAACTGAAACTGGTCAACTCTCACTCATCAGTGCTGTAGCAATTGGACCACAGGATGAAGTTCTCGTTGCTGATTCTCGTATTAATGTGTTCAGCCCAAGTGGGCAATTTCTTAGAGATATCTATTCAGAAGGAAAGGGTAAAGGTCGTTATGGAGGTTTGATATATGATGGCAAAGGTAATCTTCTAGCAACCCGATGTGAAAAATCGAAAAATTGTGTTCAGATATTTAGCTTTCTGTCTGGTCAGTTGCAGTTCTGCATTGATAGCTTTGATGCCAAATTAAAGAGGCCCAGTGGTCTTGCAGCTATGGGAAGTTGTCATGTGTTGGTGGTTGATTTGGGAAACGACTGTGTCAAGAAATACAGGTATATGTAAATATTGTGTTCATACAGTAGTTAAATGTGTCGTCAGCAAAGTGTAGTCTATGTAGTAAAAAACAATTACATGAGTAATAGTATATTCAGCTGCTACATATTACTCTGTTCTATGCAGTTAGCAAACCTATTAAAGTAAGATAAATGTCTGCAATAGGTGTTTTGTTAAAATGCAAAGATAGCCAAAAAAAATTTTTTATTCATATTTTCTAAGATATCTTAGTTCAACTATTGTTTTTATTAGTATGAGTCACTTTTTTCTAAGTTTTTTTGTTTGTCATATAAAATATGAATTTTTGTAGCTGTGGAAGAATGTAAAAATAATGCACTAGTCAGAAACTGAAATATTTCTCAAATATAAAGGCAACAAGTTTGTTGTACTCCCCAACACACACACACTGACAAATTGTATTTTGAACATCATCATCATTCATAGTTGTAATGTTTTAAGAAATTTATTTATTACTGTATTTGTTGGCGTATAAGACATACCTGTTTTTCAGGAAATAAAGTATACGTTTTTGGAAATAATTACATCTTATCATTGATCAAAAACAATTTCAGAGAATTTTAGTATAAAACAATTATGTATCAAGGAAAAAAAATGTAGAATTACAATAACGGTTTTAATCTTCATCTTCAGAGTTAGACAAATTATCTTCTGAAATCTCTTCTAGTCATGGCTTTCTTCAAACAATAAATCATCTCCAGTTTTTTCATGACCACAAGTTTTAACAGTAACACCTTTTGACATCTGTTTTGTTTGAAGAGACATCAAATGTCATAGGTATCTATAACATTTGATGTGTCATAGATACCTATGACACATAGTTCAACGTTCCCTTATTTCCTAGCATTAATGACATACTTATGAAAGTCAATAACTTCATTTTCATATTCATCTGCATCTTTTGTGATATTTTTGTTTTTGTTCACATAAACCTATAGAACCATGATGTTGAACCTGTAAATTCAATGATATTTGTCTGTTTCCATTCGTTTTAACTAGCAAATAATAATTTTTGTGAACACTGAAATATCAGATTTTCTGTTGTCTAATACCCACATTTTTAATTCTTCCTCAATGTCTGGCCATTTTACAATTCCTTTATGGAGGTTATGTTTATTACATTTAGTCTCCTTTAAGTTCTGTTCTTGTTTCCTCCAAGTTGTATAATTTTTTTCTGTTGGCAATGGCACAAAATACCATTTTGTTGCTCTATTGACGTTTTCCTTTGCATATGCAATGATGCCAAGTTTGAAAGCAATATTATAGCAATGTCTATGTTGCTTTTGAGCCATTGCCAACAGAAAAAAATTATACAACTTGGAGGAAACAAGAACAGAACTTAAAGGAGACTAAATGTAATAAACAAAAAAATTAAAATTATATTCTATATTTTAATTAAAAATTAAATAGAATATCACTAACTCTGCACTTAAGACTATTAGATGCCTGCCTTTTCAATTATCATTATGAAACAAGTGCAAGCTGTCGAGCACCATGTGCTGTGTTTTAAATTAAACCAGATGCATTAAGTTCCATTTTACTATACTGAATGTATCTGTTGTCTTCTTTAATTAGTTATATTTATCTATATTTTAATTTTCTTACATATTTAACTCAAAATCATGTATGACAAACAGGTGAGAGCAGAAGAAAAAATAACAAATTTTGTTCAATCAAAATTCTAACTGAAATTTCAACCTATGGCATATAAAATGCACCCCTGTTTTGAGACAAATTTTTAGGGAAAAAAAAAAGTGCATCTTATATGCCAGCAAATACAGTAATTCCTTTGTAACACAGTGATAAAATTAAATTTGGAAATAATTATCTTTGAATATTTTTGTTATCAAATATATAATTCATTTAGAATTAAACTCTTACTTGTGATAAAATTTATTCCAAAAGTTTCCTTCTAATACACAATTTGTCACGAGAATATATGTTCAAAAAAATTGGTGCTTTCATAATTGACTAGTTGTTATGAAGACTGAAAGAATTTTTAAATTATGATGCCAATGTGGATGAAAGACAAAAAGATTCAAGAAATACCCACATTTATTTTGTAAAATTTTATGTTGTGTGCAATTTCTGTTCAAATAATGATGGGTAGTGTATTATATGTATCAGCCAGTTTCTAGGAATATTTTGCATTTTGTTTTGTACTTAAAATTTAGGTACATGTTGCAGATTGTGTTTTTTGCAAACAGGCAATGCTTGTACTCAAATTTTTGTTCCCTCAGGATACTATGAAAATATAATTTTAGAATAAATTTTTAGTTACATTTTGCAATTTCTTTGATACACAATAAATAAGTTTTCTGTCAACTTTTTTTTTTTTGATATCCCTCCCATCTGTTATTACTGTAAAACAGAAGATACCTTGCTTATAAATTATTTTTTTATCAAAACAGTTTAGTATATATGAGTTGATTTCACTGTAGTTTATCCATTGAATATTTGAATTATTTTGATTAAAGTAATAAGTGCTGTAGTTGTAAAACCACAGGCAAATTATTCTTTAGTATAATGAAGATTTTCAGATTAATTTTAAGGACTTTATAGAGGATGTTTTTTAATCCGCATTCAAATGTATATGTAGTAGATTTACATTGCCTGGAGTTGTCAACACTCAATTTATTTGAGACCAGAAAAAGCACCATGTTTGTTCACTACAGTAATGGATTATCTGAGACCCTTAGATTATCTGAGGCCCACAGTAGTAAAAATGCTGTAGGTTTACAACCTTGTGTGGATGGGATTATCATAAAAGGAAATTTTTTTAATGTATACTATAGATAACATAACAGCATTCTTTTTAACCAGGTTCTTTAAATCAGTGACTCCCAATATATGATATAATTTCATATGCTTTAAGAGATAATGGACATTTGCTGTCCATAAATTCTTATAATTTATATTGTATCTAAAATTGGTCTACATTAATTCCTAATACCCAATAGAAAAGTGACTAAAAACTATTTCCCGTTTCTTCCTTATAGTTGTTGCAAGTTACCATTTACAAATTTATTATACTTTACAGTGACCTGGTTTCAGTTTTAAATCAATAATGTAATCAGTCAGTATGACAAGGCTGTTTACAAGAAATTAGATTACTAAGAAAATGTATTCAGAATTTAGGCTTATTTGAGGAAATACATATTATGATAATGAAATAATATCTATTTAATGTATCAGGCCAATCTACCTATTCTGTGAAGGAGGAGAATAACCCTGTCATCTTTGTATGAGACCATCTAACTCATCATCACTTAAAAAGCTCTTATAGAGATTCCTCATATATATCGTCTAGAATTCAAAATGAGCTTTCTAGCTGAATGGCATTATGACTACTAATTTGGCTGCAGAGCACTGGAGAATTGAAGTTGTTTTAACAATGTAGGAAAAATAAATCTAATCCCTAAGTTTATTGATTCAGTACATCTCCTATTCACAGGATTTATGATAAGACAAGCTTTGCACACAGATGAGCTATTAATCATGCAAAACATGCTTAAATTTAATACATGAAAGATTAGTTCTAATTGCTAGTGTAGCAAGCATTATCAAGAAAATTATGTAATTCCATAAAAAAAATTACAGACACGTCTTCCATTTTTATGAAAAGAAGTTGATTCAGTTTACAGATTACAACTAGAACAGTAACCTAAGTATAAGCCAAATGATCATCTGCCTTATAGACAAAGTAGATGGATGATTCTCTATCAGAAGTTAAACTAATCCTAAATAAACTTGGATTTACTTAGGATTAATTTAAACCAGACTTGTTTTAGGACTTTATGTAGTGACTGCAGAAAGTTCTCAAACAACTTTCTCACACACTAGGTCATAGAGTGATAAATCACTGCCTTGGGAGTAGGTCAGAATTGGTATTCCTAATTTTAAAAAAATATTTCATGACTCCAAATTGCACAGCTCCTTAGGACATGATGCTGTGTGAGATCACAGGGTGCTTACTGTACCTGAAATGGTTTGAAAAAGTTTTGTTTGGTCTCTAGGGCAAGATATCTTGGAGTATCTATTCCTTAACCCATTTGTTGCGATAATGCATGTTAGATTTATAGCCTTTCATGGATGGGATTCTCATTTAAAAAAAAAAAAATCAGCCTGAATGTTGTTACTTTTTTTTTTTTTTACTAATGTGACCACTGATGAATTATATAACATCCTGACAAATAATCAAGAAAAGATCCGAATGAACCTACCTCAGCATTATATACACTATTTCTATGAAAATAATACAAAAAAAAAAAAAAAAAAAAACACCTCGGGTTTCAGCAGAGGATTTGTTATTATCTCCAGCTCTTGTATCTGTACAAGGAGAAAATCTGAATACAAAGCCCTGATCAGAGCATTTTAATACTGCATATTTGGAGACCATGGTAATGATATATTTTCTTGGTTGGATAACATATCATGAAAGATTACTACAATTCCTGAACTAAATGAATATCCAATATAATGACACTAAATTTGCTACATAGCTTGAAGAAAATGGAACTCCTCTCTTCCTAGACCCTCAGTAATTTCTTGTTAATTATTTGTTACTCTCCAAAACCAGCATATACTAGTCATTACTTGTATACTGGATTCTTCTATTATAGATCAGAACTTTGGAATTATATATGCTTGAGAACCTAACAGTTAATTGATAGTGATATAGAAGCTTGATAAAGAGCCCAATTTCATGAAAGACCTCTCTACCAAAACAAAATATGAAGGGCATGCTGCTGCTCAGTCATATGTTGGATTAATATCTACTAAACAGGTGAAAACATTGTAAAAATTCAGTATTAGTGTCGATCTCATTCATCATCAATGTTTTGATCACTTGAACTAGAACATGGTGTGTGCAACCTTCTCTATTTTGGACAGAAAAAGCGTTTCATTAAGCTTTGTGTAGAAGATATCACTTACACATGTGTCATTGCCACAACTCTATCATGATTGTTCTTATGTCAGAAGATCCAAAGGAGGCGTCCACCTTGTGTGTACTATTCTGTAGAATAGGGCAGAACTGTTACACAGATGTTATATTACACTGAAAGGAAAATTTTTAGCATATACAGAGATTTTAGTTTTTCTTAGCTATCTTAACATCTTGACTAGCTTTATTCTTGCAGAGATGTATATGCAGTTGTGACACGAGATATGTATATAGAATCTTCTAAAAACAGGATTAACTATTCTAATTTTAACTAGTTTCTGCATTAGAATACTTTGATGCTGTCATTTATATTAAGATTATGTATTATTTATAGTGATGTAAAGCATAATAAATTAGTAATTTTCTTCTCTTTGCTCTAGACATGCATACTTGAAAAAATAATTTCCTCTGCAATAATCTTGTAGAATCCTCTTCCTAACTTATGATGGTCATGTCATTTCTTTTGTTTCAATCTACTGGATTCTGCAAATTACTTTCCTCATTCTGTCCTTATAGCCAACAAAAATCCTATTTTAGCTTAAGTAAGTTTCTGAATTCTTCGAAGTATCTCCTTGTTCCCCCCCCCCCCCCCAACAGTACTCCAGATGCAATGGAACAATGAGTTCCTTATCTCTATTTGTTAGTATCCTTGTTGTTGCAGTAGTTTGCTACTACTACCTTTTTTTCATAACATGAAATTTTAACGCTCTGTTTATTATCATCTTAAAATCATGAGATGACAATGAATAAAGTAGCAAAGTGTCAAACTCTGCACTAAGCTTGTGTTAAGTTAGTATTCTCCATTTAACTTCTTACTGCTGGAATATTCAGATTCTCTTGGGGGAGAATGACATACACCTCATTCCTTGTAACTCTCCAAAAATTTACATCTGCAAACAACTTGGTATTCTTTCTCTCTCTTTCTCGTTCACACTACTCTCAGTTTCATATGTAGGACTAATAGGTTGGGCAAAGACTATTTGAAGGTAAAATATTAACAAGTTGTATATGTACCTGCTATTCTTTAGTTAATTTCTTTCCAACCCACTAGTCCATTATTCATTCACTGATCTCTCTCTCTCAGTTCATGTGTTGGGCTGTGAAATGATTTTGCAAAAACTAGAAAAATCATCATCATATTCCTGCCATATACCCTCAAGGGGTGTATGGCAGGAATATGGTATACAAGATATGATAGTACTACATGAAAAACTTACATAATTACTAACTTCCTATCTACAAGTTTCCTCCAAATCAGTCTGTTACTTGTCAAGACTCCAACATTATCAGATTTTATATTTCTATCATCTAAGGCACTTTTTACCGTATCAATCCATCTATATCTTGGTCTTCCTCTGGGTCGTTTTCCTGCCAACTTGGCAGAGAACACTTGTTTTGCTAATCTTTCCTCGCCCATTCTGTTTAAGTGACCATACCACCTGAGATTAGCTCTGCTAACGCATTCCTGGATGCTGACAATGTCAAGTTCTTTCCTAATATCCTCGTTTTTAATATGATATTGCCATTGATGTCAACTGTTTACACCTCTAATCTTTCTCAGGACTCATATCTGCAGTCTCTAGTCTTTGGTTAAGTGCTTTACTTCTGACCCAGCTCTCAGATCCATAAGTTAAAACTAGTTTGAACACTGTCTTGTATACACTAATTTAGTGTTCTGACTAATTTCTCTCTTATTTCATATGAGTTTATTCAATTGACTTCCTACCATACCTAGAAATATCACTATATGTACATTTTCCTAGTGTAGCACAGTTGTCACCATGCTGTAAAATGTAAGTAAATTGCTAAAAAGAATCTGTTTAACTAAGCTGTGATCCCAACAGCAAATCCCTGTTCTCATCAACTAGCCCAATTTTGCATCTTATTCCTCTGTAACCTTAATTAGCATTTTCAAAACATTAATCCAATCTCTGATTTAAAGATTCTTTTATATTCATTTTTTCTACCCTGCAGTTATAGTTTTCCTTCGGCTGTACACTTCTTTCTGAACTTGCAGTGTTCATTACTCATTACACAACCAAGCAAAGGGCACTTTTACTAATTCAGGCATACCCTTAAAATATGTGGGATATCTTACTCAGTCTGTGGTTAATGTCAAGTTAATGTCTCTTATTAATGTCAAGTTAATGTCTCTTATTAATGTCAAGTTACTTAGCGTATACTTTGTTTATTTGCTTCCAGTCACCCTTCCCCTTACCTTCAGTAATACTGAGATATCCAAACACAGTCAGATTTCTCTTCTTGAACTGACCTGTGCCTCTGATGTTTCCTGGCTCTGCCACACATATTTCAACTATAGCTTCTGTAGCCACCAAAAAACTTGGTGTACTTTTTCACATAAGACACTACTTCACAGCTGCTACCTATACAAAGCCCAAATCCACCCAGCCATGGAATATTGCTCCTGTATTTGGTGGTGGTGCATCAAAATCCTCTCTAAGATTGCTCAGTTCTATCCAGAAGAAGGCAATCTGGCTAATTAATGATCTCTCTCTCTCACACATAGACATTTAGTTTCTGCCTTGTGCCTCTTCCACAGATACTTTCATGGACAGTGTTCTGCTGAATTGGCCACCATTATTTCTCCACTCTCTTCCAAAATCATTCAAACAGGAGCCACTGCTAACCAACACCCCTTTTACAGTCTATCTTGAAATTCACTGAACCAACTTCACTACCTCCTCTTTCATTCCATCTACTTCTGTCCTTTGGAACAGTCTCCCCCACTCTGCCTTCCCCAAACATTACAACTCTCAGCTGTTCAAGCAAAATGTGAACAGACTCCTCCTTTCTTCTATTTCTCTTAACCACACACAGCACTAATGCTCTATAGGTCTTGTGTCCTTTTGTGTGTGGATCAGATATATTAAAAAAAATCCATTCTGCTTTGAAAAAAATCAGGAAAATATCTTAATAATAAAGGGTTGGCTAGGCTCCGTTTCTTTTTCCATACTATCCTTGTCATTTTATGTGCACATTATACTCTGCATAAAGTAAGAGGTGATGTTGCCACATCACCTCTTACTTTACATTCCTTCCGTAACATCTTGCTACAGTGCATTGCTTATTTTTATTATTTGTCTGTTTTTATTGCTATTATGTTCATCTGCCTAATCTTGGTATTCTGTTAAGCAACATTTGAAAGTAGCAAATACATTATCTGTCATACATGGAGATACATGATTTTTTTTCCTCCCTGAAACTTAGATCTGAAAGAATATTATTTGCAGTCATCTCTCTCTCAGAGACACACACACACACACATTCAGACCTAGACATTTCTAGATCTGAACATCTGAAATCATATGCAATCACTGTAGGATGTCAATATTCATGTCATAGAATAGGAAATCCAGAGGGGATGGAAAAAACATAGATTCCTCTTCCAGAAATTAGTTAAAGAAATTTTTGATTACTTACTCATTCCTCTTTACTCCATTGGGAGCATAATACCTCGATTACGGATCTCCACTGACTCAATTTTGTGCTTCTCTCTCTGTCTGTGTTCATCCAATCTTTCTGAGGTCTTCTTCTATTCCTCTCCACACTCATCTTTGGTTTACCTCTCTTCCTCTTTTCTTGCAGTTTCCACTCTAATGTTTGACTTTGTCCTTTTCAGGTTTTCTTAGTATATATGTATGACTTGTATATTAATGATATTGGTAAAGATTTGGATGGAGATATTCAGTTGTTTGCAGATGATGCAAAGTTGGAACAAACCATGAAGAGTAGAGAAGATGTTGTGGCCTTACAAGAAGACTTGAATATATTGAGTTATTGGGCACGGGAATGGGGATGCGAGTTCAATGTTGCAAAATGTAAGGTTTTAAAATTTGGAAAACAAAAATGGGATGCAGAATTTATGCTGGGTGAGAATATATTGTCAGAGGCGGAGGAAATAAGAGATCTGGGGGTGATAGTGGATAAGGATCTAAAATTTAGGAGACACATAGCCAAAATTGTGAAGACAATACAAAGGCTTCTGGGAATGAAGCAGAGGACACTGACATGTAGAAGTAGGGAGATTCTTGTTCCATTGTATAAGGCTTTGATTAGGCCACACATGGACTATTGTGCCCAGATTTGGTCACCTGGATTTTCAGAAGGATGAAGAGATGTTGGAAAAGGTCCAGAGGTGACTGACTAAGGTAGTTTCTAACCTCTGGAATGTCGAATATGAGGAAAGATTGAGAAGATGCAACTTGCAGAGTCTGGTGAACAGGAGAAAGAGGGGAGATATGGTAGAGACCTACAAATTATTAAGGGATTGTTATAAGATCAATGCTGGAGAGGTTCTACAGAAAATAGTGGGAGAACCAGAGGTTATCCCTGAAAACTGTATAAAGAAGGTGTGAGTAGGGGAGTGAGAAGCAGGTTTTTTTCAGTGCAGAGTTGTGAATGATTGGAATGCCTTGCCTGAGAGTGTGGTATCTGCAGAGAATGAGTGTGTTTAAAGCATGGTATGATGAGCTGTGTGTTTGATAAAAGGACCTCCTAGATGAGTCTTTGACTCCAAGGGGTCTTGGGTAATAATAATAATATGCTCTTATCTCCATTTTCTCTGATGTCATACATTATTGGTTTTTATCGAGTTTTTGCTATAACTCTTTATTAGATATCTTTTCTGAGCAATTTATTTGTAGAATTCTTCTTAAACATTTATTTACAAAGCTTTGCAATCTTTTTTCTAATTGCTTTTTTGTTGTTCATGTTTCTGATGGATATTGATTTGATATTTGTATGAAATTACTTGATTTTGGTTTTTAAGCCTATTTGCTTTGATCTCCATATTTTCCTTAACATGTTAAAAATTATCTTGCCCTCTGTATCTTAGATTTTATATCTTCCTTTGCTCCTCCGTATTTATTTATTATTGATCCTAGATAATTAAAGTTCTCCGCTGGTTTTAAAATTTGACCATCCAGTACTATGTCTTTTTGTTTATTATTTTTCTCATAACCCAATCTATAACAATAAGAAATATTGTTGGGGAGAGAATGCAGCTCTGTCTAACTCCTGTTTTAATTTCAAATTTTTCTGAAAGTTCATTGTGTGTGATTTGTATTGTATATTTTTCATAAATTTTTTTAACTATGCTGATAATTTTAAGCCATAATATAACATTAATTTTTATATTGCTTCTCTGTCAATTCTGTCAAAAGCTTTTTCAAAATCAACAGAGTTGATATAAAGTTGATATTTGACTGCCATTCTATTGACTGTTTTATTATTGCTGACAAAGGTTGGTCGATTGGTAGAGCCTCTGCTACTAATGGCTCAGTTAAGTAAGTTTGAGCGCAGTTAATAGTTGGAAGGGGCCAATCATTCGATGCTGTTGGCACATTCTCCCTCAATGAGTCTTTGGACTCCCTGGAGGTGTCTAATAATAATAATAATTATTATTATTATTATTAGTGTTGCTATTTGATCTGTGCATGATCTGTTGGCTCTAAATTCTGCTTGTTTCTCTCAACTTTTGATCCATTTTTTTTTATTCTTTCTAATATTATTCTTGTTAGTATTTTTTACTTGTGTGTTTAATAGTGATATTCCTCTCCAATTATTGCAATCTGTTAAATCTTTTTTTTTTTTTTTTTTTTGGTATTTTGATCAGTAATCCAATATTCCATTTATTTGCCCATTCTTCCTGCGTCCATATTTGATTAAGAAATGGTTGGAGTATATTCACCATTACATCTATATCTGCTTTTAATAGTTCATTTGGTATACCATCTATATCAGCTGCTTTTCCATTTTTACATTATTATAGTACTTTTTTGTATTTCACTTTTTTTTTTTTTTTTTATTTCTTTGGCATGCATTTTTAGTATTTTTTTTCTTTTCTTTCTGATATTTGAATTTCTTTTTCAGATTTTTCTCTATTCATTATCTCTTTGAACTATTCTGCCCATCTTTCTATTTATTATTATTTATTGTATTTCCTTGTTTGTCTTTAATAATATCTTTTCTTTTCTTGCTTGTCATTGTTCTAATCTATATAATGTAATATTATATAATGTTTTAGTACCACCACTATTAGCTGCAATTTCTGCCTTATTTAGTAGATTTTCAATGAACTCTCTTATCTTTTCTTGCATTTTTCTTTATCTCTTTATCTGTTTCTTTATATTCTCTTGTAAGCTGATGTTATTATTATCTTGTATTCTTTTTTTCTTAATTTCTTTTCTTTCTTCAATTTTGAGTTTTGTGTGTGAAGATATCCCTTCTTTTGTCTTTTCTTCTATACACTCCTAGTTTTTTCCTTGCAGTTCATGGTACATGGTATATGTTTACCTATCCATATTTTTTCTCCACTTCTGAATTTTTCATGTTTGTTCTGTCTGGTCTGAGTAAAAACTTCATATCTATTTTTAACCATTACTGCATTTTTTCTTTTAGTTTCCATATTTTTAGTTCATTTATACTCTCTTTTTGCCTATTTATGTTCATTAATCTTATTGTAAATTCTATTACTAAAAAATGGTCTGTACAAACATCTGCTCCTTTCATTGAACTCGTGTTCAAAAGAGATCCTCTCCATTTTTTTTTTTTTTTGTCTCATTATATGGTCAATTTCATTATACGTTTTTCCATTTAGTTCTCTCCATGTTACTTTATGTATATTTTTATGCTTAAAGATGGATTCTCCTATTACTAATTCATTTGCCATTCAGAAATCTAGTAACATCTCTCCATTTTCATTCATATTTCCTATACCTTCTTTTCCATTATCATTTCTCTACCTGTATAACCAGTTCCTATTTTAGCATTTAGATTCCCCATTACTATACTTTAGGATTTGTGTCATTATTATTTCTTGTAATATCATAAAATTTATATTTTTCTTTTTCATGTGCATTATTAGTTGGTGCATATACATTTATAATTGTCACTTTAAAGAATCTTGAGTTAATCTTACTCTTATGCATCTTTCTGTAATTGGTTCCCATTTCTGTCATTGCAGCTCTTGCTTTACTGGACATCATTATGCCACTTCTTTTGCATGTGCACTATCCTCATCTTTGTTTCCAGCATATATTATTGTTTTTCCTGAACTCAACTGGATCAATCCCTGTCCATTCCATCTTGTCTTGCTTACTCCCAATATTTCAATTTTGTAGTCTTTCATTTCTTTGGCTATATTGGCTGCTTTTGATATTTCATACATAGTCCTCACATTCCAACATCCAATTCATATTGTTTTTTTTTGCTCCAAATTATTTATATGTCTCTTTTGGTTTTATGTCTTGTTGGAATTTTCTGTTGTATTCCTCATTCCCTTTCATTTTTAGTATGATTTTGCTATTAATGTCACCTTCTGAATTATGCAGTGCAGACACTGTAAAACTTCATACCTCCACATTTGAGCATTTCTGGTCAAATATCATATACTTCAGCTGCTTTTCCACATTTCAGATTTTTGATGTTTTTTTAACTCAGGTAGAAAAAGCCATTTACTCTTTTCTCCATTTCTAAGTAGTTTATTTTTATTTTTTTACTGAAAAAAAAAGTTTAGAATTGAAGAAAAAGTGCAAATTATTGAGCCTTCAGAACATTTTTTCATTGTATAGAATTATGCAGACAAACTTCCATGTTAGAGCAATTACTTTACTTAAAACTAAGATAAAATAACATTCAATATTCTGATTTTTCATGATCAAGAACTTGGATGCAAGCTACACAACAGTACACTTTAGTGAGCTACAGCATAAATTCTCTGGCCACCATTGACCCTAATCCGAAAGAAAAATTCTGTCACCTTCCTGATGTTTATTTTCTTTCTGTTAAATAAATTAGCTCATGCTAATTTATTTAACAGAAACTTTTGATACTTTCAAATTATACACTGTTTTTCAAATTATGTATACAGATAATCAGAATCTCCATGTTAGCTACAAAAAAAGTAAGATTTTTTTTGTGATAGCTCTTATTCCTTCATCACAACAGAATTGTGTGGAGACTACTACCTTTTTTGGAGTAATAACTTCCAAGATAACCTGATTACTTGACATTGCAGCCTTCATATTAAGGTCATCTGGAGGACAGATATATTGAAAGTACACAAGCTACAGTACAACCCCCCTCCCACCCCCCACGATATACTACAGCATTAAATTGTTGACTCTAGACTAACCTCTGGAGAAACAATTATGTAAAATTACATCAGTAGCTATCAGCTGGTGTTCATTAAGTTTAATTACCTAGAGTCCAGCTATTTTTAGGTATCTGAAGAAAATTTTTACTGAACATTATCTTCGGTCACCTAAAAATAAAAACTAGGTAATTAAATCTAATGAATTCCATTCAATAGCTATTGATGTGCTATTTTATATGTATTTATTTTAACTAGAGATCACGCCAAATTACTAATTCTATATTGTACTGTGGTGAGTTGTAATGCAGCTTGTACATACTTTAATAAGTCATAAGCATCAAGTAATTCATTTATTATCTTGAATGTTATTACAATGCAGTGGGCAACATAATTTTGCCATAATGAAAGCTGATCACCATCTTAACAATGAAGAGAATTATTATTATTATACTATATCTCCTTGGAATCTGGAGACTCATCATGGGAGACCCAAACTATTTTACATGCAAAACCTATCAGACCTCTCCTTAAACTCATTCACTGTCAGGGAACTTGAAAAAAATTCTGACAATCCATTCCACTCATTCACCACTCTCCACAGAAAGATCTGGTCTGCACACCCCTACTAACCACACTCTTACACAACTTCCATGGATGACCCCTAGTTCTCTGCTTGTTGGCCATATACTGAAAATTACTTTATTATAAAGAAGCAATCAGATTACTAAAACTAGAGTGCTCCTTAACAAATCCATTTTAACTCTCACAGATAACATTATCCTCATCTGCTTAATGCTGTAAATGATCCCTTACTAATTTCTCCAAAATCTTAACAACTACATGAAATACAAACTGGTCTATAGTATGACACTTCCATTCTACTACCACCCTTATGCCATGGTGCTATCTTATCTCTTTTCACTCCTTGAGCACCTTTCCCATGGACAGACTGATTCTCATTGAAAACCAGGTCAATGGAACTGTTAGTTCTTTAGTGCCTTTTTTTCAAAACCCGTGGTGAAATCTTATCTAGTCCCATTGCTCTTTATTGACAACCAGAATACCTAATATTTGAAACTCTCTCTTCTTGCACTTCTAAACTTAAACATGCCCCATTCTGTTAGTATTAAAACCTACTTTTCCAGGATGAATACCCCAATAAAATGCTCATTAAACAACTCCACTGTCTTTTGCATCACACGCTACTTCCATTTTTATCCAACAATGTTATTTTTCCACAATCATTCCTCTCCTACTTGCAACATAACAAAAGAATTCTTTAGGATTTTCTTTGGATCTTAGGGCCAGTCTCTTCTCATATTTCAGTTTTTTCTTCCTTACCATACTAGTCATTCTCTGCCTGAGTCTTATATTCTTCATGTCACTGCTCTCCACACAGATTAGTTTTTGGCCTTTCAGCTTTTCTAGAGCAAATTCAACAAACCTTTGTGCATTATCAAAAACATAGAGCTTTATGGTATGGCAATTTATTCTTGTCCACAAAGTTACAGAGATAAAACTTAATCTCAAGTTCATTCAGTTTGTTATCTTGGCTACTTTAAATAGCATTTAATACTCTCTTTCTCTCTTATGGCATTTTTATGTCATTAAAGTATATGAAGAATTCTCAAGCAGGAGGAGCCCTACTGTGGAGTCTAGGAGGGGGGGGGGGTATCCACTGTAGAGTCTCTATCTCGGCATGTTCAAGTTTGTCAACAAAAAATCAGCATATATGCTCTTCATGTTTAGATTTAAACATTCTTACATTTCCAGAAAGTGAAATTCCTTATTTCTTTTTCTTCATCATCTCATCCGTCTGGTGATGGGTTAGGTCCCCTTTGTACAATCTGTCTCCAAATGGTTCTATTTCTGGTCTTCTTGAACATAGTAATGAAGTTGGGGAATTCACCTCTTTCTTTTAAGGATTTGAGCCACCTTTTCTTTGGTCTTCTGGGTGGGCACTGTTTTCCTGTTCTTCCAATTAGCACAATGTTTGGAAGTCTGGCCTTATTTTGAATAGTTCCTTCTTAGTGAGTAACCATGACTCACTACTATATTTTGCTGATCATGGCTTTGAATAGTTTGATTTTAAGATGTTTCGAGAGTTTGTTATTGTTCCATATTTTATTTAATTTATTCATGTTCAGCCATCCAATGTTAATTCTGTGTTTTACTGTTTTAGTGCTGTCTAATTGTTTTTTTTTTTTTGGAGGGGGGGGGGGGGCTATATACAGGAGGTTGGCTGGTCAACCTATAGTACATTATTACCGTAATGGCTTAGTACAGGGTGGGAGAACTATTGATGCTGTTTCAGATGAACATTCCCATGGAAATATTTATAGAATATACAGATTGCTCTCCTCTGTATTGAGTCAAGCATTTTGAGGGAGTTTTTTGGAACCCCACTCCAGATGTCAGATATTCGAGAGCTGGGCAGATTTGTGACTTGTATAGTGTTAACAGCTGTTTATAGACAAAGGATTTTACTTGTTCTAGGGTTTGGTTCTCCAAGGTTATTGAGATATTTACAACTTCTCTTCCGAATTTCATTATTTTGGTCCTAATGCTGTTGATCCTCATTCCAAAGTTTTACATGCTTCATTTAGAAGCAAGACTGTTTTTTCTAATTGTAGCTTGGATACTGCCAGGATTATTATATCATCTGCATATATGATGTTGTGGATGTTTCTTCCATTTATATTTATCCCTGGTTCATTGAAGATTTCTTTGTATATTTCCTCTAGGTATATGTTGAATAAGTGTGGTGAGAGTAGCCACCCTTACATGACTCCTTTTTCTATCTTAAATTCTTCTGTGCTTATATTATTAAATTTGATGAGTGCATTTATGTCTTTGTAAAAGTTTGAAATGAAGGTCAACAATTCGTAATCTATTGATTTAAAGTTTAGGATGTTGATCAGTTTGTTACTGATCAACATCCTAATATATTGTAAAAATGATCATAATAAGTAACAACAATAATTACATTTAATTATTACATGCTAATATGCAGTAGGTTTATATTCTGCATGAATAGGATTCACATGAGGGGGGGGGGTAAGAACTTGTAGGAAGTTGTCTTATTTGTATAGATCCACTAACATCTTTTATTCCCATATAGAGAGTAGACTAGGCCATTTTAGCCCTAAATGTTGGAGACTGAGTGGACTCATTCTCAACCTGTAGCTAATCAGAGATAGCTGGCCAAAGACTATCACTAATTATAAACAGCATCTGATCATTAGAATATTGACATGTTGCCATCATGTAGTTCAGTGTATGGGATGAAAAACCTGAGCTTCAGGGAAATAAAATCTGCTTTCCCATGCCAGAAATTGACTAACTTGGGAACCAGTCAAAGAAAGTTTTAGAAAAAGTTCCTTTAGTCAGCTACTAGAATTGAACTTTCTTTCTTTGAGCAGCCTAATGTTGTGGATGCATATGCCACTTCCACTGAGCTACATATCATACTGTAAATGCAATATTCTTGTTCCGATACTACACTGATGTGTTCTAAATTTTACAACCTCTCATGTGGGATTAATATTAAAAAAAAAATCACTCAAGCATACTTCATGAACTCTAAATAGTACTTAACAGAACTCTAAATGTTTTAAGTGATAAACCATTTCAATACAGCACATAAATTGTAAGTTTATTTATTAATTCAAAGTTGCTCTTTGATTGAATGTTTCATACCAACAAAGCAGCAAAAGTGAACAACTGTAGACAAAAAAAATCACCCATAGCATAAACTTTTGCCTCACTGTGAAGCTGGAATAGAGGAGCTTCACAGATCAAGCTGGTAGGGAAGCTGAATCATTTGCCATCAGTCATGACCTAACACAAATAATCAATCTGCCAACCAGAATATCAGATAAGCCTTGTCATTCTACCAATGTTCCTGACCTTTTCTTAACCAATTCTTCTAAATATACTGTGGATCTCTGTTCTCCCACTTGGCAACTATGACCACAATTTTATTCAAGTCTCCTTCTCTACAGTTCGTCCTTTGCTTTGCCAATCTCGGTCTCGTATCGTATGGCACCATAATTATGCAAGGGATGACTTCCGGAATTTTTATGCTACTTTACCATGGTCAGATTACCATTTCCAAAGATCTGCACACTGAACTAGTAACCAAAATAATCCTCACTGGAATGAGAGTCTTCATTCCTCACTCCACTGCAAACCTGTATCCAAGCCCTGGTTCTCAAAAAAAAAAAAAATAATAAAAATGCCTCTGCCATCCATGATAAAAAATGCAACGTATGTTCAGTGGCTTAAATTAACATGTGCGATTAGAAATATGTAAAAAAAGTTATCAACAATTCCAAAGCAGACTTCGTAAGAATGAAATGCAATAAACTTGCCTCCTGCTCAACTGGCAGTCAGCCTTCTGGTCCCTTGCTACGATTGTTGGGCATAACTTCTGCCCTTCCATGTTGTCACTTCTCTTGCATCCTGATGACATTATGGTAACCTCACCCAAGGAAAAAGGTGGACCTCTTGACATCAGTGTTTTCCCTCCGACTCCTGCCTGGACAACCAAGGCAAATCACCTCCTGTACTTCTACAAACTGCCCTGCATGCCTCTTCTGAACTTTTGCCAAAAGGACATCAGAAAAACCTTCATTACTCTTGATACTAATAAAGCTCCTAGTTCAGGTGGTATTCCTCCAGTTGTGTACAGTATTGATACCCATCCTGTATCATCTATATAAACTTTCATATTCTGCTGGCACAACAGCATCGAAGCAAGTCCACATCCAGCCTATACCCAAAAAGGGAGACAAAAGTCGCTATCTAACTATCATCCCAGTGTTCTCACCTCGGTACTTTCAAAAGTGATGGAGAAGGTTATTATCATCTACAACCAGCTTCTTCATTATGTGGAGACTCATCAGTTAATTAGCGATCACTGATATGGATTCTGCCATTCTTGTTCTACAGCCGACCTCCTAGCTAATTTCACCTGCCTTTTGGATGCCTGCATATTGAGATCGAGAAACATATGCATGTTGTTCTTGATATTTCTAAAGCATTTGATCATGTCTAACACTGAGGCCTCCTGAATAAACTGCCATCTTTTGGCCTCCCTTCTGCACTCTGTGATTGGATTGCCACTTCCTCTCTGGTCATTCATTGTGTGTCATGGTGGATGTAGCCTTTGGTCTTCCTCTTTTTCTCCTTCCAGGGGGTAACCAGTTCATAATTCTCAATACCTGTTATTCTTCTGTTATTCTCTGGATGTGTTCTATACCATTTCAAGCCACATCCTCTATCTTCTGTAATAGGCTGTTCAAATGTATGCATTTCTCAGAAGATTCATACAGGTAGCTCTCATACTTTATCTGAAGTAATTCATTTCCACAACTTATGTTCTCTAGCTGTTAGTGAGTGTCCAACACAACACATCTATAAGTCATTATACTCTGCAATTGCATGATATAACATCTTCTTAGTTTTATCTTAGTAATGTTTTAAGAATCTTCTTAGTATCTTCTAGCATCTTAGTAATATTTTAAGAAAATATTCCATGAATATTTTCTTAAAATATTACTAAGTTACCTTTGTTTCAGCAATACTGTAATTTGGTAATCTCCACATTCCTCCATTTGAATCACTTCACTGTTGCTTATTAATACTGGTCTTGATTGATCATGTCCTTCCTATAGTTGTTTTACTGATTTAGCCCTAGTTCAAGCAGTGGACTGATGCATCATCTTCACTGTAAGAAAAGCATGTATACTGCTGAAGAAAGATATTGTCTTTCAACATACCACCTAGTCAGCAGAGGCTACTATATTAGTAGTTAGTTTCAGATGGTGGTGGTGGCAGCACAATTCTTAATTTTAATTTTTCAGAAAGTGGAGAAAGTCTGAATGCATCCAAATGCAACATAATTTCTCATGAAATAATTACTGACAACTCTTCTCAACTCTTCTCCATACATAGTTCTACATGACATTAGATTTTCTTCTTTTTCACTTAGTCATATTAATTTCTGATAGCATACAAAATACAGTGGTAAATACTTAGTAAATTATCCAGATGAGGATTTGTTTTGTGTATTATCTCTTCATGATTCTTTAATTTACCAAGGCCGTGATTAAACTTGTGAAGGCTCCTACAAACAATGACAATAACACTAAAAAAAAAAAACTCGTAAACCATTCCCATCAAAAAGTCACATTACAAACAGATGTCACATACAAACCAATCCAGAATCTTTTCACTAAAAACTTTAACATCCATGGCATTAACACAAACAAGATCAGACTTCCAGATCAGACATCTTATTCTTGACAGAAACCCATATTGCAGCTACATCTACTACTGTCCAGGTCCAGTGCCCAAACTACACACTTCACGATTCTTTTTGCCACAACGACCTGCATACCTATATAACCTAGTGCCTTTGTGAAATCTGACATAGCCTGCCAGAGAATGGCTAATTTAAAATCCCATTTCTGACCTATGGTTCAAGCTTTTGTTGCCCCATTTAATAACATTCATTTGTTGCATTTACCAGTCTCCAAATTTGTGGTGTTGGAATAGGAGGAGCAGTTGGAATTGTGGATATTGAGGTCACCCAAGCTGGATAAGAAGCAGAAGCCTATAAATAACCTAATACAAATTATACATCTACTTACTTGAATTCCTGATAACCCATTTCATTCTCCAAATACTCAAGATCTTTTTTTTTTTTGACCAGTATTCCTTCCAGATACACCTCAGAAGTCATCTCCCCCCTCTCAGCAACTCATACAACAATATTGTACAAGTCTCTTCTTCCACAAAACATGCAACATAGGCAAATCAGTCATCAGCAGATTCAAATCTGATTTCATAAAGGCTAACAGCAAAACCACTTGCCTCCTGTCCAAATGGAAGCCATGCCTTTTAGTCCCTTGCTAAGGCCGTTGGATGCAACTTCTGCTCACCTGCACTTCCACCTCCCTCTCATCGTGATGGCACCACTTCACCCAAAGACAAAAACTGATCTCCTGTCATCACTCTTTTCCTCAAACCTCCTTCACAGATGACCAAGGAAAATCACCTCTTGTCTGACTGGAATTGAAGCACTGTATACCTTCTTTTAGTTTTTCTACAAAAAGAAATCAAAAAATTACTAAATAACTTGGATACTAAAATGTTTTCTGGTCCTGATGGCATCTCTCCAATTGTTCTCAGACATTGAATGCAACTTCTGAAGGATGGATGTCAACTTCAGAGTTGACATCCGTCCTTCATTTTCTCTAGTCTTTGGTATACTTATCCCAATACATGAAAACAATCTCATATCCATCCTATTTCAAAAAAGGGATGAGAGAAGTCTACCATCAAACTGCTGACTAACTGCCATCACCCATTTTCTTTTATCTCCAAAATAATGGAGAAAATCATCAATAGCCAACTCCTCCACTATGCAGAGGCCAACCAATTAATCAGTGACTACTATTCTGGATTCCACCATTCAAGATTCACAGTGGCCTCGTAGCTTACATCACCCACCACTGGATGCGTGCTATGGAAAGGTTTGGAGAAACTTGTGCTTTTATCCTTAATGTTTCCAAAACTTTCCACCGTGTGTGGCATTGTGGCCTGCTCAACAAATTGCCATTGTTTGTTCTCCCTGCCAGTCTCTGTAGTTGGGTAGCCAGCTTTTTCTCTGGTTGTTCTCTGCCAGTTATGGTTGATGGCTCCCTCTCTTCAAGCTTAACCATCAGTGCTGGAGTGCCTCAAGGCTCTGCCCTATTACCTACTCTCTTTCTCTTGTTCATAAGTGATCTACTCACAATCACCACTAATCCTAACCACAGCTTTGCAGATGATTGTGCTCTCCACTCATCCTACTCAATTGACAAACTATGCAGTATTCTGACATCCCAAGCTATAAGATCATCTACAATCAGTGCCTTAAACATTGTACATACTATCCTTATGCATAAAGACAACATTGTCATATTCAATGCCACCAAAACACAGTCTTGTCTTTTCTCTTGCAAAAGAGATCTCAGCTCACCTACCCTTAGCCTCAGTAATACAACATTACCAGACAAGATCAGATCTCTCTTTCTCTCTGTGTTTGGACTAACACATTTACCTCCAATTTCACCTTGCATAAACATATCAATAGCCTTCTCAGTATCCAAAAAACCAGGCATTCTCTTCTCTTTTATTCAAGAGGCTATTTTTACACCCAACCAACTCCTAACTATATACCAATCCCAAATCCATCCATGCTTAAGAATACTGCTTACGTGTTTGGAGCGTTGCACTTTAAACTTCCCTCGAAGCTGTCCAGAGGAGCAATTAGGCTCATCGATGATCCCTCTAGTACAGATTCACTTCAGCCTCTATTTTAGATGCAGTGTTTCAGCACTGTATTTATTATTATTTGAAACCTCCAGGGAGTCCAAAGACTCATCGAGGGAGAGTGTGCCAACAGCATCGAATGATTGGTCCCCTTCCAACTACTAACCACGCTATTCTACAGGTATTTCTGTGGTCACTGCTCTGGTGAATTGGCAACTATCATTCCTCCATTCTTTGTTACTTCTGCTCTTCCTTCCTTATTCTGTCCACCTTTTCTTCTGGAACAGCCTTCCTCATGAAGTATTCCCAAACAAATACAACCTTCAGCTCTTAAAAACAAAAATAAATTTTTCTGTCTCAGTCGTCTGCATGCCACACAGTGATACTGATGTGCTTATAGGTCTCTCTCTGTACGGGATCAATATAATAATAATAATAATAAAAACTGATTCATGAAAGTACACACTTCAAATTACACAGGATAGCTGGCTCATAAAAGTGGATCCATTCCTGTGTGTGTGTGTGTGCGCGTGCGCGTGTGCGGCTTCATCTAGCAAAAAGAATGATCAGTGTATATCTTAGTGCAGTAATACAGTGATATAATATCATGTTAGACATAATTTTTCAGTGTATGTCACAAAAATGTTTGAAAATTGAATGTTGAATTCACTATTCACTATTAAACAAAGGCTTCAGTTATATTAATTACACAATAAACAATATATAAAATACAAATTTATTATATAATTAGAAAAAAAAATGTACCATGGGTGGGCTAAGGAATGTACTATGGTGCATTACAAATGTGGGTGGGCACCACATAAGAAAGAAAATAGAGAATGGCAGAGCACCAAAACCCACTGGCAACTGAATTTTAAGTGTTTAGACAGGTTTTCAGCAGCTACAGAGGTTGAAATGGCAGCAAAAAATACTTTTAACATCTTTTTGCCACCATTTCAACCTCTATAAATAGTAATTTTCAACTTGGAAAATGTTGGTGGCTGAGAAGTTTGCAGTTACTTTGGCATTAAAAAAAGATTGCTAAGCACTTAGTGAACACCATGGAATGATGAGTCATAATAAAGTTTTACAAACCATATTTGTCAACACAAAAGCTGCAAGGCTTCAAAATTACTTGTTTTTATATATAAATTTTATTGATGTGATTTTATATAATGAAAATAAATATTAATATGATTTGCATTTATTAAGGAGTGCAAGAACTTATTGATTTCTTGGTTAATTTTCTGGTGTCAACTGGAAATTGTATCTCGCTGCTGAATTATATCATAAGGCTCCATACAGTAGAACAAATATTTGCTTTGCTGACACAAAGCAACAAAAAAATCTACCAGAATACAGCAGGATAAGTCGAAAGCTGTAAGTATTACAATGAACATTTAGAATTTCATTGCTGAGTATTTTCAGTGACAAGGCTGCATGTTTGAGAAGCCTGTTCTTCACTATAAAATATTAATAGCATAGGAAAAATTTCCCAGCAAAGTGTACATGCTTCTAATCCTTTGCTTGCTGTAATCAATACAGTGTTACGTGTGCATGTCATTGAATTGCATTCCATCAAATATTTTAGCATTCTGTTCCCCTGCCCCCTTTTTTTATATGCAGTACAGGTGATGGCCTTGTTGGGAACGCTTATTAATGAATTACAGAGTTGAATATCACCTTCAATGGAGGTAGAGAAGTTTCTACAAGATGGCTGCTGGATAGTGCATGGGACCAAACCTAATGGTCATTTAATAAGGTAATGTGTATTTGCTGGTTTTCTTGGATGGTGAACAATCCTGCTGCTGCTTACTCTGCCAGATTGTGTTTGGAAGGAATCAGAGTATAGTAGCATGCAAGGGGGTCACTGTTGAAGTCACATTTGGATTGGAGCACTCCCCTTGGGAGTTGTGTACAAGTCCCTCAACTTAGGTACTTGCCACTACTGTTTAAGTTTCCTGCACCAACTTTTTCATGAAAGATAGCAAATGCTTTTTTTTGTATCACTGCTGATGTAAAAAAAAAGATTTCCACAAACAATAGCTAAAAATATTTTAAAAAATATGAAAACAGAACAACAACAACAAAAAATCTAAAATACCAAAATTTTATCTACTAGAAAGACACTTCCACATCCATTTCACCAACATCTTGGGGCATCAATACAAACATTAATGATATATATATCATCACTTGAAGACATCAAAACTCAATCTGCCAAATCCCAGTTGGTTTCCTCATAACCTATATTTCCTATAACCTACCTCAGCAGTCCCAAATTGCATCTTGCAATGCCTTGCACTTTTGTCAGATCAGAGACATTTTTGCAATGATTATCAGACATGAAGCCTCTGCTTTTTGATCTGCTCTGGCTTAAGATTTCCTTATCTCATCTTCAGACAACCCTGATGCCCTCTGACTACTTATTTCTAATTTCATGTGGTCTAATTACCCATATCATGGGATGTGGCTGGCAGAAAAGTCAAATTGTTTGCTATCATTAATTTCCTGATATGTACCTTCAAGAGGTATTCAGGTTACTATGACAGCATTGTGTGATTAAGATTGTTATTAATAATCTCCTATCAACAGTTTTCCTCCAAATTAGTATTACTTGTCGGCATTCCAATATTGTCATATCTAACATTCTGTTCTTCTAAGCCACTTCTGACTGAATCAATCTACCTAGACCTTGGACTTCCTCTGGATCTTTTTCCTGCCATCTTGACATCAAATACCTGTTTTGTTAACCTTTCCTCTCCCATTCTATTTAAGTAAACATGCCACCTTAGATTAGTTCTGCTCACACATTCTTGAAAAACAATGTCAAGCGCCTCCTTAATTCTTCCTTTTTAATATGATTCTGCCACTGATGTCATCTACTCAGACCTCTAATTTTTCTAAGAACTCTCATATCTGTGGTCTCTAATCTTTGATCAAGTGCTTTATTTCTACCCTAATTCTCAGATCCATAACTTAAAACTGGTTTGAATGGTATCTTGTATACTGCTAGTTTAGTATTTTGGCTAATTTCTCTCTTATTCCATATGCATTTATTCAACAATCTCTCCACCATACCAGTTTTGCTTATTCTGTTGTCTATTTCCAGATTTAACTTGCCATCTTCTCTAAAAACTGTGCTTGAATTTCAGCTATTTAAGCTGAAATATTTTACTTGTTCTAAAAGCACTCCAGCTGAAGTTTTCTATGTTCCAATTTTCATAGTGTGTGTGTGTGTATTACACTAATAAAAATTAATTTGTACAACTGCTAGCCTGGTTGGCCAAGTGGTTAGCATATCTGCTCTCCAGCCAAAAGGTTGCGGGTTCGAATCCCACAGTAGCATGGATGTCTGTGAGAATACTAGTGGTGGTGGTGGTGGTGGTGGTTGGCGGTAGATGGTGTTGGTATAGATCACTGCTTCCCAAACTTCTAGATGTCAGGGCCCCCTTTGGAAAAATTTAAATATTTCACGTCCCCTCCTCGAAAAAAAATCGTAATATAGACATATATTATTATATTTATTGTGTCAATACAAAACATACAAAGCGAATATTGCAAAAATTAAATTCAAATATTACATTTTTAGCATCTTACATAAACATTTGCCATGGCACATTATCTCATATTTTTATATAGACAGATATATTGTTGTTGTACATTTGCAGTACAAGCACATGAAATGTAAAACGATTAGTAATAAAGAATTAAAAACATAAAAGAAGTTTAATAACAATTTGAATAAGGTGAAATATTTGAAACTGCAATTCATGGATTTAGATTTCTGCTTTGAAATGAAATTTAGATAAATAAGCATATATTTACTACTATTCATTAAGTGCCGATGCAGGAAGCAAAATTTGTGAACCAATGTGTGATTTTTTTCCGTTAAAATATAAAAAATAACAAAAAAAATAATAAATAATAAAAATTAAATAAGTTTCTTTTAAGATAAAAAAAAAATCTGTGTGTGTTATGATCTATCGAGTTGCTTCCGACTACTGGCGACTCCACGAACATACTCTCCATTCCGATCTGTCCCTGACCACATCTTTCAGAACCTCCAAGTGCATTCCAGTTGCTTCTTAACTCCATCCACCCATCTAATTCTTGGTCTGATTTTTTAACGATACTTGTGACATAATGATTAGAAATATATACAAGTTTACACAAGAAATATTTGGCAAATTAAACATTATTGTTGTGTAAACGTGTATATATTTCTAATTCTTGGTCTTCCTCTTCTCCTGCTTCCATCAACTTTAGCAAGCATCATCATCTTCTCCAGACTGTGTACTTAGTATAAAACATTTTCAATTTGTTTTCATTATTTCACGGCCACCCTCAACAAAACCTACGGTTCCTAAGGGGGCCACGGCCCGCAGTTTAGGAAGCGTTGGTGTAGATGACAAAGGTAGTTGCAGGGTTGGTGGATTGAATGGTGAATACAAAGAGTTGTAGAGCAGGTGCCCCTCCCTCGATGAGTCTTGGACTTCCTGGAGGTGTCAAACAAATAAAAATAAAAAAATAATAATAATAATAAAAAACTTGTAATATTATTGAACAGAATTAAGGTTTTATTTTGTAGAATTCTTCATTATTGGCAAAGCCAGCAAATGTTGATCAATTGGTAGAGCCTCTGCTACTAATGGCTCACGCAAAAAGTTAAGCAAGTTTCAGCATGGTTAGTAGTTGGACAGGACAATCATTCGATGCTGTTAGCACACTCTCCCTTGAAGAGTCTTTGGACTCCCTGGAGGTGTCATATAATATAATATCAGATAATTCTTTTAATTTATTATTATCATCATCTGTATTTGGGATTACTATGGCATTTCCTATATCTGCCTTCACTATTACTATATTTTAGCTTAATTTTATAATTTTGAAGGCTGTTTTTCTCCTTTGTAATATGAAAATACAAAATCTAGCACAGTTGATTCTTACTCTAACAAACACTATTAAAACAAATTCACTCACTATAACATACTAAAAAGTCCCAAATGAAGCCATCTAGGCATAACACTATTTTAAAGAAAATCGCTATAGCAAATTATTCAATATTCCTGTGCCCCCCCCCCTCCTCATGAGTTCTTTCTTTGTAGTGAGAACTGACTGTAGGATGTTAGTGAATAGCAACTCAACAACACAGCTCAGCAATAAGTATTAAGAGATAGCAATGAAAGTGTTATTGAAATAACTGCTTCAGGATTTTGTACATTAACATAGTGCTTACAGATTTTGAACTTCACATAAAAGCTACAGTTGGCTCAATTGCACTCACACATACTCAATTACTAGGCAAAAATGCTGTGTAGTATGTAATGTAGGTGGCATATCATGTACTGCAGTGTAAACTGGCCTCCTACAATCAGTCATGGCACTTCATGGAGCTGTTATGAAATAATTATAATTATTAAAATTTATAAAAACAACATTTATCTGCAATGGATATCGAGCTGACTCTGTATTTCATGATCAAAACAGATCCACTGGATTGGCATACTGTACATCAGGAGACCACTGGAATGCATGGATAGGATACCTACCCAAAGCAAAATATCCACTATGCTTTCAAATCTCTTCTCAAATTGTCATCCATCACACCCTTGGCTAAAGGGGGCAGAACATGAGGTCATCTGATGTTGTGGAAGAGTGTGGTTAGCAAAGGTGTTAAGACTAGTTTTTTACTTGAAGAGTTGAATGAATAGAATGGGGCTGCTTTTGTCTATTAATGGTTTCAAGAAGAGGTATGATAAATATTGTGAAGACATCATCCAAAGACAAAGTTAAGCTACCAACAGGCTGTGGGTCTGAATCTGCCATAGATGGGGGATACTTGTGATTGTCTTCAAGTAGGAGATGAATTTCATTGCCCAGCGTGAGACCACTGCCCCATTTATTTGGAGGCCTTGAAATGGCTTGAAAAAGTTCCATGTTTGGTCTCTAGAACAGTTTCTGGACTATATAAAAATGAATGCAAAAATATTATGTTCCAGGAGTTGACACCACCCCTTTGTTACTGTAGCTCTGCATAATATGGTCACACAGGACAAATATAGTTAGCACACATATGATGAGATAAACATAAAGATATATCAGATGCTTATAACCTGAGACCCATGGGTTTTGCAAAATATGCAGCTGACATATGCCACAAGTCCACAGCAAATTTCTCTCAGAAAGATTTTTTTTTATGTGGCTCCTACCTATGAACGGTTTCTTGTAATAAACCTATGGTGTGCTTGTAATGAAGGTGGACTCCAGATTTTTTCTGTTTTTATTAATTTTATATATTTTTGCATTCATTTTTTTAAATAGTCCAGAAACCCTGTTCTAGAGACCAAACGTGGAACTTTTTCAAGCCATTTCAAGGCCTCCAAATAAATGGGGCAGTGGTCTCACACTGGGCAATGAAATTCATCTCCCACCTGAAGATAATCACAAGTATCTCCATCTATGGCAGATTCAGACTCACAACCTGTTTGTTAGAGAGCAGATATGTTGGCCTAGTTGCCAACTAGGCCAACAAATAACATGTCAATAGCTATGTCTGAGTATGCACATAAATGTAAGCAGGATTGCTACATATAATATAATTTTCAAACAGAAGTTACAGCTTTGTGAAAAGTGTTTAGCTGTCAACCTGTGTGGGAAAAAATCTATCTTGAAGAAAGACTCAAGTTTTTTTTTTTATTATACCAGTTTTAATTTATTCATCAAATTAACTTATTCACATTAGGCTGAGATGGAGAGTGACAGAACCTAATTGGTTTTTTTAAAATTCTGAATAAAACTGTTCAGGCAGTGTACTGCTGATATTTATTAATCCCATAGTAATTATACAAATAGGTATTCTAGTTTTATAAAAAATTAATTCACGAACCTACTTCTAATAAAGTAATGACTGTACCCTGCAATTTAGCATAGTGAATGTTGTATAGGTTTTAGAAAGATAGGTAATATTTTGATGCATATGATAATATTCTTGTCATGTGTGATGTAACTAGAAAATGTGCTATTCAAAGATTTATGTGATAAGAATTCAATATTTTTAACCATTATGACACACAAATTTGGTTAAATAAATATAAATAAAGATGAAGCAGTTAATATTAATAATCTTTTATTCTAATAAATTTTTCATGTAGTACTATCATAATATTCTGCACATCTCTTGAGGATACATATCAGGAATTTGATGATGTAAAAAAATAATTGTAAAACTTCCACTTTGCATATCTGTATGCTAGTGTTTAAAAATACTTGAAGATGATCAACACATGAACCTCACATGTATGTGAAACAGGCAGGCAGTTATTTTTATTTAAATTTGTGAATTCATCATTGCTTTGGCATATTCCTTAAAGTTTGTAATTTTTATTCATTTCTATAAACAACTAGATTTCCAATTAATTCAGTAGACTATTTTGATTGTATGGTATGGTCTAATATCTTGATTTATCTTTATATATCAGCCCTACACTCGAATGATCCCAAGACCTCTCGACAGTGCATTGTGGGCATGTGATTAAAAGAAGAAAGAAATTTGTTGATGTGTTTCTTGAAGACCTGAAGATTGTTGTAATCATTGGAAAAAAACAGTTTGGGGAAGACTGTTTTAAAGAGCAGAGGTAGTGGAGGAGGAGGAGGAGGAGGATGAAAAAGTTTGATAAGTTTAGAGCTGAATTGCATATGGATATTAACCAGCAACTGCTTGTGTTTGTGACTAGAGAAAAGTGTAGTAATAGTAGTGGCCTATTCAGTGAACAGCACCCATGAAAATATCTATAGAAAAGACAAATGCAACAACAGGTCATGTATGGAAAAGTGATTGGAGGGAGTCAATCAACATCAATTAAGCAAATTGTTCTCTTCTTAATATGATCAAGCCTTTGGAGGGACACCCTAAGTATAATTTGATATCATTGTGTTTATAAAGATTTAATATATTTGACCCTTCTGATCAACATAAGAGCTTTTTCAGTGACATAGTAACTTGCAGATGGCCAAGTTTTCAAAAGAGAGATCTAGTTGATGGCCGAGAAATCCTATTTTGATTACTGACTTAAAGATATAGTTTTCCATATTTACTGGTTCTATGCCTTTCCATTGTTGACAAACAAAGCTTCTGTAGTAAAAATCCATATTTAAAGCTTTGCCATCTAGACATTATGATCCAGTACCTTGATAAGGATAATTATAGTATACAATTATTTATATCTAAAGTGGATTATAATCTGCATGTAGTACTGAATTGTGTTTGAGGTGGAAAAGGAATATGGATCTGTATTGCATTTTACAGAGAATTTACAAAACTTGCAGTTCTCGATCCATAAATGCAATCATCAAGTTGTAGAAACATTCTTATATGTGTATATATGTTATAAAATACTCAAATAGGTATTTCTGAAATTTATTAGTTTTTTTTTTCATAGTTATTAATTTTATTATCAAACTGTGAAAAATAATGTTTTTTGTTTTAAATTTAATTTATTTATTTACTAGACACAATATTGGTGAAATACCTCTCATTTTGTACACTTATTGTTCTAAACTCTTGTAAAAAAATTTCTGAAGATATTAAAAGAAGTCAGGTGCCTCAAAGAACCATGTACATTTACAAAGCCTATTCCATATAAATAAAAATATTTTCAGATTATACCATTTATATTGAATATATAAGATTATGAAATCTGTACTGAAAAATATATATCACCAAAATATATGATTTCATTCCCTGGTATAAAAGGATTTAAAAGAATAAGCACACCATATTTCTCTGTTGGGAATTAGACACTCATGCTATATTCCCAGAAGTTGCAGTGGAAGTTTCTTACTAATTTAAAAAGATAATACTGTTGACGAAAAGTACTGGAATCATATTTTTCCATGAAAAAAAAAAAAAGGAAATAAAAAAAAATAATGGGCCTGACTGTTTGCCACTGAATACATTACATATTCCAGTAGAGTAATAGGATATACATATTTCTAGAAATACAGTACTAGAATCTACTAATGTGGTGTCATGTATACCAACTATCAGATTAGTATATCCTTGCAAGAGGTAAAGCATTGGGATACAGTAAAAAAAATATATAATTAATATGTAGGATGCATGCTAATGATTTAAATACTGTACATTTTTTCCCCTCAGTTTCTTCTGTTCTTAAGACTCATAATTACCCTCATTGTGTGTGCATATACAGTTTGCCACCTTTCATACCAAACTTTATATATCCACTCTTACTATGTCTGTGCCAGGAATTGCAACATTATGTCAAAACTGGTGTGTCTCTGGTGATTTTAATTTCAGATTTCTCTTATTAACTGAATAGTCTTGGTGTGCCTTCTGCACAAAATAACCTATAGTTGGCTGTTTTCTGTTTGTCTTTCTATAGGAAAGTTGTGTAAGAAAATCTGTTTATGCTTTCAAACTTCACAGAAACTACTACAATCAAACTTTGCACAATGCTATCAAGAAAAAGGATTGAGCTATGTCCGGATTAAAAGTTTTGGCCTTACCTTACTGATGCCCATACTCCCTTTTGTGGTACTAATGCAGAACTTGCTGTATTTGTTTTCTTTTGACCTAAATTCTGCAAACTGAATTACATTATCAAAATTGGCACTGTATTATTATTCAATGTTTAGCATTTAATGTGAGACTATATTACAGCTATTTATATCATTCTTAATGAAACATTCTTAAATATGTTTTGTTAAGAATGGTGGCAGATTAGTTTGAGCCTGAAATTTGAAACATTTTATTTTTATGTTCACTTAATGCATTCCATATACACATTTAAAATTGATTTAATGAAATTTAAATAAAAGCATATAATAGTAACAGATTACAATTATTTTTATCTACTACCGTGTTTATCTGAACAAAGAAACAAGTATTTATTTTTGTATATTGCTCATTGCCACTTCTCCAAAGTTATAAGTACAACTTAGTCATATATGTGGTTTCTCAGTAGTGGTAGTGTGAAACAATTGCTGGACAGTGATTATTATTTACAACTTAACCTTGCTTGTATTAGAAATGCTATATATACACACACACACAAAATAATAATAATAATTTGGTTAAGTATATTATGTAAAGGCTTATACAAGACATTTACTTTATTTGTGTGCTGAATTTATATATGCAGTTTATTTTTTATCCTGTGGAAAGTTAATAACTAAGTTAAATTTATGTAGAAAAACTAGGAAGAATGACTTGATTAATTCAACTTTTAATTAGAATTAACTTTAGCAGCATCACATTGCTCTGAATAGCTTTTGCAAGGAATACAGAATAGTTTTTGCTAGTTCATAATAATTTAGTGATTTACCATACTTTTTTCTTACATAACATTTTCATTGTGAAATTTCATATGCACAAAAGGCAAAGGCATAAAAGCTGCATTAATATTCAAACCACTGAATGAGATTCTTAATTTTTTTGTTTATAGATTAGTATTAAATCTGTTCCTTCTGCATTTTACAAATTTAAATAATTACTGTGGAGCTTAGCCATAGTGAAATGAATGTATTCCAATTTTTCAATATTATATACACATTACTGTTATGTACCATATATTGGTAGAGCTTTCTGTGTGTGTATTTCTGCTGTTTCAGAGTTTGGCAAACATTTTGGCATCACATCATGTCGATATATGGTAGTCTTTAGCAGCACTGTCATTTAGAATATGGGAAATGAATTAGTTATAAAAGTGTATTATATCTTGATGTAGAGGTTCAGAAGTGTTGTCAAGAACCATATCATTTCTGTGACTGCAATATATCATTGGTATAAAATGTAAATTAATATATTATAAAAAACAGACCTTTAAATTAATATAGAAAATATGATTTCCAGGAAGTAGCTCTCAGCTTTTTTTTTTTTTTAAAAAAGGAAAATAGTGTGGTATTTAGAAACGAAAAAAAAAATAAAAAATGAACTGTTGGTCTTGGTTATGCTACAGCATAACTTTACATGATGTAAGTAAGCTTGTTATGCTTGCAGTATTTAAACTATTGCATTATCTCCTTAAAATGAGTACTGTGATAAAAATGGAAAGTCTTATTGGGCTCCCCATACTGTTTGTTACATCCTGCTGGCAGGAATGTATTTTATTTTCTAAATTATCCAGGTGGTTATACACAAGAAAACACAGCTTCACTGTTGAGTGATGCCTTGTTAATCATCTCATTTCAAAATATGTTTGGCCATTCGATGTAAAGTAAATAAAGATGCATACTAAATATATATTGCTACTATTTCTGTATAATAATTAGTGTTTTAAACATTTACTTATTATATAAACTCTTCCTTCTTGAAAGGTACATGCAATTTTTAAATTCATCTTGATTGCAAAACTTGATTACATTATCTTAATAATGCTAAGATAATATCTTATTTAGCAACTGGTGTGGAAATCATAAAGATCTTATTCAAATAATTTATTTGATCATAAACCTTTTTAGCTTGGTAAAACTATATTTTATTTGGATAATAACAAGTGTTGTAACTGCGAATAATACAATACTAGAAACTAGATTCACTGAATCCCCATGGTATATCAGCTAATATATAGTCTGCCCGAGGAATTTTGCATACATAAATCAATTTAAACAGTCTGACCTTGAAAACCACTTCATATTCTAAAAAGATATTTATGATTGTTTAGATAAGCAGATACAAAACATATAAATATGAGTAACATGATTAAAGTTACATATTTCTGTTTTGGTTATGTTGCAGTAAATAAAATAACAGTCTGTGAGATTCTGTCTACTACTAGTGCAGCATATAAGGTCCAAACCTGGTGTCATCTCATTATCACTCAGTCCAACTGATGGTTTACTTCTGGTGTGGATGGTGCTTTGCCAGTGTTATAAAGAAGTATAGATTAGGTATCGTAGAAAGATTGATCAAGACCATAAGAGAATAATTTCCTGTTTAGCCTTGTTGCAGTATTTTATCTCTGGTAGTGTAATGCCAGACCATAAGGAGGAAGATCATTATAAAGGGATGCTCATGTTTCATTAATCTGATTTCCTTTTATAAAAAATTAACAGGAGCAGTTGATGAGGAAAAGGCATACATTGTTGATTTTTTTAATTTTATTTTATAAACCAAGGTATTTGACAGAATGCCACATAAGTTGATATCTGAGTTGCTACATCTGGATTTAGATATCAAGTTAGTGGACTGAATTGGGAACTTTGCTGTCTGATAGACAGCAAAGAGTTGTGAATGGAGGAAGAACAGTATCAAGGAGAAGGACGATCACAAGTGGGGTTCCACAAGCTGGTTCTGATCAACTTTTCAGAAATCTTAACTACCAGTATGTTTCCATTTTGGCACTACATTTATTCAGTGAATACTATCTTTCCCTTCTTCCATAAAACTCTTCCAGTTGCAAGACTCCCCCAAAACAATGTAGAAGTTTTTTTGAAAAATACCCTTAGTTCCTTAACACATTATTCCTTAACAGGAATAATGAAATCATGCCTAATCAGGCATGACTGTATACTGCCCTCCACAATTTCTGCACAATCAAAAAATGGCACACTTCAAAGAACAGTGCATGTATATTAAACTCTACTTTAGATTGAGAAAGCCTGCAACAGAAACTTTCAAGATTTCCAAACTAGCTACTCACTGCATGGAATTTAAATATTTGTTGAAGCAGTTTATTTGCCCTAGAAAGGAAAGTTTAAATACCTTTCAAAAAATTATAGTTTTCATCCTTATTTTTGCTCAGACTTAAATGAGACCATAATAAAGGTCATCCAGAAAAGGAGTAGGTTCCTGCTTACCACAGAGGAGAATAAGGTTCAACAAAGTGCTGTTTAGCAGCAGAACCAAAGAGACCCAGTATTCAGGAATAATTCATATAAGTGAGCGATCTTTTCAGATCAGTCCATTTATAATGAACTTTAATAAGTTTTTGGAATCCTGGTGGAATTTTTTTTTTTTTTTTAATATTTTTCCACTTTAATAGGCAAATGACAAGAATTGCCCACCCATGGCACTTTTGTGTTATATGTCCTGTGACTATTCAGTGTTAGTGATTACTAAAGATTTGAGGCATGACTGAGTTCTTGTTAATATTTATCACTGTTGCAAAATTACCTGTCATATGTTTATAAGCATCTCCATAGCACAGTTGGAAGAATGATGGATCGTTGTATCCTTTATTGGAAAATACCCGAATTCAGTTCTCATTGTGTGTGACCAGAGGAACAGTTGATGGCGAGTTAGCTGATCTCATTCATTAAGCAAAAGCTTCATCCTGCATACAGGCAAATCAGCCCTAGTATGCATGCAATTTACAGACAAAAATCCCTGGTGAAAGATGGCATTGTGTGTGTGTGTGTGTGTGTATGTGTGGTGGTCTTGGATGAATGTTTAAATAGTATAGAGTGGAGTGCCCTCTGCAAGTACTAGGAGGTGACACATAATAAAAAAAAGTTGGAACCATTTTAGTGATTCTCGCCATAATGCATGGCGAGAATCACTAAAAGAGAATCACATGGCGAGAAATAAAGAGTGCTTACATTATGGAATATAAAGGGAACTTTATGTGAAGTCTATGTAGGTAGCATAGTCAGGAAAGCTATTTCAAGTACAAACGTTTGTTTGCTCATGCTTGGGTAAAATAAGCATACTGGCAGTCCCTGACTTATGTAAATTTGGATTCTGCAAATTATTCTGAAAGAACTATGAAAACAATTTGAGTTATAAAAAAAATCTTATCATGCATATGTTACTTGTACACTTAACTTTACTTACAGCCAGTAAGTAAAGTTTGCACCTGCATGTAGTGCAAGACTGAGGCAACTCGTGGTAAACCTCAGTAACAACCAATTGTAGCAGTTTGGTTTTGTTCATAACCAATAAAGTGAAGTCAGCATAGATTCAGTATCCACAACACAAAACAAAATCTAACTCAACCTGTTTGGTTTCAGCAGAAATCTCTAGGAATCCTGCATCCAAAGTTTAATTTCTGTGATCCATTTTGTAATTTATTAGCATTGATTCAATGATTGAAAATTGTCAAAACCATTTATGCTGAATTTCACTTTTCCTCCCCCTCCCTGTACCTATACACATCATATATTTCTTATCTGCTGCAAAATACACATACCTCTCCACATCATCAACAGACATCACTCCATTCTGAACTTGGAAAATCAACAGATGTTAATAAATTATACTTGACAAGAAATTACAGACAGTCTCTGACTTATGTTCCACAAACTTTACATAACTCGAATTTTATGAAAGTAGGATTAAACCCCTTCACCTGTTAATCACCCCCTACTCCTTACATGTTTTAAAAGTTATTTCTGTTATTTTCATTTGTAACATGCACAGACAAATTAGACTTCAGCATATTATATTACTTTGCATTAATAATCACAGAGTATAAATACTATGAGAAAGTAGAAAAAAATATTTAATATGACTGTTCAACCTTCTGAACAAAATCAAGAGAACACTAAACAGTCTCTTTCTTCTCTTCATAAAGCTCTCAATTACAGGCTAAAGATGTTTCTGGACTTTTAAGACCATGATGCACTAGGACACATCCTCCATTTGCTTTGTACACCTCGTTATTGATTAAAACAACTTGACCAGCATTACATTCAGAGGTGTTACGTGCTTGCAAGGAAAAGTTATGCGAACAATCTTTTTAATGCTTGCAGCAACACAAAAATCAACTAAAATATCTAAATATGTGGCAAGACACATATAACTGGTTCAGAATTTTTTAAAAGATAATTATCAGATAAGTACCAGATAAAATTATAAAGAAAAAAGTAAATAATTTTCGCCTGTAGACCAATATTGTTGCTTTTCTGCATGGGTTCACTTTTCCAGTCATGATTATACTTTACTCCAGTGCACACAAACACTAAAAATTATGAAAATGCATGAATACAAATACACAACACATCTGTGTTCAATAGTAAAGGTGCATGCATGCACCACACAGGCTGTCTGCCTTGTAGGCAACCACTGTAAAAATTGGCTGTTTGCTTATTTGGGGAAAAAGGATCAAAACCTAGCTTATAAAATTGCTTGGTATCTTTAACATAGCATATACCCAAGGTAAAAAAACTTTCTACATATATATATATATATATATATAAAAACTTGTGCAATACTTAAAAGCATTACGAAACCAACAGGTGGAGGAGCCCTACACAGAACCATCAAATCAGCATACACGAATGCCACAGCAGCAATTCATTTCAATAGAAACATCTCTACTATGGGAATACAGAGAGGTAAAAGACGGTGACACAATGTCTCCAAAATTATTCACAGCGTGCCTAGAAGAAATATTCAAACTTCTTGATTGAGAAGGGAAGGTCTGAAGATAAATGGAAGATATTTAAGCCATTTATGCTTTGCAGGATGACGTAGTTATCTTTACTTCAACTGCACATGAATTACAGACTTATTTCCATGAGCTCCAAATTGCTAGCAGAACAGCAGGCCTAAAGAAGACCCAAGTTATGTTCAATAGCTATGTCCAACCAGAAATAATAAAAATCAATAATGAGGAAATTAAACAACAACAGATATCAATGGAACAAAATATCATGGATGAAAGTAAAAGGTGCACGATGCTTGGGTGGAAAGCATTTGGAAAATTACATTCAATATTCAAAAGCCAACTACCATTATGCTTGAAGAGAAAAGTTTTTAACCAGTGTATTCTTCCTATACTGACATATGGCTGTGAAACATGGACACTGAATGCAAAGGAAATTCAAAAATTAAGAACAACATAATTTAGTATGGAAAGAAGTATGCTTGGTATCACAAGATTGGATCACAAAAGGAATACACGGATAAGAAATCAAACCAAAGTCTCTAACATCATAGGAAGAGTGAAACATCTGAAATGGCAATGGGCTGGGCATATTACTCGAAGACAAAATCAGTGATGGACAAAAGAAGTACTGGATTGGATTCCACGAGAGGAAAAACGACCACGATGCTGACCTAAATCACGGTGGATTGATATCATCAGATTTGTAGGAGTGACGTGGAAAAGGAGAGTCATGGACAGATAGTTTTGGAGTAATCTTGGAAAGGCCTTCATCCAGTAGTGGATCGACAATGGCGGCGGCGGCTGCTGATGATGATGATACATGTGTGTGTGTCTCCTTAAAAATGCCTCTGTTACTGTTAGGCCAAATATTGATTAATACATTTGATTTTTTACTGTTGTGTTGTTAATAAACCACTAAAGTTCTTTATTAACATGTACAACCAACATATGAGTTGGTTGTGTAGGAAGAATGGTTGCTGATTAAGAATATATATAAGGAAGAGATTTGCATTTCACTGGTTTTGGGACTGGTAGTGAGAAAATGGATGTGGAGATGTAGGAAAAATGAAAAAGTTTGCAAGCACCGCTGTGCAAATGGGAATTATCTAAGGCTTAGATCATTTCCCGTTATTCAAGAAATATTAAGACTAAGCTGTCATTGTGTGAGAGGAGGGCGTCAGGTGACCCCAAGATATCTTGGGGTCACCTTCGATTTGGATGTATTATTATTATATTACACCTCCAGGGAGTGCAAAGACTCATCGAGGGAGAGTGTGCCAATAGCATCGAACAATTGTTTCCCTTCCAACTACTAACCGCGATCATGTGAGGGTAGGTATAAAACAATGATGCAATCTGGTGAACAGTGAACTAAAGATTACAGAATAACTTATATGAAAAATTTTATATTGAGCATAAAATTTTCTCTCTAGAATCTAGAGTATTTTGTATTATTTTCAAACTAAACAAGTAAAATAGATAACTGGAAGACTCAACAGTGAAAATGTGACTTACATGTACATAAGGTGAGAGTGTAAGAAGGGGAGTGAGAAGCAGATTCTTTGCATAAAGAGTGATTGGTGAGTAGAATGGCTGGCCTGAGAGTGTGGTAAATGCAGAAACAGTGAGGAGTTTAAGGCATGGTTCGATCTTTTTGCATGAAAGAGCACGGACCTTCCACAATGAGTCTTTGAACTCCATTGAGATCAGATGTTAATAATAATAATAATGACAAAAAGTGGCATGGGCAGAAATACATTAAGATCCTAACTACATAAATTTGAATGCCATACTTAGAAGATACTGTGGTGAAAACTATGTAAAAAAAAAAAAAAACGTAAGCTATTCTTGAACAGTGAAGTGAGGCTACTAACATCAGGGACTGTATATTGGAGACACTACTGGTCAACGAGAGAAAGGATGTGATGATTCAGGAAAAACATATGCAAGCACTGCTGCACCAATGAGAATGATCTCAGATTTGTATATAGAAAGAATGCTGACAATGTCAACCCTAATGTTTCTCAATCTTCACCTCATAAAGGAAATCTATCTTCTTGACAATTCAGCACCCTCAAGAAATTATGAAAAAAAAAATAGCAGTATAGTCATTACTAGAACTGATAAGGGGAATGCTACCGTTATTCTTAATATCAGTGAATACAATAGAAAAATGTACATCATTCTCAGAGACCGCTCCACCTAAACATCTTTAGATTATGATTGCACCAAATCTCAGTTAAAAAAAATTGGCCTGCTCAAAAACATTACTTTCTGGCCTCCTGAAGTTACAAAATAACTCAAACTATTCAGTTCTTGTCCCTCCCCCCAATATACAGATTACCAAAGATACACAAACCCAAACTTCCTAAAATCCGGGTAACATTAATACTTCGAGATCCCAGCTTACATCCTAAGCCACCAACAGGGGCCCATAGAGAGTGCCTCACCTAGTTAGGACTAGTATTTTGGTCAGTGTGTTTCACTGTGTTGTCTTTGTGTATGGTTTATATTTATTTTATTCGTGTGGGGGTTCCTCGACTGCCCCTTAGGACTGGTTGAGTCCTCCTAATGAGGGATTAAGTACTATATCCTATGACTGTAGCCTGTGTGTACACAGGGCCGATTTGCCTGCTAGTAGGATGAAAAAACCCTTGCTTGTCCACGCCCAAGACTGGCTAACTTGGCAATGGCTGAGAAAGGTCCTTAACCTCCTCACATCGTCGACGGGAATCGAACCTAGGACATTTCTTCACCAGGATGCGAAGTTCATAGCCACTAGGCTAACTGCACGGACTGTGTGTGTGTTACAAGTCTCATATTGTAATATCTGAAGATGTCTCAGTAACAGATGAAATGTTGGAAGAATTAAATAACATTGTAAATCTTTTCTTATTGCTATTTCACTCCATTAAGCCTCTAACATGAGTATCTCCTATCATTTAAGCCTTAACGCTAATTGTCAATAGTGTTTATCACAATGGGAAGAACAGTCTTTTGGAGTTAGATAAAGGTCTTATCTTGGGTGCCTGTTTGGCTGGAACCAGAATTATAAAAACAGAGCTGACTGGTTTCTCCAAAGGTGAGATAATTCCAGGTGTTTAATCAGCGGAAAATAGTCCACAATGCTTGTCTAATGGGTAGCTGTGGTCCCAAAACTTCCCTAAGTCTCCTAGCAGGAACAAGAAATGGCAGTCATTTGTTTGTATGGTCAAACAGAACTTCCTGTGTACAACAGTTGACTGAAGCATATCTCACCGAACTATGCGCAGGGAATTGAAGAGGATTGGCAATGGTAGTCACATGCCTATACGAAAACCAGTGATTTCTGCTAAGAACTGGAAAGTTCAACAGTGGTGCCAGGAATACCACAAATGGACATTGGAAACTGGAAAAAAATCATGTGGTCTGACAAGTCAATGTACACTTATATCTATGGTAGGCTGACAGTTTCGTGGGAGTACCATGAAGCAATGAACCCAGCTTTCTTTGTAAACAACTCAAGGTTTTGATGAAACTGAATAAGGGATATGAATATACCATGATGTGACCGGCCCTTTTCTGAGGCATTTAACAGGATATCCATGTAATACATCTAAAATTATTGTACAAGCTGGAATATTTGGGGACATAAACTATTGGCCTTCTTAGATACACTACTTTATGAATCCTGATTTACAGGTATTACAAAGTAGTATATGGTAGTACTGAGCCTGAAAGAGGGATAAGAGAAGCAATGCTGTTCAATTTATTCAGTAATGATATTGGGAAAAGATTGAAGGAGATATTCCAAAGATTACTCTCTGTAAGTGCCATGTCAAAAAGTATTCTCATTTCATGTCCCCATTCTATCCTTCCATCTAACAATAATGAAACATACAAACATGACAGTGATAATGCAGGTATTTCATTCAAAATCTAATCCTAACAACCACAAAAAAAAAAAAAAAAAAAAAAAAACATACAACATACAAAATATTGACTTTTACATCCACTTTACCATAGCAGAAGACCAACATAAACGACATTCATCGTCATTTACAATCATCTTCCAGACCAGATGGTCTACTTTAGACAGAAACCCAAATTGGAGCAAACGTCACCTAATGTCTACCTTCAATGTCCAAATTACAGGCTTCTGATTCCTTTTGCCACAAGGGTGGCACCTGTGTCTTTGTGGGATTATCTTCCTAACCAATTCTCCTTCAAGATGGCAATTCAGATCGCAATCTTGCAAGTCTCCTCTCCTATGGAATGCATTTCCTACAACCACTCTCAACTCAACCTCATTTTCTTTGTCATGTAAAAGGGATGATTCTGAAATTTTTACTCTTCTTCTCCATGGTCTGACTACTGCTTTTTTTTTTTTTGATCCAAACACTCGCTTAGTGTGAGTAACAAATTATTATCTTTGTTAACGATAAAGTCTTCAACGATTCTAACCAAAATTCTCCTGAATTTTCCAAGCTCTGGTTCAATAGAATGTATCAAAAGTAGTTGAAGAAAAAAACTGTACCACAGGTAGCTTGCATCAAGAACACCAACTTCATACTCAGCTTATGCTGAAGCACACAATAAATGCAAAACAGTCATCATCGAATCTAAATCCGATTTCATAAAGGCCAACAGCAGAAAACTTGCCTCCCATCCAAATGGAAACCATGCCTTCTAGTCCCTTGCCAAGGCCATTAGACGCAACTTCTGCACACCTGTGTTTCCACTTCTTTCATCCAAATGGCACCACTCTTACAGTACCCAGAAATAAATTAAACCTCCTGTCACTCACTGGGCACTGCATGCCTCTTGTGGTGTTAGGAGAATTCTAAACCGCTTGGACGCTAAAAGTCTTCCAGTCACAATGGCATTTCTCCAACTGTGCTCATTGTGCTCCAGAGCTAACACTTATTCTGTATTGACAATGTATTCCCGATGCATGGAATCAATCATACATCCAGTCTGTCCCAAAAAAGGGAGATAAAAGTGTACTATCGAAATACCAACCAATCACTTGCTTTGATCCTCGCCATAATAACAGATCAATAGTCAACTTCTCGACTAGCACAGATGACTTGAGCCTACATTACTCAACACTGGACGCGTGCCATGGAAAGGTTCGGGGAAACATTTGCTATCACTCTTGACAATTTCAGAGATTTTGATTGCATCTGCCAGCTAAGCAAATTGTCAACCATTAGTCTATCAGACGGTTGATAATGGTCGCTGCGTGTCGTGGTGGATCTTTCTCTCTCTTTTCAAGCTTCACCACCAATGCAGGCATGCCTCAGGGATCTGATCTATCACCTATCAGCCAGCAAAGCTTGGTCGATTGGTAGAGTCTCCGCAACTAATAGCTCAAGCAAAAAGTTAAGCAAGTTTGAGCGTGGTTAGTTGGAAAGGGTTCAATTGTTCGATGCTGTTGGCAGACTCTCCTCTGATGAGTCTTTGGACTCACTGGAGGTGTCACATAATAATCCTCTTTCTCCTGTAAATACTATAAATGCTTTTAATCGCCATTTCGCAGCTTTGCCGATGACAGCACACTCTCCATTCGTTCTAATTAATTTGAAAAATGATGTGGTGCTCAGACATCCTAAGCTTCAATATCATGTTCGAACATGCTCAATGGGGGAGGGGACAATCTGGTCACTTTCAATGTGACCAGATTGAAAATCTGATCAAGTATTATGTACATGGCCAATCTGATCAAGTATTATGTACATAGTACCTAATACTTGATCAGAGCGGAGGCGATATATTAAAGGTGGTGAGAATAAGATAATGATAACTGAGTGTAGGAATAAATACATCCATATAGATGAAAAACGTGAACGAAACCAATGATGAGAAATTCAAAACCACAAATTATGAATTTAAAAAACTGGAAGGAAAAATAAATGAATAAAAATCTGTTAAATACATCGTAAGAGAGCGCCTGTCATATATGTTGCTGACTTACCTTGTATATAACAGATTTTTCTTTTTTCTCTTTTTTTTTTATTCAGTTCTTTTAAATTCATAATTTGTATAATTCATTTCTTCTGTATTGATTTTTTTGCATTGGTTTTCACGTTCTTCGTCTAGTCTACACTCAGTTATTAGTATCTTATTCTAACTACATTTAATAATATACCGTCACTGCTCTGATCAAGTCTTCAAGTTTTTACCATTACCTTGGGGAAAAAAAATTAACACAGGTAAGTGAAATTAATATCCTTGAATTAAAACCTCATTTAACTTTTTAATTATTTTTTAATAATTTTTAGCCTAGTTGTTATAAAAGAGGCTACCCCATTGCCAAAATAGCTTTGCTTTTTTTTTTAATCCAACATTAAACATTTTTAGCAGCATTATGAATTTTCATTTTTTTTTCAGTATAAAATAACACTTAATAGGACAGATTTATTTATTTATTGCGTAACAAGCTTCATACGAATATGACTCCAATACCGAATGGTTACATAGGTGTGGCTGTTTGAATAAAAGAAATAGCTGTGAAATTTTCAATTAAAAAAAAAAGAATAAAGCACACAAGTATCTGGTAAATTGTTTCTTCAAGTATTTATTCAAAATTGTTTTCAAAAATATCATCCTCGACTCGAATACACGATGCTGTGTGTGTGTGTGTGTGTGTGGCTCGATATCTTAAATAAAACTAAAGGTTGCTTATTCACTGTAACCAGCCCTTTATCCTTGCTAATGTTAAATATGCCGAAATTGTATATTTATGTGGATTTTGTGATGGAAACAGTGTTGCTACTATCACTCAATATAATATCCAAATTGAAAAGGGTCAAGGTATGTTTTCCAGAGAATACACCACTGGAAAACCTAACTATACCGAAGGGCAGAGGGTATCCACTTATGTTAGTGGTGTGGTGTTGCAAATGACAATGTAAGGACAGAGGAATGGGGGGAAACATCTTAGAGGCTCTTTCAATTGAAAGACCTTCATTAACTAACCAACCAGGCTAATTCAACTGATTGAGTTCCTTACCACATCTCTTAATATATGTGTCGAATCTCATTCATCCCCCGCCAATATGTTGATATCCAGAATATTTAGTATTCTAAATAAGTCGGTTACATTCACTTCCGAACCTTCAATCCCCCATTCCTGAATACGAAAGTTTGTGGTTTACCAGTTCTTCAGTTAATTTTCGATATTGAGACCACGTGTTTCTAAATATACTGCATAATAGGTTTATATTATAAACCTAATATCGTAAGTCGTCTGACTTATATCATTAGGGGCACCAAAACTTATTAAAAAGACTAGAAAAAATCAATTACACAGGAGATAATTGAGGCCTGAAGTGCTTTGAAAAAAAGTACCATGTTTAGTTACTTAAATATAAAGAGCCAATCGGCTTCATTTCGGCGATATAAACATTATTTAAATTAAGGGGATATTAAATCCCCCATTGTTTTAAAACCGAATAAGAAACTCAAAGATTGGAATCAGAGAGTTTCATGCCGAATATAGTATAATAAAGTATAAAAGTATCGGCGACTACTAGCGTGAGCAAATGCACGTAGTCCTAGTACGTAGTACAAACTCGGGCAGCTCGTAGCAAAGGTGGCAAAGTTCTGATCGTTATTCTTGGTATTTTCCATAATGTAAAAACATTTCATAGGAAATGTATGCTATCATTACATTATGGTGGGAGGTCACTACCCAGACCGGCTTCAGCCTTTATTGAGGCTTCATCAGTGAGTAGCTAGGCCAAATTAATACCAAAGGGTATAGCGAAAAGAACTTATATACTCTGCTATACGAGTTGTCAAAAGGGTGCACCCATTAAGTTACTTAAATATAAAAAGCCAATCGGCTTCATTTCGGCGATATAAACATTATAATACCATTATAAATATTAATAATACCAAGAATAGCGATCAGAACTTTGCTACCTTTGCTACGAGCTGCTCGAGTTCGTACTACGTACTAGGACTGCGTGCATTTGCTCACGCTAGTAGTCGCCGATATTTTTATAGTTTATTATACTATATTCGGCATGAAATTCTCTGATTCCAATCTTTGAGTTTCTTATTCGGTTTTAAAACAATGTGGGATTTAATATCCCCCTTAATTTAAATAATAGTACCATGTTTAGTCTCTAGAGCAGTGGCGGCCCTACATAAACACTGTGACACTGCAGCACTCCCAAGGAAAAAATGAAAAAAATTAAATTTTGTCTGTGTTTATAAATAATAACAATGCTTACAACATTATATAAATACAATACAACCTGTTAAAGGTTACGGCTTATGTTTCGACAGTGATTGAATAGTTAATAATTGGAATTGTTCGATTAACGCTTTAGATTACGAAATAGATACACCGAGATCTAACGCAGTATCAGAATTATCACGTTATATCCGTTCAACCAATGACGAGGATATGATCATACGACTTCAGGGTGAAAGGCTAATTTCAGGGAAGAAAATCAAGTACCTTGGATCGGTCGTCGAGAGGAATGGTGACCTGGATGAGGAAATACAGCACCGAATAACATGCGGCTGGATGAACTGGAGGAAGATGAGCGGGGTCCTGTACGACAAGAGAGTGAGTTGTAAGAGGAAAGGAACGCTGTATAAGATGGTGGTGAGGCCGGCGATGCTTCATGGCGCGGAGACGTGGCCTATAACAAAGGCACAGGAGAGGAAGATGGAGGTAGCGGAGATGCGGATGTTGAGATGGATGAGTGGTATGACAAAGAAGGACAGGGATAAGGAATGACTACATCAGAGGGACGGTTAAGGTGGGACCAACTGGCAAGAAGATACAAGAAAGTAGGCTGAGGTGGTTCAGACATGTAGAGAGGAAGGGTGAGGAATATGTTGGTAAACGAGTGGAGTATATGGAGTTGGAGGGAAGGAGGAAAAGAGGCAGGCCCAAGCTCAGGTGGAGGGATAAGATGACAGAGGATCTTAGGGAGAAAGGATAGAGTCCGAAGGACGCCCTTGACCGGAAACTTGGAAGAGGAAGGTTAAAGAGCGGTGCGCTGACCCTGTTTAACATGGGATAAGGCATAGTGAAAGAAGATCCGTTCAACCAATCGCAGCCAGACTCGCCGATATTCGTTTGCGCTTCTCATTGCACGTAACTAGTGAATCTGACACTGCTCTTTGGGCAGTGTATGCTTGCCCACCTTATTCTTTATTGGCGCGAGTTCGTGGTGAGGGTGAACTATTTTTTACAAATCTCATTTTATTCTTAAAATAACATATAATTGTTTATTTATTATAGATACAATGCTGAATTATGACGAGTGTCACTGTTAAAAAGATGAGAAGAATTATATTTCTTTCAATTATCGTTACACGAAACAAATACACTGCGATCTAACGCAGTGTGAGAATGATCGCGCCAATTGCAGCTAGACTTGCCGATATTCGTTTACGCTTGACACTGCTCGTTTGGGCAGTGTATCGATGCGCGTTATTTCTGTGAGATATGAAACTTTTATTATTGGTGTTTGTAGTGGTGAGGGTGAAATATTTTTAAGAAAGCAAATTTTTAACATGTAGTTAGTCGATCTCTGGCACGGGCAAGCGGGTTTTTCCTCCCGGAAACTCGGGTTTTTCGTCCCGTAAACTCAAGAAAATCGACCGTAGAACCCACATTATTTCAGACATTAAATATATTGTGTTAGGGTTAAGGACCACGAGATGGCGGCACATTTGAGCCGTCTCTCTTCACTGTGTACCGCTTAATTGGTGATAGCCTTGGGCCACCTATCTCTGATTGGTACCAGTGGAGATTGAACTGCCCACTCAGTCTCCAAAAGTTAGATAGGGCTAAATGGCCTCGCCTACTCCCGTGCGGGAATAGAAAGGCGTTAGCTGATTTTTATTTTTTTATTTTTATGTAAATTTATTTAATAATAAATTGGTTACTGATTAGGAAAAAAAGAATTTTTTTTTAAAATTTTATTTTGTATATGCGCACCCCCACTTAAAATTTTCACCGGCCGCAACTGCTCTGGAGTCTAAGAATTTTGTGAAGTTCATATCAGAACTTCACAAAGCTTATCATATCCAAGTTTTGGTACCTGTTATGTTTAGAAACATGTGTTCTCAATACCGAAAATTAACTGAAGAAAAAAAAAATCCCTATTCCTCTTAGAATGTTATTATTATTACATCAACTCTCCTGGAGTCAAAGACTCATCAAGAGAGAGAGAGAGTGTGGTCTATTATACAGGATATTTCAAAATTATGTATAACACATTTGAAAACTTCATATTTCATCAACAACACAGACCATTTAAATTTTCTTTATCATATTTTAAATCTAGATTTCTCCTGCCTTATTGTGTTTTTACAATAACATAGCTTTAAAATGTCATCATCATCATCATACGTATCAAGGATTTAGGCCTAGTATGGCCTGTTCCGGCCTTAGAAGTCATCGTTGAATCGTTTAAGAGGACGTCCTGGTTTTCTTTTTCCTAATGGCTTGTACTTTAAGGCTTGTTTTGGAAATCTTTCTGTTTTCATTCTTTGAACGTGTTCCATCCATTTATGTTTATATTTTTTAATTTTTTCAATTACTGGTTCTTGGTTTAATTCTTTCATAATATCTTCGTTTCTTTTGTGATCAAATAGGGTATACTTTGCAGTTTTTCTCATAAACTTCATTTCTGCTGTTGTTAATCTTTGTTTGTCTTTTTGTTTTATTGTCCAGATTTCGCTTCCATACATTAAGACCGGTAGGGCTAATGTATTGTATACTTTTAGCCTGGTTTGTTTTTGAACTAGGTTTGGTTTAAATATAGAGTTAATTACTCCTGTTATTTTTAAATATTTTGCAATTTTTATGTTTATATCTTTTTCATTTTGATATGTGATTATACATCCTAGGTAGTTAAATGAATTCACCTGTTCTAAGATCTTGTTATCTAATACTATTTTAGTTCTTGCTGGATCTTGTCCTTTAAAGGCCATAGTTTTTGATTTTTCCGTTGATATTATCATACCATAATCTTTGGATATCTCATTTAGATTTAAAATAGCTTTCTGTAAGTTATCTTCAGAATTTGTAATTATTATTTGGTCGTCTGCAAAGAGGAGAGTGTTTAAGTTTACTGTAGGTGAAAGTTTAATTCCTTGATGTAAATTTTTACTCCATTTTATTATTATTTCATTTAAGTAGATATTAAAAAGAGTTCCTGAGAGGGGGACATCCCTGTCGGATCCCTTGATTTATCTCTCTTGTATATGGTATCTCGTGATTTAATCTTATTTGTATTTGATTATTTTCATATATACTTGTGACAGCTTTTAGGATATTATTTGGTATTTGTCTTTCTTTTAATATGTTAAATAATATGTTTCTTTTTAACTTTGTCAAATGCTTTTTCAAAGTCAATAAATGCAATATGTGTTTCTAAATTATATTCTCTTCTTTTCTCTATTATTAATTTTAGGCAGAAGGCTGGGTCTATACATGACCGTCCTTTTCTAAATCCATTTTGTACCTCTAGAATAAAGTTTTCGGAATATTTCATTAGTTTGTTATTTAAGATTCTGCTATATATTTTGTAACATGAATTTAGTATAGTGATACCTCTATAGTTTTTAGGGTCATCTCTATTACATTTCTTAAAGATAGGAATCACAATTGCTTTTTTCCATTCTATTGGGGGGGGATACCAGTTGAGTAAATTTTATTTAAAAATAATAAGAGTCTTCCTTTGAATCTTGTTCCTGCGTATTTATATAGTTCTGAACCTAGCTTATCTTCTCCAGGTGATTTTCCGTTTCTTGTTTCTTTCAGGCTGATTTCTAATTCTTCTTCAGTTATTTCCTTTTCATTTTCGTTAATTGTTTGCTAGTTGTCTTTTTTAAAATATTTGTCTGTCTACAGTTCTGTGTAGTAATTTAGAAATTCTTCTCATTTCAATTCAGTGTTTAATTTTATGTTTTCTTTGGTATTTGCATTTAGGTGTTTCAAAATCTTATATACATTGGGTCTTATTTTATATAAATCATGTTTTAAATTAGAAACAAATTTATTCCATGATTCTCTATGTCTTTTTCTGACTTCTCTTCTTATTCTTTTATATTCTATTTCATCTTCTAATCTTTTACTGCTTAACCATTTGTGATAGGCTTCTTTTTTCTTTTTGATTATTTCTTTGATTGTATCATCCCAGATCTTTAGTGCTAAAGAAAAATTGTGTATGCTGTTCATTTGGAAATACTTCATTGGAAAGGCTGTTCTACAGGAGAGAACATTTGTCCACAATCATTTCTTTCTCCTACTAGCCACATAACGAACAAAATTCTTAGGAGATTTCTTTGGACTGCAGCGCTGATCTTTTATAACCTCTTTTTATTTCAGTGCTTGTTTGATTTTACTACTCATCCACTTCACCTCAAACCTATCTTTCACAATCGTACAATTTGCCATTGCAGTTACCAATTTCTTTTGCTATTTCTTACAACTTCCATACGCTATTGACCTCTCTTCCCTCAAACCAGCTTGTCTCAAGTCTATTACAACATGTCTTGTAAATCCACATAAATTCCTTTCTCCTTATTCTGCAAGTTAATAATGTGTAATCACTCTTACTAACCTGTAAGGGTCAAGGATAATATCCAAATCACAATTATTATAACTGAGATATCATCCTTACTTCTAAAGTTGTTTTCCCATCCAAACTCTTGATCTTCAGATTCTCTTCACTTTGTGTTGTCTAAGATATTTGTTCCTCGAGAATTCAGAAAATGAATTTCCTTATTACCGCATGTTATTTTCTTTGATTAGTCATATTATATTGCCATAGTTAATATCTCTCATAATCATCACCTGGCTTTGCGCATGCTAAGTTAATTATGCTTCAGCATTTCTAACTCATCACCCTCTTTCTCAGCTTATTGCAGCGTTCTTCTAAATATTCTTAGTTATTTTTATTGGCAATATGACATTCCTTATCACTTTATTCTCAATCATGTTCCCCCCCCCTTCTATTTATTAGGCTCCACAATTTGCATTTCCTCAACCTGTCCTCATATTCAATCCAGTAACCCGAAACCACTTTAGTGAATCGTTTCTGACCCTCTTCAAAATCTCTTCATTCTTTTGAAAACCAGGTGACCAAATCTGCATACAGTGATCTATATGCAGTTGGATCAAAGCCTTGTACAATGGAATCATAACATCCTCAGTTCTAAATGTCTTTGTTTTCTGCGTCATTGCCATAATCAGGTGTGCTTCCCTCACAATTTCAGCAAAATATCCCTGAAATTTCAGATCTGTCCACTGTCACTCCCAGATCTTTCATATCCTCTAAGATATCCATACTAATCTTGCACTCTGCATCTGATCTTTGCTTCTTAAATTTTAATTACACTTTGCTACACTGAACTGGTAGTCCCACTCACTTGTCCATTTATCTAGTCTATTCAAGTCCTCCTCTTGCATGAGAACTTGAATAAACTGGTTAGACTCACACCTTTCCACAGTTTCGCATTATCTGAAAACAACTGTATGTCACCATTTCAGCCATTCCCAACGCAATTTACATACAAATTAAACGATAACGGTTCCAATTATAATGAGAAGCGAAATTCCTTCTTTTTTTTTTAATGTGATTACACCCATGAAACGCTATAAACCCATAGTACATTATTACTGTGAGTGTGCTAAGGGATGTTCTGGATTTACCTTATTTTGTTTATTTTTTATATAATCCAGAAAATCTGCTTTACAGACTAAACAAATAACTTTTTCAAGCTACTTCGATCTCTCATAATTAGGACAGTGGTACTGCATCAGGCAATGAAATTTATTTTCCGTCTAAAGACATTCACAAGCTATATTATTTAAAGACAAGAATATAGTTTCTTGTCAAGTATAATATAGTTTGTGAATGTCTTTAGGTAGGTGCTAAATTTTATCCCCCGTGCAGCGCCACTACCCTGCTTATGAGAGCCCGAAGTAGCTTGAAAAGGTCAGTTTCCCCCCCCCCCCTTTTTTTTTTATCGAGGTTACCATCCTCAGGTGCCCATTCCTGCTACCTTCCACCTTGGCAAATTTAGTTTCTCTGCCTTACACTTTCATTTTTATGTGAATCCCACCCACGAAAGGCTGTAAGTCTACGATACACTAGTTTTCATTAATGGACAACAAAGGGGTTAGATAATCTAGAAATCCTACTCTAGAGACTAAACATGGTACTTTTTTAAAGCACTTCAGGCCTCAAATAAGCAATGTGCACTGAGCAATGAAATTCACCTAAAGACATCCCACAACCATTGCTAAAAGTGGAATTCGAATCCACAGCCTGTTATTTGGAAAGCAGGTACACTCTTAACCCCTTAACATACAAAGACGTCTGTGACACGTCTTTTGTTTATTGCACCAAAATTGATTTTGAATTTTGGTTTCACATATAAATATAACCGAATATAGACGCTAGACAATCTTGTGCCTATTTCCTTTCAGCCTAGAAAAGTTGCCAACGGCGTGTATCGGCTATTTCGTTTGCGCAAATTCATCGTTATTTTTCAAATAATGATGAATTTGATCCAGCAAATCACCCTCGCCCAAAAAATTGGCAGAAAAATGACCGCTTTCTGATTTTTAATTGGTACGTTAAGGGGTTAACTCGGCCAAACAGGTCAGCACTTATTTTTCTAATACACAAATAATTGCATACAACTAAAGTTTTTAATCTGTTATCTATACTTCATGCAAAATAAATTGCTGACATGTCTGGCTATATGTCATTGTTATGTACCTCCAGCATGACTGAGTCCCTTCACATTTTTCTCATGCAGTGAAAATATGTGGCTGTTTCTCTGACTAATGGACCGGTCATGGGCGGTCCACAAAATTGGTCACCCAACCTTTACCATTTGGGTTTTTTGTCTTTGAGGTAGATCCAAAAAGATGGCGTACCAAACAGAAGTAGAAACACAATATGCATCGATCAGCAGGAATTTGGATGCTGAAGCTCATATAAAGGACAGTCCTAATGAGCTAATCCGAACTACACTTGTCATACACATACTGGATGTACTGCTATTGTATTGAGGTTGAGTGTGGTATTTTTGTGAATCTGTTGTAAGCAGCAATTGTAAACTCATGAATAAAAACACTGGTATATGTCTGCTTATTCGTATTTTTACCACTGAAAATTCCATGGGCATTCTCTAACATTCAATATCAGATTCTTACTCATATGAAGATTTTTCTACTCAAAAGCTCTACTATAAATATCCAGTCATGCATATTCCTGGTGAATCACTCACCCCAAGTACTGGAACAGCATAATATTTCAATAAAACTTATATCACAATTTCATACCTTTCACTACTGATATATGAGTCGGTCATTTGCCATTTTGGACCTCTCATTCTTCAGCCTTAATATCAGTCCATATGTTATTGTTGGCTGACCACCTAACATTCACGGGAATATTTCTGAGAGGGTAATAATAGATTAGCAGTGCTGTTCCATATTAGAGGTCTTCTGTACCTGTACTAGTTGCGTATTCATTGTAAAATTGATTTTGGATGATGATGAAGGTCTGATTCTGGCAGTGACGGTGAGACTGAGGAAATCAATGGAGTATTAGTGTTTGAAATTAATTTGTTTAAATAGTTGTCCCTTGAAGTTTTAGTTTCAAGGGACGACTGCAGTCTGTCATAGAAGCTGTTGCATATGGGTGAGAAGGTAGTTGATGGCGATCTATTCCATGATAGAGACACTGTCGCCATTGCTATCATAGGAAATGCTTGGTGGGTCATGGGTTGAGATATGGTAGGAAGAGGTCCACATGCTGTACTGAAGTGTCTGAAGCAATTTTGTTGGAGACCCCTCAAAAATCATATATGAAATCCAAAATGCTCATATCAAAGCACACAACTCACTTTCCCCAAAAAATTTACTAATTTCCTCCTAGGAAACAACGGTCACAACTTAATATCATCGTCTTTTTCCATAACTCAGAATACTCCATTTTCTTCGCCACTAGATACCACAGTAGTCAAATCAAACTCGTTCTTATGGAAACGCACATTACAATACCATTTATAAAATAAGTTGCAGCAAATGCTTTTTCGATTCGCAAGAAACATCCATTTCCTGAGCCATAAAATCCTTCAGGAACCATATCTGAGCTATTACTTCACCCTATCATAATGAAGAAAATAAATTATCCAGCCCCCACACACCATACAGCTAAATACTCATATTGGAAACTAAATACGTATGAAACATTTTAAAAAAAAAACACTATACATAATTAGGCTTATGGATACATCCTGGCTAAAGATTCCCATGGAATTTCTGGCACCAAGTAAAGAACCAGAATACATAAACAATAGGCTTTACCCTGCTTGTAACACCATCGGTTTTCAGCTTATCTTTAAAACGGCACAACAGTAACTCGTCTCACCCAATTCTTCAAATAATTTTAACCGAATATCCTATCTTCCCCAGTTATAAAAATACCGGGAACATATGACTCAACTCTACTATTTATCCAAATCTGATAATACTACAGGGTAAAAGGAAATACCTCCACCTCCCGTCTCCCATTCTAGCCTAATTTCTTGTGCATCCTTCCTTTCTTTCGCCTTTCTGTCTTGTCTGTTCCTTCACAGTCCTCTAAACTCTCATAATTTCTTTCTTGCTTATGTGCAGCCACATGTTATTTACTTCCTTTTATCAGTCAACATTACGAAACATTAATCCCATGATAAGAACATCCCCCTATTTCTATATCACATACGGTGGCAGGGCTTTTCTTCCTGGAAAATCATCTCACAAAACAGGCTAGCCAATCCCAAAAATTGACGCAATTTACTGACATAGGTGTTTGGCCGTAAGTCCAAATAACCACAACCAACCACCATAATGTCCATCTGCCTTTAAATAAGTATAATTTAGTACTTGGTGCTTTGAGCCACTGCTAACCTTCAAAAACATAATATTAATTAGTAAACTAATTCTTTATATGATAATTATTGTTCGAAATGAAGAAAGATCTAGAAAGAAAGACTACTCAAATCTTTCCTTATCTTTCTTCATTTTGAACATAACTGTTCAAATAAAGAAAGGTTTAGTAGGTGGTGTTCATGGAGGTCACGAAATAAAAGATCTCACCAGCTGTAGCCTAGTAGTTTTTTTATAAAATGCTCATCTACAGCAAGGAGTAACAAACTACAAAAAATAAAAATATAATGTATCAGCATCTAAATTTTTTCACTGCAGAAGTCTTCTCAAAATAGTTCCATATCTGAACAAAGTATAAAACTCATTGCATGACATTTACTGTTAGGTCATATAACTCTCGATTATAAATTTTTCTGCTCAGGGTTTTTCATTATGAAGTTATCAATCATTTAATGGATTAATATTTAAAATATGACCCTAGAGTTTATTGTATGATCTTGGATGTTAAAATTTATACCATAAAATGTGAAATTTAAAATGAAATTTAAAAATATTAATATGAAGTTTTAAAAAATATAGAATCCTTTAAAAAGTACGATAATTTATTTTTTTTTTAAATCAGCTAACACCTTTTGTTCCCCTGTAGGGAGTAGGCGAGACCGTTTTAGTCCTAACTTTTGGAGACTTGGTGGGCAGTTCAATCTTCACAGTAGCCAGAGATAGCTGACCCAAGACTATCACTAATTATAAGTGGCATTCGATGAAGAGGCGACTGACATGTGTCACTATCTCTTGGTCAGTAAACCCTAACATAATATGTTATTGTCTGAAACAGCGTGTGTTCTACGATCTATTTTCTTGTGTTCATGGGATAAAAAGTTTCCAGAAGAAAAAACCCGCTTGCCTGTGCAAGAGATCGATTAACTCGGAAACCGGTCGAAAAAAGGTTCAGAAAAAGCTCCTCTAGTCGGCGATTAGACTAGAACTCAAGTCTTTCTTCGGGCGGCCTAGCGCACAGGATGTAAACGTCACTTTCACTGAGTTACACAAGTACTATATGATAATTTGTGTTACCTAATTATCAAAATTAAAGTCCCTATTCAAAATTTCAAAACGCTATGATTTCTCCACTATATGTTGCATTTCTAAAGAGCATAGATATGTGTTTTACATATAATTTATTTAGATGTATATCTAATAATCACTTTTAGTAAGTTTACCCGTAATTATCATGATCTAATCACAGATGCTTTTAGAGCATGGGAATTTGCCAAGATTTTTGGAATGCCATATAGTGAGAACAGCAGATTGCAATGCACCTAAAGGTATAAACAAAATCATGCTCTATTCGCACAAGTGTATAATTAAATAAAATTATTATTATGCAAACCTTCAAGGAGTCTAAGGACTCAAAGACTCATCGAGGGGGAAGCATCCCACTTGCTATCTCCACTGATTAATCCACCAACCACACGCAACGCCAACAACTGTTTTTTTGTATGTGAATTGCTCCTATTCTCTTGCTCAATTTACTTGTACGTGGAATGAAAAACTTGAGTTTTGAGTTTCGGGGAGGGAATAACCCTGCTATCCCCCCTATGAGATAGGATATTATTATTATTATTATTCCTGACACCTCCAAGGAGTCCGAAGACTCATCGCGGGAGGACACCTACAACTGTCTCAACCACTACACCGAACCTCTACTACGAATCGTTTCCATCAACACTATTTATCGCCCACCTCACCACAACTGGTATTCTATGTCTGTAAATTGTGAAGGGCCGATTTGTCTGTATGCAGGATGAAAAACCCGAATTTCCGGGAGAAAAAAATCTTCTACCTCCGTATGAGATCAGCAAACACACCTTCGATTGAAATTCGTCCAGATAAAGATTCCTCCCGTCGCGACGAGAATCGAACTTTGGCTTATTCTAATCGAAGGGCGCAATGTACCGTCGTCGTTCTCTGTATTGTATTGCGCTACGGAGGTGGATAACTCACCTTCAATCGATAAAAAAGAAATCATATAAAGAATTCCTCTCGTAACGACGAGAATCGAACTCAGGTCTTTTTCAATCTAAGGGCGCAATCTACTCGTTTTCCCAATTGCGCTAAGAAAATAAATAAATAAAAGCTTGAAAAAGGAAGATAATAAAGTGACAAACGTAATGTTAGAAAATTACTATGTGTCATTAAAATATTTAGCATATTTTTATTTGAGTTAAGAATATGTTACAATTACAGACGAAAAGATCTATTATTACATCACTAAACTGGACATCAGCAAAATATTAAAACAAAGATTGAAAAACAAACTATGTTATATTTGCTTTATGCGCATGACTTTCGTCGTAATTAATTCCGCGAGTGGGATGCAGTTGGCACTAATAAACGAATAGAATGTAAAAAGTGGTGAAGAAATTTTAAATTCTAGACATTCTCGACCAATTAATCCTGGATATATGGCAAGCTTACTTTTAGCGAAAAAAAAAAAGTTTTTTTATACTTTTTGAAAATACTTTCTTTAAATACTTAAATAGTTTTCAAATACTTTTTTCTCATACGGAGAAGCAATATGAGCAGAGTAAAAGTAAATATATGAATTGCTTGTAAATCTACACATTATGAGAAATTTTTAGTGTCTGTCTCATTTAAAAAAAAAACAAAATAAAAATAAAATGGTGTGCCTTTATTCCAATATGAAGCAGAAAACTGATTTATTGTGTTTAGAAAAGAAATATATATATATATATATATATATATATATATATATATATATATATATATATGTCAGTAAATTAATATTATGCAGAGATTAGAAAACCGCAATCAAAAATGACCTCAGGGATTTGAAACAAATTTATGGGCATAAATAAAACAATAAAATAATAAAGTCCATTTATAAAATATTAAGGACAAAGCTATGCCATAAATGCAAGCTGTCAGCTTTCCAGAGTTACTGTATTTAAAATAAAAAAAAAAGGTATATTTATTTATAGTACAGCAGTTGTCTTTTTATCTGTATTTCATTTTTTTCATCCTCTGAAGAATAAATAAAGATTCATATACAATAAATAAAGAACTTCATAAAGAATCAACTAATTTGAGGTAGCTATCAATTTTCATAAACTTGTTCGTCTATTATTATAGTTATTATTATTTAACAAACACCTCCTGAAATGTAGACTAATCGAGGGAGGTAACGTTAAGACGCAGTTTAACATATAGTAAAGCATTGTCTCCCATAATATATCTGCCAATACTTCACCTTAAACTGGTTCGATATCTGTGCATTAATTATCTCAAACAGGCAATGCATTCCAATCACCAAACAGGCAATGACTTCCAAACTTAACACTAGAAGTTTCGAGCTGTAACCAAACTTGGTATTGCAAACCTCTGTATTGTATTACACAGAGTTTGCAATCATTTCAACCCAAAGTTACCTGGCACTTTTTCCAAGTAAATTTTGCAGCTGGAGCTATTTTTCTGCCCTCTCGTACGTGCAATGTTAGGAGATGGCTTCATGAACAGGTCAAGCAACTGCAGAGACCCCTAGCCTTTCCCCATTCGAGAGTATAGTAGTAAAATGGTTCTGCCCATAGATAACAGGCAGGACCGAACCCATGATAATGCATCACGAGGCTTCCTCATAAGGCGAACAATTCTGCTGCTACTTACTCTGCCAGGTTCTGCCTGGGAGAATTCCCGAGTATAGTGGTATGGAAGGAGAAACTATTTAGGATATGCAATGAACAGAAAACTGGGTGCTCAGTTTGTGTGGGAGATGTATCAGTGAGTTCTTCTCACCGACACATCTCCTTCTTAACATTAAACAACTTCCAAAGTTGGCATTTTGTTTGGTTTACAATGTTTTGAACTAAATCTTCCTCAAAAAAACAACCAACTGGGTTGGTAATCCAAAAATAATCCCAAAAGCACTAAAATCTATTAACAACAGATTCATATCCGTCGCCGTTTGTGGTCTTAACAGAAATTTAAGTTACGTGCTCCGCCACTTACAGACATCAAAACCTGATTTGCTATTTCCCGAGAAACCAGTTTTCTAACTGGTTTCTTGAGAAATTTCACCCAGCTTTCCCAAGTATAATCTACACGATGATTCCTTTCGCAACATTTGTGAAGTCTGACATTCCATGGCAGAGAATGCTCGACCTTGAATCTCCCTCTTTATGATCTACTAGGGCTGAAAATATCCATGCTCCATTCATTTTGTATTTGTTGCTCTCTAAATTATGTAATCACTCTGACATTTGTACTCTTTCTCTGAAGTCTGATCAACTACAGTCCAAATTATCGACAGCGAGGTTGTCTTTCTTAGGAACTTCAACGTTCATAACTCAGAGTGGTTTTCCTTCTCATACCACCGATAAGCTGGCGAAATATTTGTTGTCAGTACCAATTTTTCACAAATTACGAACTGTTCAGTAAAATCTTGAAAATAACGCAAACACTCCTGATATCTCTCTCTTTCTTTTTATTTTTTATTATTTTTTTTACCTGCTCTCCTCTTGGTAATTCAGACCATAACCTTATTCAAGTCTGTTTTCATATCGACTTCCATTCGTCCAGTCACTCTCAGCTTCATGTCCTTAATTCTTCAGGCTGACCACTGTTTTCGTTCTTTGGATCCAAACACCTGCTTCAATTGAATAAATGAAATAATTCTTGCTGGAATGAAGCCTTCATTCTGCATTCCACCCTCACGCGTGGACCGCTATACAAGCCTTGGTTTTCAAACAGGTGTGCCAAAGCAAAAGCAGTTCAAGAAAACAATTCTGAATATTGCAGATATCTTGAAACAAAAACTCCAGTAACTTTGATAGCGATACACTGACGCAATATCTAGGTTGGGCTGTCATCTAAGATTATAATATTCATAAACCGAAGTATTGCAGAATGGTTAAATAAAACGGTGCTACGATTTAATATCTGTTGCAGATGGCTCTTACCTTCTCCCCTCCTCCGTAATGTTTATGGTTCTCAGTTCTGAAAAAGACTAATGATATAAATCCAAACAATAACTGACACATACCATACGTTTCAATTATATGACAAGTGATATTGTCACTAAATCAAGCAAAACAGGCATGTTACTCTGTGAAGCTGCGGTATTGGCTGAAGACTGGCAATGCAGAGTGCATTATTAGCCCCAACATTAGACCAATTTCTCTTTACGCATTTCGGGTGAATTTCGAAAAATGCACGAACATCAATTAGATTTGTTTTCTCTATCCGTATTCCATACTCCGACTGGATCGATTTTACTGAAAATTGGCATTTGGAATTTTTTACCCAGCAACTGAGAAAATCGACAGAACATATACATGGTGATACAAAATTAAAGTATCCATGTTTAAGGGCTTGTGGAGCGTCATCCAGTGATCCAAATGCTGCGAAACTTTGCAGGAATACATTGTGTCATGCGGAAGCGATATCTGAGAGGAAAAAAAAAGTAGTTCCAAAATTCACCTCCAGGAAGTGTTCTAAACATCAAATGCATGGAATTTGCATATCATATCACACAACTCAGCAGGTGCCAGGAGGGTTTAAAAAGATGGACACGGGATTTTTCTCCTCATTCTGGTTGTAAATACCGTCCGCTAACCTTGCCTCAACGTGCTTTGCTGTGCTACCTAACCAATTATAATGCTGTTACACTCAACGAATTTCATCGCCTGAAGAAATGTCAATGAGGTCCACTACCTTCATGTGCTCTGAGACAAATGATTAGTCATTTTGAAGAAACTGGATCGTTGGGAGTTAGACCTGGCAGAAGTCGTAAACCAAGCAGTTCACGACAAGTGAACGAAGTTGCTACTGCCGTTGCGGAGCAGGCCATGAATAACAGCGTTGATTCCTCCATTGCACGTGCTGTATCAAGACACATGGATGTGCCTTACACAACTGTCTGAAAAATTCAACAGAAGATTCAGCATTTCTACCCATTCAAGATAACTCTGACACAGGAGTTTCGACCGCAGAACTTTGAAAGGCGACTGACATTAGCTCCTTGCTCGAGTGGAGTTGGACGCTGCGTGGCTGGATGATTTTGTGGTGAGATGAGGCTCGTTTTAACTTGTAGCTCATACCCGTGCAATTGCCGTGAATACCCACAATTGCCGGCTATAGGCTACGCAAAACCCGCTAGAAAATTCCTTTGCGTTCACCTGAAGTTATTACTGTCTAGTACGGATTTACAGCTTCGTTTATCGTTAGGCCATTCCTCTTTGAGGACATTCGCCAGATGGGTACTTTGACCTGCTCAGTTACTGTCGAGACGTAACGCGATATGACAAACAAATGTGTGGCACAGATAGAACAGCACTTGCGCATGGATTTAGTCATTTTCATGGAAGATTGGGTCCCTTTACACATCGGTCGATCCGTACAGGAGGTTCTTCGAGAACATTCAACGGAAGTCAGAGTGATGAGCCATGCGTTTTCCACTGCATAGCCGCCTCGTTCACCTGATCTGAATCTCTGTGACTTTCTCTGGGGATTTCTCAAAGACACAGTTTATAGGGATCATTCTGATAACTTGCCAGCGCTGAAAGACAGCATAACGCAGCATGTGTGCAACATCAGTCCCGACCAGCTGCGTTCTGCCGTTGAACCCACTTTGGAAAGGATGAAGTTTGTGGCATACCCGGGAAAGACAGCACATTGAACAGTATAGCCAATGCATGCATAACGGAAGTGAATAAAAATGTGTTATTTATGCTTGTGTCACTTTTCTTATTACACACATATCCACATAGAAAAATTATTTTATACTACATATACATTCGGTACGTCATACAGCGCCCTGGTGGTGAATTTTGGAACTTTTCCCTCGGATATCGCTTCCACATGAAGCAGAACGTCTTCTTCTTCACGCATTAGATGTAGTATCTGTTGCGACCAAGACTTCATCTTCTTCTTTAATAGTATCTTTTAATCTTTTTCTAGGGCTTCCTGTTCTTCTCTTATTCTTTGGTTTCCAACTATAGCTTGTTTTATTATTCTCTCTCTTCTTTCCACGTGTTCAATCCATTTTATTCTTCGGGTTGCTGCTACCCAATTGTTCATTGCTTGTATTTCACACTTTTTCTTATATCTGTATTTTTTATTTTATCTAATCTAATTTTATTTACTATTTTTCTTAATATATTCATTTCACCCGTGTTTAACATTTGTCTTGTTTTCCTAGTGTCTGGTCTTGTTTCTGCATTATATGTCATAATAGGCCTGATTATTGCTTTATAAATTCTGGTTTTTCTCTCTCCTCTAAGATGTTTATTTTTCCATATTGTTTCGTTCAAGTATCCTGATATTCTTGCAGCTTTTGCAACTTGTTCTCTGACTTCTAGATGTGGCCTTCTTCCCAGTTCAGTTGTATACCTAAATAGCTGTAATTCATTATTTGTTCAATAATAGTACCTTCCAATTCTAATTTGCATCTTTGTGGTTCTTGTGATATTGTCATATATTTTGTTTTAGTTTCTGATATCTTCATATTATACAATTTTGCTGCTTTATCAAATGTATGTAGTAATATTTGTAACTGAGTTTCATTTTCTGCAATTAATATTACATCATCTGCATAACATATAGTTCTTATTATTCTATTGCTTATTTTCACTCCTGTATTTCGTATTTTATTAACTTTTTGTATTATTTCATCCATTATATATTGAATATTATTGGACTTAAACAGTCTCCTTGACTAATGCCGTTACCAATTTGCTTCTCTTTACTTCTTGTGTTTTTATTACACAGCTATTATTATCATATATTTCTTTAATTATTTGTATTATGTTTTCTGCTACTTTTCTTATCTGCAATATTTCTATTACATCTTGAATTAAAATTCTGTCAAATGCTTTTTCCAGATCTATAAAGCATATAAATAGTTTCTTATTGCATTCTATTATTTTCTCTATCAACTGTCTGATTATGAATATTGCATCTGTACATGATCTATCTTCTCTGAAACCATGTTGTTCATCTAATAGATTAATTTCCTTTGTTATTTTATTATTTAGGATTCTTGTTAGTACTTGAATGAGTACTAACAAGATGAGGTATTTAATAAATTTATTCCTCTATAATTTTCTGGGTTTTTTTTTTTTCATCTCCTTTTTTAAATATTGGTATTGTTATACTTTTCTTCCATTCTACCGTTATCTTTTTTGTATTAATTATTTGGTTGTTAATATTTTTAAACTCCGAACTATAATTTCTTTACCATTTTTAATAATTATTATTGATATTATCTAGACCTGGGGATTTTCTAATTTTCAATCGCATTTTCAATTTCTGTTATTTCAATTTTCGTTTCTGTTGTATTTATTTCTTCTTCTTCTTGATTTGTTTGTTTACCTAGTTCTACTTTTGTTTCAACTGTTTGGTTATAAAGGTTTTTAAAATGATTTTCTAATTCCTCTATTTCTACTTTTAATATTGGAATATACTCTGCTTCTTCGTTCTTTTATGTATTAATAAATCTCCACATTAGTTTCTGTATACCACAGAAATCATATTCAAGTTCTTTTGTAATTTCAATGCAATTTCTCCAAAGTTTCGCAGGCATTTGAATCACGGAGTGCACTCCACAAGGCCCTAAACAGGGATACTTTAATTTTGATCATCCTGTAGTTAGAAATAAAAAATCGCTAAGGAAATATCAGGATGTCTAAATTGAACTAGATGGAAAAATAACTAAAGAAAAATAAAACAAATATTATATAGTAGTCCGACGACAAATATTAAATAAATATTAATCAGTAGTCCGACCAGTACTGATTTATGCATGTGAAACAAGAATAGAGAACATAAAAATACAACAGAGAAATACATGTGAAATGAAAACATTAAGAAAAAATATTAATAAAACAAAATTTGATAGAGTTAAAAATGAAAAGATTTATGGAGAATGTCAGTTACGACCATAAACGATGTATTAAAGAAAGAAGATCAGAATGGAATAAGCATATTAACAGCGATCATATGATATGGCATCACATAACGTTAAAGATACCATGTTAAAGATAAAAAGCTATTTTAAACCTGGTTTTTACTCCATTTCCCAAGTAAGCAAACAGAAAAATAAGTCAAGTTTGCGCTTGCACATAATGCAACTCTAAGTGACCCGTAAAATAGTACAAGTCTAGGCAACTCGTGGTAAAGATGGAATAAGCTCTGATCACTATTCTTAATATTTACCCTTAATGCAACGCTCATCTCCTTGAGGAGATGTATGATGCTATGCATTAAAGGCAAGGGGCCACTACCCAGACCGGTTTCGACCTTTATTGAGGTCTCATCGGGGGAGGGGGGGGGCCTTAGAAATACCAAGGTTAATCGCTCATCCTGAGATTTTTATTTAATAAGGTAAAAGCACCTTATGGTAACTTGTTTTGGTAAAATACTTATAAGCTTTGTATTACTTAACCTTGGTATTTCTAAGCCTAGCTCCCACTGATGAGACCTCAATAAAGGTCGAAACCGGTCTGGGCAGTGGCCCCTTGCCTTTAATGCATACATCTCCTCGAGGAGATGAGTTTTGCATTAAGGGTAAATATTAAGAATAGTGATCAGAGCTTATTCCATTTCTAACACCAGTTGCCTAGACTTGTACTACTTTACGGGTCACTTAGACTTGCATTACGTGCAGGCGCAAACTTGACTTATCTGTTTGCTTACTTGGGAAATGGAGTAAAAACCAGGTTTAAAATAGCTTGGTATCTTTAACATATATTATACCCAAGGTAAAAAACTTTCTACATCACATAACGTATTATTAATAAACGAGATGATTTATATCATTCAAAAGTGATTTACTAAAACATAATTTCGATGTCTTTCGTCATTTGGCGTTGCCGGTAGTCGACTTTGAAAAAAAAAAAGTTTCAAAAGATACATCTTTCTTTTAAGGTTACACGGTGATCAGCATTCATATTTACGAATTTAGGGACACAAAACACACACGTTGAAATGATTATTTTATTTATTATTAATAAAATAACAGTTGACATTTCTACCCCTGTAATGAGGTACATCAGAAAGATACATGTATATAGGAAACCAAGCTACATGCTTTTGCACTCTATAAAGGTAAATTAAATCTACGCTGTTAATTAATCTTTTTCTTAGCCTGACCTCTAGTGATAAAAATAAATAAATAAATAAAAATGAAAAAAAATTAATAAAAAAAATAAAAAACTACAATAAACTCTGCTAAAGTCCTCTTGTACTAAGATTCTTCTGGATTTGTACATTTCAGATTATTATACTACGATTTTCTTCTGGACTTGTACAGTTCAAGGGAGAAAAAAAAAAAAAAACTTCACCAAGTCTTCTTGTATTGAGGTTTTTCTTTGGTTTGTTCTGGTTGCTATAACGGTTGCAAAAGGGTTCTCCACATTCTTGAAATGGTTAGGCCATCATGTTTGTTCAGATTTAGGTTATGTTTGAGCATTTCACATGCTTTTTTAAATTTCCTCTCACGCCAGGAAATTTAAAAAAGCATGTGAAATGTATCGTTTGTGTTCGTCCTTCCTAATTGGGGATGGTTCGCCCTGTTTCCTCCTATGTATGGCAGGTTACATGTGCATTGTATTTTGTAAATCCCTGGGTGGGCTAGGTGTGGTTTGTTTAATAAAGCGGATCTTTGGAAGAACTGAGTAGGTGTCTTAATTTTGTCGGGGGTTTAAAGGTAATTTTGATGTTGTATTTGTGTAGTGTTCTGTCTATTTTTTCGGAAATGCCTCTAACATAAGGTACGGCAATAGCATTCCTGAAAGCTTTTTTGTTTTTACTAGTATCTCTGTGGAGGATCTTGTGAATAGTTTTTTTACTGTATCCATTTTTTATAATAAATGTATGGTTGATGATCTTGTATTCCTGGTTTAGAGCTTGTTCATTTGAACAAATAGTTTGAGCTCTGTGTTTAAGGGTGTTTATGACACCTAGTTTTTGTGTTGGGTGGTGGTAATAATTTTTGTGTATGTACTGGCCTGTGTGTGTGTGTGTGTGTGTGTGTGTGTGTGTGTGTGTGTGTGTGTGTGTGTGTAGGTTTGCGGTAGACTGAGAAGGAGAGACAGCCTGAGGAAAGACGTGTGACGAGTGTGTCTAGGAACGGAAGAGAGTTGTTTTTTCTATTTCCATGGTGAATTGGATACGTTTGTGTTGTTTGTTCAGGTGGCTAAGGAATGTATTTAGTGCTTCGCGGCCGTGGGGCCAAATGGCGAAAATATCGTCGACGCATATGAGCCAAATTTTGGGCTTTAGGCACGCTGACTCTAGAGCTCGTTGCTCAAAATCTTCCATATAAAAGTTAGCAATTATGGGAAAAAGTGGTGAGCCCATGGCTGTACTCTTTTTGAAGGTAAAAATTGTTTTGCCACATGAAATATCCGGAGCGGAGTACGTGGGCAAAGAGGGCCGTGATGTCGTGTGGAAATATGTTCTATAGGAGCAAGATAGCATCATTGATCGGGACATTGGTGAAAAGGGAAGAAACAACTAAAAAACTAATACCTCATTATGCCCAGCGCCCAGAATTTATGGCCTGCCAAAAATACACAAAACAGACACACCACTACGTCCAATTGTTGAAGGAATCGACTGTCCAAATTACCACTTAGCCAAAAAATTAGCGGCCACACTCAATGAATTGGTAGATCAGTCCCCTTCCTACATAAAAAATACACAACATTTCATAAACAAAATTAAAAACATTACACTCGACGACCAAGATTTATTAGTCAGCTTTGACATAACTTCCCCTGTCACCAATGTCCCAACAAAATTAAGACACCTACTCAGTTCTTCCAAAGATCCGCTTCCAGACCTAGCCCACCCAGGGGTTTACAAAATACAATGCACATGTAACCTACCATACATGGGGGGGGGGGGAACAGGGCGAACCATCCCAATTAGGAAGGACGAACGAACACAAACGACACATTAAATACCTCCATTTTGGAAAAACCGGCCTTTCTGACCATGCACTCCAAACATACCACAGAATTGATTGGAAAGGTACCAAGTCCCTACACCACAACAAAACCTGGTTCGAGAGGAAATTTAAAGAAGCATGTGAAATGCTCAAACATAATCCAAATTTGAACAAAAATGATGGCCTAATCATTCCAAGAATGTGGAGGACCCATTTGCAACTTTTATAGCAACCAGAACAAGCCAAAGAAAAATCTCAATACAAGAAGACTTGGTGAAGTGTTTTTTTTTTTCCCCTTAACATTCAATAGCAACTTGAACTGTACAAATCCAGAATAAATTGCAGTATAACAATCTGAAATGCACAAATCCAGAAGAATCTTAGTAAAGGAGGACTTGAGCAGAGTTTATTGTAGTTTTTTTTTTAATTTTACTTATTATTTTTATTTATTTATTTTTTATCACTAGAGGTCAGGCTAAAAAAGATTAATTAACAGCGTAGATTTAATTTACTTTTATAGAGTGCGAGAGCGTGTAGCTTGGTTTCCTATACACATATATCTTTCTGATGATGACCTCGGTACAGGGGTCGAAACGTCAAGTGTTATTTTATTAATAATAAGTAAAATAATCATTTCAGCACGTGTGTTTTGTGTCCCTAAATTCGTAAATATGAAATTAAAAGATACATATTGAATTTTTTTTACCTTGGGTATACCAAGCTATTTTAAATATAAATAAACCTAGTTTTACTCCATTTCCCAAGTAAGCAAACAGATAAGTCAGTCAAGTTTGCGCCTGCAAGTAGGGGTGACCCCGTACGTAGTGCAAGTGTAGGCAACTCGTGGTAAAGGGGAATAAGCTCTGATCACTATTCTTAATATTTACCCTTAATGCAAAGCATCTCCCGGAGGAGGTGTATGATGCTATGTATTAAAGGCGGTTTCGACTTTTATTGAGGTCTCGTCAGTGGGAGCCAGGCTTAGAAATACTAAGATACGTACGGGGTCACCACTACTTGCAGGCGCAAACTTAACTGACTTGTCTGTTTGCTTACTTGGAATATGGAGTAAAACTAGGTTTATTTATATTTAAAATAGCTTGGTATCTTTAACGTATATTATACACCCAAGGTAAAAAACTTTCTACATCTATCTCTTATCCTGAGATTTTTATTTAATAAGGTCAAAGCACCTTTTGGTAACTTGTTTTAGTAAAATACTTATAAGCTCTGTATTACTTCAATCTTAGTATTTCTAAGCCTGGCTCCCACTGACGAGACCTCAATAAAAGTCGAAACCGGTCTGGGTAGTGATCCCATAGCATCTTACATCTCCTCCAGGAGATGTGCTTTGCATTAAGGGTAAATATTAACAATAGTGATCAGAGCTTATTCCACCTTTACCACGAGTTGCCTACACTTGCACTACGTACGGAGTCACCCCTACTTGCAGGCGCAAACTTGACTGACTTGTCTGTTTGCTTACTTGTGATATGGAGTAAAACTGGGTTTATTTATATTTAAAATAGCTTGGTATCTTTAACGTTAAAAGATACATGTTTGCTGCGAGGGCATGAATCTCTCCCCCCGTATATAACGTAGATAATCACTATCTCTCTCTCTCTCTGTTCGCCATTAGAAATCCCACAAAATAGTCTTCAATATATTAAATTTGCGCCAAAATCGATTGAAGAAACAACAGTTGATCATCTGTTTGACATTTTTATTGTCGCACCACAAATGACGAAACGAAATAATTCAAACTGTCACTTAAATAACGAAAATTTCCATAATATTTTGATGACTCACGGTCCGATGTCACAAGCTTATGAAATAAACAACAGATAAACATTTTCTTCTTCATGCTGAACATCTGTTTATGCATGTATCCGGTACGCAAATAGATACATAATAGATTGTTTCTAGTGATACAGCAACAGGACGAGTTTTCCATATGTTACACCTGTTGAAGTAACTGGTTGATGTTGTGCAATTTATCGTATCTTCCTCATGCATTCTTTTGGCGAGTTAGGCAACTAGGGAAATTTTAGGATGTGGGTCCTCATTAGTACACAAGTCTCATCTAAATCGTAGTGAGTATATTTTAATTAATGTATGGAGAGAGAGAGAGAGAGAGAGATTTCAGATTGTGTGTGCGTATGTCCAGTGTTTTTTTATTATTATTATAAAATAGTAGATGCCGTTATTCATTCCTCCCTGTCAGGAAAAATTAAAAATTAACAGGATATGAAAAGGAAAATAAAAAATTATTTATTGAAATTTTTTATTAATAGTGTGATAACGTTTTCGGAATAAGAGCAAATTAAATATACACCACACAGTTTATTAAGCATAAATTTATTTTACAAATATATAAACAATAAGTAAAATATATACGATAATTTTTAATAAAAATTTTATGTACCATATATAAAAAAGTTTTATATAGCAAATATCTTAAGAATAAACGTAGTGAAAAATGTAAATATCATTAAATAATTAAGCTTATTTGCATACTAGATCAACCTATACAAAATTACTGAATATTATAAAGTTCTAAATGTATACTGCTTCCATTATGCTACACGTCAATGTTTAATAAAGGTGTGCCTGTCACAACCGGCCTTACTGTATCCATTTGTGCTTGTTTTCTGACCGCTTTATGTTTTGCAGAAAAAAGAAAAAAAAAAGACATTTTCTAAAGGGAAATCTTATGAGACCGGATAAGTCACCTTCTGAATACTCTTCTTGGGAACCAAAATTGAAATGACTCATTAAATTTTTAGTAGATTATCTTAAATGTGTGCAATTTTCGGCAGTAGATGGCATACTTGTTCTGCAACCAACAGGTTGTGGGTTTGAATCCCACCTTATTGCATGGATGTTTGCGAATGTTTTAAGTGTCACATGATTCGGGCGCAAGAATCCGCGGCTCTTCAATTTATTAAAAAATCGAAATAATTTTAAAGAGCCGCGGATTGCCGATTCCTGATCTAATTCTTAGCTTGCTCATAGTGCTAATATATTATACATTTACAGGTTGGGATTCATGGTTGGGATTCAGATCAAAAACAAATTTCATTAATTTTCATCCAATCTTTGCAGGTTGGATGAAATTACTATCACTTTGCCAGTGTGTGTTAATAAAAACGATAAATTGAAATTCAAACTAAACCACCTAGACGGCTACTGGTGCGCGTCTTAAACTCCAAATTAGATTAAATGTTATCTAGCCAGAGCGGAGTAATTGCAATATAATTTCCACATGTTTTGTCCCTTTGTAGCCCTGCTAATAGCCCAATTGAAACGAAAATTGAGATAACATATTCTTGTAAGAACTTCAATGAAGTTCAGTAAAATGCATTCAGCAAGGTATAGAAATAACTTGCATACGGACTTAATCAATGTATTATTATTATATGACACCTCCAGGGAGTCCTGACTCATCGAGGGAGGGGCATTTACTCTACAGCTCTCTGTCTCCGCCACTCAATTCACCAACTTCAACGAACCGCAACTACACACCAACGCCATCTACTGCCCACCCACCACTTTCACAGACGATCCATGCCCACGTCGGAATTCGAACCCGCAGCCTTTTGACTGGAGAGCGGATACGCCGACCACTCGGCAACCAGGCCGGAAAAAGTATATAATGAATACTTTGCCTTTAAATGTATATAAAACGGCCAAAGTTGCATAAACTAACTTTGGACGCAACTCGCAATTTTTTATTTATTTTTTACAATTAAAATTGGAATACCATACAAGGTAAAATTATTGGATTATCATATACACCCTGATATTACCATTAAAAGTATTGCCATTGCATACATGGTGTATCCAATATACTCTGAAGGTAATTTTGTCACATAGTTCTCGCAATAGAAACGAAAATAGCGAAAAATCAACTCGGAACAATGTTAAACTGTGTTGATGTTGTAGTTGGAAAATAAATTTCATCTCGATGTGAAACACCACCACCTTGCTTGCTGGAAGCCTGAAGTGATTTGAAAAAGTTCAATGTTTGGTTTGTAAAGCAAGGCTTAAAATTATGTTAAAACTTAAAAAATGCAAAGCAACAACAACAACAAAAAAAATCCTTAGTCCATTACATAGCACTAATACTGTGTTCTAGGTGGGATTCACATAAAAATAAATAGATAATTTTCCAAGGTTGACAACCTGATCAATATATTTTTGGTAGAATGTGTACGTTGTCCAGGAATTTTACGAGGATTCAAGACTCGTGATGAACATTCTTTCTCTCCGCTGCTGCTCTTACTTTCACGACTTCTTCGTGAAAGATTATCCTCCTCCAGAGTAACTGGATTTTGTTTTTATTCCCCAAACGATTCGGATAGTAATAATTCCTCCGTGGTTGGAGAGAATTTAATGAAATTTAGTTTTATGGATCATTATTAAAATATGTCGAGTTATTTCAACCTCTATTATACTGATTTTATTTTTATTATTACGTGACACTTCCAAGGACTCATCGCAGGAGAGCACTCTACTCCACTATACAAATCTCATCATCTCCCCTACTTAATCTTCCAACTACTACTTCTATCACAGCGACACCACCATCAACACACAACACCATCTACTGCCTGCTACTATCACTAACATTATTTTTGGTCTGTAAACTGAGTGTGTTCTCTTGGCAAGACTTGCCTGTATACAGAATAAAACAACTGATTTTCGGAAGGAAAAAACCTGCTACCTCCATATGAGATCGGCTAACTCACTTTCAACTGAAAAACTCCATATAAAGATTCCTCCAGTCACGAGGAGAAATGAACTCAAATCTTTTCCAAGCGAAGAGCACAGTGTCCTGTTGTTCTTCCAATTGTGGAGGCGCTTAAAAAGAGAGGGTTAAAAGAATATTAAGAGAGAGTTATACCTGTGGTACATATGTGTTTGTTGTTGTTTTAGTTTCAAAACAAGTAAATCTATGGTGCCAGTATTTAATGTCTGTTAATTGCATTTTATTTTCGGCATAGAACGCAATGGTTACTTTGCATCGTATATATTCGAGCTCAAGTTTTTTTTTTTTTTTTTTTTAACTTTCAGTTCGTGAAAGTGAAAGACTTAGGACAATCGTCGTAACAATACACAATGTGCTTATACAAAACGGCTCTAAACTGAATTGCGGTTATCACTGATAAGGAATATCACTATACAACAATGCGATTACGAAAGACATGATTATCTGTTATTTTTACATTTCTAAAAATCAAGAATGTACAAAGTGGAACACTATACTAACAGAAACCTCTTAAAACGACGCGTATGCGAGTACAGTACTGTACTGAACAACAGCCATTGTTTACGTGAACAGTGGGTTGGTTTTCTTGGTCGCCGTCGATTTTGCCACATCGACAACAACATAAGGAAATCCCACGGCTATATACAGTTTCCTTAATTTCTCAATATATAAAAATAGGTTTCAGAATATGGTTATTCTTAGGTAGATGTGATTAAATCGAAAAATGAGTGAAGTGGGATAAGGACAAGTCATCTGTATAAATAATTCGATATAAAGCAAGACGGGCTTTGAATTCAGATCTTTCCAAACCAAAGAGTACAGTCGATAACGACTTAGCGACGTATGGACGCAGTGGTAATGGTCAATAACAAAAGAGCCTCCGTAGCGCAACTGAGAGAACAACGGGACATTGCGCCCTTCCACTGGAAAAGACCCTAGTTCGATTCGCGACGTGACGAGAGGGATTTTTATATATGGGCTTTTTTAATTGAAGGTGAGTTAGCCGATCTCACACGAAGGTAGCAGGATCTTTTCCTTTCCGGAAACTTTGTTTTTCCTCCTGCATACAGGCAAATCGGCCATGAAAACATACTCAATTTACAGAAAAAAAAAAAATACTCTCGTTGTGGTGGGTAATAGTTGGCGTTGTGTATTGATGGTAATAGTGTCGATGTGGTAGTAGTAGTAGTAGTTAGAGGTAAGTAGGGGAGATGGCGAGTTGTGCATTGCTGAGCAGAGTGCCCTCCTGCGATGAGTCCTTGGACTCCTTTGGAAACAAACTTGCCATAACTAGGTTACATGCAAGGTAGTGGTGACGTAAACCCGATAGTTTATGGGGTTTCTCAAACTTCAACATAACTGGAGACTTTTTTTTCCCAGCATAATATTTTGATTGCCCATTTCTATCATTTATTTTATGTTTTTTAATAAGTTATAGCTTGATTTTCGCTATCGACAGTTGATATACAATATTTGAATTTAAATGTTTATATTTTCTGAATAATGGAAATTTTTTTCAAGAACTGGAGCACCGGGAAACAGACCACACTTCGGGAAATGCTAGTATAATGTATATTTCCCTGGAGCTCCTCATTTTGTATGATGGCAGAATAAAACAAGAGCTGAATGGCAGGCTACTTAAAAAAAAAATCCAAGTGCAGCCATTTATTTATTTTGACTATTTTACCTTGCATGTGATCGACAATATGTCGTGTCAAAAGACTGGCTGCAGAATTGGATTGACGATTAATTACTCGAAACAGTTTTGTTATTAAGTGAACAGTCTGCTATTAAATATAAATTTTATCAAGATTAATGTAGATTCATTAAATGATCAATATTAAAAAAATTCAGAAAAAAAACAATATATGAAAAATGAATTGTTTCTACTTTTTTGAAGAAAAAATATATATATATATGAGGTGTCATTAAATTTTTTCTGACGAATGACACTTATGGTAATTAGTATACGACGGAAACTGAGAGGAAAGGATTTGATGACATCAAAATCTTTTTTAAAATATCGTGGTTATACTTTCTGAATTCACAACAGGATTTCGGCAATTGTTTGTTAACACCGGAGGGAACGATGGGCTTTCTTTATCAAGTCATAATAGAATTACTTCAAAGTGGACAAGCATGGAATAGCAGGTAAATATCGTTAGCTTACAGAGAGAAAGAGAGAGAGAGAGAGAGAACGAAAGAACAACAGGATCAGAAAATGTTTTTCTTATACCTCGCATGCTGTATTGTTTAGATGTGTGCATAAACTAATATATTCTATAATAATATCAAAATGAAAAACGCTGATGGGGTGTCCATGCCCAGTGTCATAATTTCAACCATATATTTTTTTATATACTATCTTTAGAGAGCCTTTAAAATAATCCCTCAGGATACGTAACTCAATTTAAAAAACAAAGTTTAGATCTTTATTTTATTTATTTTTTTATCATGCTTAACCAGCAGCGTAAGCTCAATCTTTTGATCTCCCCCTACGCAAAAATATTAGAAGCATTTTGCTTCATAACAGTGGTAATAATGGGAAAGTTCGATCTCAAATCGAAGTTTTGGGTCTTTTACTTTTCATGTGGGTTGCTTGCAGAGAAATTCCACTTCGACAAGCTCTTTATCAATTTAAACACGAGAATTTTAGAAGTGTAACCAGTCTATTCATTCATATATTTCGCCTCCCTCCCAAATTTCTTTGATATTATCAGATTCTCAAATGGGACCAGGAAGTTGTTGTTCCTGAAAATTAGGAATTTGCTTTGTTTTCAAAGCAAATTCCTAAGCGAGATCTTGTGATCAAGTAGTTTGGCAGATAATCGATATGCTAACCAGAAAATCTTCACAGCAACGATTAATCTTATCAAAACTGCACTCTGACACGTACGTTTAAGCGCCACTGATAAGTTTGTTTTGATTGACAGAATTTAATCCTGCTAAGCAAGTTATTTCGATACGCTTCTTGTCATTTAACCGTGCATAATATGGGATAAAGTACGGCTACAAAACAATGAGTCCGTTCAAATCAAACTGATTGTTATATGGATCACCCTTTGGCTGTTATTAGTTTGCTTTGGAGATGATGATAAAAAGACATTAGACATAGAGACAGAAAACAGTTTGAAATTTCAAATCGATTTTCTTTAAAAAAAAAAAAAAAAAAAAAAAACCTGTTTCAAAATATGACGCAACATTCCCTCAGAATAATAAACACTTATCTTAGTTTCATACATCACACTATTCAAAACTAAGAAACCGTTAGCAAAACTAAAAATGCACGATTATTGTGCCCACAGAATTTTTTTTAATATATTTACATACAGTCACATCCATATTACATCTGTTGTGATTTCATAAAAACTACGTGAAAAACATTGCCATGCCGCTGTAATAGCAATCCCATCATCACACAATAAATGTTTTATTTTGAAATTTGCAGGAAAAATTGATGATGAAAATTAGTAAGCAGAAAAATTGGTGCAATTTTATGATCGTTTCGGATAAATTAACTGTGAGTCGAATGTAGTAATTTTTCCATAATTTTTCCGGGGAGATATAGTTCGCTTAATCATTACCTAATAATTACTTACTAACTCTTGCGTGTGATAGTATTTATTCCTTCCTCCTCCCTATCTTATAATTTTAAGCTACTTTCTTGTATGGACATACAGCATCTCTCCTTTCAGATTTTCTGTCATAAACAATCTATGAATGGCACACCCACCCACCCCGATGTTTGTGTTATTTTTTCTATTTATCATCTCCAAGTAGAATAATTATATGTTATTTACAATTCTAAATCGTTGTGAATACAGACGCTATATATATAAACAATGTATTTATAATGATTTAAAATTCTTTAATTATTATTTTTATTAATACAGTATATTACATTTTGAAACATTTAAATCGCGCATTATTTAAATTTAATGTATTTGATAACGTACTTGTTTGCATGTTGCTTAAACATAAATACAAATGTTGGAAAGGGATGGTCTTCGTTTTCGATATCATCACAACCGCTTTCGAACTTTTGGAATATCACTTAAACTTTCGTTTGTATTATATTCTCCCCGTACTTCCAGAGTCAGTTGCGACTCTGGCAACCCAGAGTCAGAGTCAGTTGTTAGTTTGTCTGTTAATGGTTTCAGGGAGAGGTATGATAGATATTGTGCGGATAGCCTGGGTCTCCCACGATATCAGCGTTAGGACTCTATGGATGTGTCCATGCAACAATAATAACTGTGCTTCTTAATCGTGGTTGTACTGCCTGCGGATTATTTTTTATTGTTGTTCTGTAGTTCTATAACGAGAATGAAAAGTGCCAATTATTTTCTCACAATTCTATGATTTACTAGTGCTGAGAGAGAATAAACCACCAATCGCTTATAATACCAAACTGCTGTAATTCTTGGAAACAAAGTTTGTTCCACAAGACCAAAATCGAAAGTTGAAATATCAGTCGCCAATTTCAACAATGTATTCCAACAGAGATTGGAAATATAATAGATTCTTATCAAGAAGAAGACTCCTCGATGTCTGAATGCCTCTGGTAACAACCAACAGATAACATTAGCTGATGATAAAGCACTCCCAGGGGAGTGCTTTATTATTTTTTTTTAGAATTTGCTTTTTTTTCCCAGGGAAAAAAAGCAAATTCGATTTTTATCAGATAAAGATTTGGAAAAGGAATTTAACGCAATGCTTTGATCCAGCCTGTGGCTCTGAAGTCCTTTCTCATGAAAATTGCATTGAGAACAAAACAGCTGATATGTACAAAAAAAAAAAAAAAAACTAGGATAAAACATTCTAATAGATCCTGATAAAAATTTTGTTTGCTGTGTGAGTGTGTGGGTATGCCCGTGTGGTCAGAAAAAGTATCCAAATAAACTCAATTGGAAATTAAGTCTCTAATGCGCTATGAAATAGTAGTATACATTAATATAATACCATTAGAGGATATACTGCATCATTTAATCTGTGTAGATTCTACAGAGGACAAAATCAAATCAATGGTCTTCAGAAAGAGAATACAACTACTCTCTATGGGAATCATTTAGAAACTATAAGCGATTGGATATGTCGGTGTTTTCCAACTTGTGTAACGCAAGTCTGAGTCAAGAGTGAAGTGGGACGAGGGGGAAACTTCAAATCGACTGTTGCATTGGCCAAGTGAATAAAGGCTCTGTTCTCTGACCAACAAGCTGTAATTTCGAATCCCACTATAATACAGATGTCTGTGGATGTTTTTAGATGGTAGGCGAAATTTCTTTCATCTCCTCATGCTTACTGGAGACCTGATGAGGGTTGGAAAAAGTTCTGTATTTGATCTCTAGATAGAATGAGGTTTCAGGATTATTTAATCCATAACCTAAACAATAACTGAAAATAAAAAGAGCTCCTTTAAAAGATGTTTAAGTAGCAAAAAAAAACAAGATGAAATTGAATATAAAAAAAAAAAAGACGAGCAACAATCAAAAGAGAAAACAGAAAGAGACACAAGTTGGTAAAAATTTGTATCATACTTAGGAAATTATGTATGTATGCATATAAAATACTAAAGTACATGAATGCAGATATAAAAGAAACTGCAAATATAAATTGCGAAATAGATTTAAAAGAATTCTTGGATAACTTTACATTTCTTTGGACAGATAATACGAACATAAAAAATTACATCAAAAACTTACAAAATGCTTTCAATGATATAATACAATGAAAGAATTAAAGTATAACCTAAGTAAAATAAAAAAAAAAATGATAAATCAGCAGGAGAATATGAGATAAACTCTGAAATGTATAAATCTACTGGGAAAAAAAATTCATCAGAGATTATTACAAATTTTAAATAAAATATATGCAAAAGGACAAATAATAATCGAATTGAACACAAGTATAATAATACCTATATTTAAAAAGTGGATAAAAAGAAATTACAATGATATTAGTTTATCGATACATACTTAATGAAAAAATGATCGAAAATATACAGTGAAAAATATTATTACAATGTCAAAAAGGATTCAAAAGAATTCAGTTCTCTTCTTTTATCTGTTCTATTATTTTATTAATAATAAAATAACAGAACAGATAAATACGAGGGTGGTCTGAAGAGTTCTCGGCCTCATTATTTTTAACAATGAAAAAACGAATTTATAATTTCAAAATTATTTTTATTTTTCAACAGAATCTCCCTTAAGACTAATACAGTTATTCCAGCGATGCTCTAGCGCCATTATCCCATCACTGTAGTGGTTCTCAGTAAGATCTGCAAAATACCTCTCTATTGATTCGAAGCAAAACGCTGACCAGCGAGGAAGAATTTTAGTTTTGGGAAGAGACAGAAGTCAGAGGGAGCCAAATGTGGGGAATAGGGTGGATGTTCCAACAATTCATAGTGCAGATCCCTTAATTTTCCCATTGCCAAAATACCTTTGTGGGCAGATGCATTGTCCTGATGAAAGATGATTTTTTTTCTTCTGCAAACCGAGTCTTTTCTTACAAATTTTTTCGTCTAGTCTGGTTAAAAGATCGAAATAATATTTCCCGATTATTGTTTTACCATTTTCAAGATAATTAATAAACAAATTATCTTTAGCATCCCAAAACACCGATGCCATGCCCTTTCCTGCTGATGGAACCGACTTTGTCTTCTTTGGCGCTGAACAACCGGCTTCTATCCACTGTTTGGATTCTGGTGTGTAATGGCGAATCCAAGTCTCATCCATAGTAATAAATAGAAGCACAAAATCCGTTTTATTTTAAAACGCTCCAAGCACTTCAAAGATTTTCATGGGAGTGCATTTTTGATCTGCTGTGAGAAAGAACGGCACCTATCTTGCGCAAAGCTTTTTCATTTGCAATTCTTCATCCAAAATATATCTTACACGTTCTTTTGAAATACCTATAGTCTCAGCGATTTCACGCACTTTGACTCGCCGGTCATCCAATACCATATCGTGCACTTGATCAATGATTTCTGGTGTTGTTACACTTTTTTGGACGTCCTTCACGTGGATCATCTTCAAAGCTGGTTCGGCCACCTTTAAACTCAGCAGCCCATTTCTTAATTGTCGAAAACGAAGGAGAAGAGTGCCTATTAACGTTTACGAACTTCGAATGAATTTCTTTTGGCGTTAAACCTTCTTTTACAAAGAATTTTATAACCCCACGATACTCAATTTTATCCATTTCAAGAGATACAGACGATACTTTTGCTTCAGACAACTGTATAAAACAAACTACTTGATAGAATGACTTGTAATTTTACATGGATGCTTATGACAGATGTACCAACTTAGAAAGAAAAAAAAAAAACCTCTTGTCGATAGTGTTGCCGTTTATGGTCGAGGCCGAGAACTTTTCAGACCACCATCGTACTTTCAATTATTATCTTGAATGTGAAATACCATTGGAAGGAGAAAATGACACAGAATTAAAAACTTCAAATTTTTTACAGATTATAAGCTTCTGAATAGAATGCTCAATCCCAATATTATACAAAAAAAGAAACACGCTTGAAAATATACAATACTTTAGCAGTGTCCACATTATTATACGGCAGCGAAATTTGTGCAATAAACAAACAAGATAAACAAATAATACAAAACAAGTGAAATGAGATTCATGAGAAGAACTGCAAAAGACACATTATTAGACAAAAAAAAATGAAGATATATGTATTTTAAAAGAACTAAAAATAAAATCAATAAAAGAAAAACTAAACAACTACGAAATTGGATAGAACATATAAATCGAATGGACAACACTCGATATCCTAAAAAATTAATAAAATATAAACCAACTTGAAAGAGAAGGCCGGGTAGACCTCAATAGGAGATATTAATTATTTATTATTATTTCATGACACCTCAATGTAGTCCAAAGACTCATCGAGGAAGGGCACCTACCAAATAACTGTCTGTCTCCACCACTTAATCTACCAACTACACCGAACCACCACTACCAGCATCATTATTATCTGCAACAACAACAACGTCATTCTACTACCCACAGCAAGTATTTTTTTTCTGTAAGCGTGTGTTCTCAAGGCCGATTTGTCTGTATGCGGGGTGAAAAACCCGAGTTTTCGGGAGAAAAAAAAAAAAAACGTTACCTCCGTATGAGATCGGCTAACTCACCTTCAACTGGGAAAAAAAAAAAAAAATAAATAATATATATATATATATATATATATATAGGTATATAAAGATTCCTCTCGTCACGACGAGAATCTAACTTAGGCCTTTTCCAATCGAAGGGCGCAACGTACCGTCGTCAGGGAACAGACAATTATGGTCTACATCCCTAATTAGCGTTATGATGATAATCTACCCATGGGACTAAATGTACAGATAATACAACCTTTCCTGGGTAAAACTGACAAAATACAAAAATAACAATTTCACATTGGTTACAGTATAATTCCATGCATACTGTGTACGCAATACGGTGCACATAACTTGTAACGTATCTGATATTTATTCATCAACGCTATTTAAATTAGATAACTGTTTTAAATTAAAGTTTTCGTTTTGTAAGGAACGTACAATTCGGAATCCGAAACCTTAATTTCCAAACTATACGTGTATAAATTAAGTGCATAAGCCACGAGTAGTTGGCGTGTTTTACTTCGTGTGCTATTTTTATATAACAAAACTGGTGCAAACCACTGTTTAATGAAATTCAAAAACCTTTAATTTATTACTGCCTAAAACTTCAGAAAGCAACTACATGAGCAACATTTTAAAGGTGCAGACAATAGTGGAATATGTTGCGTTTGTTAATTTAAAAACATAAAATTTGACTAATATTCTAGTTTATACAAATTAATCCGATACCATGTGTAAATTTGTAAGTTAAGAACACCAGTCTGAGACACTCCGGACTGATAAACAATCCCGAATATCGACATATTTTTAAATAATATAAATGAAAATACGATTAGTATTACAGTTATTACACAGAATTATTCATAATTCATTTTCAAATTTGATTACGGATTAGACAACAAAGCGAAAGTCCAATCCATTAAAAAATTTTCCACACATCTGATAATCATTTCGATGGTCGTGGTATGAATCTGTCCCATGTTGTCTTGTGGGACAGCAAAGTAAATCGTATCACACAATTTCTTTCCTCAAAGAAAAGAAATCGCGTGAGATGAATTCGGGAAACAAAGAAACAAACAACACATACACACACATCATTCAAATTCTGGATTTCAACACTGATAAATAAAATAAATTCCGTGTGATGACAGAGTGTTCTCCCTTTTTACGGGAGTTCACGGCACCTAGTGCTCCCAAAATTTAACCGGGCTCGAACCGGCATAGGCTGACGAATCAGACCTATGGCTGGGTCAGTATTCCTGACTGTAATCCGTGTGTATCCTCGGACCGGTTTGTCTGCTTGCGGGATGAAAAACACTGCTGTCCACGCCCAAGACCGGCTAACTTGGCTATGGCTGAGGAAGATCCTTGGGCTCCTCACGTCGTTGACGGGAATCGAACCTAGGACACTCCTTCCTCAGGCATATGGTTGCGAAGCGCAAAGCCACTAGGTTAACCGCGCGGACAACACTGATGATATGTAAGAATTAATTTTTCAGATGACGTAGTTTTAAAAATACAGAGCGGAAAGTCGATAAAGTTTTTCGGGAGATATTTTTATACCCTTATATCGTTTTTGCTCAGTTAAGAAGCATGACATCGAAAAAAATGCGAAAACAAATTGCATGTTGCAAAGAATCGCACTGTCAAGATATGTATTGTATCATTGAATATTGATACAATATTCAATGATACAATTTTTGTAAACGCGAACCTACTCGACTTAATTAGAACCCGCATATATTGCAAATGGATCTGTCTATTAATAGAGGCGGGAGATTCTATCTTTTGTTATGCATTTGTTCGTTTCATTTGTGTAATTCCGTATAGTTGCATTACGGCAGTGTTTCTTAAACTTCAGATATCCGCGTACCTCTTCTTAAATTTTCATTATTACCAAGAACCCCCTAATTAATTAATTAAAAATAAATTCATTAATTAATTAAAAATATTAATTAAAATTAAATATCTATTTTATTTGAATTTATATGTTCATGTAAACAAAAAATATGATCTATTTTTGAATTTTGGTTCTCGAGAGATGTCAGACGACACACTCATCAATTTCATTTGATCCAGATGCAATATCAACGTTTTCTTGTTGCTTACAGCTACTTGTATTTGCTATATTGCTCGCTTTTCGGGGTTTTATGAATCCAATCTTTAATCAATGATCCATACGTAAGAATTTGAAAGCCCAAAAAATACTGTATTTACTCGAATATAACTTAACTTTTTTCCCAAATTAAAGCTAAAAACTCGTGTTGCGAGATACATGCGGGAATTTTCGGAAACTAAAGTTTTCAGAAAAAAAACTGAAAATGGCGCGACTTACCAAGAAGCTCCTACTCGCTATCACTACTTTTGGCATCGGGAATAGTCAAAGTCATCTACCCAAATAGCCTCATCGTCTTTCCCATTATTTCAAGCAAAAATTACCAGTAATTTACAAGACTTGAGATACATAGAGCAGCGAAGAACTGCATATGATTGGTGCGGTATTAACAAAAGATCGCGCGAACCAAACACAAATTAGCATTTCAACAGTTGAGTTGAAATGCTAATTCCCTTCAGCCGAATTCCATAATATCTGAAACACATTCACTATATATTTCTTAGTTTTAATACGTTAACGACGGGGGTGGTGTCAATCAAAACCATATGTTCCACAGGCACCATATGGTTTTGCTTGGTCTATACAGCAGTTTCTGTTGGAGAGGGGATGTGATTCATTAGTTAGTGCCGTTTTATCCCGGTTGTCTCTAATTGCACTGTTTGTTGAAAAATATAATGACTCCTTTAATTATTCATAGCCGAAAATTGCTACGTACCCCCTAACGACCTTTCGCGTACCCCCGGGGGTACGCGTACCATACTTTGAGAAACACTGCATTAGGGATAGTAGACGTGGATTTAATGACGCAATGACCTCGTTGTATGCAATTGAGGGGTGTACGTGGTAGAGTGACAGCTGCGTAACAAGGCTTTTAATGAAAAAAAATAAGAATAATAAGATTAAACACATGTTCCTTTATGAAATTTTTTGTTGGATTGAACCAAGTAAAAGAATAAGACTGGATTATAGTAACACAAACGATGTGCATTTTATATTTTCTCTTAAAATTCATATGAGGTGGAGGCTTTTTTCTGCCAGAAACTCGAGTTTTTCATCCCTCAAAACAGGCAAACCGTCCCGTGAACACACACACACACACACACACACATCTACAGACATAAAATACATTCCCCCCAACGCCAAGCTCCTCGACAAGCCGGTTGGGATCGCTTCAAGTCGCATCATGTAAAATAGCAGACCATCCACCAAGCGGGATATAACGCGAGGAAGAGATTTACATTCATTAATCCTTTCCAATTTGGAGCCTCCGTAGCTCAGTCAGTATAGACGAAGCCCTTTAATTGGACGTTTTCCGTACTTATTTATTAATTTGTAAAAAATATTCCTATAAATTGGAAAGAATCTTATCCTATCCTATTCCTGGAAAAACCTGGATTCGATTCCCGTCAGTGACGTCTCATAACCGGTCTCATCTGGAGGTGGAAGGATTTTCTCCCATGGTAACTCGGGTTTTTTCATCCCTCAAAACAAGTAAACCGGTCTAGTGTGCACAAACGCCTACAGTCATAAAAATATAATACTGCAAGGAAGGCAACGGGAAATCACCTTGCTCATAATCATCTCCCTAGTATGGTAGCATACAGCTATTCTTATCTATAGGATAGATAAGAATCTATCCTATAAGATAGGAAAGATTCATATCCTATAAGATAGGATAAGATTCTTTCTAATTTATAGGAATATTTTTTACAAATTAATAAATAAGTACGGAAAATATCCAGTGAAAGATAAGAGAAAAGGCAAGTTTCCACACATACCTTTGATCTTCGCCTCACAAGGATGTCTTATTATCATAATAGTAAAAACCTAATAACAAACATTTTTTAATGTGGCTCCCACCCAAAAGTTTTATTTATAAACCTATAGTATATTCCTACTATAGGTTTAGGAAGAGTTATATAACTCTGCCTAAACTAATGAAGTTTAGCTAAAACTTTGTTTGATATTGTTTTAGAATTACAAATTTGGTGCCGTCCGCGCGGTTAGCCGAGTGGCTATGCGCTTCACAACCATATGTCTGGGAAAAGAGTGTCCTGGGTTCGATTCCCGTCGCCGACGTGAGCAGCTTAAGGATCTTTCTCAGACATAGCCAAGTTAGCCGGTCTTGGGAGTGGACTGCAGGGTTTTTCTCCCCAGTTTATCTGAGGTTTTTCCTCCCGCAAGCAGGCAAACTGCAAACACACGCATCTACAGACATAGGACACACCGGGAGGCATAGGGCTAGCCACCTTATCCTCGGGACGGGTACGGCTTAGAAGAGCCACGGATAGCTCCGTAACAGTCCACTAGGCCTAATACGTGAAGGGAAGAAGAAGAAATTTGGTGCCGAAGCAACCAAAGCTATGAGGCTAGTGTTATGTCTGTAAATGTGGTCCTTCTTCTTGCCAGTGTGCCTGTTTTGTGGTATAAAAATTCCTAGTTTCTGAACAGCAGTGAAATAGCGCTACACTTCATAGTGGATAATCAATGTTGACGTCGCAATACAAAATGAGGGGGGGGGTAGAAACAATATCGGAACAAAAACAGGATGATTCGCCGTGATTCTGCGTGTAAGGGGTCGCATAAGCAAAGGCACATTAGGACATCTTATCACCGAAGGTCATTTTCGAAAGCAATTGTGGTATGGTATCATCACCACGTTTGTTGGTTGGTTACTAAAAAAATAGAAAAAGGTGCAATGGTCCGACGAGTTCACAGTTCTTGCTGCACAACGCAGATGGGCAGCTAAGCGAAACAACAAATAACACAAGTCAATGGACCATGTGCATTTCTACCATCCAGGTGGGTTGTATCGTGATATTGAGTACGTTTTTCTGGTCGTAATTAAGATCCTCTGTGTACTGACCACCATGACAATAACAGGTGGTATGAGTCACCAGCACTTGTAACAGACCACTTGCAGACGAAGATGGTCTTCCAGAACAATAATACATTATTGTTCTGGAAGTAAACAAGTGGTCCGAAGAATACAAGGAGGGTATCGTTCGTCTGAAATGGCCAGTAAATTCAGAGGATCTCAACTCAGTCTTTGAAGAGACCATGGCTCCACACTTGTAGAATAGCAAGTGGTCAAGATTATTTTGAATACATAATATAATACACATATATAGATATCGTATATGTATTATATATTATATTATATTCTCGAGTATTAAGAGAGCGAAGATGTCTATTCACTGTCTTAACAAAAAATTTAACTCTTATAAGACATGTTTGTATGGTAGCGCAGAAAGAACATGAAAGTTATGCACTTTATTTATTCCCCTGTCAATCTCTTTGGAAGAGGACAGTTACATAAATTAGCATTTTCAAATCTGTTTGGCAATTTTAACAAGTCTTGCACCACCTTCCCATTCAAATTATCATGTTTTAATCATCCGGAAACTTGGTTTCCAAATGCTTTTGCCATAGGGAGGGAGGGAGAGAGAAAGAATAAAACTGTGCTGAATTATTGTCAATTGTGACAACATCTCTCGGTTTTCTCCTATATTTATTTTAATATGGAACCGCTGAAGTGACCCACTTAGTATAAAGAAGTGTCGTGATTATTGCATATATATTTTCGCACTTGTTGCCATGGGTTTATTCGATGATTTGTCCCGTTGCAATTTGTCTTGCAACAATTACCCTATCGCAACGTTATTTATATACGGAAATCTGCCTGACACACATTCATTTCCTTTACAGACTATATCTGATTATATTTCGCGTATTGCATGAATCGCGAAAGCTATTTTTGTTTGTATTGAAATACAGGTGTTTTCTACAGGTTCTGATTTAATAACTGCTTATAATTTAGCAAAACAATTTGAAAGAAAACTGTAGTCATTCAAATTACTATTCTTAGTTGCACAAACTTGGGATGTTGCAACTAAGAAATAGTACAACGTCAGTTGGATCTCTGTGAAGAAACTGTAAAGCATATGCCTGGATAAAAAAAAAAAAATAATAATAATAAAAACTAGATTCAAGTTCAAAAGTGGATAATTCAATTACTGAAATCTTCTTAAAAGAGCAGATAAATTTTCTGTTTTTCAAATGAAACTGATCCCTATAAAACAGATAAATAAGGCTTAGAAATTTTACAGGCATAATACATTTCTTGCACACTCTTCTGGATGTTTCTGATCATGTATCCTCACACATTTCCAGTTTGGGATTATTCCTGTGTGATCTCATAAGGATTCGATTTAATATGAGAAGTGTCAACATTTTCACAATATAGTGCCTTATGATGTCGTAAGGCTGTTCGTAGTTTTACACAGCAGAACAAACACGTACAGGAAGAATGTGTTTGGGTAGTTGCCAGATCCAAACCCTCCCATAACACCAGACGAAAGAAGGAATCACTATGCTTCGCGGTCCTTGGGCAACAACGTTTAGCCTTGCAAAATGTTTCGGAATTGCCAGTTTATTTTGTTGTGTAGTGAGTTATTTGTCCTGTTGTAATTCCATATAGTATCTCACTCTAATATAAATCTGTATACACATTGTCTGGCCTGTCATTCTTGAAAAGCCTCTATTATCCGGCCTGTGTTAGACTTCATTCCCCCTCCACATGTTCAAAATGAGTTCCGTCAAGTAGCATTCTAATCACATGGTAACATCGACCTTTTATTGGTTTCTTTCCACTTCACTAAACATACGGCCTGAGATAACGAACATAATGTGAAACGGATATCTTTTAGTGCAAATGATTCCTATTCTCTCTCCATACGTGAAGATATAAATATGCACTGCACAGGTAGAAAAAAAATATGCAAGGATTTCATAACGTGGCAAAAGTCAGAAGACCTTATCTGATTTACCTCAAAGTTTTATTCTGTCTCACGCCAAATGCTTTCGTAAAATGTGCAATCTATTCTACCTGTATCCAATGACGCTGCTTTTTTTTTTTTTTTTTTTTTTTGAGGGCCACAATTTATAAATTTCATATTTTCCATTGAAACCTTTGTGCATATAAAAAGTGTATCAAATATCAACAAATTTCAAAATTTTGCACCCGTACTCCTGTTGTGAAATCAACATTAAAAAAATATATATTTACAAGTCTTCAGTATAATATTCGTTATGCCTTATCACTTCTCCTCCAACATCTGGCAGGTCGTATTCTTGTCAGCAAGCCTTTTTTTGATGATGTATTTAATAGATCGGGTTACTTAAGTAAGAGATGAATTTCGTCGCCCTGCTTATTGGAGGCCTGAAGTGGCTTGAAAAGATTCCACGCTTGGTCTGTAGAGCAGGAATTCTGTAATCCAGTAATGAGAAAACGTGGCGACGTAAGTCACTTTGACCGCAGGCTGATTTGGGGCCCGGAGGGTAGGTGCCAGTATTACGGAAACAGCCGCACTTATTGGTCTCCCGTCTACTGTATCAAGGGTGTACCAGGACTGGATTAACCATGAACAGACATCTAGTAGAAGTGTTCACATTGGTCAGCCACTCGTGGTTGATCTTAGAAGTGAACGTCGGGTATCATCACTGGTATCTAAGCAATGACGTGCAACAGTCACACAGCTTACCTACCAATACAACAGCAGGGAAGTACGACCATTTCGACATTCACCATGCATCGTACCTTGCTCCCATGGGGTTCCACAGCCGAAGACCAAAAAGGATACCCATGATGACGGCCAGGTCAAATAGAAGAAGGACCTCTGGAGTGATGAATCCCGTTTACTGTTGCACCATGCTGATGGCCGGGTTCGCATTTGGTGTAAATAAACAGCATGAAGCTCTCTGTATATGTAAAATGTCGCCTAGTTTACATGGTTGGGGTTCAACAGGCCGGTGGAAGTGGTGTTATGGTCTGGGGAGCTTTTTCCTGGCTCGTTCAAAGTCCGTTGGTTATCATCCCACAAATACTAAATGGCGAACACTACAGGAACATCCCATCCATATCTGCAGGAGGTCCACCCCGACCACAGTGCCATCTTTCAACAGGAAAACGCACCTTGTTACTGGGCTCGTACCACTACTGAGTGGTTGGAGGAGAACAACAACGAATTCGCCACATTACCTTGGCCTCCCAACTCCCTTACTATAACATGTATGGGATGTGCTAGAACGGGGAGTGAACATTGCTGATGCTCCTCCACGGAATGAGTGTGAACTGGCAGAGTTGCTACAGCGAACATGGGTCGAGTTACGCATGGAGGATGTTCGACACCTTGTGGGATCTGTTCCTAGGAGTCTGCGAGCAGTAATTGCACAGAGAGGTGGACCAACGCGTTATTAGGTGAGTGTTCCAAATGCAAAGCTAACTCGGTGTAGAAGAAAAATAAGCATTACGGTCCAATTTTGAATCGTCTTATAATTACAGTATTATATAATATTCAAAACATGTTTTAATAAAATTTATGCATTAAATCAGCAATACCTGACAGTGTCCCTGGGAAGGCGAACATATAAGAATATATGAAAAAATAAATAAATAAATACACAGAGATCGACATGATTCCTCCAAGATTCTTAGCAACTTATATTCCTGATCCTGATTTCATGAGACCAGTTCGGTAAAGATTTAATACATACAAAACTGAAAAACAGTATTAATTAAAATGATGTACATAAAATTATGAAACGGACATTTTTATACAAAACATATAAATTCAAAAATTTATTCGAGGTTATGCAAGTACATTACTGTTCTCTTAGAGTCTCTGAAGCTCAGATGTTTACGACCGTCCTTTGTTTGGAAAAAACCTGGGTTCGAATCTCGTCTTGGACGCGACGAATCTTTATCAGAGCTTTGCGATTGGAGTTGAGTTAACCGGTCTCAAGGGTTTTTCGTGTCGCAACCAAGCAAACACTCAATTCACAGACAAGAATACAATTGTGCCTGACAGGTTTATATTGGTTATAATAAGGTGCTGTATCTGCTCTTATGGGCCGTTGGGTTATCGTACGCTAACTATTGTACTCTTTAACGTGAGTAATGTTTCGGGATAATATCTTAGTAAATAGTTTTAGTTCTCTCTTAATGACTGCTTCAGATTTTTCAATGAGAAGACTCTAAACACTGCTTTTTATTTGCAAGACTTAAAGAGATTGTTACTTAGTACCAGGTATGTAAAATGTCGCTGATTATCCCTGATTTTTTTTGGCTTGAGTGGAAAATTATATCACCTTTCACCTTGCTTAAAGAGCCGTGCTAATTACTTAGAGGAATTCAATGTTTCTTTCGATATAAAAAAAGTATGCGATGAATTGTGTAATCTAGCAAAGATATCTTTATAAGCTTTTCACCAGCTGTCAATTCCCTACTGAATTCTAGAGCTAATTATTTTGCATTATCCATTATCTGCAAACATTTATTAGATCCTGTGTGTTTAATGTTGCATAATTTGTTAGTAACAAATTTTCCATTTCCAGTTGTGTTGGACGTGCATCAAGGCCGTCCTGGATGACCGAGTGGTTAGCACGACTGCGTGTTCGAATCCCACAGTAGCCATGGATGTTTGTGAATGTCTTTAGATGAGAAAATGATATCACTAGCCAGTGTGAAACAACCCCCCCCCCACACACACACACAAACTGAAAGACAGAAGTGGCTAGAAAGAGTTTTATGTTTGATCGCTAGAGCAGGGTTTCATGATTATGTAAAAACTGAATTTAAAATATAAAAAATAAATGAATAAAATAAAATTACAAAAAAAGTCTCTTACCCCACTCAAGGTGCTATAGATTATGTGACTCCCGCTCTTTTGTGGGCGAGAGTCACATAAAAAAAGTCATAAATGAGTCAGTTTACTGTCTCATTTATGACTTCTCGACTAGTTCGCAAGTATTCATATATAAATCAGTAAATTAGATTATGATATACATAATTTGTGACTGTCATTAGGTTGTAGAATAATTTCATCACCCGATGTGAGAGATTGAAAAATTTCCAACGTTTGGTCTCTAGACCAGGGTTTTCGGAATTATGTAAAAAATTTTAAAAAATGAATAAAAGTATAAAAAAAATTATAAAAGAAAATCCTTAGCCCGCTCACAAGTACTAGAGGTCTACAAGATTTTGTAGATGTGGCTCATAAATAAATTTTCGATTTAATATATACTCTGTATATAAAAAAAAATATTAAGTACTCATCTCTTCTTATCTGATCCATATCATAGACAACATGATCGTGTCCACCTGTCGTCGATATTATTCAGCATATCCAGAGCTTCGTCAATATTAATAGCCTTCATATACGAAGTGATAAATGTAGCGTACAGAAGTTAGTGTCATAAAGTTTAAACATTTTATCTCATTATAAATTCCACGTGAAGACTGTTAACCAATTATTTTATTGAGATTAAATCTCAATTAAATCTCAACTTTTGCCCTTCTGCAACACAGAAGGGCAAAAGTTGTGTCCAAAAGCCTTGCCAAAGGACTAAAAGGTTCAACTATTACTTGTGAATAGCAGACAAGCTTAGTGCGTTACCCCTTATAAAGTATGCTTTAGCTTTTTTTTATTTTTTTAGTTGTTACGGGTTGCAGTATAGGCTAAGTGAGAAGCTGAGCTTCCTAACATGAGCCACATTAGCTTGGATAAGGATCGAGGTTTTCAACAGAGTGATGGGCAATAAAGGCACTCATCTCAATAAATATAACTACATTTTTTATATCATATAGTAGTGTTTGGATCAGCAGAGCTGGAGAAATAATCATACCATGGAAAAGAGGCATAGAAAATTCCGAAAGTTATCCAAATTGACACGATTGCAGTTTCATAAAATTCGAGGCTGAAATTAGCTGGGAGAAGGATGATCTGTAGAAAAAGAAACATGGACAAATTATGGTAAGAGTTGCCAAGAGGAGAGTTAGCATCAATGGTATATTTGGAAAGAGAACTAGTTAATGGTCGAGGTGTTGAGAGAATGATGAGAATTATCTAGTGTTCTGTATGTGGGTGAACAATTTGTGTTAGATCATTGAATGATAGCAAATAAGATTTTCTTCCATCTTGGTCTTTGAAGTTAGTGCGAGGGAACCAGTCGGAATTATGGACGTTGAAATCTCGAAGGATAATTTTCTTAACGTGTGGATAATTAGACTGAATATAATGATCTTTCAGAAATAGATAATCATAAAGGTCGATACAGTCATCAGAATATGGAGAGCGGTAAAGGCAGCAAATGGAGACAATGAAATCTTGAGCCAAATTTGATAACATAAAGAAAAATTTCGGATCTGATAAACTTTGGAATGGGATACTAGATCTGACAAAAACATATGTTCTGGTTTTTGTCAAGTCCATAAGGCATGTTTGCCTTAAGTACTTTCTTTGAAGGTAGTCTGTAGTCGTACCGGATGCTAGCCTGAGGTTCAGTGATAAATAACAGATCGGGTTGGGAAATGTGTATAAGTGCTGCATGCCATTGGTGTTGGTATTGAACTCCGAGGATGTTGCTAAAGTTTATGTGGAATTTTTTTTTTTTTTGCATTTATATAAAAGTTTACTGTTTTGTTTTGTTGTTAAATTAGCCTTTTTAAGGTATATAATAATAACAACGCAACAAGAACAAGCAAACTCTTCGTGCGTATGTGATTATCGGTTTTAATTTTGTTGTATGCATTATGCCATTCTATCATTTAAACTATTTCTCATTTTCTGCAACGAAAATGACTTTATTAGAGTTCAAATTGCAGCTAACACACACACACACACACACACACACACACACACACACACACACACACACACACACACACACACACACACACACACACACACACACACACGCACACGCACACACCCTTGAATAATTATACAGCATACTATAGTTGAGATTCAAGAGCAGGGCCGAGCCGTGCGGTTGTGCAGATTGTGCGCCGCACAAGGGCGCTTGAAGATAGGGGCGCCATTTCACGACGGGAAATAATAATAATAATAATAATAATAATAATAATATATATATATATATATATATATATATATATAAATTTTCTTATTCTTGAATTATATCATACTATATAAATATCACAATTACAAATTATAGTTAATGCAATAAAAATAAAAATTTTATTCAGTCAAATTATTATGAATTCTAAATAATCTAACAACATTTTTAACTTAATACATCACCAGTTTTATTATAATTTGTTTGAAGTAAAACGTTACCACAGATTTTATTTCACAGAGTAAGCATCGACTCAGCGAAAATTGTATAAATATTCTCGATTGTTTATTGTATTTTTAGTGGAAATTGTTAGTTTAAGACAGACAGTGAATTCATAACGTCGACGGGGCATAGAGGCAGCCTGCCTAACGGCAACATGATATTTTACAAAAATACAGCGTTTAGTTTAGCAAATAAAAAAGGCACCATTTCCCATTGACAGTTAAATACATGCTTATTATATTTTATTAATAAAAAAATTAGTCATACATGCTAAAACTAGACATTTTAGAACTCACTTATTAGATACTTAAGGAAACAACCCATAAAGTATCATACGATGTGAATTTCATAAACGTTTATAGTCTATATATATATATATATATATATATATTAAATTATATTATGCATGAATTCTCCCACTCAAATTGCCAATCACAGTCGCTCCGACTTTCACATTTTACTCCCTGCAGTAAACAATACGCCCTCCACAACAGCAACTGTACTGCAGAAACACGAAAAACAATTCGTTTTATCATGTTACTGAATAAGGTTCACAGACATTTGCAGACTGTGTAATATATTTCTCAAAAAAAAAAAAAAAAAAAAAAAGCAGTGCAATTAGAGACAACTGGGAATATATAAACACTAACTAATAATCACATCTCCTCTGCTGTATCGACTGGAGCAAACCACACGTTTTCTTAAATTCGAATTTGGATAGACAACATACCATCTATCCAAATATGCACTTACATTTTTTCAGCGTCATTTCAATTTTGAATGTGAAACATATTGAATGTATTGTGTATTCTGTGTTTAAGTGACTTTGGACAATTTTTGACTTGTTTTTGTGAATTTGGATTATTATTCACGTAGAGTAAGCACGTCTATTATATTTTTGCTGAGTTTGAAAATCAGTTTCATTGTTTCATTTTAGTTAATTATCTTATTTTGAAAACAAAAATTTTTTATCTTATGTTGGGTAGACGTCTAGAAAATAAGAGATTTATTTATATATTTGTTCTTCTTCTGGTTGGAAGACATTGAGGTTGGGGGGCCTTTTACTAATTTCTTTAATAAATAATTTTAATATTCTAGAAAGTTCTTACTTATTAAACAATTACCAGAATGTAAAAAATATTAAATAAATATCACTGAGAAATCAATCCGTGCCTAATATTTGCTAATTGCTAATTTTCAAAAAATTACCTAAAATGTAAGCATATTTATTATTCAAAACATCTGAAAAATCAAATTCTGTAGTAAAAAAAAAATAGTCAGTTTTAGGCCATTCACCTTAAAAATAATAGGGGTTAAAAAATAAGTTTAAGGAAAATTTTCAGCAATTATTATTTATTTTGGTGGACAATTTTTAACGCTCTTCTTATTTTAAAGTCTAACGAAGTATGTTAACCGACAGATGTCGGGAAAAAAAAAAGTCAAAGTTTTCTGGTGGACAAAACAGAAAAAAACAATTGCAACGAGTACAACTGGAACATAAATTGGCTGGATCGCTGAATAAATTTTTAACTTCAGGACCACATAAAAAACGAAGAACAGAACTTTCTTTTTTTTTTTCTTTCTATAGTAGAGCTGCACGGAGTACTTGCTTCGCAAGTACTCCGTGTAGCTCTACTACAGAAAAAGAGAGGACACAAGATAACTATGAGGAAACAAATGTTATATGCGAAAATGAAACTGGCCTGACAGGACTGTCTACAGAAGTTGCAGCAGAAGAAATATTGGATTCCGATTCAGCGAAACACGAAACTTCAAATTTTACTCTAAATTTTAATGTTAGTGATCCAGGTACTTGGCCGAATCATATAACTACCAAATTAAAGATTGTTTAGTTGAGCATTTCCCGCGTCAAGTAGTTAATACAGAATTTCCCAAAGATGAATCTGGCCGCAAGTTTTCCGATTCATACTATTATCGAACTTCAGCAAATGCAAATAGAGAAAAACTTTTACGAAGTTATTTAGTTTATTCAGAATCGCGAAATTCGGTTTTCTGTTATTATTGCAAAATATTTGGTAGTCAAAATTCCCAACTTACTAACGAATACGGTTGTAACGATTGTCAACATTTGAGTCATATACTAAAAATACACTAGACAAGTTCCGCGCACATTAAAAACTGTTCAAAATACAGCGAACTTAAAAATGTCGTTGATTAAGAAATGCATTATGGATTGCACACAACAAAGGTTATACAAAACTGAGAAAAAATATTGGCAATTTGTTATAGCACGGTTAATCTACATAATACAACATTTATCAAGACAGTGTATAGCTTTTAGAGGTTCTTCACAAAAACCTTTTGACAATGATAACGGCAATTTTTTAAAGTTAGTAGAAACTGTCGCTAAATTTGATTCGATAATGGCAGAACACTTGCATCGCATTCAAACATCACAAAAAATGAACATTGCTCATTATTTAGGTGATAAAATACAAAATGAAATCATCCGTATAATTTCTGAAGCTATAAAACAAAAAATTTTAGAAATGGTTAAAGAGGCGAAATATTATTCATTAATTCTTGACACTACTCCGGATATGAGCCACACAGAACAATTATATATTGTTATTAGATTTGTTGATCAGAATAAAGATACAAATATAGCAGAAATTCATGAACTTTTGAGGGTTTTCAACCTGTAGAAGATACCACTGGGCAAGGACTATTTCAATTTATAAAAAATTATTTAAAATTATTGAATATTAACATTTCGGATTTACGCAGCCAAGCTTATGTTAACTGCTCAAATATGCGAGATAAACATAATGGACTGCAGAAAAAAATCCTTGAAATAAATTCAAGGGCTTTTTTTTTATTCCGTGTGCTGCTCATTCATTAAATTTGGTAGTTAATGATGCAGCTAAGATATCCTGTGAAACTGTAAATTTTTTTGGGCTAATGCAGAAATTATATAATTATTTTTCAATATCTGTGAAGCGTTGGCTATATTAAAAAAAAAAACATATTTGTGTTTTAAATTTTAAACCACTTTCTGCTGCTAGGTGGGGAAGTAGAGTAGAAGCAATAAAGCCACTTAAAAATGATATCAAGGAAATTTACCAGGCTCTTTTTGATATTACAGAAGATGAAACTAAAGATATCGATTCTAGAGTTCAGGCAGACAACTTAATTTCAAAGATTTATTCGTTTAAATTTATTTGCTCTGTTCATGTTTGGTACGAAATCTTAAGTCTCGTAAATGTTGCAAGCAAAATAATGCAGAATCCGACTTTTGATATAGGAAAAATTACAGAAAATCTTGATTACGTTATACAAGAATTAAATACTCGCCGAACAGACCAATATTTTGAAAACATTATTAGAACTGCAAAAGAAGTAGCAAAAGATCTTAATATTGATCCTATTTTTCCAGACATTCGCAAAAGAACAAAAACAAAAATGTTTGGTTACGAAGCATCAGATGAGACAACGCATGATCGTAAACAAAATTTTAAAATAAATTTTTTCTTCGCGATTTTAGACACGACAATAACTTCAGTCACGGAAAGATTCATACTCTTAAAACAACATAGCGAGGACTTTAAAGTTATAAGAGACATTAGCAAATTAAAAGATTGGAGCGATGAAGATTTAATGAAACATTGTAAAGATTTGCACTTAAAACTGAGCGACAAGTCAAGATTCCGACAATCGCGATATTGATGGTATGACTTTATTTGAGGAATTAAAAACTTTGCAATGTTTTATTAAAAAAGAGTCGGCTCCTCAGGATGTTTTAAATCATATATAGGAAAATAAATTAACTGGCACGTTTCTGAATACTGCGATTGCGATCTGTATTTATTGAACATTACCAATATCCGTAGCATCAGGGAAAGAAGTTTTTCAAAACTGAAACTAATAAAAAATTATTTGCGGTAAACAATGTCTGGAGAGCGTCTAACGGATTTATCAATTATATCAATTGAAAATAATATTATGGATTCATTAGACATTAAAGATATTATTAAAATTTATGTGGCGGCTAAAGCAAGACGGATAAATATGTAAAATAAATCTACATTTATCCTAATTGTTATATAGTTAAAAGCATGAATCCAAATTATCTTCGTTATGTAATATTTCTTTTTATATTAAAATAAAAGTAATTTTTGTTTATATATATTTATATTTATTTGTATAAATATTTAAACCACTTTCTGGCACTAGGTGAGAAATTTTAATTTTCAGTTAAATTTTAATCTTATAAATAAACACACACACACACACACACACACACACACACACACACACACACACACACACACACACACACATTCTGTTGTATTTATATATCAAGGAATAAACATTTTAAAAAATTTTATTATTAAAAATTCCTTATTAATGAATTTCGGTGATTACAATGTTCTACTACTGTTAAATAACATTTATTTTTATGTATGCGTATAAACTGTTTTGTACTTTTAACAAAGTAAAATTTTTCGCAAAATTTTTCATGGAAACTTATTTTATGGGGGCGCTGAAAAAGGTTTGGCACAAGGGCGCCTTCTACGCCCTTTGTGTCAAACCTTTGTCAGCGCCAAGGCGCGGCACTGTTCAAGAGCTATTTAGTTGTTCGGCTGCTGTTTATCCACTGCATACTATAATTCAAATGAGACAGTCGTCCTTGTAGTTCGTCCGCCAAACTTTGACCACACGAACGGATTATATTCATTAATCTACAGATACTTCAGATTAGTCAGAAGGTTATCACTGTTATGTTCTGCAAAACAAGTTCAAGAGCTGCGAGAAACCCAATAATTTCGCAACCAAAGATTTTAACAAACTCTTCTTTCTCAAATAATAAATTTCGAGCTTAACTTAATATCAAATATCTGACAAAATTAATAAGGAACTGGCTATATTCTTAACAAACTTACTGTTTACTTTTTGACTAAGGGAACTGGACACCATATGGCGAATAAAAATAGTTTTTATGGCGAATAATTTGATCTAACCAGAATATAATGCTTTATATATATATATATATATATATATATATATATATATATATATATATATATATATATATATATATATATATATATATATATATATATATATATATATATATATACGTGTGTGTGTGTGTGTGTGTGTGTAGAAAATATTTTACCTTGGGTATAATAAATGTTAAAGATACCAAGCTATTTTAAGCCTGGTTTTACTCCATTTCCCAAGTAAGCAAACAGACAAACAAGTCAAGTTTGCGCCTGCAAGTCTAGCTTGGTCTTGCACTACGTGCAGGGTCAGCTAGACTTGCATCACTTGCTTGCAGGCGCAAACTTGACTTGTTTGTCTGTTTGCTTACTTGGGAAATGGAGTAAAACCAGGCTTAAAATAGCTTGGTATCTTTAATATATATATATATATAGAAAGTTTTTTTAACTTGGGTATATTATGTATTCAAGACACCAAGTAATTTTATATAAACTTGGTTTTTAATCCTATTTCCCAAGTAAGCAAACAGACAAGAAAGTCAAGTTTGCGCCTGCACGTAGTGCAAGTCCAAGGCAACTCGTGTTTAAAAACCAAGTTTATATAAAATTACTAGGTGTCTTGAAAAAAAAAAAAAAAAAAAAAAAAAAAAAAAATATATATATATATATATATATATATATATATATATATATTGTAGTATAACAGCATAATTAAATCTGTTTCTATATTTTGAGAAGCCGTTTGGGAAGTTCGTATTTTTTGATAATATTGAACTTGAGTATAATACACACAAGCATTATAACGAATATAAAGCGAGGAAAGGTGAACGTGACGTTTTTCTGGTAGAGCACAGTGCTCTACCAAAGCGTGTTTCAATTTTTAAGAAAAGTTAATTGTATTTTCAGTACGTGTGTCTTCGTTTTTAACATTTTTCTATGCTGAATGAAATTCATACACAATGATACAAAGAAAAGGAAACAAATGGGTGGAATAGGAAAGATGTCAATAAGCAGCGACTTTTACGAAGTGAGCTACCGAAGCAAGCCATATAATTTTGAATAAGGATTACGATTTGATTATGAAAATAATGAAATTGTAATCCTTATTCAAATAATGACAATTTTTTTATTATGCGTAATATTTTGCATTATAAAACTGCCAACAATTCAGTTTGGTTTCAGGAGCAGCTTTTTGAAGTAACATTTGGCTTGTTTCGAACTTGACGTTCAATTCTGTGATTATAATATATTCTGTAGACAAGAAGATATTCTGTAAAATTTTCAATTCAAGATTCTACGAGAAAAAAAAAAACGCTTTGAAACTAATTTCAAAGAGTAAATTTAATTTATAATTAAAATGAATGAGCTACCTTTCTTGCTCATATATTTTTTATTTACTAGCACGTAAATTTGTTTTTCTACGGTTTGAAATTATTAGAAGGAATAAATCGATTGGACTGGGTTGATTAGAATAACGCTACGTGACACCTAAATTTATTGAGTGCATGCCTTCGCCGGATTTATGGGAACTAAAAGGGAAGGGACCGACTCATAAAATACCATGTTTAGTCTCTAGAGTTAGGGTTACCCAAATTATCTAAATCTCTTAGCCAAACAATGACTAAATATGATGGGTTGGCTGGAATGCTTAATCGCCTTCAAATCGTTTATCAGTTTACTGAAGAAATTCCTAAGGCATTTGTAATACAAGAACAGATATAGCCCTAATTTCATGGCTATCTTGAATAATTTCTTCAGTAATTTTCCAGTTTTTTTTTTTTGTGTGTGTGTGCGTGCGTGCGTGTGTGTGTGTGTGTGTGTGTGTGTGTGTGTGTGTGTGTGTGTGTGTGTGTGTGTGTGTGTGTGTGTGTGTGTGTGTGTGTGTGTGTGTGTGTGTGTGTGTGTGTGTGTGTGTGTGTGTGTGTGTGTGTGTGTGTTCGAGAAAAGAGCCCTCTTGAGAAACTGGAAAAATCTAGAGAGAGATGCGATATTTCTGCGATACTGGAGTTTGTATGAACTTGATATTCGCGAATAGTTCAATTCGCGGAAAAATAAGAACTCTTTCTCTGTGAATAGTATTAGGCTAAGGCAATAGAAGATGCCATTGTAATGGAAAATGGAAAATTATTGCAATGTATAAAGACAGGATTTTTTGAAACTCGAGTTTATAAATTAAAAAACAATTAAAAGCTTTATAAAATGTGACACATAATATAAAATTATAATCGTATATCGAAATTTGCACAAGATGTTTGGCATGGAGGTTATATTTCGCAAAACAAATTCTAAGAGAATCGAATTCTAAGTATGATTTCGATTCAAATTCCTGACATGTACCCTCAAGGGATGTACAGAATATTATCATAGTACTACATAAAAAACTTACATCACGACTCTTCCTATCAACAATTTTTCGCTCCAAATCAATCTGTTATCTTTCAAGACTCCAGCATTATCAGATCTGTCGGAGCTGTATAACTGAGAGGAGACTCCCACATAGCCTTTAAAGGAATGCTGAGAACCGACCAAGGCTTCTGACATATCTAATCTCCAATCCTCACCTTCTCGTAGTGTATCCTGTTAGGTATCTACCTGGATACTGAATGAACGAGGATGGTGTGCCAATTTGGGATTTAGCCGATCAAATTATATTCTTACTGGCTTAAACCACAAATGACGATGGCACAACAGGACAGAATTTTCAAACTAATTGGATCTCATTATTATACACGTATATCCAGAGCCCGAGTTGATTGTTAGCGACATCTAGACTTTCTATTCATACGTCGTTCAAGAGCTTTGAGGGATAAGATACTCTTCCCAAATGTCCTCAAAAATGTGCCAAAAATCAATACCCACCTTACACCTGCACATTCTATCAACTCAGTAGCTTGGAAGCAAGCACAAATGTAACCATCTTTTTTTTAAATACTAAAACAGGAGGAGATAAAAGTTTGCCAACGAATTATGGACCACCTCGATTCTGTATGATAATCGCAAAGGACAGTCCTCTTCATTATCTAGATCAGTTTCGATCCACCAAGGAGATTGGTGTTTAAGCCACCCGGCTCTGGCCATGTGCTGGAAGGGCTCAGAGTAGCTGATGCAGTTCTCCACATTTGACTGTCAAGAAGCTACGACTATTCAATAATACTACAGACTTTTTTTACCTTTACTTTCACGGGTGTTGATAAACTAAGCTGGCATCCTGTACATCTTTTCCCTGAATAACTCTCCTCATCCAATGTTCCCAAGTGATTACAACCTGCGAATGTTCGAGAAGGAAATGAATAGGTTCCGCCTCTGGCATCAACAACTAGCCTATAGCCCACATAATGCATTACACGTTCTACAGCATTTTGTGAGAAGGATCCATACGTTTCATTTGAGTAACACGAACGCAACAATGTTTTCATGTTGTCAGTGTATTTTTTGTAGTCAGTGAAATAGGCGTGATTTACCTTGACAGACGCCCTACAACTTTCAACCATTGTGAGGGTAAGCTTTATTGTATGATATTACCACCCATTCATTTCTCATCCGTCCAAAATGGGTTGAGTCCCCTGATTAGGGGATTTAGGCAATTTGATGCAACCGGCTCGCCAATCCTCTGCAGCATCCCCTCTAAGGGTAAGTATTTTGTGTGTGTTCACGAGGATGGTGTGAGTATTCTGAGGACGAAAAACCCGAGTTTCAGGGAATTTGAAAAAATCTTCTACCTCCGTTATGAGACCGGCTAACTCACAGTTTGACTGAAAAGACCTTTCAAAGGTTCCTTGCGTAGACGCGATTCGAACCCGGACTTTTCAACTGAGCTACGGAGACTCTGCATCATATTACACCAATTTAATTTTAAAATTATAGTAAAAATTATTTTTGTCTATGGGGTCCGACAGGGATGTCCCCTCTCAGCAACTCTTTTTAATATCTACTTAAATGAAATAATAATAAAATGGAGTAAAAATTTACATCAAGGAATTAAACTGTCACCTACAGTTAGCTTAAACACTCTCCTCTTTGCAGACGACCAAATAATAATTACAAATTCTGAAGATAACTTACAGAAAGCTATTTTAAATCTAAATGAGATATCCAATGATTATGGTATGATAATATCAACGGAAAAATCAAAAACTATGGCCTTTAAAGGACAAGATCCAGCAAGAACTAAAATAGTATTAGATAACAAGATCTTAGAACAGGTGAATTCATTTAACTACCTAGGATGTATGATCACTTATGAAAATGAAAAAGATATAAACATAAAAATTGGAAAATATTTAAAAATAACAGGAGTAATTAACTCTATATTTAAACCAAACCTCGTTCAAAAACAAACCAGGCTAAAAGTATGCAATACATTAGCCGTACCGGTCTTAATGTATGGAAGCGAAATCTGGACAATAAAACAAAAAGACAAACAAAGATTAACAACAGCAGAAATGAAGTTTATGAGAAAAACTGCAAAGTATACCCTATTTGATCACAAAAGAAACGAAGATATTATGAAAGAATTAAACCAAGAACCAGTAATTGAAAAAATTAAAAAATATAAACATAGATGGTTGGAACACGTTCAAAGAATGAAAACAGAAAGATTACCAAAACAAGCCTTAAAGTACAAGCCATTAGGAAAAAGAAAACCAGGACGGCCTCTTAAACGAATCAACGATAACTTCTAAGGCCGGAACAGGCCTACTAGGCTTAAATCCTTGATACGTATGATGATGATGATGATGATGATTTTTGTCTAATTAATCCTAATATTCAATAAAATTCGAACGTAACTAATTCCACAGTGGTCGATATTTGTTAAATCCAACAACTTCAAGGAACACTTATTACTAGTTTTTATTAAAAACTTTCACGCAAAATCAATTGAGGAAAAAATAAGGTAGCTGATATGATTCCGTACTTTTTTTTTTCAGATTTTTTAATCCTAAACCACTTCACACCTCCAAATGAGAGGAGCGGCAGTTTCACACTGAGCGATGAAAATCACCTCCCACCTAAAGACATTAACAGACGTCCACACATTCACGCGTCCAGCCCTCGGTGGGATTCAAACCCGATAGCTTTCTAATAAATTATATCCTATTTCAATCAACGAAACTGAAATAGTATAACAATAAACATTCTTATATGTTATTATGATAGAAATATTTTGAATGTTTCATATTCAAAAATCATGCTTGATTATTTGGAATTTGTTATCCCGTTCATTCTATGAAACGTGTCTGAAACAGGGAATATTTTTAGATATAAAAATCGAAAATAAAAACTTCTCCAAACCGTGAGTTGACACGTGCTCAGTTAATATGAAACCGCTCAATCTCGTGTCACTCAGTGATATTAAGTCTCATATTCCCCGCGTGTGGAACGGCTTTCTTCTAACTCGCTAACAAAGAAAGCAAAATGCTATTATAACTGCAAGCAACCTTATCACGAATATTTTCATTTAACTTTCTCTTTCTGATTGCTAAATGCTCTCGGCATATTTGTAAAATCTGCCGGCTTGATGACGTCACTGGTTCCGGGCATAGCGGGATACCGCCCTTACGTCACAGCCTGCTAACACAACAAACCTGTCATCAATAGTGTCAGCTTCCTGTAAGCTCCCTATAACTGTAGAGTGCCTCTTGGTAGGATAGAAGCACCGGGAGGATATCTTAATTTTCGCCGTGTAAGACGGCGGAGGTCTAACACCATACATACGGGACGATCGTAAAGTCAGCACTCCCTTCGTCTCCCCCGCCATAAAATCAGTTAGTCGTCTCTCAGGGAAGATACTGAGATGAGGGGTCATCACATCTTAATCTCTTGTGTCATCTTTATTATACACAGTTTTGTGACCGCTGCGGAAACCAATTATGTTGATGAAGGTGAGTGACTTTTTTTTTTTCATTTTTATAAGCCGTTTAAATATGCATGATTACAAATATTTCAAGTGGAGAAATCAGGCGACAAATGATTAATATTTCTAGTTTTATAATTTAAGATATTAGAGGTATGACAAGAATTCAAAATATTAATGATAAAATAGAACATGTAATTAATTCACGCTTTTATTCTAGTACAAAATAAAGTAAATCTGAAATGTGTCGGTATAGAAACTGACTAAAATTATTTTATAAACGATATATTACTTTTTAGTAATAAATTTATTAATAATTTACTGAGTACAAGTAAATCTTCATGCTTTAATATTCTACATGTAGTAGTATTTCCAGAACTAATATTAACAAAAATAAAAAGAATGTCTAATAATATTGAAAGTGAATATCATAGCAGACGAAGCAAAGTACGCCCGTTTTTATTCGTTTAGGATACATGTACGCAAGTAGCATAAGTTATTTGTCTTGTTTCGTTGCTTTACAACCGCATTCCTAAAAAATCGTATTTTTGTCCTTTTAGTACATTGAAGGTTGCACTGACATTACTCTTTCAAACTATTTTTTTTTTCTTTAGAAGCGAGATAAAACCCAAAATAGCTCGTATGAGTTTACATTTGTTCATTTTCTTTAAATATTTATACTTTTTTTAAAAAATCCTAAAAAGAAACCGATGTTACCTATGTTATAAAAAGATTTGGATTTACTGCTGTACTGTTAAATGTATTTTAATCAACGACTGATACTTTTATCTTCATATTGTGCTTTCAATGATTTCTATCATTTTAGCAAAAACCGATAGGAGTTGTCATATTCTTCATGTTCCTTTACCTGATATTTTTCAGAACTCGGATAATTGTCAAGATAACGAAACAAGATTTTCAAAAGTGCAAAGTCAACATTATTTCTGTATCGCTCATTTCAAATATCCAGTCATGCATCGCTACTTTTATTGCAGTTTCATTAACTGTTCATTTCGTGTTAAAATTATTACCAGTTTAAAAATTTTAAATAATCGGTTAATTTTTGTGAAATCAGCAGTATTTCTTCTGCTGACTGGACTCGAATTTCTAAGCTAAATTGTGTGCCATTTACACTAGATGACCTTTCTCCCAATTTTCGCATTCTTTTTACTTTGAACACCCCAATGACCTCAACGCCACATCCTATAATTTGCTTTGTCTATTTCCGTCTATCGACGGAACAATAAAATGAATTGCTATCTCCGTGGTACAGAAGTCGGTCAGAGTCAATAAATAATCATTAACTTTGATTAATGACTGCTTATTGATTTTGACGTGTTTCTTGTATTGAATAAGTACAGTACCAAACTTTACACAAATGAATATACTTTCAACACATCCAAGTACAAAATGAAAACTCAATTAAATAAAAAAAATACAAATTTAATTTGTAAAAAAAGACAGAAAAAATAGCGACGTGGATTTTTTTTATTATATTTTTCTTACATTTTATATTATCCGTAGTATTCATACTAGCCGTATGAATACTACGGATTCTCGGTAAGGTAGTATTTAGAGAAAAAGCTTGTGCTTTTTTTTCCCCTTCTTTTTCGAATACAACTGTGTTAATGGCGTAAAAGACTCCGGTGGTGTTGAAATCTCCTCTAAAGTAAAGGTGAAAGCTGCAGGAACTCTTATGGGGGATGATTTCCCACTATTTCTCAGCTCTACTAATTCAGAAGATGCTGGTGTATTCTCTTCATGCATTCAAACATAGATTTCTCTTCATGCATTCAAACATTAATCAAACATAGATTAATGTTTCCATCTGTGACACAATTTAGATCACAGATGGTGCTGAAAGTAAAAGCCACAGTACTACGAGTGCTATGCGTTGCATCATGCGGAAAAGATGCCGAGGAAAAACGCCCCTCACTGCAAGAAACAGAAATTTGCAAAAAAAAAAAAAGTTAGGAAATGGTATGTACCGCGATTACAAAGAGATGAACCTTCTTCTGCTCTCTCTCTCTCTCTCTCTCTAGATGCTGTTTCAATTAACGACAGAAACAACTAAGATCAGTGTATTCTGTCTGTAAATTACGTGTATTCTTGTGGACACTTGGCCTGTTTAGAGAAATGTGAATCTGAGTTTTGATGAGAAAAATCGTGTCCGCCTCCATATGAGATCGGCTAACTCGCCTTTGTTCGTAAAGTCCTTATAATGGTTCTTCACGTTCTAGATGGGATTCGGAACAAGGTCTTCAAAAAGGGCATCACTGATACCATTTAGGCTACGGAAGCTGGTCTTTCCTTAATTTCCGTAAGAATACGTAACTCTCTTTCAAAATTCAGTATATTCATGCATACACGCTCATACCCAAATGCCGATTCAGTACTATTTTCGAATTTTTGCTGCACTGAGTTTAGGTATTAGTTGATAGAAAACTGATACATAAAAGTAGAAAAGCTAATATATAAAAAGCTGGCCCTATTCTCTTTAAAAAAAAAAAAGCCACATCACTACTTGTTAAGGAATATTATACTCCATGTAGCTCCCTGCTTTAAGAAAATCCTGCATACGTTACACATGGGAGCTTACAGTGAAATGTTAAACAAAGAGTGAGATAAGCTAGCTCTGTTTTTGTGAAATGAACATGGTTTTATCAGATCCCTTCAACCGTCCAATAAGCAATTAGGACAAATTACAGTAGAATAGAACTGAAAATGAATGCTTCGTCTAATGCAAGCTGTGCGACATAAGAACTCAGGCCAAAGTCTATGAATATCCACTTTAATTAAACACTGCAAATGTCACACACACACACACACACACACACACACACACACACACACACACACACACACACACACACACACACACACACACACACACACACACACACACACACACACACACACACACACACACACACACACACACATCACTGAGCATTTGATACAAACCATACCACCGCTACCACTATCTACATACCACACATAGTCTCAGATTTTCCGAAAAGAGATTAAGTGAAATTTCCCAAATCTCATATTTAGTCTAGGTTGAATCGTTTAGAAGCGCTAAAATAACAAAGGTTATATATGAGATGTCAATGTAATCTTTCATTAAAATGTGAATGTTTTGAAGTTGAATTGTCAATTATGGCAGGAATATGATGAACTTCTGATGAAAAATGAGTTTCCGAGAAGAACACAAATCCCAGCATACGTCCCAGAGCCAACAAGTATATTCCGAATTGATAATAGGTCTGGGAAAAGGTCCTCTCGTCCATGACGGAATTCGAATGTAATTTTTTCTAAATAAAAGGTATACATTGCTTTGACGGTCAACAAAAACGTCCGGTCTCTTAAATAAACGGTTAGTCCTCACTTAAATGAAATTCTGATTTAAAAAAAGAGAAAAACTTAATACTGAAACTTATTTTATTATTCCTGTGAATGCAGCTAAGATAAAACTTTATCAAAAGAAGTAATTACTGAAAGACAGCGTTTTCTTGCTGTTCCAAGAAACTATATTTATGTATTTTCAACTTGTATTCAAGTAGTTTATAATAGTGGTATGAAAGCCACCCACTGTATGTGGAAAGTCAATAAAAATGTGCAAAAAAATGCTTTACTGGATAATACAGCATGCTCTGGTTTGCTGTGGCTAACAATATTCATTGTTAATCTCGAGTATAAAAGAAACTGAAATATAAGTTATTAACAACCAGCAGACTTCGCTCACAATACTATCGTTTTTTACATTTCTATTGAAGAAAAAGAGAGCGAGAGTATTGATGTAAAATTCTTATATCTTTATTGGCGTTATTTCTATTGAATTTTAAAGTTGTTGTTTTTTAATTTCCTTACATATATCCTGCAGTCCTATCATTTATTGACAATAGGTTACAGAACGCATGGAAGTGGGAGGAATTAGTTGTAGGCCCAAAAGGAGGAAGTCTAGAGTCACTTTCTGGATCGATAATATACTAGTCTAGGTGAAAAGATGTATTATAAGGCGGGAAGATACCTGGTGAACAGACAATAAGACACTACGCACAAGTATGGTTAAAAACTCACCTTAAATTTATCTCAAAGGAACCGTCCAAAATAAGGGAGATGGTAGGTGGAACCAGATAGACATAATAACTGTTTCCTACTCTTCTCCAAGAAACACTGAGAGTTCCTCAGATCCGATTTAAAAGAAACTATTCAAGCTTGTTTTGAAAAGGTGTGTTTTAAATGAGGCAGACGATGAGAGAACTGTTTATCTTTGACAAACATCAAGATACTCATGTCACATCAAAAATATCATTGGAGAACTCGGAAACAAGGCTCATATACATGTACCTTTACTGTTACAGGTGCTTTTTGCGCTGTCATGACATATGGACTTAGCAACAGCACAAATTCCACATTAACATCTTACCAAAGAAATTTTTAATAACATGATTTTCCTGTCAAAATAATCAAATACGTAAACAGTGCATAGAGCTGGATCATTTAATAAAACAGTCTTCCTACAAGGCTGATATACATGTACCTTTACTGTTACAGGTGCTTTTTGCACTGTCATGACATATAGAGTTATAAATAGTAATCAATTTCCACATTATTTTCCTATCAAAATCAAATACGTAAACAGTACATAGAGCTGGGTCATTTAATAAAACACTCTTCCTACAATTCCTATTCTTATTCCCAAATAAACATATAAATAAAAACTACATAGTCATATACACGTGAAGGATTATGTGATATTGTATCTAATGCGATGTCACCGAAAACATTTTACTACAGAAACAAGCCAAGCCAAACACGCCATTGGCTTCAATACTTCCTTCGTTGACTCTTAATTTAGATTTGTATCGCACTGTTGCGTGCTACCCCATATATATTTAGAAAGGATATCGAAGATAAGCAAACCATTACTCCACTTATTTCAGTGAAATTGTCTTCTGTAATAAAAAAAAAAAAAAACACTGTACGATAAACCTTCCATTTTAATAGAAAACAGAATGTGAATCCACCCACGTAATTGTGTTCGTTAACAATTACTTTAAATAATATCCATAAAATCGAGAGCCATATAATGGTTTCCGATCATTTCTGGCATGAAATGCTCTGCCGAGCATTTCATGCCAGAAATGATCGGCAGACTCATAAAATCTCATAACTCTCTCTCTCTCTCCGATGTATGTAGCATCATTTTATGAACCACGGTATAAATGAAAAATGATTGGTATAATCCGGACACATCTGCAAGAGAAGACTGCAGCTTGTATTCAATCTTTTGATATACTTGATGTAAGGTGGCGAAAACGTACTTCTAATAATAGCGATAGAAGTTACTAGCTTAATTCCACAACGTCAATATTAGTATAAGATCTGGCAAGAAAACAGAGGTTATATGGCATCGTCCTCAGAACACACAGAATCCTCCACAGAAAAAAATGCGCTTGATGGTCTCATCAAGCGCAGTTTTTAATATTTTTAAAATTTTTTTTTATATTTTTAAATATTTTTAAAATTTCTCATCAAGCGCAATAAATTTTTACAGTAAAACTATTCTGTCTGAGTAAACAAACTATTATTTTCAATATAACTATTATATTTAAGTCAAACTATAAGGAATACCAGTTAAGTTAAATTAATTCTATTGGAATACTTGTCTACAACCTCTTTAAATTTTTCCAAAAGTATCTGCTACCACTACAATATTTTCCAGTAGTTTGTTTCCCAGCGGTTGACTGCTCTCTCATTAAAATATTTTTCTTAAATCTAATCTATATCCACCCTTTATTGGTTTAAAATTAATTTTCCAATGTAAAAACCCAAAATCGAAGGCTTTTTTCAGACGATCGGCCACTCATTCCAGATCTGGTTATTCTTCTCCATTCTGATATCCATTCTTCTATGATGTGGATTTCAAACTTGAATGCAATATTCTAAACGAGGTCTAACAACTGTTTTTGCATACGGAAATTACTTCTCTTTGTGTCTACTAGCAAAGTTCCTGCAAGTTAAAGTAAGAAAGAATCCTGTTTGTAGTCCTATGTGCCTTATTACATTGTTTAAAAAATTTAACACATAAAAAAGACTTAAGAACTATTATCCTTAGTCCTATTATTCCTTTATATTTCATGAAAACATGAAATACTCATGTTCATTTGGAAAAAGCCTGAGTTGGATTTTTGCTGTCAAAAATCCAACTCAATGTCAAACTAAGTTCGCTTCTTGTATAAGATATTTTATTGGATTTACAGCTTCTTTCATCTAAATGAAGAAACTGTAAATCCCGTTAAATAAGTAAGGAAAGAAACTTGTTCCTAGAAAGTAATCAGCAAAAGCAAAACCAACTTGCATTTAAAGAAAGAGGTGGAGACAAGCTATTGTTGTTGTTTGGGAAATGTAGCAGAAGCAACCGAGGCTATGAGACCATTGTATTTAATCAGTTAATTGCTTATGTTCTTCTGTCCGATTTATCTGTTTTGCGGAGTAAAAACGAGTTTCTTGCAGGAAAACGGTGCTGCCTGCTTATGAGGTCGTCTAACTCATCTTCACTTGAAAAGATCGGTTCTTCGAGTCCTAGAAGGGATCCGAACCCTGGTCTTTCCAACTAAAGGGCATCATCGATACCGACTAAACTATAGATGCTTTAGGAGATAAGCAAGACAAAACATAACAGCATTGTCACACGAATAAGCAGTCCATCCGGCTAAACGCGAAAAAAAAAAAAAAAAGAAGGTAGTTAACTCTATTCATATGGAAATTTATGCTAAAGTCACTTAGAAGAGGAAGAACTGCACATTATTAACCCAAAGCGTGGTCCACCAATTGTACTTCCCTCATTTATAGACAATGCAAATTGTACTTCCCTCATTTATAGACAATGCAAGGACATTTATTAATTGTGCTAGATGCACCCCATTATCAGACAGTGCTCGAGTTAGCTCTTCCTCATTCCGCTTAAGTTCAGTCACTAATCAACAGTATTGAAAGCATTTTCCGATATGGAAGTTACGGATTGAACTGAGAATGGAAAACTGAACTACATTAAAAAAAAAAAAAAAAACACTGCCATCTTCAAAGATTTTATAAACTCCAAAGCAAAGCCAAAATAAATAACAAGACAACTCTATAAATTAAAAGAGTATTACGAAACGAACGAAGAGAGCAAAAAGTAAATACAGTGAAGTTAAATTTTATTTTAATAGGCCGCACAGTAAATAAAATAATTTTGTCAAAACTAACAAATCACTTGACAAGTGATCTCTGTCTTATTTCACAATAAGACAGAGATTACTTCCTGGAAGAATTTTCGCATGAATGAACAGAGAAATTATTACTATTATTCTAGCCTCTCTTCCCACCCCGAGTCACAGGCTCATGACAGAAACTTCGATTCAAGCACTATTACATCTACTACACCTACTTGTGTATCTTCTCAGTAGCAATAACTATTATACCGCGAAATTCGGCAAATGTGAGAGCAGAATTACGCGACCCTTAAATTGTCAAGGGACGACCCACTTAGCGAAACCTTGTTACAGAGGGAGATAAACTAATTATGGAAATAGTTGCCAGATTGCATATCTTATAGCAGTCTCATGCGGCTGTAGAAGTTTTTTTTTTTTTTATCTGCTTTGTGAAAAAAAAAAAAAAAAAAAAAAAAAGAAATCTGGAATGGATGCACGATACACAAATACACACGATCAACAGTGATCTTATGGCCTCGGGTGCTTAGGCCGCAATTCCAATCAATCCAAAAGTCTATCTTGCAAGAAGAGAGAGATCTTCTATAAGAAAGACAGAAAGCAAGAAAGATCTTCCTTTCTACTTTGAACTCAACCTTTGACGAAAAATAAGATTCGATGCAGATCTTTCCAACGGAATAAACGAAACCACTGGACCATAAAAAAATAAAATATATTCATGAATATTCCGTAAAATATATTCTTGCAGAAATTATAGAGAATATCTCCCCCTCCACGAATTTTTTTCTCTAAACATGAGTGGGATTATGATGAAATTATCTTTCTGTTCAATTATCTATAAATAGTTAGAGGGAACGAAGGTCTGAATGAAGCCTCCAAACATACATTTTTTTTTTCATTTATTAAGTTTTTATTCATTTAATTCAGTGTGGGAATGTCAAACTCAAACCAGCATTTGAGACACGTTAGTTTTAACCGCAAAATTTCGCAATGGGCTAGTTATATAGCGAGGAATTGGTATTCAGTAAAAGGCGGATAGTTTGACATTCCTAAGCAGGAGGCAATATTCCCTCCATTTTTTTTCGGTCTGCGCAGACCGAAAGGTTTGTCTGTTCGGTATTTTAACTTGGAGCATTTGCTGAACGAAAATTCATAGAGAAATTCTTAAAATTCGTTCATTAAGTAGTTATTGCATATTTTTAGGTCATGGTGTGTGTGTGTGTGTGTGTGTGTGTGTGTGTGTGTGTGTGTGTGTGTGTGTGTGTGTGTGTGTGTGTGTGTGTGTGTGTGCGTGCGCGCGCGCTTATACACGGCATTTTTATACACGGCAAATGTCGAAATAGATATGACTTTTGGATAGTCTATAGGTTTTCGAGAAATTTAGGAATATTATATAAGTTGAGTAAACAATATGTCTATAAAAGAAAATTTTAAAAAATAGCACGCATAACTTAAAAATTATTATATAATAATAATAATAGTAAATAACATCAAGCTTATTTATTTTTAAAACATAATTTTTATTTATATGATGTGAGGAGCCCAAGGATCTTCCTCAGCCATAGCCAAGTTAGCCGATCTTGGGGGGGGACAGTAGGGTTTTTTCGCTAGTTTATCCTGGGGGTTTTTCATCCCGCAAAATAGGCAAACTGGCCTTGAGAACTCAACACTACGGACCGGGGGGGGGGGGGATGACCACCTTATCCTGTGAATGGTTTGAGGTCCGATGATTAATAAAACCTCGACACCGCAAGGTAAAAGAGGGTAAAAGGAAGATAAGATGAGATGAAACAAAGAAATATAAAAACGTATGTTTACTAGATTTATTATTTGTTTACGATTAAGCACCTTTCACATGAAATAAATATTTACTTTGGCGCTGCAAATTAACTATGCAACTGATAAGCACCAGAATAAACAAACAAGAAATAAATATAAAAAAAAAAACTTAAATAAAGATAGCAGTTAAAGAGTCGTATTATGTAGAACATTCAAATCTCATTGCAGGTCGCAGATTTTTAGCCGCGTGTTTGGGATGCCTTGTTTTGCTACTTCGATGTTAAAAAAACTGGATTTTCTAGTCGGAAGCGATATACGTCAACAACCAAAGTTCCGGTACAAGATTCGAATGAGATATTATACTGACTAAACCACATGAAGGTTCATAGAAATACCGATGCGTTTCAACACAAAATGAACGAAAAGCGTTATATATTTTATTTCTTAATTTTTAAGTGATTCCTATTTCAAGACTTTCCATAGCTGTCGGGTGACATCGTCTTTGACTGAAATGATGTGGTCTAGAATCCCATATAGTATGAGGAACATTTGTAAGAGCTTTTAACCGGAGGTGTCTTATAGGAAGGTGACAGTTTTCCCGCACAAAAAAAAAAAAAAAAAAAAAAACTAGCTGTAGAACACATAGCCTTAGTTGCGTACCTATCACTGCAAGGCATTTGGTAGTCTAGTTCAGGTCATCCAATGTTGAACTATGATAGGCATCCGGAGGCATCAAGACTGCTAACGGATTTGTAACAAGCAGTGGGGGATTTGAGCAAATTTCAAAAAAAAAAAAAAAGTCTTCAGAACAGAAATTATTTTATGTTTTGCATTTTTTCAAATTCCCTTCTGATAATTATAGACAATGCTTAAACTGTAGTGAAAATTAATCATTTAATAATGAGAAAAAATGGCACTCCCGGGAAATAATTCCTCCAAATCTTTCAGTTTATACTTGATATTTGAAACAGATTCTGAAAACGTTTTTTCGTTTTGTTTATTAGGTTAATTTTCGAACAACATTCACAATGTACAGAGTTCAGTCCGTGTTTCTTCATTTCTTAGTACTGCTCACGTTCAAAACATACATTACTCAAGTTTCACAAGTGAGAGAGTAGGAAATAACTATCTGATTGACTTCAGCATGCTGCCTGAACTTTAGAAAGGTTCCGGTAGCACATGTAAGAGGAATTAGTGCCGAGAAGAAGTGTAATTTTTTTTTCTTATTATTAAATGCTGAAATTTGTCGAACATCTAAATACTGACTATAATTATTCAGTAATCATTAATAAAAGAAAATAAAATGTTTGAAAAATAGAACTAAAAGAAGAAGAAAAAAATTTTAAGTAGAAGAGATGAGAGACAAGGAGGGAGAGAGAGAGAGAGAGAGAAGCTGCTTTTAATTACTCACAAAAGTGTTTTCATGCAAAATTACCCATATCCACTATCCTTTCCATTAATTAACTGTAATAGCCATAACGGCTTCAGACAGACGTTAAAGTATTTTTTGAGTTCGTTTTGGCAGAAATAGGAAGTGAGAATTCAAATTTAGGAAATGTTGTATACGAATTATTCGAAAATAATTCCTATACAACACACTTATATCCCTTCAGGAATATTTTCATGCGCAACGCATTCTATTTAAATTACACGAAACGTCAAAAACAACTATTATGTCAAATTGTCAGGCTCTCACATGTCAAATATTAAGGTACACAGATTTTCTGAAATTTGCAAAGCCCTCCATTAACTGAGTAGATGATCAGTACTCGAGACGCGAACAGGTCCCGAGATGAACGTCTTAAGATGAGTCATTTGAGTGAGGACACTATGCATAAACATACGGAATGATGTTATGCAATAAATATGCTGATAGCTTGTTCATTTAGTTATTAGAGATAAACTTGCAGTTTAGGTGAAGTAAAAAAAAAAATGACCTAATTAACAAACGCAACCCTGTGTGTGTGTGTGTGTGTGTGTGTGTGTGTGTGTGTGTGTGTGTGTGTGTGTGTGTGTGTGTGTGTGTGTGTGTGTGTGTGTGTGTGCGTGCGTGCGTGCGTGCGTGCGTGCGTGCGTGCGTGCGTGTGTGTGCTACCGAACTTGTTTGAGATTGCTTCAGAAATCTGGAGCCGTCTTTGTGTTATAAACGAAAAATACTTAATTATATTCCAAAAATCACTAACCTTGGTCATTGATAATATCATTTTCAGCACATACTACCTATTTGCACTTTTTATATACCACTGTAGAATGTACTTATATAATCAAGTTAAATATAATAATTCTACTGGCATTTTTATATATATATATATATATAGAAACAAAAATCAAAATTAAATTTTCAAAGTTATGAATTCTCTAGACAAAATATGCCTTCTTATTAGCATATTCGATATTCAGTGTTATTAACGTAATTTCATCCCCACCCACCACTAAACCTGCGCAATTTGTAATGAAAGATCGCATGTGCACAAGTTACTGTTATGCCATGTGATTGTAAACTGTCACAATTCTTGAAAAACAATACTGGCTTGCAAAAAAACCATTGTTCGGAGAACAAGATGTGGGAAAAAAAATGCATTTTGTCCTATAATTTTTATAATGCATTTGATTCTGATCGTAGATGAAACTAAAGAATAAATCTTCAGTTTTTATTCGAAAGAGTAGATGACATTAAAAAAAGAGAAAGAAAAGATGATTTTAAATAAAGCTGACTCAGTAAGCAAGAGAGAGAGAGAGAGAGAGAGATAAAAAGAGAAACCTGAGAACAGTTCGGCTTTTCTCTGGTTTCTTTTTATCTCTCTCTCTCTCTCTCTCTCTCTCTCTCTTGCTTACTGAGTCAGCCTTATTTGAAATCATCTTTTCTTTCTCTTTTTTTAATGTCATCTACTCTTTCGAATAAAAACTGAAGATTTTTTGTTTAGTTTCATCTACGATCAGAATCAAATGCATTATAAAAATTATAGGACAAAATGCATATTTTTTTTCCCACATCTTGTTCTCCGAACAGGTGGTTTCGCAAGCCAGTAAATAAAACCAAGATTTTTTTTTTTGAGTGGCTTAGCTGCATTCCAAATGCGCATACAGTTATTACGCAATCATTATCAGCGTATTCTGATAGAAAATAAGCAGGTAGCATTTCTTGCGCAATTTGTGAAAGGAAAACGTGGACACATGACTATGATAAAACAATATAAAAAATAAAGTTTCAAATATGTCAGTTTATACTGAAGAAAACGGATATATCTCGGGAAAAACGCTGAGTGAAAAAATATTACACTGGGTAACCGTATGTTACTCGTAAAACCAATACGATGGTTCTCGGCAACATACGCTATTTTGACAAAAGTATTTGAACATCTAGTTGTGGTAAAAATATACGTTTTAATTACATTTCTAGTACCAAGTGAGACCACCTTCATCCTGAAACACAGCAACTTCCAAAGCAAATCAACCTACCAATTGTTGATGCTGGTAACGGCCGCTGTGGTCTGCAGCGAATTCGGCGTTCTAACCCAAAAATGTTCAATGGGACTGAGGTCTGGACTCTGAGCTGGCCAGTCCAACACTGCAACTTTTTTTGTGGAAACCAGTCTCGGACATGCAGTGCAGTATGGCATGGAGCGCTGTCGTGCTGAAGCATGCAAGGGTCACTGCCGAAGTCCTTCCACAGCATCGGAAGCATGAAGTTGTCCAGAAGATCCAGGGCATCACCAGACGTCATGGTTTTGGGCATGTTCACCAATGGACCAAGCACCATCCATCTCCATACTATTATCGAGCCTCTACCAAACTTGACAGTTGGAATGATGCAGCCCTGTCGGAACCGTCCCTCAGGCAATCTCCAATCCAAACGCGACCATCAGAGTGAAACATTTGGAAGATTGATTCGTCGCTCCACAGAAGCCTTTTCCAATCATCTACGGTCCAAGAACGGTGAAAGACACCAGTCCAAACGTCGTTTGGCGTTCAGGGGAGTGATAATGTGGCTTGTTCGCAGAAGTCTTGCAGTGGACCTAAGGCGTGTAACTTTCTGCAGATGTCCCCTGCAGAATTTTCCAGGTTGACTGCTAGATCCGCCGCTTATGACGTGCAGGATGCTCGAACATTTGAAACATCTTGTCGATTTCGATCAGTGAATGTCGTTTTCCTGCAGTGGTAGCACCATTTACGAATTACATAAGCAACGGTGATTTTCGGTATACTGAGAAGGGTAGCAATGTCACGGACAGAAAGACCACTAATGTGACACCCAACTACCATCCCACGTTGGAAGTCTGTCAATTCAGCTGAACGTAGCATCTTGACATCCAGTGCAGTCAAAACACATCCCACCTTTTATTAGACTTAAGCAGACACTCCCTGAATATTTGCATGTGGTAGGATCCGAAATCTGTATGTCACGTAAGGTGTCCAAATACTTTTGTCAACATAGTGTATATATAAGACTACTGCACTTCGAGGAATCTAAAAGGAGTAAATTTCCAGCCTTAGAGAAAGACTCTTACAACAGCTTATGGCGGATGAAACTATAGATCTAGTATCGTCATACACGATGGAGCATTTTAAACAGATGCAAATCACACGAGAAGAAAATACATCAGGGAATGAATTCAAGTCACGCGGTGGCTAAATAGGAACATTTACTAAGAATAATACCCTTTCAAAATAACTCGCTAACTTTTGCCTATTATTTGTGCACAAACAGTGTCCTTTTGCGTTTTAGTATAAACTGGAAACAAAAATCTATTGTAATATGATGCTTGCAGATATCTCATTTCGTATTATTAACTGCAATGTTTTTTTTTAAAGTATATTATGTACTCATGTAATATTTGCCCCTTATTCCAAGCATTTCGTTGGGTCATACCGATGTCACCCAAGACTGACTCTTTAAGCATCTGTGGAAAAACAGATTTGTTAGTGGATGCCCAGAATTTTTGGGTATCCACTAACATGATTTGGGCAAACTTTAAATAAAATATATACGTTCGAAAATAAAGGTAATGGAAGAATTCGTTCTTTTTTAATGCACACATAAAAAGAAAACAATACGAAATAGCAGCGAGTGACTAACTTGTTAATAGAAGCATTTCGAACAGTATTACATACACATTCCTTGTCAGAGCAGTTTCTAGGTTAATTAACTGTTAACCTGATTTCTTAGAAAATACAGCATCACGCTATTTATGAGACTAAAGATGTTGGAGAATAAAGAAATAATGCAATTACTGAAATTAAAAATTCCAACACAAGGTATCAATCACATAATCAAAGGTTGCTATTCATGAAATTCAATCTTTCTCTAAAATGAGATACTGTTTAAAAATCTTTCCTCGTATTTAATATATCATAAAGTATTTCCTAGACCTCATTTTATTTCTGCTTTCCAAATTTTGAGGGCTCCCTAAATTTAGTGAGGCCCTGGATATCTAAAAAAGTCTCTCTCTTCTCTTGATTGCTGAATAATCTAATGACAACAATTGTGAAAGTCGAGATGGCAGTCGATATGATTACTGAATCTAATGGCAGTAATTATGAAAGTCGGACAATGAGATTAATTACATAGTCACATTCTTCCATTATTATTCTTATACATTTTTTCATAATAGTTTTTTTAGATTTTATGTAAAATAAACTGTAAAATTCAAATAATATTCTCCTTCTGAAACATTTTCACTGGCGTTATTCCGACTAACGAGAAATAAATACTAGTTGAAAGTAGTAATCAATAATTGAAGAGAAATAGATGGGACAGATGGATGAATGATAGATTTAATGATGCAGTATTATGAATACATAGGCTAGTACGAGTATTAACTTCACGCAGCGTTAATGTGAAACTTTTTTTTTAATGGCTACTTTCAAGTATAAATGTACTTTGAAGTAATACAACCACCGTGCACAAACACTTATAATTCACACAAAGCCATATGAAATTGAATGTTCAATATGACTGGGGACAACTTCATGGGTGTGCGACCTGTAGAGTTGCACAAAGCCTATGGCTTGGTACAAGATATTTATTATTATTATTCGACACTTCCAGGGAGTCCTAAGACCCAACGCCATCTACTGTCCGCCATCACCACTATTATTTTCACAGACAATCACAAACATCTATGCTCACGGCTGGATTCGAACCCGCATCGTTTTGGCTGGAGAGCGGATACGCTAACCACTCGGCCAATATATGAATATATATAAAGGCCAGATCAATATATGAATTTTTCACATAAATATGAAAAATTCATATATATTAATTTAGTGTTTTTTTAACAAACCAAAGAAATGAAGAAGAAAAAAAGAAAGAGGCAGTAAGGCAGCTATCCGTTTTCGAATCCAGGAATTTTTAAAAGCACTTAATAATATTGCGATTGAAAATGAAATAGCTAAAATTTTTCATTTTAAGGACAATAATAACTGACTTTGCAGAAAATGAATAGGAATAAAAGTTTGCAAGTTGTAATGTTTATTGTAAAAGATTTAATAATTTTTTTTTTCATCTATAAATTATTTTTATTTTTCTATCCAAAATGTGATATTAACGTATGCACACTGATAAGAAAATGCGAGTTTTTTTTTTTCAGTCCACAAAATTTCTAGGTGAGTGTGTGTGTATATATATACATATATATATATATATATATATATATATATATGTAGAAAGTATTTTACCTTGGGTATAATAAATGTTAAAAGATACCAAGCTATTTTAAACCTGGTTTTACTCCATTTCCCAAGTAAGCAAACAGACAAACAAGTCAAGTTTGCGCTTGCAAGTGTTGCAAGTCTATCTGATCCTGCACGTAGTGCAAGACCAAGGCAACTCATGGTAAAAGTAGAATAAGCTCTGGTCACTAATCTTAATATTTACCCTTAATGCAAAGCACATCTCCTGGAGAGATCTGGGTAGTGGCCCCTTGCCTTTAATACAAAGCATCATACATCTCCTCCAGGAGATGTGCTTTGCATTAAGGGTAAATATTAAGATTAGTGATCAGAGCTTATTCTACTTTTACCATGAGTTGCCTTGGTCTTGCACTACGTGCAGGGTCAGCTAGACTTGCAACACTTGCAGGCGCAAACTTGACTTGTTTGTCTGTTTGCTTACTTGGGAAATGGAGTAAAACCAGGTTTAAAATAGCTTGGTATCTTTAACATTTTATATATATATATATATATATATAATAGTCGGAACTGAATTCCCATAACGTATTTCTAAAAATGTTCGGAATTTGTTTTATAGTGATCATTTGCATTCAAAAATAGCAGATACAAAATTATTCTGAAATCGATACGTTTTTTATTTATTTATATTTTTTATGATAATCTCATACGTGAAAAGTTGGCTAACCTATAGTACGTTAATACAGTGAACTCCAGACAAGAAGGAACTCGTTCACATTTACGAAGATGCAAGTTTTTGAAGAAATTTGAAGAGATTACGCTGTATTCCAAGATACTAAGAAACACAAGTAATGGTTAAAGCCATTTGAGATCTCCATAACTCTCTTGAAATGTTTTCGAATTAACAGAAGAATTTTTGTCTGAATTATTTATGACAGCATAAACCTAAATGCATTTGACTTATTCGAGAGATAATATTTTGCCACTTGTGTGCGCAAACGCAATATACAGTGTTGTTCGTACGGTTAACTTATGTTTGGTTGCTGCACTGTGTTCTGGCGCAGAACAGAATTTAGTGCCTGGAGAAAATAAGGAACTACGAAAATGTCTTTTCGTAGTTACTTGGTAATTATTTTTAGCCCCTTACTAAAAATCTCATGAAAGTTTTGTGCATCGCCTGATAGGGAAAAGGTAGTTGTCTATCCTATTTCATTTATGAAAACTTGAATATCAGGAATTGGGTACGTATCGTTCAGGTACGATTTCTTGGGGAAAGGGGAAATTATCCCCCCCCCATTCCCTTGTTAAAAATAACATGCTTCCTGCTTTTTTTAATTATGGATAGCACAATAAGTTTATTTTTCCCCACTTACCTTGTTAAGAAACAGAGAAATAGCAAGTTCCTCAAAATACTATTTCCTTTTACGAGACAAGCAATAAATACTGTCATCGCAAAACTATGCATATCATTAACCAAGCGCCTGTGCTGAATCTATTCAGACTATTTAACGGAGAAGTGAAATGCAATGCATCTAAGTTTACAGAAATAATTCCAGAGAAATTCGGCTATACGAATTCGAAAATATTACATCTAAGAGTTAACATTCCTTCCTTCCTTGCTTGCATATTAATCAATCTTAATAGAGTAAATGAATTCACAAAATGTTACCTAATAGACACTGTACGTTTATATCAAATTATAATATCCAACTATTACAGAAGTTTATAAACGAAATCATGAACTTACACCATTAGTCGATGAGAATGATCCGCAGAGAATAACAACATCTTTTTATTTAACGATCCAATATCCTTAGTATGACCTCGAGATGAGTGGCGCCGAATTTCTAAAATAAGTTAAATACCGTCTTTGCTAACAAATAAATTTGAAGAAAAATTTTAAGCCATAAGAAAAGTTTACAATCCTGTCAATAAACGACAAGAACAAAGCTTCTAGCGAAGCAGAAGATAGACCGATTTGTAATGTCGCTATGGCGTTTTCACGTGACACAAAAATAAACGTATTTAAGGATACAGAAATAAATAAAAGAGGGATGAAAAAAACAAGTAGCAAAAATGTAGCCCAAATATCCTGTTGTTCATTAATATTATTACAAAACCTGACGTGAACACACAAATAAAGCTTCTAAATTATAGAAAACTTTAAATGAGTGAAAAATTAGGGAAAGAAAACAATTTTTTTTATCATAATTTTACTTCGGAAAACTATCTTTAAAAAAACGATAAAAAAATCTAAATTTTTTTGAGACAAGATAAATATATATATATATATATATATATATATATAACCAATCTCTAGGGGACCAAGAATCATTTAGATAGATTGAAAGCAAATTATTACAACTTTCTTTGAATCACTGCTGATAAACGCTGAATATAGGAAGCCAATGATTGCTCAAGTATAGGTATTAAAGTAGTTCACAGAAGTCGCAATAACTACTTACTGTTTCCCAATTCCATAAAAAAAAGTAATAACAACTGGTTGACATATTCAAGGCCAAATGGATGTTCCTGAAATATTTAGCTAATGGGGTATATGGGGTATTCAATTTCCCTTCCATTGATTCTAAATGCGCTCGTCTGCAAAATTTTTTTGACGAGATGAGTACATTTCTGTTAGTTATCTTCAGTAAAATACGACTTACCAACAAACTATATAACACCGTGTTAAAGGAACCTCGATTTCAAGTGTTTCATTTTTAAAATTACTTTGAAAGGATAATAGTTTCCTTAAATAAAAATTATTTTTATGTACATTGTACTAACTAAAATAAAAAAGGAAATAAAAAAAATTATAAACTTATTTGGAAAGAGTAAAAAATCTTCTGACGTCTTTTATTATACCCAAAGAGAATGAACAGAACTCCTTTAGCTCCATAACTAGCATTTTGAAGATCATTGGTAGCCTATTTCCACCATTAAGCCATCACTGATAGTGAGCTGAAGATATTGATTGATCCAGGTTTCATGAATTCAGACTTTAGAGATTACAGCAGACAAATGCCACCATCTCGTGGCCGAAACTCTAAGAGGTATGTTCATGTGTTCATGTGTATATACGTGTATTATATCTAAAAGCGTGGGAGTTCTGCGGGAGATTTTTTGAGCTGCTGAATTAAAGCCCTTAGTTTCCTAGAGGGGTAATCCCACTTGCCTGTGCCAAATATCAACCAATACGGGAAAGGATTAAAGAATGATCTAGAAAAATTTCGTGTCTTTTCACGAACGTCTTTCTACGAAATTCCAGTTCAAGCACGAACTGGGATTGAATCTATGGCAGTCATCCCTTGGGTGATCCAGTGCTGTAAAAACAAATGCCATTTTCACTGCTATGCAGGAACACTTGGAATGAGTAATGGATTACAAATCGTCTTCTTAACATGGCCGGAATGTCAACATCATGACGTTACCTGCATTTTTTGTTGTTGTTGTTGTTTTCTTGAACTTGTTGTTGGAAACGACAGGAGTACTCTATTCTCATACTGAAATCCTCACAACATAAGGGACTGTAGGATATTTTTTTTAATTAGCGCATTTTTCGACTAAAGGTGAGTGAGCCATCTTCATAAGGAAGTAACAAGACTTCTCTAGAAAAACGGGGAAAATCTGAGAAAAATTGGAGAACACACATAATTAATATACAGTACATTATTGAGTAGAATGGAGTCCAGCATGGACTCCATTCCTCCCAGTAATAGATACCAGCATGGATGTACCTTCGGTAATCAATCGTAGCTTCTGTAGAGCTTCAAAGGTTTTTAATATAAATTCCACCCTCTAAAGTTTGTAAACTAAAGCCTGTGTAGCTCAGTGGAAGTGGCGCTTGCGTCCTCTGCGCTTGGTCGCTCGAAGTCAAGACTTAAGTTCGAGTCTAGTCGACGACTGGAGGAACTTTTTCTAAGCCTGCCTTTCTTCGACAGATTCCCGAGTTAGTCGATCTCTGGCACGGGCAAGCTGGTTTTTCCTCCTGGAAACTCGAGTAGCCACATTATTTCAGACAGTAACATATCATGTTAGGTTTAGGTATCAAGAGATGGCAGCACTTGTTTGCCAGCCTCTTCATCGGTGGCTGCCATAATTAGTGATAGACATAGGCCAGCTATCTCTGATTGGCTACTGGTGGAGATTGAATTGCCCACTCAGTCTCCAAAAGCTAGATAGGGTATAAAGGCCTCGCCTACTCCCTATAAGGGAATAAAAGGCATTAGCTGATTTTTTTGAAGCTTGTAAACTTATAGTATAGTAGTACTGTAAGTAGGCTATTGCCATGACACTTTATACCTCGCATAAGCAGGTGGTAGTATCTCAAATGCAATTCGTCTATCACCTAAATAACAATAATAATAATAATAATAATAATAATAATAATAATAATAATAATACAAACAAAACTATTTTAATCGGAAATATCTTCTTACGATTTCTAAAGTGGCATTGCAAAATTTATTATTATTATTATCATTATCATTAGTGACATGTCCAAGGACTCATCGACGGAGGGTATGCTACTCTTCAACTCTTCGTCTCCACATTTAATCCACATACACAGAACCGCTACTACCGTCTCTTCATTTAGATACAACACCATATGTTGCCAACCACCACCGCCAATTCTTGCTATAATAAAAATTTAATTCATGATGTATTAATGAACTCGGAGAAAGCGAAACGAAACTGAGAATATTAGCAAACATGTATTTCTTGTAAGTTATTAAAAATGGCATAGATAGTTTCTAGTTTAGACATAAACGGGATAGCCAAACTACACAGCCTAGTAAATGTATTAATTAGCTAAAGTTTACCGGTGAATTTGCATTTAGTTCTGGAATTTACTTTTGATGGAATGTTGTCAAGCATATTAACTTAAGTTGGGATAAATTTTGATAACTACTGCGAATGTATGTACTAATTTGCTTATATTTTCAGTATGCAATTAGAGCAGATGTGAATTTACGAAATAAAGCTAAAGTGTCTATGGAAGTCGAGCTTTGAGGAGCATGAGATAGTTGAACTAGAGCATGATCTCTGAAATGGACATTCACGACTCTACATACGGATGTTTATACTAATTGAACCCATCACACAACTCTAAAAACAAGTTTTGTCTTATTGATCTTCTTCATGCAGTACATGCGCAGAACAAGCTCCACATAAAAAGAGTGTTGCCTATCATGACAATATAATTACATCTTTAACCCATAAAAATGTCAATATGTCGTGATGCTGCAGAAATTCATATAACATGCACGATTGCGTCAAATCAGCTATCAGTAAAATTGTGGTAAAACAACAACTACATTGTTATGGATTTGTTAAAATACTTTCCAATGTATTATTGGAATAGGATTTGAGTGCGGTAATACAACGGGGATTTGACTTGAGTTCATTTAGCGCTAGGAGGCTTTGTAATGGAAATGACATAGTTCCCCCTTCCTTCTGTCGAACTGACTTCTCTATGGCCGCTTAAGGGGATGACCAAATCTGTCATTGTACTCGTAGACCACGAAGTTCGCACAACGTAGCAGAGGAGAGGATGAATGTGGAAAATTTTGCCGGAAATTGCTCATCATAAATTATAATTAGAAAATGGCGTGTTTAGAAATATCACTTTCCTGACAGGGGTTTGTAATCATGAGTTTCCTCTGAATTTTTATTATAATCATCATTACGCATTAATTCCCAGAACTTCAATTGCAGCTTTAAATGTGTCCTACATTTTTAATGTATCGTGTAAAAATTTCCATTAAAATACTTTTAAAGGATATTTTAAAAATATCTTAAAATAATTATTTTAAAGTTTTTTTTATATTCTATACTTTGTGAAAACTGAAGTAAAATCATCAGCATCTTATAATTTTGGTGGTTTTCTCATTCTACGCTTTCTGAAATGGAGTATTTTAGCGTCTTCATAAGGGGATTTTAAGGAGGACAGGTCCCTTTCGCAGAAAAGACCATAACTTGAAGTATTTTCTTCTGTGAGGTCATGTAAACCAGTGCTTCCCAAACTTCTGGATGTCAGGGCCCCTTTGGAAAAATTAAAATATTTCACGGTCCCCCTCGAAAAAATATCGTAATGCAGACATATTATTATAATATTTATTGTATTTATATTCAATACAAAACATACACAGCGAATATTGCAAAAATCAAATGCAAATATTACATTTTTAGCATCTTACATACACATTTGATATGCCACATTTTCTCATATTTTTATATAAATAAATATATTGTTATTGTACATTTGCAGTACAAGCACATGAAACCTAAAACGATTAGTAATAAAGAAAGAATTAAAAACATAAAAGAAGTTTAATAACAATTTAATGTGATGGATGTGTTTCAATACTGCCACACAAAAAGTCAATATCAGGTGAAATATTTGAAACTGCAATTCTTAGATTTCTGCCTTTGAAATGAAACTTATATAAATAAGATTTGATTTATAAACATAATTTCACGCCCCCCCCCTCAACAAAACGTACGGCCTCTAAGGAGGCCGCGACCCACCGTTTGGGAAGCGCTGATGTAAACAACGTCATCACAATAAACTTCGTACGCAGCGCTTTTGTAATAGATGCGTCGTTTACAAGGTAGTTTTACTCTACTTTGTATGTGTGTGTGTGTGTGTGTGTGTGTGTGTGTGTGTGTGTGTGTGTGTGCGTGCGTTTGATACTGTTGAAACTTACTGAATTAAAAATCCTAAGTACAGCACTGAAAATTGTACTTCAAAACTTTATTAAGGCATAAAGAAAAATGTTTGGATAGAATTTTTCTAATTTTTTTCTAAACTTTAATATCATTCCTTAGTTTAATGTTTGTGTGTGTGTGTGGGGGGGGGTGACTCGTGTAAATCTGTGATAACATCTATGACGCTAGATCGGCAGAAACAAAACTGTTACTGGTTTGTTTCTAATATTTACCACTTAAGGACACCAAGTAACGGTAGGTGTTTGCAGTATTCATAAGTCTTCCAGCTGTAAGTAGACATGAAGTAAAATATCGAAGATGGTTGGCTTCTTATTGATTTCCGACACTGAGGGTTCAAAGATTCCTAGTTTAGAAATCTGCTTACTCTACTGGCAGAATAAAACAGCATAAAGTTCTGAAAATCATTGGAATGATGTCTAAGATCTTTCTTTTTTCAGTCTTTTTCCCCCAAGTCTTTCAACCCATAGTCTGTCAATATATTACTGCTTTCAGTAATTAAGTTTAATTGGATAGGTTAATTAGTTTAGTCTTATGCCAACAGTAATATTTTTATACAATGCACGTGTTCTTTTCGCCAATTGACAGAGATAAACAAAAAATTTAAAAAAATCGTCTTTCTAGGAGGAAAATACCTGCTCACTATGAGACCAGCTAATTCATTTTTATGTTGGATATAAAAGAAAATAAGAATATTTATAAGCCTCTCCAACTACATTAGAACGCAGGTCTTTCATAAAAGAAACAGCATCGTCTTAGCGACTGAGCTAGGGAAGCATCTCTAAAATGTTAAAGCGGCCATCTTTATTCTTCAAATAACAAAAAAGTTACTTAAAATGTAATACTTTTGTGTTATTTATGTTTTAAAATGTGCTTTTTTATTATATTGAACGTTTTAGTACTGTACCTTACACAATTTTATGAGAAAATGAACTAAATCCCATAACAAAAAACATTAAACACTATCTCTGATTACCTCAAGTAAAAGAGAATATTTGTACTTCTTTATGGAGATCCATCCACAAACATTGTAAACGTCCAGTACATTAGCAGCATCACGTGAGATACGAATACGATAATCCAAAAATCCTTCTCTTGAGACCAAACACGGTCATGTCTCTGCTTTGCAACAGGCTGACGGTTGCAGTTTGTCTACAGAAAAACGGAGACTCATATTTTAGAAAAATTTCGTCGCATTCCCTTCTTTTTTCTTAAATATTTACAAAATGACTAATATGATAAGTAGTTTAGTTATGTCATAACAAACACAATTTAGGACTGTTTTTATAAAACTTAGAATTAATCTGATAACAACTCCTTAATAAATTAATGAAATAAAGAAACCAAAGGCTTCACTTCGGCGTAAGTGAAGCCTCTTTATTTCATTAATTTATCTGTGCACCGTTTTGACAACTCGTACTGTAAAGTATTAAAGCTATGATCACTATAATCTTGGTATTATTTGGTCTACCTACTCACTGATGAGACCTCAATAAAGGTTGAAACCGGTCTGGGTAGTGACCTATCTCCCTTAATGTAAAACAACATACATCTCCTAGGGGATGAGTTTTATATTAGGGCAAATACTAAGAATAGCGATCCTAGCTTTACCCACCTTTACAACGAGTTGCCCGGTATTGTACCATCCAGGTGTTTGCTCACGCTTGGACTCGCCGAACTTTTATGGTTTGCTATATTCGGCATGAAACTCTTTGATTTGTATCTTAGAGTTTTCTTATTCGGCTTTGAAATAATGTGGGATTAAATATCCCCTTAATTTAAATAACTACTTAATAACTTATATATGATACTATTTAATTATTATTATATATTAGAATTATATTATTTAAAATACCATATTTGTGTGTGTGTGTGTGTGTGTGTGTGTGTGTGTGTGTGTGTGTGTGTGTGTGTGTGTGTGTGTGTGTGTGTGTGTGTGTGTGTGTGTCGCAATTGGTCAATTAGCGTTGGCGTTGTAGCCAACGCTAATTGAACTGCGAATAATTCAGCCGAAGTTTTTATTTGGACATTGCTTCCTATCCTACCTCCCACCTTCCTTTCTTTTGACAGGAAGTTCCACCATCAGGAAGAAGATGATGTTAAGGAATTGTTCCTAAAAACAATCACTTCAAAGAATCATATGTTTTAATAACTACTCAACAGATTTTAGCTAGAAACGAAAAACCTAATGGATGTTTTAATGGATTTTGAATAGATAAATTTTTTCAAGAATGTCTCGCCTAAATGTCCTATTAGCGTTAATGAAATGGATTTGTTTTTAATTTAATATTTTAATATATTCCATGGTACGTATGTATTGGTGCAGAGCTTCTCCTTAGTTCAACCGTTTTGCCAATGCCCTTTGATTGGAAAATCTCGTCTTGAACCCCGTTTTAATCCCGTCTTGAACGTGAACCTTTGTTGAGGATTTTCAGTTAAATGTAAGTAGCCTGTCTAATATGGAAGTGGTGGGTTTTTCGGAAACACGGTTTTTCATGCAGCAACTTGGCAAGATCACGAGTAATTTCCATGTATATCGATAGGCAATAGGGCTAACCACCTTATCCTAGAATAAGGATTACAAAATCCAAGGATACTTGGAAGGTCGAAGGGCTGTTAGAACGACTAATTAAATGATGACCTATGCATCCTTATGGTAAATGGTTTCATTCTGTAACGCTAAACAGTCAAGAGAAAGACTGCTGTACGTCATTCATTGTAGTTTCTGACCTAGAAAACATTTTCTTAGCTTTTTTCTTTTCTTTAGTACTAAGTACGAATTTTCCCCCGAAAACTTGATTAAACTTGAGATTTTAATCCTGCAACTCTGAAGAATCCACACTATTCACACAATTATACCAGTTAGGATTTAGAATACGAGGCGTATCTCATACCCTCGCCCAGGACTCTTCAAAATCATTGGTAGCCATAAACTCAACTATCGGTATGACTACGGATGGAGGCTGGTCCCTGCTGATTTGCAAAAGTCAGTTATGGCTTTCTTTGGAAAGCAAAAGGTGTTGCAGGATTTAGTTATTTTTAATATATTTCAAAATTAGATTTTCATATTACCATGTATCTAACTGCATGACTCTCAGTAGAGCTTCTAAATATTGAAATCCCTAGGAAGTGTGTATAGTGTCTTTCATTTTAGTGATCATTTCGATCCTTCATTTCATCAGGCAGACGGTGGAGGCTCGACATTGAGTTTATTCAGTAGCCGTGATCATAATTTTGCAGGAGATAAGTAGAATATGATATATCATCGAAAACGTAACAACCAGAGGCTTAGCTGGGGGGGGGGGGGGCACTTTGAACCTTTTTGAACTTTTGCGGTTAATTCTAAAATACAGTCTCGATTACTCATTTCCAAATAGTAATACTACTGCGAATTTTCCTCACAATTGCTGTCATTGCTAGTTGTGAGAGAAGTTTTTCTAAATAAAATTGATTAAGAATTACATACATTACTATGAAATAGACTTCGCCAATGTCATCGACGATTTTGCTAACAGAAAAGCAAAAAAAAATAACATTTTAGAATATTAAAATTAAAGTTTTACTTCAAAAATAGACATAGTGTTTTAATTTATTTTACTCTACGTCGTTTTGACTTTTCGTAGTCTTTTTGGTGCAGCAAACTCAGGGACCGCCCCAGGGGGCAAAAGCTCTAGCTACATCACTGGTAACAACAACGCGCATATTTACAGATGGTTCATTTATATCGTTGCAGATATTCGAAATAAATTCATAGTTAATTCATCTCCATTAGTAGGAAAACAATATAATATTCTTTGCTTGTTTATTTTGATATTTATAAAATAGCTAGAGTTGAATTACAAACTTTACACTCGACTGATTTAGTCGGTAACAAATTCTTGCATATTCTGCCCTCCTAATCTTAATGTTTGGTTTAAACATATAGATAATCTATAAATATAAATAGTTTATTCGTTTTTGAAAAAAATGAAAATGAAAATATTTTGTTGCTAGCAATCTATCCTGGCATATTTTTAATGTTCTAGACTAGGGATAAAGTTCAGTGTCATTAACTTGTATAATATAATATTCATATTATTGTTTTTCTCCTCTTTCTCCCTAGCAAATTCTAGTTACTGGGAAAAATACGCACAAAGAAACCTATATGCTAATTTAAATAGAAAACCAAATAAAAATGTTGCCAAAAATGTGATCTTCTTTCTTGGAGATGGCATGGGGATAACTACTGTCACTGCGGCTCGTATCTACAAGGGCCAAAAGCTTGGAAAAAGAGGAGAGGAAGAACAACTGGAGTTTGAAAAATTTCCTTACGTTTCACTTTCAAAGGTGAATAAATGCAAGTTTGTATTAAATTATTTCTTGATTATATTAAATTAACCCTTGAATAAATCGAAAATATATTAGGTATTTTTAAGTTCAGATTGATCTTCCAAAAGCCTTAATTCTTATATATATATATATATATATATAAGAATCTACCTTAGGACACAGAGCACGCTCTCTCTTGAATGAACCAGATGAACTACAAAAAGAAATAAATCACCTCACTCTTATCTTTAAAAAAAATGGACACTCTGAAAAAACGATTAAGAAATTTCTTCTGGATCCTCCTAGGCAGTGCACAACAGAAACTATTAATTTTAAAGGTAGCATCTCCATTCCATACATTAGCACAGCCTCTAAAAAATAGCTAAAGTCGTTAAAAAATATAATATCAGGACGTCCTTCACCACACTTCCTAAAATCCGTTCTCTAATCAGCCATCCAAAGCTTACTCATCACTACCTAAAATATCCAGGTGTATATAAATTATGGTGCGATTACAATATCCCTTATTTTGGACAAACTAACAAATCTATTGAACAACGTATAGAAGAGCATAAGAGAGACATCTCTTACAAAAGATCTCATGCAACTGCGTTATCCAGTCATGTTCTTTTTTCAAATAATCCTAATGATGATCAACAAAGCCACTCCGTTTGCTGGGCTAGATCAGAAAATATTTTTCGCTGTGGTAATGAGTTTGAGAGAAAAATTGCAGAATCAAGGGAAATCCTGCTGAAAAACCCTGTCCACTTAAACAACAATTTGAGTTATAACATCCCAGATAGCCATGCTGCAGTTATTCAATATTGGCGTTCACGTGAGCTTGCACGCACACTTGCAATAAACAATGGCACGCCTGTTAGAACAACTTGAAAAAATACAATGTTTTTTATGTATCAATTATGTGTGGCAATTTTTACCTGTAATTTCCAGTTTTTTTTTTTTAGATACTTCAATGTTTATTACTATTCTTTTCCTTTATGAATACCTGAGGAAGGTTGTTATAAGCCGAAACTAGCGTATTATTCTCATTAAAATCTTTATAAGTTATCTCGGTTTTTTAAGTCATTAAATCTATGTTTTAAATGTATCACAACAACCATCACATATATATATATATATATATATATATATATATGTGTGTGTGTGTGTGTGTGTGTGTGTGTATTATGAATATGACTCAGATGCAGTGAAAATTAGTCAGATTAGTATTAAACTGCTATAGAAATACAGCTTTCCTATTCCAAGTCACGTCTTGTGCCTCAATTAGTCTTCTATCCTGAAGTCAGTGTTCTCTTTTTTTTTTTTTTTTTTTTTTTTTAATGTCTAGTCTATTGCGTAGTTTTTCTCACAGTAACGTAAACTTCAGACACGTAAATATTTCAAACCAGGTGGCACTATTTTGTTATGGCCTGTTTATACAGTGAACTCTGGGGTAAGTAATGGTGGTATGTTGTAAATAAGGTTATGCTACAGAAATATGAGAACGACAGTGCGTGACTTGATTAAGTCGGGAGTTTAAATCTAACAGGAGGTATTTATTAGGTAATGTATTTCATTGCCTTTTGACTTTATCTTTAATCACAACCGAATTGCTTTAAATAATATTGGTAGCTTCGTAAATGTCGCCACTATTTCTGTAATTATTTAATGAAATATATATTTGGCTTTGAAATAATATTGGATCATTAATATCCACTATTTCTATACTATTTTATTTAATGTATTTTGTGTGAGTGTGTGTGTGTGTGTTATTGTCTGCTCATCGAAATTAATTTCGGCTTGCTGCTCATATTTCTTAGTAATTCAGAAAAGTAAGCATGGAATGCACAGCTAAATATACAAGAATTTTTAAAAAATCACAAATGAGAGAGAGAGAGAAAGGGCTTAATTAACGATAAAGTATAGTAGTGAGGATGATCCGAAGAACAAACTAAGGGAGGGTGGATAATGATTTTTCATGACCTATATACAATATGTTGTAGGTGGTTGTTTAAAGTTATTAAGCTTAGTTGATTGGACATAATGAAGTAGATTTTAAGTAATGCGTTCTCAAATAATGTTGGTAATATGATGCAGTTAAAATAATGTCAGGTGCTACTTTTTTACTTGCTACTAGATTTTTTTAAAACCAATATTTAGCACTTTGGGTTCGCTAAGGATTTTTGGTCACTATTTTCTAATTAATTATTTTTTTTACATGTGTTATTTATTTTTTAAATATTTCACAAACTCGCCCTGCCTATAGAGACTAAACACGGAACTTTTTTTAAGCTACTTTAGGCTTCCAAAAAGCAGGAAGGTGATTTCATACACCAGGTAATAAACTTCATCGCCCACCTAAAGACAATCACCAACATCCATCCCCACGGCGATTCGAACTCGCCGCCTGGTGGTTGGAGAGCGCATATATTTTAACCATTCGGCCAATCAGGCAGGCAAAGTCTTTATATACGGATTTTTTTAACTGAAGATGACTTAACCGATCTCATACTGCGACAGCAGAGTTTTTTCTCATGAAAAACAGGCAAATCGGCCAGAGTGTGTGTGTGTGTGTGTGTGTGTGTGTGTGTGTGTGTGTGTGTGTGTGTGTGTGTGTGTGTGTGTGTAGAGAGAGAGAGAGAGAATTAACAGACAAACATAGTGTGTAGTAGTGTAAACGGTGAGTTGTGTAATGTAAACCGGCTTCTCGTGATGGGTTCCGTGACTTCATGGAGGTGTCATGTAATAATAATAATAATTAATTAATTGCTCCGTTAATTCAACATAAAACACAACACATGAATAGAAGACATACACGATCTTTAGTTAAGCACTTATTTGTAATTGCCCAAAGCAAAGCAAAGCCTAGTACATTCAGAATCTACATTTTTGATGGATTGATTAAAGCAGGGGTCGCCAAAGTCATTTGCCCGTCGAGCCCTTCAAGCGTTTCTTGACCTTTTATCGACCCCCCTATATTTTCCTATTACGTAATTATAATAGGACAAGCAAAAAAAGACGCTTATGTGAGTTTTTAGATTGTTTTATTTTATAGTTACAGTGTTTACTGTATGTATAATATAGTATATATTATTATATTCCTATTACTACTACTATTACTATTACTAGTAATATCACTGGTATTACTACCAGCGCTGCTGAACTCTTCAACATAGAGAAGTTTAGTTCGTGAATAAATAACGATTGAATTATAATATGTATGTTGATGAATTTTAGAACATTATTGTCTGCTCATCGAAATTAATTTCGGCTTGCTGCTCATATTTCTTAGTAATTCAGAAAAGTAAGCATGGAATGCACAGCTAAATATACAAGAATTTTTAAAAAATCACAAATGAGAGCGAGAGAGAGAGAAAGGGCTTAATTAACGATAAAGTATAGCAGTGAGGATGATCCGAAGAACAAACAAACAAAAAATTGTAAGTATCAGTAAATAAGAACCACTTACGTGTTGCAATCTCGCTCCCACTGCGCTAGCCGGCAGGAACCACCAACATCCGTTTATTGGTAAATACGTCATTTTGGTCTACTTGATTGGCCTCAGTAACTATTTTCAGACCTTACTCCATCTTACATGTTCTATTCATGGACCTGTAAGATGGAGGTACTGATCCCACGATTCACTCTTAATTGCGTTGTCATTACCTCCATGTCTCTCTTGTCATGGAGGTAATCCAAGTTAACCGAATTAAATATTACCCATACAATGATATCTTATATTTTTCTGTCGACCCCTAACAACGTCATATCGACCCCTTTGGCGACCCCTGGATTAAAGCAATACAAATTTCGTTAAGAATCTCAAGAGATTAAACAGAACTTTTTCAAGTAACTTTAAGCTTCCAGTAAACGAGGCGGTGGGCTCACACTGGGCGATGAAATTCATCTCCAATCTAAAGACAAACATCCATACGATTATTCGGTGTCAGCAGGTTGAATAATCACTGACACATCAAAAAAAAAAAAAAAAACGTGTGAAAAGAACGCCGACATATGTTATCAGTTTTGGTTCTATAGGTTTTGTTTTTATTTCGATATCATCATTTCGAAATTAGTGTCGTTTTTAACAGCTTGCAAATGTAAATAAATGCTGGATGGATATTCTTTTTATACATTCGTAATATCTGCATTTTTATGTGAATCATACGGTGTTATCCACTCGCCAAATACTCCTGTATTTCAAGGAACTCGAGGAATGGTGAGGGAAGTTTTGAAATTATGATAGTTATTATGATAGTTTTGAAATTAATCGCACACCGTAAACGTTAAGAGCAAAACAACTCATCTTGCAAGAACATAGTGGGACAACATTCCAGAGTTAAAAATAGCCGAATGAGTACGATTTTCACCATTTCGTGATATGTGGTGATAGATGATCAAAACCTACTATTTGTTTGTAGCCATTCAAAAATAGACATTTAAAGCTCGATGGTACTTATTTAAAGGTAGTACACAGCTGTGTGTGTGTGTGTGTGTGTGTGTGTGTGTGTGTGTGTGTGTGTGTGTGTGTGTGTGTGTGTGTGTGTGTGTGTGTGTGTGTGCGTGTGTGTGTGTGCGTGTGTGTGTGTGCGTGTGTGTGTGTGTGTGTGTCTTTATCGTGCTTTTCTTGTTGTTGTTTAATCATCAATCCACACACGAGTCGTCGCAAAACCTGTAACGCAAGAGTGCCATGTGTCAAATGATCAGGGGAAAAGGACGATCTGGCGTTTCTCGAGTAGTTGAAGGTCCTAGTCCTTGAAACACGACTTGATTGCTACAGAATCGAATTCGTTATTTACGCATAGTATGAACACTGCAGCCAAATGAAGTTCAGCTAAGTTGGTATTCGGCAGTTCCTTTTGACATATGTTGGCGATATCGAAGGTTAATGAAATTAACATTTATTAATAGTTCTCATAAGCTAAAGCTGAAAATTAACCGCTAAAACCCCCAGTTATACACGTGATTCAGCGTATCGTGGGTAAGTGAAAAATGATCATGGCCAGAATCTCCATGGCTCAGTTGGGAAAGACTTGAAACTTAAGACACAAACCATTATATGGACTTTTCAACTAGCCGGAAGAACACAATTAACAGCCATAATACTTGTCTCGTAGCCTTAGTTGCCTCTTTCTAATTCCAAATAAACAACAAGCAGTAGACTTTCATCGTAGCATGATGCGGCAGCAATTAACCTAATTCTGCATCATAAACGCGTTGTAGTTAATTTCACACATCCGGTAGTTCAGTTCGTGCTATCCTATTCAATTGTTATTCAACTATTTCTATTCGTATTCTCCTTTAACAGGATTTTTGCCCCTCTTTCAAGGGTAACCCAGTACTTCTTTGACATATTTTCCACGCAGTGCAACCACCTGTCACTAGTTGTTATCATGCCTTACTATTTTACCCATGAGCGATTACATCGAAACAAGTTACTACGATTATTCTCTCTCTCTCTCTCGGACTTCCAGTGATAAAGAGCTAACCATTTGACCTTTATAATGATTTATGATAAGCCTTCATGTACATTTTCAGTTAACATAAGTTCTGATTCCGAGAATTTATCCAGATAAGCCTTTTTCCTAGTTCAGAGAGAGAGAGAGAGAGAGAGGGTACTGTTACGTGGATGAATGTTTCCCAAGACAAATTTTAAAACTTGTCCTACAAGAAAAAACGCTTAAAATTTCAGCGGACCTTTGATAGGTCTCGCAAATTATGTATTAAATTTCGTAGAGCTTCCGTAGGGCTGTCAGTAAGGACGATACTTTTTGTTGTTAGAAAGACCCAGGTTCGAATCCCGTCTAAGATGTGAAGAAATAGACCTTTTTCAGTTGAAAGTGAGTAAGCCGTTCTCATAACGATGTGGAAATTTTTTTTTCCATTTTAGAAATTTGGGTTTTTTCATCCTAGAAAACTAACTGGCCAGAACAATATACACAATTGACGGACAAAATACATGAAAATTCAATATATTGTTTTAAGGAGATGGTGCTACGTGCCTCTAGGTCTCGCTTTTAATCAGTCACTTTTTTTTTTCTTCTTTTTTTTTTATATATCGCTGTTGCAACGATATTTATTGAATTGGTGCGAATATAAATTTTCTTTTAAACTTGGGAATTTATCGTGTTACCATATAATGAAAAAGGCATAAAGAGTGGCTATGACATTCTACTGCAGATGGTTTATTGATTTTACCGATGGCCGGAAAAGCCCTTAAGACCATATTGGAAATGGGTTGGGATGGTTGTAATTGCAATCGAAGCACTAATGCTATGAGACGGACATTTCACCCGTATGAGACGGACTACTTATCTCTAATTCCATATAAAGATACCATAGGCTTCCGGAATTCAAACCCATGTCTATTCACCCAATGGATTAAAGTTGGGAGTTCCTCGCGACTGCGTGAGGATAGGAAAATCTTTCGCCTCTCGAAACAGAGACGACGACGAAGTTTGAATTTGGCAAGAATATCCATAAAATTTTATTGCTGTTCAATATTTCCAGTAGAAGTTGCCAGGTCATGCTCATCAGTACTTTAGTTAGGCGTAATATTTCCGCATGTTTCGTATTAAAAACTGGTCATAACTTCTGTCATACGAGATACTGGTTGAAGCTACAAAACGCAGTCTTAACTCAGGTATATATCGTTATTCTTCCCTTCACAGATTTCCTTCTACGAATCTATGCAGAGTCAAGCATTTCTACCATTGTAAATATTCTTCCCTTATTCACACTCAGCACCATCATCGATTCGGTCTTTTCACAGAAACGTCCTTAAATCCCCATCCTGACAACAGTTCTCTCTCGAGAACTAAAAAAATCACAGCAGGCAACCAGATGTAGGAAGTGTGAAGAACGGGAGACCACTCTCCCTTATGGTGTCCTTGGTGTCCTATAGGTGTCCTTGGCCAAAAGCTTTCGTACAAAATCGACTTGCGCTGGGACATTGATGGGAATAATCAATACAAGTAACCAACTTTTTTTGTGTGTGTGTGTGTGTGTGTGTGTGTGTGTGTGTGTGTGTGTGTGTGTGTGTGTGTGTGTGTGTGTGTGTGTGTGTGTGTGTGTGTGTGTGTGTGTGATAGAGAGAGAACTTAGGTCGTTTATAAAGAAAGCGAACTGCTTCTCTTAAACGTCTTAGGTCGCCTAAGTAATACTTTTATTGACATTTTGACCTGCAGGAATGAATACGTAATACAAAGCTACTTCACATTCTTCAAATGACATTCGACCATACGTGAAACCAGAAAAATCGGTGGAAATACGAAATGCACAAATAGTTGGAAAATGCAACTATTTGTGCATTTCGTATTATTGCCTCATCTCCTAATGCCGTTTGTATTATTTCCGAGATCTCTGAAACAGTTGAAAACAAGAATTGATGCACGCTCTTTTTCTTTTCAGTATCACATAAGCCATAATACCATAAGGTCAGCGTTATTCTGGTGATCCTTCTATACTATAAAATTGTAAACATTCATTACAATAATAATTCACACGAAATCTGTTCATATTCCATTGACACAACACGATTATTGCACAAATTATTATTGCCCGAATTTTGAGCACTCCAGAATTGTCTGTATTTTAGTAGAAAAGAATCTCTTATAACTACTCCAACCACCATATTGCGAAGTAGGAGTTGCATCACTGCATAGGTTAAAAACAAACTTTATCTGTATACAGGATATGCTGGTAACAAACTATTTTTGCTCCCTAGACATATGCTTTGGACAAACAAACTTCGGACTCGGCCAATACAGCAACTGCTTACCTGTGTGGCGTGAAAGCCAACTATGCAACTATTGGAGTGGACGGAAGAGTTGAACATGAAAATTGCGAATCGTCCAAAGACCCGTCAACTCATGTGCCCTCTATCTTACAGTGGGCTCAAGAGGCAGGTAAGGAATACAGATTCTTAATACTATATACAGTTTATTGACGTTGTTAATAGTTAATATCAACTATTATTTGTGCGTCAGTTATTTATCTCATTTCATCGTTCCTTTCATTAGGCTTGATGGCCTATCGCAGCCAAGGAACTTGGTTTAGAAAACCTGAAAGAAAGAAATATTTCGCCTTAACTAACGGTTTTTTTGGTGTCATCTGATGACAATAATCTGAACTATGAATAATACCTGCTTGTACATTGGTGTCATGTTGGCACCAATGTACACGCATTGGTGCCAACCAATGTATTCGGGGTCCATCTGGACTCGAACTTTTTTTATTATTAAGTTATTTGATTATTCCGCTGATTTCAGCTGGAGAGGTTGGGCGGATATTCAATTGTTGGTTACGTTGACTCAGAACACGCCGTACCTGCCGATGTACTTTGGAAATAAATGATAAGTCTGCTGACGTGTAGGTGGGACCGAACTGTAGTTCAAGACAGTCCGCAAACGTTTCTGCTTTTTCATCGTCGCGATATACAATACCACACTCACCATGTATTGGTGGAACATATTTTGATGTGTTGTGGAGGGATTTAAAAAATTTCCATAGAGATTGATCACCCGGCTGTAGAGATCAGAGCGTGTTGTCCCAGTGTTGATTGGGGAAGTCTTTAATAGCATAGCGGACTAAACTAGTGGCCTATTAAGTTCTTGACGGTCTTGCGGAGCTAGAGTTTTGTGATATTTCCTGCGCACTTTGTTTTTGGTGCGAATAAGATTTCGAATTTCCTCTGGGAGCTGGTTTGGTTTTGTACGGTTGTAATAGTACTTACTGCTGCTAGGCTCAATGTAATTTGCTTTTCTGGGTTGAGTACAGCAGCTTCAATTTCTTCTTTCGAAGAAATCGATGGTACTGGTCCAATAAGATCCTTAATTTTTGTAGGGAGTTGAGTCCAGTTTGTGATGGTTAAGTTATTCGTAGTTTCTTCTGGCACAATACCCAACTGCAGTAGAACTCGGTTGGGGTCCGAACTAAGATCATAAATCGTTATTATCTGGTAGTGGTAGGACACATTTTTGAGGATGACAATGTCAAGAACATCTGGTCGTCTGATCGCTCCATAGTGTGCCGATTCGAACGGACCTGCAAAATCATTGCAGGGCCGTTCAAGAATACTACTTATGCTGATACTTAGTCTGTTGGTAGCAACATCATTTAGGATTTTTCCATTTTTATTAATAATTCTACTGTTCCAAGTCGTGTGTTTTGTTTTCTGTTGTCAACCCAATTCTGAATCTTATTCCTAACTAACTTCTCTAATACCTTAACCACAACTCCAGACTCACAGACTGGTCTATAATTCAAAGCCTTTCTCTTATCACCTCCCTTATGAATTGGAACAATTCTATCCTCTTTCCACTCTTTTCGAACTTGGCCCAGTGAGAGACTCATGTTGAAAAGATATGCAAAAGCTGTTGTTAACTCTCTGGCACATTCCCTCAAAATATGTGGTGAAATAGAATCAAGTCCCACAGCCTTATTTACATCAAGTCTATTCAATTCCTCATATACCTCCTGTTCACTTACTAACAGTTCCTCCTCCTCCTTCTTTCCCACTGCTTTCAAGTTCTGCATGATGTCACATTCACAAGAATGAAATACCTTTTATAAATTGCTTATTAAATATCTCAACTATATCTTCCACAGCGGTTATCATTCCTCCGTTTTCACCAATCAATCCCATCCTACCATAATCATTCTTTCTTCTACTGGAAACATATCGAAAAAACTCCTTAGGATTTTTTGGCCGCTTTAGCTAATATTTACTAATCTACTAACTAACTAATCTACTAACCGCTCATACTGCTCATATTGCAAGGAAGGTGACCAGCTCAAGCTGGTCACCTTCCTTGCCTGTTCTTTGTACTTCTCATGCAACTAGTTATAAATACTCATTTTGTGTTTCTTCCATAATACCTTCTTCCAGATTGCATACCTTATCTCTTGATTCATCCATTTTACACCTACTCTATTTATCCTCTTAACCTTTGGAATGCACGCTGATATTGCCTCCACCAAATAGTTCTTGAGTATGGCCCAAGCAGCATTGATAACCTTTCCATCCAGTTCCTCTTTCCAATTTATTATCCAAGCTGCTTCCTGAGCTCTTCATAATTACTAGTCTTATAATTGCACATTTGACACCTCATTTATAATAACATTATCTGATGAGATGATCAAATCCAATACTCTTGATTCTTGTGTACCCTCCGTTACGTGCTGCCTAAGGTAATTGCCTTTCAAAAACTCCAAAAATTCATTTTCTTTACTCCCAGATGTAGCCTCTTGCTTCCAGCCTATATTACCATAATTAAAGTCGCCCATAATGATCACTCGTTTCTTACTAGCTAGGCTAATTTGCCTATACATTTTCCTTTCCATGACCCTCCATATTACCAGCTCTATAGCAACACCCAACTAAATATTTCATCATGTTTACTTCTTCCTCACACCATACTGCCTCAAAACCGTGACCACTATTTGCACCTTGAAAATCCACCTTAGATGGGCACAACTCATCTGCTACCATTAACAGTACTCCTCCTCACTTTCTTCCCTGTCTATCTTCACGAAAAATATCATATCCGTTCATCTCTATTCCTGTCAGGATTTCATCGTCATCCAACAATTTTGGGGCGAATAAACTCAAGCAAAGCAACAGTTTCGTTCCCCTTATTTCGAATACTTCTAGCATTAGTGAATAAACATAAGAAATCATTACTGTTTCTACAGGTCCTATGAACGTCACTTCTACGATGTGAATCTTCAATACCTTCCCCAGTCACTTCCTCTATATTACCACCAATTCTACAACTTACCTCACACCTAAACTCTCCCCACACAACCCGGGCCATCTCAATTTATGTTTGCCCGCTCACACATTCACCTTTGAATTCAGCATCTGCATGTTTCATAAAGTGTCTCCCCGTCCACCCTGACCCTCCCCCCCCGTTTTGTTTGTGAGGAACTTGGTTTCATTTTTACTGCATCAGCATAAGTAGTATTCTTGGAGACAGACGCGGAAGTTCCTGGTTGGGATGTAGATGGTATGCGTTTGTTTGGTTCAGTTAAAGGACTTGATTCTCGTTCCTTCTTTGCTATTATCTGATTAATCGGGTGTTGTGGACAACCTTTATAATTAGCTGGGTGTGGACCGCCACAAATTGGCACATTTTGCTGGTGTTGTACGAGGCTTCATACAAGAAACCGTAGGATGTTTATCCCCACACTTTAGACAGCAGAACTCTGCCCTGCATCTTCTCTGCGCGTGACCGTATTTTTGACATCAATATCATTGACCGGATGATGCATTTCTTCGTAGTGATTCCATTTTGATCACAAGATCACACACTATTTATAAGTTGTATATCTCATGCTTTATCAATTTCTACCAGAACTAGCAACATCGGACACTTATCTCCCCCTATGCATCCTGGATACTTTTATTAGTTCAAAACCCCGTCTTTTTAAGTCTGTTGTCACTTCTTCGGTAGTTATTGATTCGAACACTCCCCTTATTACTACCTTTAAATTTGTATCACTTTTTAAAGCAAATGTATGACACGGGATCACTAATTCGTCGAATAGTTTAGTTACTGACTGGTTGGATACGTATTCCCTCTGCAGTATTTCTTGCAGTAGAGAATCCGATATGATATTTAAGTTAAGGGATATTACATCCCATATTGTTTCATAGCCGAATAAGAAACTCAAAGAGTTTCATGCCGAATATAGTAAATATATATATAAAGTTCGGCGAGTCCAAGCGTAAGCAAATACCTGGATAGTGTTACAACTGACCCTTTAGGGAGTGCAACACTGAGGCAACTCATGGTAAGGGTGGAGCAAGCTCCGATCACTATTCTTGGTATTTCCCCATAATGTGAAACCCAACTCCTAGGAGCTGTATTACTGTTCTACATTATGAGTGAGAGAAGGTCACGTCGCCGAATTGAAGCCTTTGGCTCTTCATATAATTAGTAATTTATTAGGACACCTTCTTAGCAATTCTCATAGTAGGGTATATGTAAGTTCTGTTTGCTACAAACTTGGTATTTCTAGGTCTACCTACTCACTGATGAGACCTCAATAAAGGTTGAAACCGGTCTGGGTAGTGACCTTCTCTCACTCATAATGTAGAACAGTAATACAGCTCCTAGGAGCTGGGTTTCACATTATGGGGAAATATCAAGAATAGTGATCGGAGCTTGCTCCACCCTTACCATGAGTTGCCTCAGTGTTGCACTCCCTAAAGGGTCAGTTGTAACACTATCCAGGTATTTGCTTACGCTTGGACTCGCCGAACTTTATATATGTATTTACTATATTCGGCATGAAACTCTTTGAGTTTCGTATTCGGCTATGAAACAATATGGGATGTAATATCCCTTAACTTAAATAAGTTTATGTCGCCGAATTGAAGCGTATTACTGTTCTACCGCTGTCCATCGGTGTAATAGGTTCAGCGGTGTCAGTGACCGTAGATCAAGAAACCGTAGGATGTTTATCCCCACACTTTAGACAGCAGAACTCTGCCCTGCATCTGCTCTGCGCGCGTGACCGTATTTTTGACATCAGCATCATTGATCGGATGATGCCTTTCTTCGTAGTGATTCCATTTTGATCATATTTTCTTCTTTTTTTTTTCCTATATAGTACTTCAAATTCATCTCATTTCTCTTCTGAATCTGATTGATGATTCTGTATGGAGGATTGTGTCTGTTCAAAGTCAATATCGGTAGGACTGTAAGCTGCGTCATCATTAGCTGGCGACTAAATAAGTTTTATCCTACCTGGGCATCTGGTCTCGAGCTCCAATCCTATTTTCCTAAACAACATGAGCAGTTTGTTATAATCTAGACCTGCCAATGATAGGTCCTCCATTGTTTTCGACATTTGAATTTAATCAAATTCAGGAAAATTTGCTTAAATTCAAAGGAGAATACACAGAATCTGCCCTCATAGCTTTCGCTTCTGTTGTAATTCCCAAACGGTAGTTTTCTAATTCATTCTAACTTTAGCAAAGCCTAACATTTTTTTTTGGGGGGGGGGTATTTGCTTTGGTCTAAAATACTGATGTTTCTTTGTAAGAAGTTCGACAGAATCCTTTGATGGTATCCTTGACCGACATTTTTGCAATGTTTCTGATTCTACTAATTCTCTGTTTCATACAATTAAAGAAGAAAAAAAAGTTTTTTCCCAGATGTAATTCATTCTATCTTTAGCAATGTCAATTTTTTTTCATTTTTGCGAAGTATTTGTTTTGGACTAAAATGCTGACGTGTTTCATTACAAGCAGTTCGACAGAATCCATTGTAGGTATCCTTGACCGACATCTTCACAACATTCTAAGAATTCCCTCTTACATACTTTCGTTCATTTCATATCAAAAGAAAAAAGTTTCCCAGAAGTTAATTAGAGATTTCTTTCGGAAAGGAGGAATCCCACTTGGTTATGTTTCTCCCATTAGAAAATTGCTAAAAAAAAAAAAAAAAGAAAAGAAAAGAAAAAAAACCTATTCTTAAAGAAGTGGTTGCATTTTAGAAAATTCAAGGTTTCTGGAATGATGGGCTTAGAGTTCTGCAGTCTGTTAGTTTCATCCACAAAAACATTGTTGATATATGACAAGAAGACTGCATGAGAAAGAACAGACATGAGATGCTCCAGCATCGATGGAGAAGTTTGGAAATAAATGCCGTTGACTCTCAGGCACCATCAGCGAACAGCAGTGAAACAGGACGCCAAAACTGCAGAGTGCACAAGAAGGACCATAGGACGGTATTTATTCGTGAGCCCCCCCCCCCTTTTATGTCAAGTATGATCAAATCCCTTGGCTTTGGTATCTCATTGATTAGAAAGAACTGCATGAACTCGAACTTCATCGTAACTTCCGATAGTTTATTTTCTTTCTTAAACCTGTTAACGCAGGTTTCTAATATATTTTTCCCTTCTCGTTTTAGGCAAAGCAACCGGATTTGTTACGACCACTAGAGTCACTCACGCCACACCCGCAGGACTGTATGCCCACACGGCATCTCGTGATTGGGAAGGTTTTGCACCATCAGGGGATTGTCCAGATATCGCTATGCAGTTAGTTCACCAAATTCCTGGAAATAACACAAAAGTAAGTGAAAGAGAGCTTAAATATGCTATTGGTGGGTAAGAATAAAGTGACAAATATGGAGATTTGGTAGAGAATATGGACCTGTCACGATCTACTCACGATTCTCTTCTACAAAAACGTTCAATGTTCAATGATGCTTTGATGGTTCCCTAAGTAATGTTAATTATTTGCGCGTGTTTTTGTCTGCGTCATATACTAATTAATAGCGCAGATGTCTAAAGCATTTTGAGTTATGTCAAATTTGGATTCGAAAAAATGTGTATGATTTTAATATATGCTATTCAGAATAACACGAAATGCTAGAATAAATAATCCATTTGGGCTATGATGATTTTTTAACATTTCATAAAATTACAATTCAAAAACATCATTCATCAAAATATAAAACATGTTTCGTAGTCTTTATTCAGCTCTCCGCAAGCTGTTCGATCCCTTTACCATATATGGTCCTGGATAAGGCCAAAACTCCGTTTGCTGGAAGGGAGAAAAATAAACAAATAGATCCTTCTCAACATTGGCAAAGCGGTGTTTAAACAAGAAAAAGATAACGCTGGTTAACATAGGAGTCGTCCTAATGTCATACGATGTTTATGAGGGAAATGTAGGAAATTAAATCTCTTAGCATTAATCAATATTTTAGGGATATCTTATGAATAATAGCCAGTTATTGTCTTTCAGCCTTCCATAGGAATCGCTAGAAAGAGACCGAATTACTTTGAGTTCCGCAAATGTGAATTATTTTTAATAAGATTCATCCCACCCGGCTATTGAGCAGCTCATTATTATTTAACTATGTTTATTACAATGAAATCCAGTCTTTTAATCTAATTCATTAATGATAAAGTGGTGTTTAGTTGCTGTATATAAATAGTTAATAACATGAAACAAGAGTAAGCAGTAGTCTTTTAAGTTGTAAATGCTAATGAGTTCCCGATCAAGTCAAATGAATGCTATTTATTTTGCAAATTAAGCAGTTTTTTTTTTTACCCTTTATATGTTTATTTTTAAATTCATTTGTAATGCTATCGCTTACGCATATATTTTCACTCCATTTCGAGAATTTAAAAAAAAAAAATCATTTTGTTGAAGTATTGCAAATGATAAGTATAATCATAGTATAAAATCTGAACTTGATTTTCAGCTATATTTAGCAAACAAAATTCTCCTTCCATGGGTTTGAATACGGTCTAGGACGCAAAGAACCTTCATAAGAGATTTTCAGTTGAAGGGGAGGAAAAAAAAACTAGTACTATCGAAATCAAAACTAGTATCTTAAAATTATAAATTCTATTTGTATACATTATTCCACTTTTTTGGAATTTGCATGACGACATTAAGTGGCATCAACTTAGTACAAACAACACCACGTGACTTTAAAGCTATTGTTAAATACTTTAAATCCACGCAGATACTTCATTGCCAAATAAAAGAGGTAATTTTTGCAAAGTCATATATTTTACGATGCTTGAGTACTCTCCCAGTAGAATTTTTCACTTTCGACACAGCACGACAAAAATATTTCTCCAAATTGTTATGAAAATACTAAATATCCACAATTGCTAATAATCCAAACAAGAATAGCTTATGTGATTCATATTTCTTCTGTAACTACAACGTTAAGAACTCATATTTATAAATAAATTTAAATATAATTTAAATAAATAAATAAACTTAAATAAATGAAAATAAATATTTAAAATTTCAAGATACCGTTTCTAATTTTTGTTCCGATAGCAATAAAAGTGCTTCTTTTTTTTTTTTTCAACTAAAATTAATAATTAACAAGATAATGAAATGCGCCATTTCTAATCAATTCCATAAATGCATTTTTCACCTTTTGTTCCAGTTTGCATAAAAGTAAGATTTCAAAACCCGTAAAGTTAGCTAAACCTAAGTGATTTTATCTTACATCCTCACAGGTCTTATAATCCACAGCAGAGGCGAATGCTGGTCTTGAAATTCACGCCTGCTCTTGTTATCATTCAGAGAATGAGAGGTGTGATTGAAGTCTGATTAGCAGAATAATGAATTACTGACCATTTAAAACTATGTACAGTATTTAGAAATTTATGTACATTTAATCATACAAATACAACATTTATTTTACAAATGATATTCTATCTTTTTCAATTAGCTACTTGAATACAAATATTACCCTACGGTTCTTCTTTATGAACTAGTCAATAACATCGTCGTAAAAAGTTGGTTGTAACTTAATTTTTCCAAGCAACACGCACACTTGTAAAGGCTGGCTAGAGCTACTTTGACTGCGTATGGCCCATGTTTAAGCAACAGAGTGAGATGACGTGGAGAGAGCGGAAATGGCTATGCGCGCACATGAAATCACGGTGCTGAAGCGAGGACCTGGATGCTCCCACAGCAAGCCAAAGTAGCTTGACTAGTGTCGGCCTTCGATACACAACGCAAAGCTCAATTATTGCCACGCAAGCTTAAAACGTCTTCTGCCTACAAAAATAAAAGCCTAAATGGAATGCTTATAAATGCATGCATTTATTAACAAATAAATATTACTTATTTCTCAATTAATGAGCTTGCGCAGCAAGCATGGAGAATTCGCCACTGATCCACAGTAAAGTTTTGTGGATTAGTACTGCCGTATCGGCAGTACTAATCCGTTGATCACTACAGATTTCTTCAAGCACTTCTGTTGGCAAGTACTAATTTCTCTCTCCCAAAACTTTTAGATGACCATCTTTCCTTCCATTCTTCCATGCATATCTGCAGTTCTCTTTATCTCAACACGCATACCCTTCATCTCTTACCTCATCTTCACCATCTCCACTTTCATGTCCGGATCCACAGAAGGAATATCCCTAGAAGAACCTTAGGAATTTCTGATCCACTAATAGCAGGTATAATATCCCAGGTGCATCTTCATACAACATGGAACTATTATTATTATTATCACGATGCAAACGATCGCCAAAAGTATCAAGAGTAATCTGAGTGGATGTAAACAACTCAAGGCGTAGAGAGCGAGGAACTAAGGCTTGACTATCTTCGCATAACCTTGATACTTTGAGATGAGGTGAAATGTTGACTAATGCAACAGTGGTAAGGCTGGGCTGCTTATTGTGTGGATTTAACGTAATATTTGAATGCATTCTATCTGAAGATACATTATCTGTTGTCATCTGTGATAATAGAGGTAACGCATTGCCAATTACTGTATCATCTCCGGATCGCGATCCTGCCAACATTTCAGAACACTAAACATTGGAAAATGATTTCTCAGTCACACTAGGGTTTACACATGAATTAGGAACGGGATACTTGGGTTAATGGAGAGATAGGAGGAGAAAACTTTGATCTTCCTTCTCTTGTGATCGGCACTACTTCCTCATTAATATCCTGGAGTATCCTTGTTGTGACCAAGTCTATAAGTCTTGTCTTCACCTCTTCCTTTATACATTACTATTTGAGTCGCAAAAAAAGAAATCTTTTCCTGGGCCTTAGGCTTTTCCGTCTTCTTAACGACTGCAACTCTTCCCCAAGTTGTTGTTTTTTCAGTAAAAGGCAAAGCCTGTACACCAAGGCTAGGATCACATTCCTCCTGAAGATGAGAGCGCTTGTCTACTGATCCAGTACTGGAGACTGAGCATTTTATATAAATTATAATTTGATGTGAAGAACAAGCAACAGATGATATGGGAGGTTCATCAAGAAATCGGCACCTGATTTGATAACTTGTGCTAAGTCCCGCAGACTGTAACTGGGAGTAGATGGATCAGATGGTATAGAACAAGGAACCAGTGCTCGACTATCTTCAAGGCTCTGATGCTATGTGGTGAGGTTGAGCATCGAATAACCCAACAGTAGCACCATTTCCGTGGAAACGGTGCTACCTCTGTGTTTCATATTTATGTCAAAATTTAATTTTTAATTTATTTAATTCTGCCGTATGATTTTCTGTTGAAAATAATAAATTGAAGTGTTATTTGACTATAAAATCAAAATTATTTGCTTTATGATTGTGTACGTCAAAAGACATTTGATAACTTTATTTTTCTTTTTTTTTGCAGGTGATTATGGGCGGAGGAAGGCGAAACTTCTTATCAAACCAGGTGAAAGGTGGATATCGAAAAGATGGCAGGAACTTAATAGACGAATGGGTATCAAATCGCACAGCTTCGGGTTTCAACGCCAGAAATGTGTCAACAGCCAAAGAACTGGCCGACGTCGACGTCGCTAGCGTAGACTACTTGCTTGGTAAGAACCCTGCAGGGTCGACCAGTAACAGATTAATACTGCTTGCACACTGCATTTACCATAATTTATTGTTTAACACACTTTGTTCTACGTAACGAATGATCGATTCTAGAGGATCAAGATAAATGCGATTCGATCCAAAGAGGACAAGTCAATCTCCGATTGTAGAGACTCTCGTAGAAGTAGATACTTAGATATAAATAAAAAATGTATAATAGTTCACTACATGACCAATAGATGGCGCCTATTTTATTTTCGCCATGTTTTGCAGTCCTACCTTCGAGTAAGTATATTCCCGATTGTTAATTTGAATTTCTTCGTTCATTTTCAGGAGTGTTTGACATGGACCACATTCCGTATGTAGTAGACAGGACCAATAAAACCGACGAGAGACCTCCTTCCTTACCCGAAATGGTCACCACAGCTATCAAAATTCTGCAGAAAGAAGAAAAAGGGTTTTTCCTCCTAGTAGAAGGTAACTATTTCCTCAGTATCAAACCTTTACTTTAAAAAAATAAATAAATAAAAATTTCATTACTGTGTGTTTAGATTGAACAGAAAAAAAAAAGTATGACCGTCGCCTGTCTGGCGATGTGCTTTTCATCGCGTTCACGTTTCATACGGTTCTGACAGTAAGCGGTCCGAATACTTCCCCCCCTTGCTATCGGCTCCGCAGATATTTTAAGTGAATGTTTATTTACCGATCTGTCACTAATAAAGTATTTCTATTTTATCTCCGAACACTTCTCCGAATAAAGTTGTCTTGTTCGGCCGTAAGGTGTGCGACGAAAGATTGGAGCCGTAATGTTTACAAATGTGCACTGAACTCTGACAAAGTATCTGAATAGGGTACTGACGGAACACGCCACCTTAGTGATACGCTGATTTCGAGTTATTTGAAGCTGAATACGTAAAAACCAAATGATTTTTGCGAATCCCAAAACAGTATTTTAGAAATGAAGTAAGGGAGAAGTGGGGAATCGAATGAACTAATTCGTGGACTTTTATCAGTACGCTAAGTATAGCATCTTAAATTAGGATAGGAAAAGTGGCAGTACTTAAGAGATTTTTCAAGAAATACAAGATAAGTCAAGAACTTTAGAGAATTATAAATATTAGTGAGAAATGGCATTCCCTCCGTTTGGTTGTAAAAACAAAAAACAACAACAACAAAAAAAAAAGAATTAATATCGCGATAAAGTTAGCAGTTATTAATAGTGTGAGTCCGACGTGGTATTCCTGCTCATCCAGTTTTTATTTTATTTTATTTATTGTTTTAAATCGACATGCATTTCCCATGTGTACTGACCGCACTGCTAGAAGTTGTTTTAAAATACCGCTAGGATGATATAATAATGGTTTATTGCTATCTTTGAAAAGCTAACATAAACCAGAAACCATTTTTTTTTTAAATAAGAAAATAATCCCCTAATGCCTTTTATTAAATAAAATAGAATCACATATCCTATAAGAATCCAGTGCATTAAGAATTTTTGAATATAATTAGAAGTGATATCTAATTTAAAAGGCTAATAAAATTCTCCTCATGATGGTGACTTATATTATTAACATCTAGATTCTAGAAGAACTAAAAATTAAGAACATATAACGCTATACGTGAAAATAAAAGGCTTCTGACTTCGGTATTTAAAGTTGGTAGAATGAACATTAAAACAATAAGGATTAAAATTACCGCCAGGTGTCACTTAAGTGCTGGACGATCTATTATGGAAAGAAATGGGAAAACTGGATAGGTATATGTTATTTCGCACCGGAAACGCCGATGTAAAAGAAAAATTAGTCTTTTAATGTTCGTTGTTGATCTTTCGATACACTATCTTTTTTTTTCTTCTTTTTTTTTTTAATCCTTAACTTGAATATCAGTATTCGAATATTTTGAAATCTGGGAACGTTTTTCAAGTGTGAATGCAGTGATGTTTTAGTAGATCCGTTTACTTCGCTTATATATATATATATATATATTAATCGGTTTCATAAAGAGGCGGATGGTTCTCCTCACGGGAATGCTTGCTTGCTTTTTATCCACAAAACAGACAAACCGACCTAGAAACACACGCGCAATTAAAAGACACAATACATTAATACATTATCTTCATTGCCTTGGTTGCTTCCGCCAAGACGATGAAGATAGTGTTTTTTTCCACACTTCCTCAATCATTTTAAATTTCTTCTTCTTCATTTTGTTTTCGTGTTCCACGAAATCTTTTAGGGTTAGCCGCTCTCTGTTCGAAGTAGAATGCTGTCGTCAATTAATATTTACTTCAATAGATCAAAATAAAATGTGGAAGCGTAAAATAAAGTTTTCATTTTCTTCTCATATTTTTGTTTAGAAATACTGCACTATGGGGTTTAATAATAAAGTAAGGAGACTGCTTGCATTAGAGAGCACGTAGCGGTATTGGATCGATAGGATTCACTTGCTTAGATTAATTCTGACTGGAGATTTTGGTAAGAAGGTTTGTGCAAAAGTTTTTAAAAATATATCAACAGCGAAGAGAACAGTTTCAGCAAATAATATCAACTGTTATAAGCATTTTATTAAAAAGGACATAAACAATGACTGAAAGTATTAAGAAAAAAGGTATCGCCTGTCAGATAGTAACTTTGTATTGATGTTAAACTTCCCTTTCTTTAACTTGTCCTCTGTATATACAACGCCATTGAGAGAAAGAAAGGGAGAAGACAGGGGCTTTTAAAAGCGCTGTTTTTTTTTTTTTTTTTCCCCGAAACGTTAGAAATATGTGGTAATTTAATCTAGTCATTAAATGGCCGCTGCCAATAAATGAATATGTTTTGAAATTTCCCTCTGGTTTATTTTTATCGTATTATTCACTTTTGATATTAGCAAAATTTTATATTTGAAACTCATTCAAATTGGATTCCTTGTATTCCCTTTCAAGGTGGTCGCATTGATCACGGTCACCATGCTACGAAAGCTTTGCGAGCCCTGGAAGAAGCAGTTGAGATGGATCAAGCTGTGAACGAAGCACTGACCCTAACCGACGAAAAGGACACTTTAATTGTCGTAACGGCGGACCACTCCCACGCTTTTACAATGTCTGGTTATCCTAAGCGAGGAAATAACATATTAGGTAAATATTGTGAATTTTTTCTCATAAATTTTACATTTTTCAGAGGAAAAAATAGTCTTTTTGTAAGGTCATTATTTTAACGGCAAGATTTCGTTATTCTTTGTCTCTGAGTGGTGTCTTATAGCGATTTTTGTATTTCACAGGTATAGCAGGTGTCTCCGACAAGGACAACCTCACTTACACCACTCTGGGATATGCAAACGGCCCTGGATACACTGGCAAAAGGGTCAATCACACAGAACAGGAAATTAGTAAGTATTAAGGTCCCGATTGGACAGTGAGCAAATTGACGACAATAAATTTTATTGTTCAGTGTTGTTCAATCTTGCTCGAGTCAAATTTTATTTCATAAAAAAACATCTCATATGTGGGAGAAAAAAAAAAGTGAGCTAAGAGCTAGAAGTGGCCAAATTTTATTAGCGACTACTTTGCAAACATTATTTTTTTTAATTTTTTATTAGCAGTACTGTTGTTTGTATTGATATGGTACCGCTCGTGTTTCAGAGGGACATTTACGTTCTAAACATTTAAAACAATGCTAGCCAGTAAATGCGACCAACTTCGTACTTTCTCAGTATTCGGCTCACTTTTTACATATCGGATGTTATTTTAAATATATCACTTGTTTTTCTAGATGAAATGTGTGAAACAGTAAGGAATAAATTGCCTAAATCAGTTGATCGATGCAAATTTAGCACTATTTGCACACGATTTTAACACAAGTTAAAATTGGGTGTTAAAATTTTAAACAAATTTTGTCTGGAGGAATATAAACCACTTAAGAGAAAAAAAAAACTATTCCTGCCAAAAGTAGCTGAACGTCATCTCTATGTGTCTGCGAAGGACCCTATGCCCTTTCCAATTCTCACCTTCATTTTTGTAAGAGGCTGATAAACTGTCTCAAAAGAACAAAAAAAAAAAAAAGCAGCAAGTCTTCAAATTTATAGAATCAGTTTCTCATTGATTGCTGTCTTAAGAGTCGTTACCGTGACTCCAAAATATTCTATGGGTCGATATTTTGCTTCGCTTACCAAAAGATTCGTAAGCTTGTTTCGGACATGTGCAATCGGTCAAAGTGCATCATCTGTAACGTAACGAAAAAATTGAATTATTATTCCTACGTGAATTACTCAAAAATTAATTTTCAAAACATCAGATCCGGTTATATCAAGCTCCTTTCTAAGATATTGAATAGAAGGTCCGACAATGAAATAATCAAAGTGTCTTATTAAATATATATATAAATGAAAATTTTTCTTGCCGAGTGGATAGCGACACCAGCCTCCGACGGTAGGCTGTAGCTTCGAATCCCGCTGTGGCGTGGATGTTTATGTGGAGGATGTATTTCATCGCCAAATACGGGACCATCTGCTTGCTTATTTGATTTCTATTGGGTTGTTTTTCAGTTACACCTAAAGCAGCGAAGTCTGTGAGACCAATGTATTATGTTTGTTAATTGCGTCTGTTCTCTTGGCCAGTTTTTTGCGTGATGGAAAAACCCATGTTTCCTAGAGAGAAAACTTCGCCATCTCCATATGAGACCGACGTTTATTCATTTAACAAGTACCATGTTTGGTCACTGGTGCAGAATTACTGGGTTATATGAAGTGTAGTCCACTCACTGTTTAAATATAATATAGATTAAAACCGTAAAAAGATTAGAAACGACGCGAAGTGTATACTGCAGAATTGGAACTGATAAGTGACAAAAAAAAACGGAAGATTCTGGATGTTTGGAGGAATTGATTTGAAAGACTGTTCACTGCGAATGATAGAACTGTAACAGAAAATATTCAAGAGGAGGAGCATATCTTAATTGAGTTAGAAAAAATCACCAGAAATCTGAAACGTTATAGTGCAGCTGGGATGAGCGCTATTCGACCACTGTTCGTGGAGTTTTTTCCAGTGGCTGCCCTGCATAATTCAGAAGACCTGGTCAACTTCAGTTGGTTGGAATACAGCTCTCATAGTAGCTAACTATGAGAAGGGGAGGAGAGAAAATAATGTGAGAATTGCAGAGGAATTTTCTGATTTCCAAATAAGATTTATGTAACCACACTTGAGAAGAGGCTAAGAAAATGGCACAATAGAAATTCGGGAAGAACAAGCTGGATCCAGACCAATAAAGTTGTCAAGATCAGCTTTTCTATTTATGGCAACAGTTGAGAAATCGTGGGAATATAACAAGGATTTGATCAGTTTTGTAGATTTGGAAAATGCATATGACATGAGACGAAGAGAAAAGCTTTTCAAAACGATACAGTTGTATGGTGACAATGGGGTATTATACTGTATCAAGTAATACCTAGTCGATTATATTTGAGTTGTTAACGGAAGTTAGAATTGAAGGAGATATGGGAAGATGGTTTGATGTTGAATCAGGTGCGAGACAAGAGTGCGCTGTCTCCACTGTTATTCATCCTCTATGTGGATCCCGTTATGAAGGAAAGTTTCTGATATATCAAAATCAGGGATATTATTTCGACTCATCGCTTTATGCAGTTGATGTTATACTCCTAAATAAATCCACTACAAGTCTTCAGCACTCTTTAACTAAATTGAAAAACTACTGCGACAAGTTTGTTATGAAAGTTAGTAGTTAAAAGACACACACACACACACACACACACACACACACACACACACACACACACACACAAAAAAAAAAAAAAAAAAACTACGAAAAATAAGTACGAACATGGAAATCAACTGCTTTCCGTACAATCTATACACCAAATTGAAATATTTTGGACATGGTTTCTAATGAGATCGCAAATTAAATGTAGAAAACAGACAATAAACCAACACTGATATAGTGGGGCTAACTGAAAAATGTTTATGGAATAAGGAAAAGTTAGCCGCAATGTTAAATTAGCAGTATACAAGACAGGGATGGGGTGCTCCACTTAATTTTAACTAATGGAGCTGAGAGTTGGGAAGAAATATTTGATGATACAAGCTTCCTGAGAGAAAATAAGATGATAAATATGATTCTGCATGAAAGACAAAACCATATTAACAAAGAACATATTATGAAGAAACTTAATATTCTTAGCATTCGGGAATGTCTTAGGTCACTTAAATAGAATGGAAACGGTAAGGTTAGCATAAGAGGTGGGTGTGTAATGACACGAAAAAAAGATTCAGAGGAAGACCAAGATCTGTGGATTGATGCAGTAGGAAGTGCCTTAGAAGTGCTTCCCAAACTTATGGATGCCAAGGCCCCCTTTGGAAAAATTAAAATATTTCACGGCCCCATCGAAAAAAAAATCGTAATATAGACATGTATTATTATAATATTTATTGTATTTATATTCAAGATTTTGGTTTGTAATCTTTTTTGTGTTTCTTATCAATACCTTTGAAATGAAACTTATATGAATAAGCATATTTACTAATATTCATTAATCCCAGAAATACGCAAGAAGCAAATTTGTGAAACAACACCAATGTGTGATTTTTTTCCATTAAAATATAAAAAAGAACAAAAAAGAAATAATAATAAAAATTAAATACGTTTCTTTTAAGATTAAAAAAAATCTACTTAGTCTTAAAACATTTTAAATTTGTTTTTATTATTTCACGGCCCCTCCCCTTCAACAAAACGTACGGCCCCCAAGGGAGCCGCAGCCCACAGTTTGGGAAATGCTGCCTTAGAAGACCAAAATATTAGATATGACAGTACTGGAATCCTACTGAAGTCTGACAATACTGGAGGAAGTAATGATGGTAGTACCGCAGTATTTTGTGCACCTTTTGAGGGTACATATCGAACTTTGATGACGATGTAGTTTTATGGAGCAATTCCATGTCGTTTTCCACTTCCAAATTCTTTTCCCACTACACACTAAAAATATGAACATGAATATGTGCGTTTTTGTCTGAGAAGTCAGAAAGGAACTAGGTGTGGTAAACATATCAATCTGACAGCTTCTCGATTTTCTTGCTAAATTTTAGAGATGATTTTTATCTCCTTTCACTGTATTTATCGGAGTTTCGAACTATTAAGTCATATTTGGTCCCTGCAACAGGAATTCTATCCAGAGTCGCAAAAGCTGCACTACTGGTTTTTCAGCCATTCGTAAGCCTAATACATTCAAAAAAGTCTTCTAAATTTCTCTATTCCACTTTATTTTGAGGAGAAATGCTCTCGAGAATTTTTATTCCTCAAAGGGAATAGGCAAACCACCTTTCGAAATTCGGTCAGCAGTAATGCTGACCGAATTTCCACCCTTAGTCATCAGCAGCAGTAGCTGAGTTTAGGACTCCCGACGATTTCAAGACTGCGGAAAGAGTATAGCAAACTGCCGTTATTGTATGCAGTGCGTTCTGTAGTCTAGTTTTTTGGGATGCGAGATTACCACTCATTTCTGGGATGGAGAGAACCTATTTGCTTGTGTTACAGACGGACTAATTCAGAAACCGGCTGAAGATGATGAATGGAACCTACAACAGTGTTTCTTTTGTAGCGGCCTAGCATTATAGAATGAGAAACGTTGCCACAAGGTTATACGCAGTGGTGAGCTATAAGGGGCTCGCGCGAGCCCTTTGTTAAATTTTCCTCAAATTTGCGAGCCCCTTGTTCTTCTTGTTTACTTTTTTATTTTTTCAAAAAAAAAAAAAAATTTTTTTTTTGAAACATATTAAGCGACAAACTCATACGGTGACCCAACAAAAATCAGTCTAGTCGGCAGTGCATGGAATTACTGTTTCAACTCCTCTATTACAAATCGGCCCAAGTTTGAAAATAAAATAAGCGCATGCGCCATCTTTACCCTTCTCCTTTCTGGTAGCAGCCAATCGTATGGTAAAACCAGTAGCCAATCAAATGTTTTATAAAAGGTTATAAAAGATTTCATTCTTATTATACTTTGATAGTTAAAAAATGTTTTTCTTATGCAAGATAAATTAACAGTTGATTGTGTGCAAATATTTCATGTTTAGATCATGAAATATTTGTTTAAAAATGATAGCCTTTAAGAGGTTGATTCTCCTCTCATACGTTATGATTGGAATTTGTACACAAGCTGTATTAATGAAAGTTTTTGTGTGAAATACGGCTTTTTTTTTTTTTTTTTTTTTTTTTTCACCACTGGTTAATACGTGTATCCCGCAAAAGAAAAATAACAATAATATGTTTACTAATAAATAATTTTGAGTAAATAATAATTGGTTTAAATAAATTATGATAATATATGAACAATAACAAAAGAAAACTCTCACAAACAAATCGTTTGGTTTGGGTTATTGGCAAGCAAAACAGCGCTCCGTGTCTTAGCTGTGAGAAATTCAACAAAAATCTGCACATTACCATGTGTTTATACGATGTTCCAGTATAATATAGGTTATAAGTAAAATATAGTACACTATTATTTTTCTTATGTCTTATTTCTTTTTTTTTCTTCTTTTTTTCCCCTTAGCTGGCGTCAACTACACTCAAGAAACAACCGCACCCCTTGAAGACGAAACACACGGCGGAGAAGACGTCGCTGTATTTGCCGTAGGACCAATGGCACATCTGTACAGTGGTGTGCACGACCAGACCTACATTCCTTACGTTATGGGATACGCTGCTTGCATAGGCCCGAATACTCAGCATTGCAATGGCGCCTCTGCATTAGCGAGTTTCTTTCCGTTGACTTTATTCGGTGCAATGGCATGGAGAGCAGCGATAGTGTGAGTTCATCAACTATAAGGTGTACATAATTCTAAAGAGAAATCTGAACGGTCCAGATCATGTAAAAAAAAAAAAAAATGTAAACTTTGTTAAATGCAGAGTGTTAAAACAAATGATGTCCACCAATGTCGTTTCATTTGCACGGAGAGTGAAATATTGAAGTGCTGTACAGTTCCTGTCAGCATGCAGCTTTTTGCACTGATGCCAAAAGACTGATATGCACAATCGTTCTTTCCACCAATCTTATACAAAAGGTTATTTTTTAATTACTAGTGTTTTCCAGCGAAATGAGCTATTTTGAATACAGAAATTTTAAACGTAATTAACGTTAGTGTTGCTGAAACGTAAATTAAAATCTAGCGTGGTTAGAAATATATATTAAGTTGTTACCTTTTCTTTCTTCTTAGTTAATACGCACTTGTTGCTAGTTTGCCAATTACATTTCACTGCACTGCGCCTTCTGGCCGCCTAGTGCAGTGCTTCCCAAACTTATGGATGCCAAGGCCCCCTTTGGAAAAATTAAAATATTTCACGGCCCCCATCGAAAAAAAATCGTAATACAGACATATTATTATAATATTTATTGTATTTATATTCAATATAATTTATATCCAAGATTTTGGTTTATAATGTTTTCTGTGTTGCTTATCAATACCTTTGAAACAAAACTTATATGAATAAGCATATATTACTAATATTGATTAATCGCCGAAATACGCAAGAAGCAAAATTTGTTAACCAACACCAATGTGTGCTTTTTTTCCATATTAAAATATAAAACAGAACAAAAAATAAATAATAAAAATTAAATACGTTTCTTTTAAGATTAAAAAAAATCTACTGCGTCTTAAAACATTTTAAATTTGTTTTCATTATTTCACGGTCCCCCTCAACAAAACTTACGGCCCCCAAGAGGGCCGCGGCCCACAGTTTGGGAAGCGCTGGCCTAGTGTCACTAACCTGACCAGCCTCAACGTCCATTATATGTTGTAAATCTGTTGCAAAAAGATTATTTAACCTGTAGTAACCATCGTCCGTTATTTAATGATAAAACTATTGCAACCAAACGAGGGATTGCCCAAACAGGACGATCTCTTGTTTGGTTTTCACTTTCTTTTTAAAACCATAACTGTTTTTATCACTGCAGAAACAACATTCGCGTAAGACAATCTTATTGCCCATTTAAACACGGCCAGGTACTTAATTCAATAATAAAAAAAAAAAAGTTATTTTTTGTACATCACTGTTATATTAAAAAAATTACTTTTTTTTTTTGAAGTTTGTCTCTGTTGTATTTCCATGAGTATTATTTACACTTTTGAACACGTCAAACTTTTTTTAAAGTGAATTTTATAAATGAACGTCATATCACATCGCTTACTGTAGTTCTACAGCGCCATCTCCCGACAAAAGTTTCTTCAGATTGTATTTTTATTCATTGTTTATTCATTAAATGAACTACTAGCTACTAATGAGTTAATTTAGTAAACATAACGTTTGATAATATTCTGTTTATGAAATTTAATTCATCATTACAGTTTAGCATATGTTGTCTCCAAAAATAAATGACGTCTTCAAACGCAAAGATTCCATGTGATCCTATCGTTATTAACTGTTATTGGCTGCTCCTGGAAGACATTGGCTTTCATTACTAATATTTGGGGAAGAAGAGAATGGGCCATAAATTATTAACACTAAGAAACATAAAAACAACTGAAAGAAGTAATGGGAGAAAAGAATTATAAAGTCAAAAAAAAAAAAAAAAAGTCTAAACATCGCTAAAAACAAAACAAACAAAACTATTGCAGGTTCTCTTTTCCTAAAGTAAAACTTCGTCGACTTCAGAGATTAAACAACAGCCACGAAGAATATCAATAACGTCACAAGAGTTTTCCTTTTTAAATTATTTTAAAATTACTTTGAACCAAATCAACTAAATCATAAATATTACTTTGACACGTGATTTCATTTCGCAGATTTCTTCCCACTAACAGTCACCAAATTTCAAATGCTGCATTGGATTCTCAGTCATTCCCCCATAATCGTTGGCCGTTGAGGGGATCCACCATCGGGTTGGTAGTCCCCTATTAATCTTTTACCTCTCTTGAAAACCAAGGCAAAGGACTTGAAAACCGTAACTTGCCTTTAAGGGAAGAGAACCAATAAGAAGAGTACAATCTGTTTAGACAATACAATTATTTAACAAGTCAACTCTTTCAAATACTTTGGATATCACCTAACCTACAGAGAAGAAAAAGACATAGAAATGAAAATTACAAATTCCAATAGAGCCTTAAATATTATAAATAAAGTTTTTAAACCTTCGAAGGTACAAAGATATACTCAGATTAGAGCTTATAAAACATTAGCAAGTGCTGACTTATGGAAGTGAAGCATGGACGATTAAAAAAGGAAAAAGTGAAATTTTTTCCTTTTTTGGAAAAATTAAAAAAAAAGAGAGGAAATCATGAAAGAAATGAATGAACAACCAATAATAGAATATATCCACAAATATAGATGGAAATGGAAACAGCACATTGGAAGAATGACAATAGTAGAATCACCAAACAAATCCTTGAATACAAACCCGTGGGGAGACCGTAACAGGCCCCGAGGCCTAATACAAGATAGGAAGATGATGATGATGAAAACCAATCTGTCCATCTACGTGCGAGCCTGTCTATCTGTTACTTTCAATTTCTTTCAATTGCATCCTTCACTCAAACCAATCGTTTTTTGATCTGTTCACTTTTTAAATAACTGGCGTTCTGCTGCGTGCTGGGTTTTCTGAAATTGGTGGTGGTATGTCTGCACTATATCTCCGATCAATACGTTAACAAATGAAGAATACTGTTATTAAATAATTTAGTTCTTGTGTTGATATCTACAGTATATTTTGATCAATAATTATGGTTTGACTTTATATACGACAGCCTATTTTTCTTCTCAGTTATGAGTCTGTCCAAGTGGTGTAGTTCCGGTTTTGTAATAGGGTTTAGTGTTTCAGTTTTGGGGGTTTGGACAAAACTTTATTTTTCATTTATTTACTTTCATCCTTTTGCCTGGCTGTAGAGTAAGCGATTTTTGTTAATAATTTGATAAAGCAAGTTTTGGAGTTCCTGAGATCGTATATAAATTATATGAAACCTATGGTAATTACAATTTGATGAACTTCGGTATTGTTATGCCCTTTTTCATCCACTTACTCTATCTCATAATCGAAATTATTCTTGATGGGATGATTGTCTTTATTCCCTATTCAAATAAAATTCCCTGAGCCTTATCCAAGCCTCGCTTTTCCAACAAAGCAATCGAAGCGAAGCACGGCATATCTCTTAACAACTGAGAAAAAAAAAAAAAAAAATCAGCGAATCTAAAGCAATCTAGGAGACAAATGCATCAATACAACTTCCTGTTCAAAAAGAAGTCGAAGCCTGGTCCCTTTCCAAGATGTGTTAGACAAACCTACCCTACTATATTTCTGACACACACTCTCTCTCTCTCTCTTTATTCATTCTGATGGAATAATGGCAACTAAAGATAAACCGGACCTCTTGACACCAATCTTCTCTTGTTTAGACGACCAAGACAAATCTCCCTTCTATTCCACAAACAATGCCATGTCTCCTGTGATTTCTTCAGAAGGAAAACACTCAATAGCTTTGATGCCCATCAATTCTCTGATCCAGATGGTATCATGTCCTGTCTTGTGTTTACAAGATGTCTTATTCATCTTACGCTTATCCAACGGCATGGAGGCAAGCTTTTACCACCCTGTTCTAAAAAATTGAGATAAACGTCACCCATCAAACGATCATCCAATTGATTTCACCTCAGTGCTTTTGAAATTTATGGGGAAGGTCACAAAAACCACCTTCTTCACTACCTAGACATCCTTTAGTTAATCAGAGATCACCATATGAATGCAGCCATTCTCATTCTACAGCAAACATCCTCGCTAACCTTAATCCACTTCACAAGCACACACAGATTATGGCCAAATGTGGAGAAATTCGTGGTCTTGATATTTCCAACACACTGGACCAAATCTTGCATCGAGACCTCCTTACCGAGCTTCCACTTTATGATTTCCCTCCTACCCTTTCGCTTTCGCCAGCTTGGGCAGATTTCTCTCTCTCTCTCTCTCTCTCTCTCTCTCTCTCTCTCTCTCTCTCTCTCTCTCTCTCTCTCTCTCTCTCTCTCGTCTGGTTTTTCCACCAGTGCCGAAGTTCCAAAGCTCTGAGCTTCTTATATACACCAGTAAGTCTCAATGACGTTCAGTCTTCGCAATGATCCTCTCCTATACATCAATGAATCTCTCATTAACGTCTAGTCCTATTCATGGATAACAATGGAGTATACTGATAACAGTATACTCCATACCGTTTCTTCATTTACAAAACCATAAGTCATCTGAGCATTATTGTAAATGCTCAATCTTCAAGCTCTATAGCCAGTGCCTTATATATACATAATACACATCTTCTAGCCACTCAAGTGGGGGTGAAGATAATTTAGTGAAGATGTGTTTTGTGGATATCCTTTCTTATTCTTCTAAACATTACTTCTCTTCTGCTCAACTCCTAACACTATAAATCACAAATTCGTCCAAACATTAGAATATTGTACTCTCATCTGGGATGGCGCACCAAATTCTGCCTCAAAATGCTAATTATATCTAGAAGAGAACTGTTCGCTTAACAGCACTCTCTTCTGGAGGGAGAGACAGGCAGAGAGAGAGAGAGAGAGAGAGATTAAGTGAATTGCTGTCTTGTTCCTCCATTTCCCTTTAATCGTATACGAACAAGGGTAGCTGGTGGCTCAGCTCCATATATGTCCTTCGGAACAGTTTTCCTCATGCCGTTTTCTGCGAACGCATTCAAACTTTATCTCTTGAAGAAACACTAACAGATTCCCCTTCCTCGGATTACTTGACTAAGTCAATGTCGTGTTATGTCTTGAGACATCTCAAGCCCTCTCATACGACTTTTTAAAAAATAGAATTTATAGCATTTCGCCATCGAAACTCGGTGATATTCCACCCAAATGAACGGACTCCTCTTTCTATGTTTATTTTATTCTTCTCCCATCCACGAAAGGCTGCAAACCTATAGCACACCAGCATGCTGTGGGTTTTATGTATGGCCTCAAGGAGAACACAGATAACAGTTTTCAAGACACTTCAGGCCTCCAGTAGGCGGAGCAGTGATCTCATCGGACTATGAAATTCATCTCCAACCTAAAGACATTTACAAACATCCATGCCCACTGAAGAAGTTGAACTGCAGCCTATTGTTTCGAGAGCGAGTATATTAACCACTAGATCAACGAGGCCGGCAAAAAAAAGAAAAAAAATCAACCAAAAAGTCGGTTTATCTGAGTCCTACATGGTTGATATATTTTATTAATGCAAATAAATTCTGGTTCAACATTTCGCTGGACCTAGTGCTTTTAGAATGCATTAGGTTTTATATCAATTTTTTAAAGTCTATAAAGAGGAAACGCAACAGCAATTACCTCTATATTCTTTGCGCTGATATGAGTACGGTTGATTGAGGAGTAACCTATTCTATCTGGCTTGTTCTCTTCTATTATTTTCTTCGTAAGTTGGATTCTGTAGATTACTATTCTGGGTCATTATTTTATAAAAATCGAACGGAACATATACGAAGCCATATTTTTTTTTTATTTCCTTCCTGTCTCCGGTGAAAAAATAGAAGAATTTTGGACGTTTTTTATTAATTGATTATTGTTCTCTACTTTTTAAGATACCGTACAATTCTTTCCACTAATGCACAAAAAGTCGATAGCCCTTCTTTCCAAAAATCTTCGGTTTTTAGGATCAGCCTTCCACTACTTTATCTGTTTTCATATTTTGATACCATTTCTCTGCTCTTCTGCAGGATATGTGAGGCAACATTAATGTATTTAAGATGTGATTTTAAAATGTGTTGTGTTGAAATTTTGTAAGCTATTTTTCATATTAAGTCAGTTGATATATTTCTTCTTATTTTGACCCAGTAGACTGTACCACTTGCTTCATGCATAAATCTTGTCTACTTTTTTTTTTAATCTGTAGCGCTTTTCTATTTTTCTTTTGTTTCTGAAAGAAGATTTCGCCTGTATATTGCATTTACTGAAATTTTCTACAAAAATATTTCATGAGTTGTGGTATCACTTTTTGTGCTTTTTCAATACACTTCTTTAACATAATTTGAAGTCGTAGAAAATCTACTTCCTTTGGCAGTTTCTTAATTTTGTTTTTGCACGTAATTTTTCTCCTCATAGTGCCCCGATTTAAATTAATGTCAAAATATTTTCCCTTAACTATTTCTTCAATTCCCCCTAATTTTTTATTACAACTTAACGAAATCATTTCATTTTTATCTCGTTTGGGAGTCTCTGGTCCAACATTTTCCAGTTCACTTGAAAAATTCACTATGAACACGATGAAAAAAATTCAGTGAATTTTTTTCATCGTGTTTATCTCCGGTTTTTGCAGAGATATTCTAATATATAAAACTGCATGTGACTTTAAGACTTAATGAATCTTCGAGGCGCATGTTAAAAGAAACAAAAAACAACAAAATAATAATAATAATAAGAAGAAGAATCCTACCTCTTATTCCACAGAGATACTTGTTAAAGCATATTGTCCATATATTCCCCGCCATCATCCAACAGACCTTGGATTTTTTTTAATCGGCTTTCATTTTAAATATACTGCAGTTGGTAGCTCTCTTCTTGGTAACTTAGATCACACCCTTGTACACGTTTTATTTTTATATTTTTACAGAACTTTCTCAATTAGTCATTATCCCTCTCTTGTCCTTTGGTAACAAATCGGATGAATTTTGTAATTTTGTTCCATGGATTCTAATTGATGAATTTATGGTTGAATTCACGGAGTTCATCTTAAAATCCTTATTCTAGCAAAAATTAAGGATATTGATGGTCGTGCTCGAAATGCCTAGCTATTGTCCATGCCCTGGATCTCCATGAAGCGTGCCAAAACATCCGAGGTAAAAGTTATATCTAAATGGCTCAGGGGGAAAACACCAGCCCACGCAAAGGAGGCATCCAGTGAGCTATTCCTGCTATCGCCGGCGGTGATTTGCTTTGATTATCTCTGAATGTTTCAGGACGAATTCAAAAGGTCAGCTTTCTCTTTGGATGATGTTATTGTGGTCCCACGTTTCAGAAAGTTTTCTTCATCAAAGAGAAAGCGGATCTTCTGGATCAGTCCCTTCTCCTCAAATAGTAATAGAGATAATCAAAGCAAATCATTTCCGACGACAACAGGAAAACAGCTTTTGCTGCCTCTGTTGATCATTTACCAGTCAGACATCAGAATAATACCTAACAAGACGCATTTTCCCTAATTCTAATGCAAAATAAACCAAGAATAACTGAATGCTCCCATCACGATACAATAACCTGAAACAGTTTATCAAGTTACAAAAAATGCGAAACAGCCTGAAGATAAAAAATACACAGCATATGCTATTGCAGTACGTCATGTAGTAGTTGTAATAGAAATCCTTCAAATTATTTTTAAGTAGCTGTATTTCTTACCAAAAACAGCGACGGATAGATTTTTTTTTTTAAATTAATATTTATTGGAATTGGAATCTGTGGTCTTGTCTGTGTTTGGTTTAGGACAGAGGTAATGAATCTTTTTAAGGGTGCGTGCCAAAATTGGCTGAACTTTTAAAAATCTACTCTCACGTGCCCGTCGGAATTTTGCACATTTTATCCTTATTTTTCTCATACACTGTTTACTTGACAAAAGATTTAAAAATAAATAAAAATAAGTAAAAGACATTTCGAAGATACTTTAATAAAGGAATTAAAATAAAATCCTTTATTTAAAAAATGTAATTACAGATTTAATCACAATTCCGTCAGTACGTCTCACCACTCCGACTTCAAATCACCGCATGAATTTACTGAATGGTGTGACGTCATTACGGTCGCATGTCGCGACTAAAGTAAATTCCTGGGATGACGTTGTTTCGAAGTTTGAAATTTTTGGGAGGACGTTGTGAATTCCGCGTGCCCAAAAAAAAGTGTATGCGTACCATGAGTTCGCCATGCCTGGCCTACGCTATCCTCCTGCAAGATTATTCCATTAAACTACAACGAAGAGAGTTGAACAAAATATTTTTTATGTGGATCCGATCCATCAAAGGCTATTAATGTAAACCTATATTACATTTGCACTGTTGGCTGACTAAGATTTTTTTCCATTTTTTATGAATTTATTATTATTTTTTATTTATGTAGTCCGAAAACTGTTTTAGAGACTAAACATGAAACTTTTTCAAGCCACTTCAGGCCTCCAATAAGCAGGGAGGTGGTGTCACACCGGGCGATGAAATTCATCTCCCACCTAACGAGAATAACAAACACCAATGCCTAAGGGAGGATTCGAACCCGCGACCTGTTGGTTCGAGGGCGGATATGCTAACCACCCCTCCAACCAGGCCAGCAATTTACATTCAATTATAACAACAAACCCCCCATGATGTGATTTCATGTGACATTACGGGTAGTGAGTAGAGTCTGAAATATCACTGGAGGTTCAGCAGTATATTAAGAGATAGAAAAATTAACAGTAATGGTGGATGTTTATCAGTTTCAGTTAACAGAATAGATTTTCAAAGTGTGGACGTCTATCTTCTCCGCGGATCACTTAATATAATCATATTATAATCACATAATTTGCGTGACTGTACGGGTAGTGAGTTGGATCAATAATATGCCATTGCAGTTCAAAACATCATTTACATTTTTTTTTTTTTAAACAAACAATAATTCCTGAGACAGTCGTTCTTAATTCATAGTTTACTTGTGGAGCAGAGTCTCACAAATCAGCTACCATTATTTTTAAACAACTATCTTTTTTAATCAACTATGATTTTTTAATTTCATCCTCCTTTCTCCTCTTACGTATATTAGGCCTAGTGGCCTGTTACGTTCGTATTAGGCATGGCCTATTAAGATTCGAAATCGTTACCGTATCGAGAATAACCCCCCCCCCAGACAGGTTTGCCTGCTCTGGGGGGGGGGGACGAAAAACCCGAGTTTCCAGGTGGAAAAACTCTCTACCTTCCGTATGAGATTGGCTAACTCACCTTTAGTTGAAAGAGACCAGATAAAGGTTCCTCACGTCATGGACGGGAATCGAACCCAGGTCTTTCCGACCGAAAGGCTTCGTCTATACCGACTGAGCTACGGAGGCTCTTTTAATTTCATAGTCGATTAAAAAGCTGGAAAAGGTTTACTATAAAGCTATCTTTGTAAAGCTTTCCCATTATAATAATAAGAAAGAAATAAAATAAAATAAAACTTTTGTGGAACACTTCGAGTTTTGATTTCGGCGTCTTGCAGAGCTTGCTGAGCAAACAAGGACTGTAGGATTTCATGTATCAGATGTAATCTTAAGTCCATCACGCAAATATATCTCCGAAGCAAGAGAAGCCACACGAGCACAACTAATAAACTCCCATATAAAACAGGTCGCTCTGCTTAAACTAGAAGAAACCCTCGATATTAAGCCTTAAATTATTTTTATAAGTGAATATTATGCAATTTTATCCGTTTTTTTTTTCCCCGGTAAATCTTTAAGTTGCATGTTCTCGCCGTAATTTCTTTCTGTATTCTTATAATCTTTCACTCAAGTACGCATATAGTCACTTTTTCGTATTGTATACTTATATCCGTAACTAAAATCAGCGTCATAACCCTATGACACACACGTTCTTCATTATTTGTGTTAACGTTCAGGTACACAAATCGTGGAATCCCATAAAGATAAAGTTCGTTATCTAGTGGAAAATGTCTCTATTATTTCGCGTGCTACAGCGTCCTTGTATTCATTGAGTGGATGTACCTTGACCGTTTCATTCTTGTAAATATTTTTCAAATTCCTAATGGAGTGCTTGTTCAGGCTACACAATACGCACAACTATCGCTAATACAACTTGGCAAACAATAAAATTGATTTTGTGAATAACGGTGTCAAAACATTGTTTGAACGGATCCATGCTAAGCATATTCTGATTGCTCTAAGCGCATTATCAACAATACACAGTGCTCATTTAAGTGCGCAGGTTGTTATTATTAAAAGGAAAACAATCATTGCAGTTTTAAACTAAAAAGAAGTTTTTAAGGTAAGTAATAATAGTAATTTATGTTGATTGTTCTCGGTTTTTGTGCCATTTTGTGAACAGAGAGGTTCTTTACGCACCGGAAAGCTCCAATCTACATCAGGAGACGTACCTTCTAAGGAAAGAATATGGTCTTCCATGATAATGAAATGGATGATCTCAGTGATTAGGACGACAATATTATTCTTGTCCTAATCCTCCAACAATTTTGACGATTATCGTTGTATTGAATCCTCTACTTAACTGGAGTAACTGCTGCAATTTTTTCAGTAATATGAAAACTAGAGACACGAACTACTAGTGTGTGTGTGTGTGTGTGTTCACCGGCTAGTTTGTTTGCTTTGCAGAGGTAAAACCATAATTTCTGGTAAGAACCCACGATACGAAATGAGGTTAGTAGTTGGAAAGACCTCCTCTGTAAGTGGAGTTCATTTTCAGGCTAATTTTCCCTCCTCAGTAAACGTTAAACTTAATTTGTTTTATTTTTCCAACTGACTCATGCTACTATCGCATATCCTGACCTTGAAGTTTAGACATAAGATCCCGGATTGGCTGATATGATACTTGACAGACCACTGTTGTACTGCTCTGCAATTTGGATGGTCGAGGTCCATTCTCTTTAAAATCTTTCTTTAAAGCCTCTGACATTAACGAATTATCTCCGGCCGTAAGACCATTTTTTGAATATTTAATAGTTGCTTAACCAGTGTTGTTACTATCCACATGCACTTTGTGTGTGTGTGAAAAGTGAAAACCCATGAAAGAAGGGAAGGATGCCTCCCCGATAATTACATAAACACATTCCGTGCCAACTATCATACCCTATTCAAAATCACATTGACGCACTGTCTATTATCATATTGAACTACGTGAGAATGCTCGCGCATTCTCACACCCACCCACACAAAAGATATTACGTTTCCAGCAGTAAAAAAGAAAAAAGAAAGAAAAAAAAGCTACTGCCAGGCAGAAAGAAATCGCCAACATTGCTGTTTTGTTATTACAGTGAACTTAAGAAACATTTTCAAATGCAGGGATCCATTGGTCTCCTTGAGAATGTATTGGGCAGAAATATCGCGAAATAGATGAGTCAGAACAAATACTTGCCATAACGAGAAAATGAAAGCCTGTTACGCGATATGATAGCATATTCTGCTATTCAATCTATGCCATTGTTTTTATCATAAATTCTTCTATCGCGATGAATTATTAGTTCCAAATTAATAACAATGAGCTGAAATTTCTTATCATTTGTCAGTCTTATGGTCAGGAAACACAGATCTATTCAGGATGTTAATATTTCGACATTTAAAATGCATGAATTAATAAAAATATTTTATCTTAAAATAATTGTGTTTTGCCGAAACTCAAGACCAGGATTAAATTTCAAAATACGTAATAAAACGAAGAGAACTGAGTATTCTGTTTTCATATAACTTAACAAAAAAATAAAATAAAATAAAATAATAATAATAACATCCCGGAACCCGGAACGACAAGTGATTACAATACCGGCAGCGATCAAGTTCCTTATACAGCTACGGGATAACAGTTGGGTAATCACAAACCTGTACACAGCAAGACTGCTAATTTTCACTCGATTACGGGAAAAACTGTGAATGCTGAATTCGTCTTGCAAGATAAAAACTTTTAGTAAGTGTTTAGTTTAGTAGCATTATTCGTCTGTTTCACAATTTAAAAGTGTTAATGCTGCCATAGAACGCTAAAGCAAGTTACGAATTTACGTGTTTAAAAATATATAATTATGCTACAGTGTTGGCATATTTAGGATACGCAAATTGGCGTCACGTTCCAATAGACTAAAAATAATACTCGTAATAATAAATCAATTCGGTCGGTTCAATAAAAAAAAATATTAAAAATTATTACGAACAGCACAAAAATAGTAAATCTGCTATAGGTTATCTCTCCTATAGCAGATATTTCAAAATATGTACGTACATTACGATGACAATGGCGTGATGGTAGCGACATCTATTGATATGCATATATAATATTACTCTTTTTTAACTTTCTTTATTTTCGTTACAAAAACTGAATTTGTCTGCTTCACTACATCACTACAGTTATATGCCACCGTGTTTTTCCGACATAATTTTTAAAGGGAATAAATATTACAACAATTTCGCATAAAATCATTAGGAAAATTTTTGCTATATATGTATATATAAAATTAAGATAGGATGATGTATATTTGCTTATAAGAAAAACTGCATTTTCAAAGCTACCAGGTTAGGGTTGTTTTTTTTTTTTTTCATTTTATTTATTTATTTTTATTATTATTATTATTTTTTTTTTTTTTACATTGGTGGCGATCTTTTAAATATACTGTACCTCATATTATATATGATAATATTCCTGTAAAGTGTGCAGGAAATTCTAGGTAAGTATGCTTAGCAATTTCTAGAAGCGCGTTAATGATTCATTAAAGCTTGGGGCTGTTATTGCAGCCGCTGGGATTGTACTCTTTTCTGCATTCATGAGCTTCCTATGTTGATCCCTATAATCCTGGGACATTGCTGTACAGTATCGTAGAGAAGGAATATTTGAAAGTTTTTCTTTCTTTTTTTCTCCTGCTGGTCCGTATACAATTAATTAGATTAATTAATTGTATTAACTGTATTTAATTGTAGTGTATTGTATAAATTAAACGTATTAATATAATTAATACGAAGCAAAGTTACTTGGTAGTGATAGGCCTGACACATTAAAGGGCGAAATGAGATTAAAATATTGTATCAGTCTGCCTATTTTCAAAGCCAAGGAGAATGCCTTCGTGGCGATGATCGCTGACGTCATCAATAATTGTCCATGATCGCACCTTTATCACTATTCATATAAATGAAGAAGTCGTAATACTTAACATGGTTTAATTATTAATATACATTATATTGGAAAAGCATATATGGCAGCGTGACTGTTTGATAAACTTCACAACCATAGACCTTTTATCCATTTATAGTCGCAATTTCTGGACAAATTGTCCCATTTCTGGAAAAAATTGAATCAGTTCGTGTACTGAAGTTGGACGTATTGGTCTCATCTTCACGAACTTCTAACTCTTCCTAAAGATATTCTGGAAGATTCAGATTGGGACTCTGTGCTATTCAATACAACCCTTGCATTCCTCCCCTCCCCCCTTGTCTCAAATCATGTCGCCATAGTCCTTGTAGTATGACATTACACATTATTGATACTCATCTCTCTCTCTCTCTCTCTCTCTCTTGTCCCCTTTGAGTCAGCTTATATAGTCTTCCTGACTGTCTTGTAACTTCCTTTTCATTATCATCATGTTTCTATCTTTTAGAGACATTAATCTCTGATCTCAAATGTCCTGATTGTGCTAAATTTGCTAGAATAGAAATTTGCTACGTCAGTTAACTTTCTATTACGCTTCCATTTGCAGCTCTGCACATAATTACAGATTTTAAAAGATTTTAACGATTTTCATTCAGTTTGCATTTCTTTGCCTTTATCCCTTGCCAAACTAGTTACAAGGAATCAATATTACAGAAATGTTAATAACTCTTAAGCAAGAAAAATGGGAATGTCTGAATAATTTTTGCAATGTAGTGTATTTTAATTTGAAAAAAAAAAAAAAATACATAAAACATTCAAATCGCAAAGGATCCCGCATTTCTGTTAATTCACAGCTATAAAAGAAACCATATAGATACATGCATATTCTTAAAAATCTCTCCTATTCAAACTTTCTTCCTCGGTCAAACTTTTTTTTTTTTTCGTAAGAAAAAAAAAAGTAGTGGAAAACAAACCAAAAAAAAAAAAGTAGGTGAATCATACAGCTCGAGTTCACAAGTTTCGCGATTAATGTCCGATCAGGAGTGATCTCAGTATGTGATAACAGCACTCACGATAACGAACAACGAGCTAAAGTGCCGTCGTCATGCTAAACCGTTTTTAATTAATACAAACCTAGCGAATTTTTCGACGGAAAACTCAAACAAAATAATGCACAGACAAGATTTTCAAGATAAAAAGACGATGATCCTATCCCTTTTATTTCCAAGATTCCTCGAAGTATCCATCCATTTTACTACCTAAACTACTGATAAGTTTTTCAACTTCTTTTTTTGTTTAAAATTGCGTGTTGCTTTTTTTTTTTACAACTGATTTCTAATATTAAGTAAGCATATCTTACTGCTGCATTAGTTTTAATCTTTGAACTTATTCTTTGTTTGAAATTTTCATTCGTTGTTTTCGTTTAGCGATTTGATGTTTCAAAAGCATTCGTGAGTTTTTAATCTTGACTCCGTTCATTTTTATCTGACCTACTCGAGTAAGTGCCTATTATGTCTTTGATACAATACGCGTCTAAGTATCTTATCTACAGACTGCCTGCTGATGTCTCAAAACAAAACGAAAAAAAAAAAAAAGAAAAAAAAAGTGTCGACAGTAAAGAGACTACAGGTAAGCTCCCCTTCTTATCTACTATTTACATTACTTTTATTACTTAACTTCCCAAAACTAATAAACCCATCAACTCCCTTTACTCCGACTTCCCATAAATTCTCAGGTTTGTCATTTCAGGAGCTGTTGGCTGCTGCTACTACAAATTCTAACTAACAGAAAGAATACTTTACGCCATATTATGGCTCTCTCTCGAATACGAAAAAAGGCCATCAGATAACAGTTTCTACTGTGAATCGCTGTTGTCAATCCCCAAGAATTTCTAAAGAAAATCAATAAAAAAATATTTTTTTTATGCATCCCATGGCCAAACCCAGCTGTAGAGAACGTGTAACTCATTCTTACATGTTCATCAGCTCTTCGAATCCGGTCTATGAAATATTAAACTAAAAACAAGAGGCTGTTTCTAAGTCTTTTTCAACTTTAACGAAGGCGGTCTTAGACTTCAATAGAAAGGGTTTTTTGTTGTTGTTGTTGTTGTTGTTGTTGTTGTTTTTAGTTCCATAAAATAATAAACAGAGTTATTTCCTTTAGGTACAGTTTACGATCAAGTGCTTACTCATATTTATATAAAGCAGATTGCATCGTGAACTGCTGACAGATCGGAGCACATACGACCACTTTTGAATTTCTTGCATTATTGCGCATATATTTACTGATGAATATTCATTGTCTTGCGAAAATTAGTAAAAAAGGCGAAAGTAAAAAATTTAAAAAAAAAAACGAATTTCAAGAACTCTTCTGGAGTAAACAACCCAATATTCAGTGCTCAATTTGGAATAAATAACGTGAAATGTTTTTTTTTATAAAAGTTAACCAGTTGCCGATGCCAACCGAGCAGTCTTATCAGTAAAGCTTTATATCTTATCTTATAGCATCTGTGATATTTGCTGCTTATCGAATAATACTCGTATTCATTTGGTTATCTGAGAACCATTTCCAATGTGTCTGTGTGATTCTTTATGTGACGATTCAGGCTTTCTTTTCTCTTTAATCGTAGGCTGGTTTACATCTTTCACAAGACGTGCAGTGATCTACGATGGAAACGACGAAGCAAAACTCCAAAATAAAGGCCTTGAACCGTAATGTGCTTGTTGACGTTTTGATAATCTTCTTAGGAATTAGTTCTTGGATTGAATTAAATGGCCTGTGGGTAGAACTGCCCATTCTCGTGCAGGAACTACCAGAAGGGTGGAATTTGGCATCGTACATCGTGGTCATCAGCCAGGTAGCGAACATCGGCCCAGTGATATACAGTGTTTTAAGATGGGTGTGGTCTCAGAAGGTAAGTGGTATTTTTATTCCCTTCTCGCTGTAGATCGGCAATAATGCGATCCTTTCAATGCAGTTTACTTAATTGGTCTAAGCTACATATGAATATACACCTTGTGATAACGTATTCTGTCCATTTGTTTGGTAGGTGCTGGAACGACCAACGATCCACTTGACTCTTGCTGTTGGCACCGTATCCACGCTTCTGCTGACTCTGTTCTGGGATCAGACCTCCTGGATAATGGGACACGAGCACAGCACAGCCCTGTTGAGCCTTACCTTCAGTCTCGCTTTTGTGGACTGCACTACTTCGGTTTTGTATCTTCCTTTCATGGCGAACTTCAAAGAAAAGTATGTTATCTCGTACCTGATAGGAGAAGGTATGAGCGGCTTGCTTCCGAGCATCATGGCAATAATCCAAGGGGTAGGAGGAAGTCCCGAGTGCAGGAACATTAGCACAAATCGCAGCACAAACGATCAGAACTCTACGAGTCAGTTAGTTACACCGGATCCTAGATTTCCTATAGAAGGTTTCTTCGGTTTCCTTTGTGTTATGATGGTGCTCAGTTGGATAGCGTTCGTACTGTTAAACGTGTTGCCACAGGTCAGGTCTGAAGTTGAGGACGGACGAACGGTAAGCTTGCATTTATCGTTTATTTAATAAGAAGAAAGGATGTATTCATGCTTTCCCCTTGATGCTCAGTGCAATATGCACGTTCTGCTGTTAATCCAGAGAGAGGGGGGGGGGGGGTAAGATTGTGAATCTTCCGTGTATGCTTTCATTTGAGCTTTTAACTAATCTGCGATTACTTTTGCCGAAAAACCTTACAAGATCCAACTCTTTTCGCAGAAGGTGTATTTCTAACGAAAAACTAAAATTCACTATGATATTATCTCTCGTGCAAGCCCAAGAACAAATTAGCCATACTTTAAGTTAGTTATTCTCTTGGACTTAAACATTTAGCGAAGATTAATGATGAAATAATTTACTGTTACTAAAATAAGGAAAACGAGTTTATGGACAACAACTGTTAACAAATACATTAATCAATACTTTTCTGACTACTCACTGGCAGGGGATCTTGGCAAGCATTAATTATCGATAAGATAAGCTACTATCTTATACTATCAATAAAGTAACCTGCAGGAGATAAGTTGACAGTCAAAGAAAAAAAAAATTGAAGTAGAATTTATTTCATGCAACCAGATCAATCAATCAATAAAATTTTAACATTTGCTCTTCTGTAGTAATTCCTTTGACGAGATACGGTAGATCGTCCCATCATACCAATAAGAATACACTGCACGATGGCAAGCAAATTGACAATGAATTAAAGTCCACTCTGCCAAACAGGGTTGTAGTATCCTCGGCAATAAATTTAATTTGCTTATTTTGTAGCGCCGCGCGGTTAGCCTAGTGACTATGCGCTTTGCAACCATATGCCTAGAGAAGGAGTGTTCTAGGTTCGATTCCCGTTGGTGACATGAGGAGCTTAAGGATCTTCCTCAGCTATAGCCAAGTTAGCCGGTCTTGCAGGATTAGTTAGCGTAATGCGCGATTAGTTAGATACATTCATCCCTCCACAGGCGGCAGCATTTTTGTCCTTCTCTTGCGAGTTCCAGTTAAAGACCATACAATTCTAAGATAACTTTTAATAACTCTTTATTAGTTTCGCACTTCTGTACTAGTTTCGTGTACCTTTTCTTATTTTTTACACTTCTTCAGGATAGTTTTACAGATGAGACCTTTACTGGAACTATCGCATTTCAAAACATCATATCCAGGCCAGTGCGCGTGAGAGTCTCGATGAACGATGGCCAGATTTGGTGTAAGGTCTACAGAGTAAGACAATATCCTGGTTTTTATTACACTGAGTAAGTGTTTCGCATAGTACTTCCCAAGCTTCGCTGAATTTTCTGACAAAACAGTTGTGGTCTAAGTACCATTTCTGTTTTCTGCCATACTACAGGTTGGTTATATGATATGCTAATCCGGATTAGTGTTTTCTCTTCGTTTTCACATTCACAATTTAGACAATCGGGAGTGGCACGTACGGATATGCGAATCTTTCCAGATTTGTACAGATTTGCATAAATGCCCCTAGAGAAGAAACTTTAGAACTGCTTCAAAATCCTTTTCTACGGGACACCGCCAGCTGTTCGACCATTGCACAATAAACACGTTCTTCCAGTTCAAAGAAAATTACTATGAACAAAAACAAGATCTTGCGATGGGCTCATTTATCTCTTCACTTCCGGACAATTCATTTACGAAATCATGTGAAAAAAAAAAAAAAAAAAAGTCATAAAAACTACTTCATAAACGTAAAATTAGGTTACGTTATACGGATGATATATTCATCTAGCCAAGTTCAGTGAACAGCTGAAAGAATTCACCCACCCTTGAATGGCCTGCATTCACGCATACATTT